>NC_073693.1:101621677-102263035 GCF_029784155.1 Uranotaenia lowii | reverse complement strand
GAATACGGCGAAGATTTTCTCCATTGTGGGCAGGCATAAGTAGGCTGATTGTTTGAAAATCCAGAAAAAGGTTCAATTATAGTGTTTGGTGATTGAAATTGGTAAAGGTTTTGTAAAAGTGACTGCCATTGGGATTGTTGGGAAATAAAAGTGGAATCGGAAACTACAAGAGTTATGTAGCATTCGAGAAAAGTTCACCAAAGACGAAATCCGGTGGTGTCCGGTAAAAAAAAAAGAATCCATCGTCATCCGAGTCGTCAAACGGGAAAACCTCGTCTCTGTACCCTTTCCTTGCAACCTTTGTCGCATTTCCAAGCCATTTTGGATGAGAAAAGAAGGCAAAGCTAAATAAAAGCAAGAAATTCAAGAAATACTACGACAGCGAAAAGCGGAGAAAAAAGTATCCTAGTGAGGTTTCGTATTGTATTTCATTCCTCTTTTGGGTTTTTTGCAGTTGAGTAAGAAATAAAGAAAAAAAGTTACGCTGGTCAGCTTCCTAAGTACCAAAAAAGAGGGTGCCAAGTGCTGTTTTCACCGGGAAAATCAAGATCTTTCCATTTCGGACTCGAAGTATTGGCCAAAAGTTACTCCGAACACGGTGCTTCGGAAAGCAAAAAGGGTCCTGGCAGAAAAAAGAATGCCTATTAGGTGTTGCTGAGAAAGTCGTCTGGGGATACTGAAATTTTCTCGCAGGAGTACCGCACATTGCCAGCAGAAAAGAAAATGACTGCTGTTCGTCCAGAGTGCGATGGATCATTCTAAAACGGTAAGTCGTAAGTCGACTCGTTGACTTGGGTTTTTTTCTAATCCATACCTATATAGATACTGGGCGCTCTGGTGGTTGAGAGAAAAAAGAAGGGTAGTCGGGAAAAGCTAGTTTAGTCGTTCTGTCCATTAATTGCAACTCGGTGTTAATGGTTGGTTGGCTGTCCGGATGGATGGAAGAAGTTGTTCGTCGAGTTGATCGGAGATGATAATGGAGAAGGCAGCAACCAGCCACTGAAACTGTGGGAAACTTCTGGGGCCGGCTGAGGGGACCCTTTGAAGAGAAAAAAAATTGACAGCACATCAGGAGGAGTGAACGAAAAAAAAACTTACGTGTGTGCAATTTTAACTTATCCAGCACATTTTCATTCATTTATTCATTATTTCTTTTCCATTCTTTTGTAACCATCTATTCTGCTTAGCGTAGCGGTTAAGCGTTTTTAAAAGAGGAGTTTTTATTTATTATTAACTTCTTTATAACTGTTGCAAGAACATGTACTTAATTTTACTTTTAATTTTACTTTTAAAGCTAGAACGCCTGGGATTATCTGAGAGATTTTGTGCGTGGATCAGAAGCTATTTAACAAATCGTCGTCTTGCTGTTAAAATCGGAACATCTGAATCTTCAGATTTCATTCCGACTTCAGGAGTACCACAAGGAAGTAATTTGGGCCCTTTATTGTTCACCCTGTTCTGCAATGATATTAATATGCTGCTTTTTGGATGCGGAGTACTTATGTACGCGGATGATTTGAAAATTTTTCTGAACGTTAACAGTTTGGCAGATTGTCAGATACTTCAGCAATTCCTCGATACAGTAGTGAACTGGTGTGCTGTCAACCTACTGGCCTTAAGCGTTTCTAAGTGCTGTATCATAACATTTGGACGCAAGAAACTTCCATTTTTGTACGACTATTATATCCAGGGCGAACTTCTACATCGTGTTAATCAAATTAAGGACCTTGGCGTTGTTTTGGATAGTCATATGACATTCAAGGAACACTACTGTGCTATACTTGAAAAGGCCAATCGAATGCTGGGGTTTGTCATACGTCTGAGTAAAGAATTTACAGATCCTGTTTGTCTACGAGCTCTGTATTGCTGCCTGGTTCGTTCAATATTAGAATCTGCAAATCTGGTGTGGTGGCCATTCGAAACTACATGGGTGGCGCGTTTTGAAGCGGTTCAACGAAAATTCGTACGTTATGCTCTGCGTGAACTACCGTGGGATAATCCTCGAAATCTGCCACCTTATGCACAACGCTGCGCTTTACTTGGCCTCCACACGCTGTCGAATCGCCATGATATTAGCCAATCACTGTTTGTGGCGAAAATTCTCAAAAACGAAATCGATTGCTCTTGGATACTTTCGCGCTGTCATATTTATGCTCCAGAAAGAACCCTGCGAAATCGTGACTGGCTATCACTGGAATCAAGAAATACGCGCTATGGTAGCAATGACCCTCTGCGTTCTGCAAAAGTAAGCTTCTTACGCAATTATGCTCTCTTTGACTTTAATGTCTCAACTGCAACCTTTAAACGCTTGATCGAATCCAGCATAAGTGACCAATTAAGAACTAATTAATAAGAAAATTTTGAATGTATGTCAAGATAGACCTAGATTAAGTAAACCATTAAGACATTTACGTCAGATGGTTTTTTTTTATAAACAATAAACAATGTATCTACCAAGCTTTCACATATCTGTCAGATGTTGTACTGTATTATAATATTTTATTACAATGTTTTAGTAGAAAACAAGATTTCAACGATGACTGAAAAAAATCTGTTACCGAAATCTAAAATTAAGTTTTCTAATCCAAAGCGTAAAATTTCATACTAAACTTTTGCAGAAAGTTGATTGATGGTAACAAAAACCTTTTCTGTACAAGTGGGAAGAAAAATTTCTACTAAGGGCGATCAACGCTAGAACTAAACGCCCTTATTTCAACGATATCAACCACCACCCGTTTTTCCAGACTATTTCACTCAGAAATGAAATTGATTATCTAGCAAAAAAAAAAAGTCTATCCGCGGTGGGATTTGAACTTAGACGAGTATTCTACTAGTATCTACTAGAATAATAAATCATTTCAGTAGATGATTGTATTTTTTTTTTAATTTTATTTACATAGAATCAAGTCAAGTGAAGTTAATGTCTACATCATGAAGCCAAGATTTATTAAAAAAAATAATGATAGGGTCACAAAAAGTTGAAAAAAGTGATCTGAAAAACCTACTTTTTTATTCGATTGCTAGTAAATATTGTTCGAGCGCACTATGGGGCAGTTCCATGCAATGAGGCGGCAAAAAGTATGATTAGGAATTTTAGACTATTTTGTTATTTTTTGAAATTTTGAATGAAAATTACTATTTTAACGAACTTAAAGTAAATTCTTACAAAAAATTTGTATATATAACTTTTAAAGTACGATGCTTGGTGTTATTTTTGACCCTACTTTTTATTTCTTTTGAAAACCGGGTTTTGGACTAATTGATCATTAAATGATAAATAATATCAAGTCATTTCATGAAACTCAAGAGAAAAATGTGTGAAATGATTGATCAATCTTGAAAAACATTTTTTTTGACAAACCAACATAAACTTTGTTGAATTTATACTCATAAATGGGTGAAAATTACCCATTTGCATGATATTTTCAGCTTTATTTGACTATAACTCAAAAAACGGTGCTTTAAGGTGCATGGAATCTCTTTCATTGTATTATTATGACTTTATACTAGATCTTGACAGTGAAAAGAGTATGGGGAAATGCGGGGATTTTGTTTGGCAAGGCTATAAAGTTTTTGACTTTTGAAAAAAATTATTATTTACTGATTTTTAGCATAGATCAATTTAGTGTGTAAAATTTTTGAATACTTCAAATGATAGCTTTTAATATAAGCTTTCATATGGTGTACTTTAAATTTAAGAAAAAAATGTTTTCCACGGAAATATATGTGATTTACATTTTTTTTTTCATTATATAATTTTTTCAATTTTTCTAAGTCTGATGCCTGTGGTGCGTTCAGTATTCAAGATAATGAGTTGAAAAACTGGGAATATCTTAGTTAAATATAAAGTTATTAACCAGTAAAAATAAGAAAGCGATCCGATAAAGTTCAGTTTTTGACTTTTTGCCGCCTCAAACTCCATAGTGGAGCGATGGTAGAGTTTTTGAAAAAATATGACTACAATTTTTTTTCAAAGTTCACTACTTTGCGCGATTTTTTACAAATTGAAATTTCATCTGTTTTTGGGGTCCACCGTCAGGTTGTACCCGGATTTTCAGTGCTTTTACTTTGTTTGGACCAATCAAAAATGTATTCATTGGAAAATGGAGCAAATTTTATCTACATTCTAGTGAGGTGCAACAATACACACTGTGAGATTTCAAAAAAAAAAAATGAAAATTATAAACGTAAAATCATTCATGAGTTTCTAGAACGAAGCAGTACAAGCAGCGCGTCCAGCAAAACGTGTTTGTTTGCTCTCCGAGCAGGTACGGTGGGTGGTGATTTGAGAAGAGAGCCAAGCCGAGAGACGAAATAATGATGCGTGTCGGGCGTTTCTTGGTTGGAAATTTTCTATTGATAGTAGTTCGCGTTTGCTTGTCACGACTCGCCTCATTATTTCTTTTCTCGGCTTGGCTCTCTGCCAAAATCACCACCCACCGTACCTACTCGGAGAGCAAACAAACACGTTTTGCTGGACGCGCTGCTTGTAGTTCTAGAAATTCAGGAATGATTTTACGCTTATAATTTTCATATTTTTGTCAAATCTCACAGCGTTAATTGTTGCACCTCACTAGAATGTGCTAGAATGTAGATTAAATTTGCTTTCCAATGAATATACTTTTGATTGGTCCAAACAAAGTAAGAGCACTGAAAAACCGGGTACAACCTGACGGTGGACCACAAAAACAGATAAAATTTCAATTAGTAAAAAAATCGCGCAAAGTAGTGAACTTTGAAAAATTCCAGTAAATTCAATTTTTGTTGCATCGAAAATCTAAAGACAGCAAATAGTTAGAATTTCAATAAATTTTGTAGTCATATTTTTTTCAAAAACTTCACCATCGCTCAAACACTAGCAATCGAATGAAAAGTAGGTTTTTCAGACCACTTTTTTGAATTTTGTGTGACCCTTTCATTGAAAAAAAAAATTTAAAAAATTATTTCTTGGCTTCATGATGTAGTTATTAACTTCAGCTTTCATATGCATAAAGCGGGTCATAGACTACACAAATGGCCTGTACAAATTCGATGATTACACGACGATTGTTTGATCTCTGCTCGCCCACACACGATACCAACATATTTTACGCGAACACAAACGATTGCTGGCGATAACAGCAACAACGACAAAAAAAACATCTCCACAGCAAATCGTGTACACAGCAACAAAATTTCATCGAATTTCATCGCATTTGTACAAATGTTGTGTAGTCTGTGGCCCGCTTAAGGCAAATATTTTTTTGGACGTGTAATATATGAACTACAGCAGTTTTCCTGAGGTATGTTTTTTCGGATTTTTTTTTCTTTCATGCTGAATAATGGGAAAACTAGTAGCTTAAGGTAAATAAAATATTCTGAACATATTTTACTGACTTTACAAGGTTTCTATTGATATAAGTTTTGTATGGATCGGTTGAACACGCCAAAAGTTATAACGATTTGAGCTTGTAGTGTCAAATTGACACTCCTAGTGCTGATTAGGGTAACGAAATCTGATGCGGATGAGTGTTAAGCGGGCCATAGACTACACAAATGGCCTGTACAAATTCGATGATTCCACGACGATTGTTTGATCTATGCTCGCCCACACACTATACAAACATTTTTCACGCGAACACAAATGATTGCTGGCGAAAACAGCAACAGCAACAAAAAAAACCATCTCCACCCCGGCTGGGAGGATGGTTTGTACGAAATATTTCGATCCCGACCGATTTTACTCCAACCGTTTGGGCGCTCATTCAAGCAGTGCCATACACTATGCAAATCGTGTTTACAGCGACAAAATTTCATCGAATTTCATCGCATTTGTACAAATGTTGTGTAGTCTGTGGCCCGCTTTAAATGATTGAGTCGATAAATTTGGTTTTTGGGGTGCTTCATATATGCTCCATTGGAAGGATAACATGACAATTTGGGATAAATAAACCTATTGGCTTAAAATTCCGGGAAAAATATAACAATACAATGTACAATTGGAAAATTTTTCTGGTGTGATTTTTTTTTCCAAAATCTCCTATTCTTTTCTATTGTTGCAATCAGTTTATATCCACGCATTTTGTTTATTTATATATATATATATTTTTTTTTTCAATCAGATATGTTTATTGAGGCATTTTACTCAAAAAGTTTCATTTTGCCGAGTGTATAACTTTATTAATCTATGTATGCTAGTATAAAGCGGGCCATAGACTACACCACATTTGTGCAAATGCGATGAAGTTCTGTCGCTGTGAATACGATTTGCATCATGTATGGCACTGTTTGAATGATAGCCCAAACGGTTTGAGTAAAATCGGTCGGGATCGAAATATTTTGTACAAACAACCCCCTGTGGCATTAGACTGAGTCGATTTGGGGTCATTTTTGAATTTCTCAAACCCTGGGGTCTTAAAAGCTTTGTTTTGGTCCAAAACTCATCCATGATTTATTGCAAAATTTTAAAGTAACGTTTACATGAGTAAATTTGAACTTTTAAGTTTGTATGGGAAAATTGAATATTTTGTACTGAAAAATCAACATCATATTTTTTTCTTCTGTGGAACCGAGCCAGCTAATTGCTAATTGTTTTTGTGCAAATTTATAAATTTCTTCAAGGAAATTTCCCGTTGAACAACTTTTTCCAATATCATTACTTTGTATCTTTTTAGACAAAAAAGTTATTAGCTCTTTAACAGGTGTATGTCTTTTGGCATTGATAAACAATGAATTTAATTGACACCACTGCTGGGTGCCTAGCGAGGTATTGCAAGACCTCTTTTCATGCCATACTTCGTGCAAGGGGCTGAAAAAAGCAAACATTTCCGTACCAAGATTTCAGTCAAGAACCCTGCAGGAAGAAGAAAATTGAAACGAGTGAAACACGTATATGGGCAACATGGCCGTCTTCATTGCAACAATTTCAACCAGAGGCAATTTTTCATTAATCCTTAAAATGATATCTGCGGCTCGGGAATGTCAATCAAAGGGATCTTTGGTAACATTAATAAGTTATGGTTGGGCACAAAATCCAGAGTTTTCAGTATAAGGTACACCGGGGCAAGTGCAAACGGTTTTCACCATAGTTCAACTTTCACATGTCCTAGAAAAATATGTAAATCTTCAAAAATTATCAATTATCGTTCGTTGCATCATTAAAATGGTTCTCAACAAATTCCCGTAGAAAGTGAAAAATTAAAAATTGTTGGTAAAAAATAAGGGCACTTTTGTGAAAAAATTTCTAAGTTTGCACTTGCCCCGTTTATGGGGGCAAGTGCAAACGCAATGCTTTTTCCAAACTTATTCAAAGATGCGTCAGTGTATCGTTACTTAAACGAATTTAATACATGTTCCGGTATGTTTTATCAACTTTTTTTTATGTATTTGCTGTTTTTCTGCTATATTAATTACTTTTTGGAACTTCAGTTTTGCTGACTGTTATTTGAAGCAAAAGACCTTCATTTGCCAAGGCATTACGGAATTTTGAATATCCGCTTCAGATACAACACTTTGGATACCCTTTCTGACCACTCTAATATAATGCTGAACCATTTTTGAGATGATTTTTTTAATGTCTGATGTTACATGGCTTAAAGGTGCGTTTGCACTTACCCCGGTAGAATCGTTTGCACTTGCCCCGCAGTGGGGGTTGACAGGAGTGAATATTATTTTCACAATTTTTAGGGTCTACTGAAAATTTATCATAAATTTTCTGCTTTCATCTGAATATCAGTCCCAAACACGCACCTTTCGACGAAAAATCGGATTTGAATGCCCTTTTTTGTAGCCAAAAAAAGCAAAACAAAAACACACTTTTCATGTCTAGTACGTACTTGAATTCGTGTGTAATCAAACAGTGCCGTGTTTTTAGTGAATAATTGAAAGAAAGTTCAGTTTATCTATGTAAGATTGTTGGTTTGGACAACAACAACAACTTCTAGAAGAAGAAATATTTTTTAATTTTTTTGTAACAGAGGAAAGTTGATCGTTTGCACTTGCCCCGAGTTTGCACTTGCCCCGGTGTACCTTAATTCTTGTTAAAATTGATTATAAATTTGCACTATGACAACAACAGATGCGTTTGGCAACCAAAATGTTACCCTATTTCGAGTCTGTTATGGGGTGAAGTGTTTAATTTCGGGAACCACACTGACGTTCTGGTACCAAAAATTTGGTACGTTGCGTTTGTATGCGATTTGACAGCTGGTTCAGTCCTCTGACTTCGTGGGGCACATGCAGTGGTGTCAATTGAATTTATGGTTTATCAATCCAAAAAGACATACACCTGTTGAACAGCTAATAACTTTTTTGTCTAAAAAGATACGAAGTTATGATATTCGGCAAAGTTGTTCAACGGAAAATTTCCTCGAAGAAACTTACAAATTGGCACAAAAACCATTAGCAGGCTTGGTTTTCCAGAAGAAACAAAAATGATGTTGATTTTTCAGTACAAAATGTTCAAGTTTCCCATACAAACCTAAAAGTTCAAATTTACTTATGTAAACGTTACTTAAAAACTCTGCAAAAAATCATGGATGAGTTTTGGACCAAAACAAAGCTTTTAAGACCCCAGGGTTTGAGAAATTCAAAAATAACCCCAAATCGACTCAGTCTACTGTGGCATGGTGTATGGTGCTGTTTGTACAAAATTCATGCCATTTACTCAGCTCCAGCCTGGGTGGAGATGGCTTTTTTTGTTGCTGTTGCTGTTTTCGCCAGCAATCGTTTGTGTTCGCGCGAAATTCGTTTGTATCGTGTGTGGCCGAGCACAGATCAAACAATTGTCGTGGAATCATCGAATTTGCACACTCCATTCGTGTAGTCTATGGCCCGCTTAACAGTCGCGGCGACTCAACTGTTTGCTTTTATTCTTATTTGGGGGAGAAAAGAGCACGCAATAGACGAAGCGAACACTTTTACTTGGTGGCTACGGTGATATATTAATCTGTAGTACCGGTAAAGTTCTTCCTGAACAGTGAGAGGGTCACTACTTTACTACACAACCAAATTTTCATAATTATTTACACGTTTGAAGAATATGATTGTTTATGCACAATGTTAAAATTTTCTATGAAAATACTTAATAGTTGTTTATTCCTTTTTCTCTTTTCTTTCTCTTCCGTTTATGATGTCGATGAACAAATATAATGAAACAAACACTCGAAATTAAACACCTGAAACTAATCCGGTTCCCCAATCCTCAAATCTGCAATCAACCGTTCAAACAATCTGCAACCCGAAAACGGAAACCAACCATATTCCTGGTCCTGCTCCCGTGATTGACTTTCGGCAAACGAATTACAACGCTGTCCAAATTTCTCGCTTTTCAATCTTCGTTTTGTATAATTTGGCGCCTTTTTCCCCAAAATTTTATCAAAAAATACAATGCTCTGTACATACGCGCACTACTGTATGTTTGTTTATGTACGGCTGGATGTGTTGTCTGGTTGCGTGGGTCAATGTGGAATACTATCCCTGATGCACGATTATTGATTTGCTTTTGATTCGGAAAATGATCCCAAACCCAAAACACAAACAAATTTAAATAAAATCACCAACCCACTTGAAACTGTTCTGAAGAAGAAGCCTCAAGAGTGTTACGAGTTTCTCGATCTTAGCGACGTTGATGACGGTGTGAAGAGCGTCCTGGCTTCGACTCTGTACACCCCGACTGGGGTTGCGACCGGTGCCGAAAGTAGCGGCGAACCAGGCGTCGTTAGTGGAGGAACTGCCGGAACCTATAAAGGCAACCGCAAGCCATACCGTCCCAAGCGTAGGCCATCGAACGCCTCTTCGGTTATGTCGTCCTCAGATGGATCTTCGGTGTCCGGGTTGTACGAGTATGTACCGTATGAGTCCAACCGAAGGTATCAGCCGTCGTCCCACTCTCACTTTTCCAACAACTCCGGGACGTCGGGCGGCGGCGAGGCTTACTCGCACCCGAACTCTTCAACTACCCACTATCAGTATCATCATCACCACAATCAACAACAACAACAATACCAATCGGGAAACGAAGCCACCGGTTATTCGACTAGGTCTGGCTATGGTCGGTATCCTCATTCAAAACGAGGCGGTCCAAGATTTCAACAGGACCAGTACGGTGGAAGATCTCTCGCACATCACCACCACCATCAACAACAGCAGAATCACAACTACCATCATCACTATTATCATCAACAACAACAACACAATCAAACCAATAATAACAACAACAACGGCAACAACAACCAACAACAACAGCAGCAGCAATCTTGGCCAACCGGGCATCATCCGGTGGGCAGTTCTGCTTCTTCTTCCTCTACAGTACTGCCAAACAGTTCTACTAGCGGTAAGCGGTTGTTGTTCCTGCCTTTAGCAGTGATTTCTGTTTCCGTTTGGTTCTTGTATTATATTACACACTATTTTGATAATTGATTATTGTTATTATCCGTTTCCCACTTTCACGCCACTTCTCTAGTGGTTTTTGTGATTCCTCAGATGTTCAGAGTTGTTGTTGCTCACACCTTTTTGCGCTACCTTTTTTATTACTACCTACTTACCCGTTGTTGCAGTTGCCCTCACTATTATTTAGTTTTTTTTCGTTGTGTTTTTATTTGTTGTGTTTATGAAATCTGTTGTTAATAGTTTTTGTTAGTTACGCTGCTATTAGTTTACTTACCTCTTTTTAGACGACTTACTTTGCTGCTAAAGTTCACACGTACAATGTTAATTATCCTGTTATTTGAGTGATTCAACATAGTACCGCGTTGGAAATTCCTTCTAAATGCAGAAGCTGTCACATGTTTAACCAAATTCGATGCCATAAAATCCAAGCTGTCCATATCATGAATTTTCAGACCCCAGAACAAGTGTCACACACAACTTTTCCAAGAACATTGAAAACTTTGCAAAGCGGTTTATCTAGAGAACTGCTTTCTGAACTAATTCCCTAGCAACTGTTTTCCTGTGCTTTAATGTTTGAGTAAAATTATTCAGTAATTATCAAACAACTTTTAAAAACATTTTTTGTACAAAACTCAAATTATGTATATCAGATAAGAAACTGTATTCGAGGAAAAGACGAGACATTTTTTTTTCTTTTGAATGCATGGATGGAAAGATAAAATTTTCAGTGGAAGTACCTAACTAGTGAAGTAATGATTACATGTGCATAATTTTATGATAATCTATCAAGTGCAATTTGAAATAGCGTCCAATAAAGAAGTCTTTCGTCCAACATTTTTCGGCGCGATCGTGAAAATCGAATTAAGTCCCATTAGGAGACCCAAATCAACCTTTCGACCAAAGTTCATGCAGTGAAATCATTCGAGGAGATCTAGAGGATCGAACGGTGAGCCAGATGTGAATTAAAGCGAAGACGGCTGTTTCCATGAAGACAAGAAATGTGACTGGTTAAGCGTAATCCAAACATTTCGACTGGAGAGGTCCAGCTATAAAATGAACAAAATACGGTGTTCAAATCGTGGGCAAAATAGTTGGATCGCCCACGGGTGAAATGTTGAAAAAACAAAAATCTACTGCGAAACAAAATTTTCAGCAGGCCTCTGGCAGATCTCTGGACAAAAATTTTATCGTTGAAACGTCTCGCCTGAATGCCACGATGTGTTGCCCTGTTCTGTTGTTGGTTGGATCTGGAATCGTGCAATTACCCGAAAACTTTGTTAGAGTAAGTAGAGATAAAAGTTGAACGATTTGGTTTTCGTGCCGAAGGTGAACAATCTGCTGAACCTCGATCGAATACAAATTTTTGAGTAATTTTGAAGGTTCAGCTGCAGGAAATGGAGACCACAATCAAAAATAGCATTTAGGCCATTCAAAGGGATTGTGCGTAGTGTTCGTTGCATTCGAAAATCTTCATTGGAGGCTATCTCAAAAACTTCTTGACAGATCGTCACAAAATTTCGCACATAGGCACTAACGTTATATTAGGTACTAGGCAGTTGTACTGAAAATTTGAACAATATTTATCCATGGCTTCAAGAGGTGTTCATGAAATAAGGTGTTACATTTTCTTTTATTATGGATTTTATGGTAATTGGATGTGTTTTTCTTGCCAGAAAAAAATGCAGTACAGTTCATTATAAATAAAAACGTGTAGCTATCACACTATCATTATCGAGTGGTATTGATATTTGATCAGGGTTTTTATTCAAATTCAATATCGGCAGATGGGGATAAATCGGATTGTAGCTTCAAAATTGACACCGGTTATTAACTTAAGATTTACATCAACAAGAAGTCTATAGATTTTTTCTCCCGATTTACATATTATATACGTTAACAATACAGTAAATCATTGAAAAGTGATAAGCGACGTTTTTTGTTAATGCAGACAGTGAATAGGATCAAAACAAAATACGTCGAAATGTAGTTTCTCACTAGACGTGTTTTTGTCTAAAACATGCTACTTGTTCTCTCATTGAACAATATAAAAATTTCTTTGTAATTTGTTTCGCATAGATCTATTTGTTTGCCTAGAGCTCATTTTCACTTTGTTTGTTAATGTAGAAACATTTCGGAATACTTACTTATCCCTGTTTTCTTTTTCTTCCTGCAGTGAACAGTAATAACGAGTCGTCATTTGTCGAATACGGTGATAACGATCAGGGCCAGAGTGGTTCCACGGGTAACAATAGCAGCAGCGGCAGTAATAGCAATAACCATTCGCGGTCTGCCGCCAGTTCAACCAACAGTGGAAGAAGTTTGAGTAGACCGGTTGAACCCTCGTTCAGCTCAACGGTCTCAGAATCGTCAACACTTTCCGTTAGCAGCAGTATGCCGCCGCATACCAATAACCCGCACTATCAGCCGCAACAACAACAGCAGCAGCAGCAATCGCAGGCGCCATCCGTGCAACAACCGCAACAACAACAACAACAACAACAACAACAACAGCAGCAGCAGCAGCAACAACAACAACAAGGCCAAGTACCGACCACTCCAGGGAATCCGCCGCCCAATGGCCATAGCAGCGTACCTAACCGTGGTTCGGTGGAGCAACAAGCATCCCAGACCGTTTTAGCACCGCCACCACACCAAGCCTTGTATCCAGCGCAGTACATGACTGCTGGAGGGCATCCCGGAAACCCGGTTTATCCCATGCAAGTTATACCCCAGCCGCTACCAGGAAACGTGTACGTGAGCAATCTAACCGCCAATGTAAACGTTCACGGTTTCGTTCCCCACGGTATTCCACCGTACATGGCCGCAACCGGAACTCCTCCAGGTTCAGCAGGAACTTACATTGCTGGTGAAATACCGGCTGGGCATGAAATGGCCATCATGACGCCTCCAGGAATAAGACGCAGTGGAAGACCTGGTCGTGGAGGTGGCAACCCACGACCTAGAGGTGGCTACATTTCACATCATATCAGTCAACAACAATCGGTCGTAGCATCGACTCATCAACAACCGCCACCTTCCGTGCAACAACAACAAGGTCAAGGGCAAGTTCAACTATCATCAGGCCAAGTGAATGCACCGCCACAATCACAAGGGCAAAGCCAAAATCAAGCCCAAAGCCAGCCACAACAGCCTCCACAACAGCACACGCCAGAACTTGTTCAACACCCGATGGCACTGGAACACCAGCAGATCATGAGTCCTGCTCAACCGTACGGCTACAGCGGCGGATATTACTTCCCGGTACAATTCTATCAGCCAACCCAAGTTGGACCTCCCCAATCGGCACAACATGCTGCCGGGGCTCCAATATTCCAGATGCCGATGTATTCTCCAGTTTACGGATACCCCAGTGTTATGTACCCGACGATGTACCAGCCAGAGTATCCAATGTACGATGACAAAGGAGACGATCAGCATTCTCAGCAAGCTCCAGAAGAAGCTGTTATGCATCCGGGCATGTGGCAACCACCACAAATGATCGAATACAATCCAGAAGCTGGAGAGTATATTCCACATGAAGACGATGGCACTATAATACAGCCGGGTCCACCGATGCAACCTATCGCTCACGTGTTAGATCCCAATGTACCAAACTTTACCATGCAAATGGGACCTCCAACTCCCATTCAAGCCGAAGAATACGACCAAATAACACCGGCTCCGTCCGAAGAATATAACATCAATAACAACGCTTTGATTTCTCCGGCAAACAACATGATTTCGTCTCCTTCATCAGCTTCATCTTCACAACAAAATCTAGCTCAGAATGAAATGTATATTACACCACAACAACAGCAACAGCCACCACCGCAAGAACATCATCATCAGCATCATCAACAGCAGATAGTTGAAATTTCCCATGATTCACAAGCAGTTAATCAAATCGAGCAACAGCCAAACATTATGGATCAGGAGAATAATTACATTGTCGACCCGTCACATCAATCTTCTTACAATCAACCTTTATCACCAGTCCCGGTGCAGCAGCAGCAGCACGTTCACCACAGTCAATCATCCGATGGCAACTACCGGGCCGAACCAATTCTTCAAACACAAATTGCGGAACCACAGCCAATATTGATTCAAGATGTTCCTCCACAAATTCCTTCAACCCCTACACCGCACTCAACGGGACCTCCATCGTCAGCTATCGTAACGTCCCCACCACAGATTCCAATTCCATTACCGATAACAATAACACATGTCCCTCCACCTCAGCTCAACAAACCTCCGCCGCCAATTCCGATCGAGTTCCTTAAAATGGAACAGCAACAACAACAACATCAGCAACAACACCATCAACAATTACCGCCGCAGCATCATCAATCAACGATGTCGCAGCACGACACCAACAACAACCCGAAAAAGAAAACGAATGAAGTGGCCTCCGTGGCGACTCCAGCAACCGTCGTTAGCGAGAAAAACAATGCAAACGAAGTTTCTACCAGCAGCAAACCAGTGCCAAACCAAATCTATGTAAATAGCAACAAACACCAGAACCAGACCGATGAAACCGCTCGTCTAGCCCGGGCTATTCAGGAGAAATTCGTTCTCAAAGATGATCGTCGCAACGGACCGTACCGGGGTTCTTCATCGGGAATCCACTCAAGCTCACACCAAACGGCCACCACGATTTCATCATTCACATCGTCTACCACAACTATCGTGCAGCATAACAGCGCTACCACCCACCACAAGAAGACTACGGCATCGGTTTCTGTATCAGCCATCCCCAACAAAGAATTCATCAGTAGTCCTTCAACCGTCGGGCCCACTATCACTTCCAAGCCTTATCAGAAAAATACCTCGCCCGTTCCGTTCACTACCCTCGGAACGACAACGGCACCTTTATCGATGCACAAACAACAGTTGGCTCCGCAGAAATCTTATAACGATAATATTGGCAACAGCAACAACAACAACAACACAGCACCCTCTGCTCCATCCATGAGCTCAGGCCCGGTCCTGATGGAATCAAAGAAAGTTGAAGCCATTCCCCAGCGCGAAGAACGTTTACATCCGATGACAGCTCCGCTTCCTCCCCCAGGGCCCCCACCGCTGCTATCGGTACCTCCACCAGATCGTATTATCGTCCCAGCACCGCAATACGCACCACCCGTATCTACCACGCCAACAGCCCCGCCCGCGATGTCCTGGGCTAGCCTGTTCAACTCATCATCTTCTTCCGGTACTGGGTCCTCGTCTGCTTCCTCCACTCAAAACGCTCCGATCCCGGCACAGCAAATCACCCCGACTATCAACCCGGGGCCGCCACTTCCAACACCGTCACCGTTTGCGCCCAGCTTCATCCCGAATCTTCAGCGCAGCGGCAGCAACAGCACCAATCAATCGTCTACGGCAGCACCGGGATCTACCGACAACAACAGCAACGCTACACCGCCGGTGACCAACAAGAAACCGGTTGCCAAGGTACTTCCATTCGATAAGAACAACAGTAGCAGCAGCAGCACCGGTCCCATGTCATATTCGTCGGCCGCTTCGGGAGCCAACACAAGTGCCTCAGCTGGGACCGGGACGAGCAATGCCGCCGGCAAAGGAAAGGGTGCACCGAACATGACCACTGCCGCCGCTGCCGCATCTACCAAACCTGAACAGCTCGATGAAAACTCGCAAAAGTTAGGAGGTAAGCTCAGTTTTCGATATAGATTTTATGATGAATCGTTAAGAGATTTACAACGGATTTAAACTACAATTTTAACTGCCGGGAAAAAACATTGAGTAGTCAGCAAAAGTTAGCACAATGTCACGTTGTTTGAATAGGATGTGCAAGAAAAGCTATCAATTTTTCAAATAGAATCCAAAATAGCGAGGCCGATTTTGTTGCGAAAGTGGTCTATGTGGTTAACACTTCGTGATCTAGTCTCAATGGTAGTGAGTTCAAATCCTCTATATCTACAATTCGAGCACAATAGAAACGATCATATTTCCACCTGCAGTCAGCAAATTGTTCCTCATTTATCAATAGAACAATTAGCGTTACACATGTGGTACAGTAAAGTCCCCTACGAGTGGTTTTTCCGAAGATCGTTTCACCGGTCCTGGTCGTTCTGATCAGAACTATCCGAAACATTAAGACCTCGTTTAGACCCCCGTTTGGGATCCCCTTGGTTTCACAGAGAGTTTGCCATCTGGTTATTTCCAATCAAATCCGAATGGCACTAGTGCTGAAACCGACATTTTCTTTTCTAAAAAACAAAAAGTTGAACACTCTGAAGCGTGTTTCGATTGATATTTTAACATTGATTTTTTATTTTACAGAATTCCTAAACGCTTATCAAATCGAAAACAACAGCATCAGCATTCAGCCCCGAGGACTGATCAACAGATCCAAC
This sequence comes from Uranotaenia lowii, assembly GCF_029784155.1. NCBI lineage: Eukaryota > Metazoa > Arthropoda > Insecta > Diptera > Culicidae > Uranotaenia > Uranotaenia lowii. The sequence continues at coordinate 102,246,293 of NC_073693.1, read as the reverse complement.
TACTGCTACATCAACGCCATCCTGCAAGCCCTGGTGGCTTGTCCGCCGTTCTATCACTTGATGAGAGCCATCCGGTCGCTCCCGGCCGCGAGAAACAGCCGTCATCCAAAGCCTTTCATCGATGCGATGTAAGTACTCACAAAAATGCCACAAAAATTTCAAATGGTGATGTATGAGTACGTCAAATAATCTGTGTCCTTTTTCCCGGCACAGGACCTTATTCGCAGCCGAATTTTCAACCCTGCAGTTGCGCTCCAAGGTGCAACGCGACAAATCGAAGAAGGACGAAACACCGGACATCAACTGCGACACCCCCTTCGAACCGACCGTGATTCACAAGATGCTCAGTCTAGTCCGATCGGATATCTTCCAGATCGAGGGTCGCCAGGAGGACGCGGAAGAGTTCCTTGGTTGCGTACTGAACCGGCTCAACGATGAAATGTTGGAGGTAAAGTTTATGACAAGGTATAAATTTCTGTTGAACTTGAATAACAAATTATTTTTATTCCAATATTTAAAGCTTATGAAGCTCAGCAAAAATGAATCGGAGATCAACGGTGAGGAGACGGCCAATGGCGATGTGCATGGTGACGATCAGGACGATTGGAAGGTAGGTTCTGTTTGTATGTCGTTTGGTGGCTGCTAGCATTCCGTCAGTGATCTGACGATCGCAGGTTGGTGAGTTCAATTCCCCACCACCACCCACCTTAACTTAACACCCCATCATCCTTAAGCCGGCAGAGACTGAGTTTTCAATCTCACAATCTGTGGCAAATGATGGGGATAGTAAATTGTCTCACCTGTGTGTAAGATGGTAGCACAATGGAACTTTGATTCCTTATCATCTAAGATTGGAGAGATACAGTATTTTATCATTTTTTTTTTCAATGGAACCATACCACTTTAAAATAATTGTTTTAACTAATCTGTTTTTACAACTGTTTATAGGTCATCCGAGGGTACCGGAACAAGGGAACCGTAACGCGCACAACGGATTTCGGCCGGTCGCCCATCAGTGACATCTTCGGGGGTAAATTGCGATCTCGGGTACACCGGGAAGGTGATCATACGACTGATAACATTCAGCCGTTTTTCACACTGCAGCTGGATATTGAGGTAAGTTTTTTTTTTTCAATGTCCCTGATTGATTTAAATATTCACCCTAAAAAAGTAGCATTTGTTAAAAGAAAATGAAAATGCTGCACTTCTTAGCGACAGTTCATTTTTGGAATCAGTTTTCCAATTCGAATGTACCAAGACTAGAGTCGATAAAGCAGACTCGTGTTCTATTTTTGGAATCGGACTAGGTAGCGAGTTGTCTCCCTTATTTCTATTCGCTCGCTCATGTAGATACAATTCTATACCTAGCCAGCGCTAGGTATACAATTGTGTCCATTGAATCAAGTTTCATTTTTTGTAATTTGTGTATGACATGGCTCATACCTTCCTTGAGGCTTTATGCAGCCATTTTATATCTTAACAATTGCTTGCTTAACTCTAGAATCAAATCCTTTGGAAGAGAACAGGAAATACAGGGGGGATTTTCATAATTTTGGATGATTCATCTCGCTCAACCCGGTTTTCCGCGGGCCCGAAGGGAGTCTTTTAAATTCACTGGTGGCCAGGTGGACCTAATGAATATTCAAACTGAAAAAATAACGATCACTTTCCTTTGGGTCAAAATCTTTTTAAAAAAATCATACCTAGATATTGTTTTATCTGTCTGTTATCTTATCTTAAATTTTCTTTTTGATTTCTCAACTTAAATCTAACGAACAAATTTTAAGGATTTTATTTAAATTTTTATTTTACATACCAAATTCAGATCCGTTTAAAATTCAGCGAAACAGGTTGGGTGTAATTCAGTTATTAAATCAAAATTAAATGTTGCTGAATCATTTAAAAAGAAAAGAAAAAAAAAGTGACTGTTCTTCCACTTCGAAATTTGAATTTAACACACGATAAAAAAGCAGTGCAAGCATGCAACAGTTTTTTTTTAAAAAAACACCATAAATACAAAGATTTTTTAACAAACCGAAACAATGATTCTAACATCGATTTCGTATTTTATGGAAATTGAAAAATGAAGAATGACCTTTATGTTAAATTCAAGGTATAACAGTTACAAAAACATGGGTTCAAGTCCAACGAAGGAGCAAAGGATGAATAAATTGGACAATATTAACAAAACAAAAAATTCCAGCTGCAACAACCAATCCTGTTTCTAATTGTTTCCCATCAAACATTTTGCAGAAAGTGGCCTCCGTCAAGGACGCCCTGGAGCTGCTGGTCGGCAAAGACCCACTCGAGGGTATGACCTGCTCCAAGACGAAGCAGGAAATCGCCGCCTGGCAGCAGGTAACCCTAGAGGAGCTGCCCATTGTGATGATCCTGCACCTGAAGTGCTTCGACTACAAGATGGACGGGTGCACCAAAATACTGAAGGCCCTCGAGTTCCCGATCGAACTGAAGATTGACGCCAGTAAGATTAAAATGCTGTTTTATTCATTAGAAAGCTATCACTAAAGGGTTTCTTTTTTTTAGAACTGATGTCCTCAAAGGGCAAATCTTACACGCCCAAGCAGAAGCAGTACAAACTATTTGCTGTGGTCTATCACGACGGCAAGGAGGCCTCCAAAGGGCATTACATTACAGATGTGTTCCATGCCGGTTATGGTAGCTGGATCCGGTACGATGATAGTACTGTAAAGGCCGTTCCGGAGAGCAATGTGCTACATCCGAAATCACCTCGTGTGCCGTACCTGTTGTATTACCGGCGGTACGATACTCACTACCACGGGGCAAGCGGTGCAAACACAGGCAGCACCGCCGCAGGTGGCAACGCTGTTTCTTCCAGCGCTGGTAGCGGAAGCAACAGCAACAACGGTGTTGGAGGCAACATTAGCGGTAGTAACAATAGTAATAATACTTACGGTGGCAACAGTTACAGTGTTAATAGTGGCTACGGTACCGGTTCCAAATGAAGTGAATCAGTGAAAGCAGATGGAAGATATTTTTATAACGATGGAGACATTCAAATTTTGACCGAAGATTGGTGGAAGGTCGAAAACTACGCAAGAGACGTTTTATATCTTTACAATTGGGGAAGGGTGCGTGTGTTTGTGCGCGTGAAACTGAGTGCGAAGTTGTTCTGTAAAGTCTTGTAGGATGCAGTTTGATGCGAAATTTTGCGTGTCTAGAAATCTAAAATACAAACAAAAAAAACGAACGTTGACTACGCAACCACACGATTAGATCGTGTGAAATCAACGAAAAATAACACTAATCATTTACAATCGAGGTAGTAGAATATAGTTTCTTTTTTCGGATTCAAACGGGAAAAGAGAAGGGTTGATTCGGAGAAAATAATTGAAATATTCACCAGTTGTTAGAGAATAGATGATAAGATTTTTTTTCCAGTCTGTTACACTTGCAACTCATATTTAGCATACTAGTTTGTTTTTTTTTAAATTTTGTTTTATTGGATAATATGTAGATACTATAATACCACATTTTCTACTATGGCGTTCACTGCAACTCATGTGAATACATGTCTTGTCAGATCAACAGTTAATCTTTTACTATCCTTTCCCAGAAGGGAGGCTACTGTTATTAAAAATATATATATCCTCAGCATACTCTATCCAATCAACATCATCATTCATTTGTCATAATAATGGCATAACAAGTGCACGCTTCGAACGCTTATCGGATAAAATTATCGATCTTCAGTCACATGAATTTGTTGAAAGGGTTAAAATATGCCTGGCACATGTATAAAAGATTTGATTGTAGGCAACCTTCTGGGAAAGGACAATATAAATATGTTCCTTTTGATCTGCCAAATGTTGTGAAACACCACAACTGATATACCATCTATTGATCCGGTGATAGTGATGGGAATTATTTTTTTGATAATCACAAAATCGTCAACGCTGCAGATCGTTGTTAAACAAAGCGCGTTTCAGAAAGACGGGCACTAGAACAAGACTAATTTTACCTATAGGCTTAGATCGTGAATAGATACATAGCTATTATCTTAATCGTATCAATTATCAAAATACGTTAAAACAATGTCAGAATCAATGCCCAGATGTAGGTGAACGAATTGGACGTGAATGATCTCACTAACCATAAGAAGAATGTTTGGAAACATCTAAGCTTGGCGGTTGTAGAATGTTTCCACGCAGATTCTTTTTACATGATTCATTCAAGCCTATGGCGTTCGTAATTGAAAAGGTAAGATCGACATTTATATTACTGTAACAGTTAAGTTTTTTTTTCTGCTTTTTCGTTGCAAAATTGAACTAGAATTACGTTGAACCAAATACGGAAGCTTATCTAAACTAGTGACTCATCAATTCCTACATCAAACTAGCTCTAAGAGAAAAACCATCAAAACTGTATGTGCAGTGTAGATATTGGGGAAGTAGTTAGTTAGTTTAACTTTTTCGAATAACTATCTGAGCTGCCAGCGCTCACTTTCTTGTATGCGCTCGTAGACGGTATGTTGACGGAGGAGAATTAAAAGAAGAAAAACCTCCCGAATCTGTTGTCTGAACACAAGAAAAACAATAGACTGTACATAGTAGTATCCCAACAGTAAACCAATTTAAGCAACACAAAAGTCTGTACATATGATTCTAGAACGATAGAGAAAGAGAGAGTGAGTTATTCGTGTGTAGATTGTTCATCGGGAGTTTCTAATGTTCCACGGGCTTCTGGTTTGAACAAGAAAAAAAAAGAATGATTGCTATTCTGGTAAACCTAATTAGTGATCATGAGAAAATAAACTAATACAACTACATGTGGCAAAACTGTAAACTGATACGTTGTGTAGCGTATAAATTAAAATTTCGGTTGTTCCTACCATTTCGTACTTGATTGTGCGCGTGTAAAACGATAAACGTTACTAAAAATCTGAACACGGTGGAATTTCCGGTTAAATTTAATTAACTTTGCGTCTGATGGGTTACGGGGTCTAAGTGTTTGTTTGAAGGTTGTGCGTTTACGTTTAAATCTAGCTGCTATTTGCTAGTTTCTTAAGTAGTAATGATTCCCTTCGAAATATTTTATCCACTATCAATACGACATTTTTGTTATCCCTTAAAATCGTAATGTAAATTTTCGCTTTTAGTGTTCCTACATTTCAGTTGATCTATCAACATACGACCCGTATGTTTCTAAATTAGTTGGCACACATATAATTGTCACGTAGCGCATAATTTCGCGTATTCAAGATCAGTTGACACTTGAAGGCGTAATTCAGCTCTACTGTAAATAACACCGAACAGATGATACTGACATGGATGGTTTCAAACATCTTTTCACCTGTTTGCTGACTACAAATTCCTAGTTTTAAGTAAAAAGTAGATACATATTTTATTGAGTACGTTTACTTCACCTAATACGACGAATAATTTTATTTTACACAATATTCACACTTTGGGCGAACAACTCAGAACAAACAACAGTTTAACGACCCCAGCATAAGGTAATGCAAAGGTAGCCAAAACAGCCACGACAAGCAGGGAAGGGCAGATTGAATTGTCAAAATTTAAGTTTCTGTTAATTTATTTTAGGAACAGATGCAAAAACTTCGGGGCTGTGTATAACATTGATAATTTTTCCAAGTATCTTTAAGGTTACATTATTACTACTATTTAAAAAGGTGGCACGGGGATAAAAATACTACGCTGACAACCTCGATTTTTTTTTTATTATTAATCATACATACACTAGCGCTAACGTAAGTAATAAATAAAATACTACACTAACAGGCTACAGTCATTTGAAAAATGAAACACCGTTACAGAAGTTAATAATTAGAATCCAAAAACAAAAACAAAAAAAAAAAAACAAAAAATCTGTCATAAGCAGTATACTAGCCAAATCTTGTAAGGGTACCGAGACTAAAACAAAAGTGAATAAAAACAGCAAATATTTTTTACCAAAACAGCAGAACAACAAATGAAAATAGCAATCAGCAATTTTAGAAGCATTGTTTGTTTCTAGAAACTGTAATCATGGTGTGTGACATTTCCTTGTGTAAAAATTATCGTCTCATAGTGGATGTGAGAAGGTCTGGCGATAAAAAAACGTTCTGGTTACGTATCCTTATTGAAAAGTGGCAACTAAAATAACATACAAATATTTTTTTTACTCAAATTATTCAGTTTCTTTGAACCATGTTAAAAGAAGAACAAAAATCGTGGATAAAAGTGGTTCGTTCTGTAGATAAGTGCACTTATTAATGTTAATTAATAGTGATTAAACGAGCAGACACAACGTAACAGTAAAAAGATCCTTGCTACGAATCAAGAACATAATTTTCTGTGTAACTGAGTACTATTTCAATCATAAATGCTTCAATAGAGTAACGAATTGGCAAACTAATCAGGGGAACATATTTTATTGGCTACTAAAACTGTATAACAATCGTGTTGAATTGAGTTTTTATTCTAAGGTATTCATGTCCCTTATCGGGTGTGAGTTAGTTTTCCGGGCAAATCCTTTCATTTTTTCCAAATACTACTGAACCTTTTTTCGCTCTTCATTTTTAAGATATTTTCAATTCGAGCTAAAATAGATAGTAGCATTAATAGGATATTTCAAGTACCAGTTTATCAGGAAGCTATGATTGAGTTGTTAACAAGAGTCGCAAAAATGGTTAGCTGTTAGCCTTGTTTTACCAGAAATTCAGTAGGTTGTTCAAAGTCCACCCCCCGTTTGAAAGCAAAACATGTAGATGTCTAAACAACTTCAATGCAAGCCAATCATTGAAAAATAAATACACCAATCAAATGGGCAAGTAGCGTAGAAGACAAACAAAAATTGAGTCAAATATATACCGGAACAATAGGAACTAATAGGAAGAATAACAACAACAAAATCGAGAAGAAACCCAACCGAATGGAATCTAACAAGTAAAAACGTGAATAAGAGAGTGCAACTAGAGAAAAAATATAATAAAACAAAAAAAAAACAACAAAAACAAACGATAGTAACGATGAATAAAAATTAGATTATTTATTATAAAAAATATTTCAAGTGTTTTGGATGACAATCCGTTAGAAGTCATAGCTGGATTTACACCTCAGATTGCCCGATTTCGTACAAGCTGTAAAATAAGATCACTGAAACATCCACTGTATTGAAACAGTTCATGATAAAGTCGTTTGTACCTTCAGCATAATAATTAAGAACAAAGGAGACTGCCAAAAATGTATGAAACTCGGTTTTCTTATGTACACCGATCTGCAATATACGGTTCGAAAGATCTCACCGAGACAAGAAAAAGTCACTATGGAGCCAACAAAATCCACTGTGGGGAAAAGGTCATGAGACAAAGAATTTATTTTCGGTATGAAATCTGAACAAGGCTGCCTTTTAAAACCGTACAACTTCTTCAATTCATAACTTTTTCCTCCCATGATGGATATTCTTACTTTAACGGGTCAAACTCCTATCAAAAAGAAAAAAAAAGATGGATATTCTTGGACCCGTAGAAACTTGTTCTTGTATCCGTATATTTCACATCGTACACACAAAAATCTAAATTTGCCCAGTCTCCCAATTTTACTGAACGGGCAGCACTGAACGCACTCAAGTTGATGACAGTTTTGAACAGGGAAAAAGAGCGAGAGAAAAGAAAGCGGTTTATTCGGCGGGAAAGTTGTAGGACGAATAACAAAATAACAATAAATTCGCGTTAGGTATCATGAGCAGAAGAATCTAGTTTTTGTGAAGATTCATCTTAAAAGTATGAGCTTAGGCAAAAAGTGCGAACTTAATGCAATAGTGCGAAGTGAAGTGAGGTCGCTTGAGCAAAGGAGTATTATGAGTATTCTAATAAGTGCGTTTCGAGTAATTTGGAACCTCTTAATTTAGGGCAATATTGCGGATACGCGCTTGTTAAGAAGACACCTAATTAAATTGTTTAACCTGATGAGTAGAGGTGAGAAGGCCATTGAGAAATGTTAAAAAAAAGTTATTTAATTCAGCATAATTAATGTTACAGGTGGCTAGCGGAAGATAGCTACGGCAGATACGAATCGAGATAGCAGGAAGCGAATAGGAGAACGTGAGATTGAAACATTAAATTTTAGTTCTTTTCATCAAAACTATGTTTCTATCGTAGGTTTTTAAAACTCGCCGATCTTCGCACGAATGAAGGAATGTTAAAAATTCGGAAACAACTTTTCTTTGTTAACCGTGAATCGCAAGTAACAAAACTTACACCCAACTTCGAACCAAGAAGACCACCGACGAAAACAGTGAAATTGAACATTGAATTTACTTCACTGTAAAGAAAGGTCAACAAAAAGGATTCCAGCAAAAAAGAAAAATTCCGCTTTAATGTCTGTCTTGGTTCAAGTGACAACGTGCGCTCGTCGGGAGGTTACTAACACCGGTTTGATCCGGAAGTTCGGGTCCTGGAAGCCTGCTTGGCCTAGTAGACGAGCGCGAGCACACCGTTCGACGTCCGAGCCAACACACCAAAAAATCTGGAGGGCTGGTTTCCGGAAGTCTTTTCGGTTCCACGCAAGCAAAGAAGCTGGTGCATCTAGAAACGCTAGCAAAATTAACAGGATTAGCCAGGCGATGACCAGGAGAGATAAAATGTAAGTGGTTTTCATTTTGACTGTCAGTCCTATACTGTGCAATTTATTGTTCATTGTGGTGCAGATAAAACCTCCTAGTTTGTATCGGATTCTAGCGTTGATCTTGATCCGGTTTAATGCTAAACCCAATTTTTCCGACTTCGGAAAGTGTCAAGAACGTTAAGTATATCGGATTTTCACAGAAAGTACACTATAAAGTGAAATATCGTTGAAACTTGTTCCGAATAAGAAATATATACCTCACATTCGAAGACGCCATATTGTCTTGCTGAAGCCACAAACTTGCATGCAACTTGAATGCGCAATTGGTGCTGACAACGATTATAGCATAACACATGCACCTTTTGGGTGCCATCACTTAGCTTAGCTCCAGTTTTCTAGCTAAGCGGTGCAAAACTAATGATCTCAGTATATTGAATCACTAAGAAGAAATGGCCTCCGCCAGTGGAGGGCCTCGAGATGGATTTCTTGGTAGAAAATTCCCATCGTTCATGGACCAGAACTTCCTTCAGATGACTGGAATCGACGGTCATATATTTACCTAAAAACCCGTTTGTTTTAGGCGAATCAATATAGAGAAGTCAGTAGATAGTGTTGAATCGGCCTATAGCGAAGCTCAAGGTACGAAATACACTGTAAAGACTAGGAAACATGAACGGGTTGACTGACACATTGCATTAATCGATGGCACAAAAATAACAATTAAGTACCAACCAACTTTAATCTCCTGCAAGTGCGTCATCTAATAGTATGACTTGATCAAAATGAACCTAACGGAAATTTAAGAACAATTTGGCATGTCTCAGAAGTTCGCAGGATCATTCGTAAGTAAGACCATTTAAAAGTCAACACTCCCACTTTAATTCTTACCTTCAAACAAACAACATATGTACCTGTTCTTTTTGACATTGTCGATTATTTTCCTGTAGTTTGCTTTTTTTTGGGATGTTAATAAAACGGAATTTTATTTTGAGCTATTTGGACGTTTCAACAGCGATTGTTTTTCCACATAGTTTGCATGTTTCTTTTCCCTTACGGGACGCGGTTTTATGTCCCAACCTCCAGCATTTATTGCAGATGCGGACTGGATAAATGTAGTTCTCTGGTTTCGCAAAAACTCCATACATTTGTATTACTCTTGGTAACCTCGAAAGTTATTTTTACAGTTTTAGTATCAACAAGTTCTTCTGATTTTGTTTTCTTTTCATCTGATTTTGATTTCTGTTCTGGTAAATGTTTTTAATATTGATCCTTTCTACTCTAATAATTTTCTTATCACTTATTGCGTTTTCCATTATCTCTTCAGGTATAATTGATGTTGGAATGTTCCTAACCACTCCTGTTGTTCCTTTTGCATTATTAATAGAATATAAGATTTAATATTGTGCAGGTTAAGGAATTCCGTAGAGTTTAATATTTTTTCGGTTTGTTCTGGCGACTTATATGAAAGCTTATAGCGAAATTGGCTAGCGCGTTAGAGCTCGCTAAATTGGTCCCAATTTCGCTTAATGTAGAAATTTACTTACTTTCATGGGCTCTAGTTTTTCTTTAATATGATGATGTTCGATGTTCGATTCTTAATTAATGTGGATTGTGTGATTTTTTTGTTTGATTCAGTTTGTGTTGGTGTTTCTTGTGTGTTTTAGATGTTGTTTGTAAATTATTATGTAATTTCGATCTGTTTGTGTGTGTGTTTGAGATTTTGTTATATCCTTTGCTCGTGTGCTTTTTTTCGGGGATTTTTATCCGGTTGGATGATTCATCCCGTTTTTGCTCGTGTGCGTGATTATGCTCTGTTTTTTTTCTGTTCTTGTTCGATAGTAATCATTAATCCGTTTCCGGTTTTCGTTTTTTGCTATATTTATGAAGCCACGGAAAACTACCTGGTCATTTATGTCTTCGTCTGTTCATACCTTGTCTCTATCAGGTGGAAGATTACGCAGATCAGATGGCTGTGACGCCATTTTGTTTCTTAACCCTCATCCGCATTAGAGTGTCATTTTGACACTATTGCAAGTTTGAAGGCTTATAACTTTTTTCAGAAGCTTCAAAAAACAAAAATTTCTTCGGGTACCCTAAATGTATTTAAAAGTTCTTTAATATTGCATCTTTACTTTATTTATGGACGAACCCTGGAAGCCTGGATCAAAAAACTCCCTTTTCCGACTTTGACACTCAAAAAGTAAAATTTATTTAAGTCGTTTGAATTATAATTAAATTCATATGAAACTTATATCAATAGAAACCTTGTAATGTCAGTAAAATATGTTTAGAACATTATATATAGCTAAAGCTTCTAGTTTTCTCGTTATTCAGCATGAAAGAAAAAAAAATCCGGAAAAACATGCCTCAGGAAAACTGCTGTAGTTCAGTTCACGTCCAAAAAAATATTTGCCTCATGCATATGAAAGCTGAAGTTAATGTCTACATCATGAAACCAAGAAATACAGTTGCGTTCAAAAAAGAATGAAATCGCGTGAAGCTGCACCCCCACTTCCATCTTTGACAAGCTGCCATTTCTCTCTCCGTTGATATTTTTTCATGAAAATTTCACACAATCTAGTTCAACTATCCAACTAACACTCCACAAAATTTGAACTTTTTACAAGTACGGGAAATACAGCTATACAGATACAGCTATTCCCGTAAAAAAGGGAAATTACTATCCATCTAGTGATCCTCGCGCGCAAAACTTTTTGCCTGGTACGCTATAGGCAGATAGTAATGACGTTTGTATTCAAACGAGTTGTTTACTCGCCTTAGTAGCCTACCTTATATACTTATACCGTGGGATTTCCCAACTTGGTTGAACAAGAGGCTCAAGTCATATTGCGGAAATTGCACCCATTCAGACTCTTCACTGACAAAATATTTGACACATTAGTGTGTGAAATTTCACACATTTTGGAAATAAGTAGACCAACACATTAAATGTGTGAAGGTACCGCTGCACACTAATGGGAAAAACCGCTTAAGGAAACGAAATGTGAGCGTTTCACACATTATGCAAAAAGCGTTTAAAACGGAAAAATGTGTGAAAATGGCAAAATAGTTCAATTTAGGCAAACGGGAGGTTAAAGTTAAACTTATTTTCATTAATTTGGATTTAAAAACAACATGATTTGTTATTTAATGTTTTTTTTTATTGTTCCTCGGATTTTCATTCAATTTTAGTGCTGCGGTGGGAGCAATTCCATTAGCTTTTTCTACCAGTTAGAAAAAGCCGGCGATACCAGGCCGGATCTGAAAGAGAAATTCATGTATTAGTCGATTCAATTTCAAAATTTTAACGCTGTGGGTTTACTTGCCATTATTCTATTATAACTTGAGGAGACTTTGGGGATGATTCCTGCTTGGCACGCGCATAAGTGTTTGTGATTTCACACACTTTTCCCTTAGTCCGCGAATTCGGATAATGTGTAAATTTGGAACTTGCATGATGTGTGAAAACCACACTCGAGTTTGACAGCTCCATATATTTGCTGATAATGTGTGAAACAATTTTGCAAAATGTGTGAAATGATTTATCAGTGTTGTGCAAATAATTTCCACGCAGAAATATTTTCGCACTGACGCATATATATACCGTATTTTTTTCACCTGGAGGCAACCCAGGGCCAACCTATATTCGCTCTAACTGCTGTCATCGTGCTCATTTATTGCTCTAGAGGCAACCTAGTTTCGCTCGAAAAGCAGACGGAGTCACCCTGAGAAGAAAGTCAGTTTTGCGAGAAGTTCACCAATACTCTCAACGTTGTTGTCAAAACATTAAACAGCTGTTTGTGGATGAAAGCTAAACAGTTGAAATAATGAACGGGAAGATGATGCGATTTTGAACCTCTCAGTCAAGAAAAATCGTACTATCTGCTGTCCAGTGCAATCCGGACACGAAAAAAGGCAATCCGGATGTGAAGAACCGAGTGAAGAAATCCAGAAGGGAGAACAAAATGACAGCTGTATGTAAATATTGCGCTTGTTCTCACGCACACCTACGTGTGGAATAACTTGAAACCCGAAAGTCGTTTTTTTATTCGGACGGATCCAGAGCCAAATCCGGAATCAAAAAAAAATCCGCCAATAGAAAATCGATGACAGTTTTTCAAATCAGCCGTTGCTCGCTCCTGATTTTCGAATCACATTTCGAAACGGCTTAATCGTTGTTGTTTTGGAAAAAAATTGTTTTGAAATTCGAAACAAGGAGTTTAATAATGAAAGTTGATCGACCTACATATGAAAAGAAACGAACAGAAAACAGAATGCATTCTTTATATTCTGGTACTAGAATGTTAGTGGAACAAATAAATCATAGATTATTTGGGCGTTTTTTGAATTACTGAAAAAATAGCTAAAATTCAGAAATTACCGACTTTTTTTTGTTAGACACGCCAGTCGCAATTATTTTCAATTCAATTTCATCTTGAGATTTAAAGCATATCGATAGATGTCATTGTCTATGTATGCGTCAGTAAGCAGATTACACTGCGCGCAAATTATTTGCACGGAGGTCTAAATAGGTGCAATCAGCGCAGTTTGTTGAGAATGGCAACGGTGCGTATGAATGTTGATTTTTTAGTAGAAAAAATTTGAAGCAACTGAACTCTGATGTTGTTATACTCCCTTTTCAACTTTTGGCGCATGATTGTTTACATAAAGAATGTGATGGTATTAGTGAGTGCGGAATTTTTATCTGTCAAATCAGATTCTCGCAATAGTCCAAAAGTTCATGCAATTGACAATAGCTTCGTTCAATCGTTAGTAAAAATCGGTTTCAACTGGTTTCTGTCAACTGATAGATGTTCAACGAGCCAATGTTTTGGTCGAAACAAGTCGGGTCGTTGTTCAATGGAGCGAGTTGAAACTAGTCGAAACCAATCCAGCTCGGCAGCAGGATTAGTTTCGACTTGGTAGAAATCGGTCGAAGTCAATTGGAAAGAGACAGGTGATCAACTGTCAATCAATTTCTACTTGTTTCGACCCGTTTCGACTAGAGTTGATTGAACAGACATAATATCATCGAGGCAGAATTGTTTTCGTCAAGTAGGGTCACATCAAATCGTTACGTTTCCCTGTCCCTCCTGGGGTCCCTCAAGGGAGTCAGGAACAATACAGGAACTGACATATAGGGGGCTGGTGTTTTTCCGAACAAAACATTTTATGGTGTGCATTCCATAACAAAATATATAAAACTAACAAAACTGAACCCAACAAATAACTAACTAAATGAATAATAAATAAATAACACGAAAATAAATAAATAAATAACGAAAAATTTAACAAATAAATAAACAAAAACTAAATCCCTAAGTGACACCAGCCGATTGCTATTAAAATTAGGACAAAACACAACACGAACATGCATAGATATCTTATCCTAATTTTAGACATTTACGAACAATAATTTTTATTTACAATATTTACAACGTTTTCATTCAAACCGGCCAAAAAATCATAATGTTTATTGTAACCATTAAATGAATGATTACAATTCTGCGAATTATTGCAAATTGTGTATATATGTAATACTGTGGAATTCCGTGGTCAAGGCTAAAACTGTGCTGGAATTTCTCGTGAGGAGCACCACATGATTCTGTGACATTGCCACTCCCAAAGCATTGTACTGCTCACCCGATTATTGTGGCTTGGAGTACAATATTCAAGTTTAACTAAACTTCATCGGCAGCACGAAACTCCTTGAGGGCGTGCAGAAGCTAATCTTGAGATCTTGGCCCTTATTCTGCGCCGCGCGTGACGTGACGATTGTCACCTCACCTCGAGTCACCGTGAGATTTGTCACCTTATTCCCGGAGTCGATATGGGTAAAGTGACAGATGTTCATTTCTGGTGAGCGACCGAGTGAACTCAAGTGTCAAATTTGTTCGGTTTGTATTTATTTCGTTCGCGATTCCAAATGTTAAAATTAAATTTTAAATCAAAATGTACAAATTTCGTTACGCAAACGGTCACTATCGGGTTGCAAGATTTAAGCAAGCAGCTGGAATCACTCTTGGAGCTGCGAATAAAGCGAATTGGACAGCCCAAGCAACCAGAATTCCCTTAAAACGTGCTCATAGAAGCTTAATCAGCCCTTTTCCATGTTCCTAGAGAATTCTATATAGCCCAAAATTTAAGTTCTTAAAGCTACTTTAAAGTTCGTTAAAGAAGCTGTAGAGAATGCTTCTTCTTCTTCTTCTTTCTTGCTGCATCTATGATGCAGACTGTTTCAATGAGACCGGTGACGAGACCATGTGCCCAGCATTAGCATGTTGATGAGGTTTATAGATTTTCGTACTTAAACCTTTTTAATGCGACTTCCTTGGCGTGTACTTTTTAAATTGTTTTTAGTAATACAATAGTATTTGTATAATTTTCAGATGGCTTTTCTCTTGTTTTTTTTTTGAGTCACGTTATATTAAAATATGTATCAAATCGTGTAGGATAATGTAATGAAGAAATTATTGGGTGGTAGAATTTTCTAAAATTTCAGGGTTATGGATCATATCAAAAGGTAAGAATTGTTTCGCAATTTCTTTAATGTTTTCCCGGACCTTGCCTTTGGCCTGAGCGTCGTTCATGATTGCAGTGTAAAGCCTCATGATGTGCTCCTGAATGTCAATAAGGTGGTATTTTTTGGGTAGTTGCGGATCAGATTGCTGCGACTGCTGTCTTACTTTTTTCTGAACTATCTCCAACTGTTCCCCTGTCGTATTATTTTCTTTGCGCTTACCTGCCGTCAGTGCTGTTACCCATCGTTCCTTGTCTCCGACTCTCTCCGGGTTATTCAAACAGGTTCCCGTTATCTCTGGCTCTTTATCACTCCTGGCGCGCTTACGGGAAAGTTCGTCGTTGACTTTGTAGGCGGGTTGTGCTATGGGATGTCGTTTATTTTCCACCTTTCTCATTGGGACATTCTTGGTAACTGTTTTGGCGAAGCTCTCCTGTGGGGTTGGTGAATCTACAAATTCTAACAACGCATTGTACTGGTTGGACGTTGGTATTGTAAATTTTTCTCTGGCTTCCAGGAATGTAAGCCCGTGTTTCGCCATTACTGCTTTCAAGGTGTTCTGGCGAGTCTTCTCCGGACACTTCACGTCGGTTGTGCTGTGTTCTGCTTTGCAATATAGGCAGAAGGGTTTCTTTTGGCAATCGTCGAATTTTCCATCTAGGTGCTGCTCTCCACAGGTGGAACATCGTTTGGCGCTTCTGCAGTCTTCAGCCTTATGGTTGTACCGTAAGCAATTGAGGCACAATATTGCTTTACGGTAGTATGGAGTTACTTTGAGTACGCAGCAGTACAGCTTGATTGTCTCCGGAAGACGGTTTGTCCGAAAGGTGATTTTAACCCGATTGGTTGGTGTGGGCTTATTGTTCTCAAAACGATTGAGCCTGTAAACATCCATTACAGGAACCGCGCTTTGAATATCCTGTAGGATGTCATTATTGTTTATCTCAGTTGGGACGTCCGAGATGACCCCTGTTACTGATAAAAGATGTTTCGGGACATAGGCCTTATATCCATAAGTTTTGACTATTTCGCTCTGTATCAAACGGTTGGCAGAGTTGTGATCGGTCAAATAGACCATCACTTTTCGTTTTCCTGCGTTTTTTTATCTCCGACACAGCATTCTCCACACCGAATATCCTGCGAAGCATTCGGCCTACAGAAATCTTATTTATTCCAGCTAGGTCAGGGTGGTTTGAACTTTTGGCTCCTTCTTCTACTAAAGTCTGCTTCATTTAATATTGGAACACAAACAATTGCGTGTAGTTCAGTCATTTATTAACGAATTCATAATTTGTTTTTCATACAAATGTAGCATTTTCTTTACTCTTTCATAAAAAAAATTAAAAAAATTATTCATTGCTGTTTCGAAGAAATTCTCGTACTTTTCCCGTAATACGGCACATTAGGCGGCGCACACCCTTTTCGTCCACCGTTTTGGCGATTTGATTCCACCAGTTCTTCATTTGAGTCATGTTCCTGACAAGTTTTCCCTTTGCCTTAAGCCTCCGCTTCGTGATTGCCCAGTATTTCTCTATCGGCCGGAACTGGGGGCAGTTTGGGGGGTTGAGGTCCTTCGGTATTACGCTGACCCCGTTCGTTGCGTACCATTCCATAACCGTTTTGCTGTAATGGCAGCTTGCGAGGTCCGGCCAAAACATTACTGGACGGCGGTGGGCACGAATAAACGGCAGAATCCGTTTCTGTAGGCACTCTTTTTTGTAGACTTCTGATGTCATTGTCTTGTCAGTGAGAAAGACTTCGGTTTTCTGTCCACAACTGCATATCCCCTGCCAAATCATGTACTTGCGGGCGAATTTATCCGCAAACACGAACTTAAATTTTGCAGGTACATCCCCCCGAGCCGTCGCCAAATAAAATTTTTGACCTGGGATTTGCCCAAAGTCCGCCTTCACGTAGGTCTCATCGTCCATCAGAATACATCCGTCGAACTTGGTCAGCACTTGGTCGTACAGCTTTCGAGCACGGATTCTGGCCACCTTGTTCTGCTTCAGCGTCCGATTTGGCTGTTTGCTGGCTCGGAATGACCTTATTCCTTCCCGGAGACGAATTCGTCGCACCGTACTGTGAGCGGCCTGGAACTTATTGGCCAAATCGCGGTCTGAAAGATTGGGATTCCTCTTGACGGCCTTGATGACTTTCCCACGCAGTTTCCGGTCGACAGTTCCACTCCGACGCTTCGAATGCGGCTTCCGAGCCGTCAATGTTTCCTTGTACTGCTTGATAACACGCCATACGGTATTTCTGGGCATTTTAAGCTGTTTAGCTAGCTTCGATGCCGACAACAATGGATTTTCAAGAAAACTGTGCACAATTTGATCTCTCCTTTGGCTTCCATGGCGGTTGTTTACAAAATGCTATCGTTTGGTGTTATGACATAAATACATGGTGAAAGGTAATGAATTTCTCGACACGTGGGTGAAAAAAGTTTCCAAATCCGTCCACTAGGAGCGCCACAATGAGCAAAAGAATTTGTTCCAATATTAAATGAAGCAGACTTTACTCCCTTCTCCACATAAACTCGAAAAGGCAGTTGATCCTGAGAGTTGTATGTGAAATTCATTTTCTCTTTTGCTTTTTCAGGTTCCAGTTTCCGTTGATCTGGCAAGAAAGTTGGCTTCGGGGTGGGATCAGGTGGTTTGGGGGGATGGGGAATCTGTCGACTCGCAAACCCCATGGAAACCTCCATTTTTTCTCCGTTCATCCTATGCCAAGCTACACCATTCCAAGATGGCGGGCCGACAGGAAATTATTTTCGGAATTTCCACTAATATAGCACTTGATTCGAAGTGATTCAACTGTTTTATGCTAAAATGACTCGCGCGTCGTCGTCCGCTATCGTTTCCGCTACAATATATCACTTTTCGACCAAAAAAAAAACCGACAAAAACTTAACTCGTGAAAAAAACGTGACCTTTTTCAACCGAGGTACAGTTGCCAGTGTAGAGAATGCTAATCAGCCCTTAAGGGAATGTCTAAAAACTTCTACGCGCTGAAAAAAAAATCAGTTTGACAGATTGCTCTGACAACCAAATGATTGACCGGTCTAGCTTGGTTTAACTCATTGATTTATATTTTTACATTATTTTTATTACAAAGAAACTGCTATTCGACTAAGGAATCGAACCACTGCTCTCTTACATGAAACGAAACTCCGCTAACCCCCTGACCAAACCAGCGTAACATTTAGAGGTTGTTTAAAGTGGTTGTTGAGGCCAATTCTTCAAAACTCGCTGGTTCGGTTAAGCCGCGGAAGTTCCCACACGACTGGGGATTCGAACATTAATTTATTACACGCAACGGCACTATGATATGATCACGGTAAGCTAAATTTATTTAATTTTCAGCCAAACGCTCAACGATAGACAAACAATAGACAGTGGACTGTATTTAAGTACAACCAAGCGGCACGGGTCGTTTATTGCTTCTAACTCACTAGCTGCAGAGCAGCCTGTAGTAGCCAATCGAGTCCTATCGACTCTCGCCTATTCCTTTGCCTACACCTATTGTACATATGCTAGTGCACACACGCACCGCTATCTGTTGGTCAGACGCGTGTGGCAGAAATCAATTCATTGATGCTGTTGGTCGGTTGGATTGCAGATTAGGTTTTGATGATTCTAGACTCGCGCTTTAACTGTTTGGCGTTAACATACCGCCCGCCTTGAGTTCACTCAACAGAAAATACTTAAACTATGTACAGAAAAACAATCTTCCGAATTCTTAGATTCACCACAAACTTCTTGGATTTCGCCTTCTGAAGGGTGCTGCGCATACGTGTACTGGGAACGACTGAAAACTGCTTCTGCTGACAATGGAAATGGCTAACAGGCATTAACGGAGAATGAACATCGTAAAAAGCCTTGGTGTGCCCATTCCGGAGGCTGAAGATGCTTCGGTTGATCCAGACGTCGAGTAATCAAACAAGGATCCGTGATGAGTGGTCCAGATGGGGTCCTGTTGAAGAATAAAACACACCAATATTCCATACTATTTACGGTTAGGGAAAACGTAACTTTTATGTTGCCCCCTGGCATCGACGGCTGATAAACCGCTCTTAGCCACTTGCGCCCCTATTGGGGGCATACTTATCTGTCGATGAAATGGCAGTCTCAACAGACAGGCTCTCGCATTTGGGTTGGGATGGTGCATCTGGCGGGAAAAGAATACTTTGGAATCCGAAACGGTAACAGTGATGTACATCATAACTTTGAACTTGGCCCCCTGGCAGCTGTGACTACTTTAGCCACTGTACGCCAATGGATGCCCCTCTGGGGGCTTGCTTAGCAGTATTTGTTAACTAAACGGTGGTCGACATCGTGGGTGGACCGTCTGGCACGGTATGTAGATCTTGAAGAAGGAAAAACTCTGTAGGCTACGTAAACAAATCGAGAGGATATAACGTAACTTATCGGTTGGCCCCCTGGCAATCACGACTGATTCGCCGCCAGTGCCAATAGTGCCCCTTATAGGGGCTTAAAATACATATTTCAACTCAGCTAAAAAACTCGAACGAACGGTTCTACGACGGAGCAAGATGGCGATAGTAAATGAGATTAGCTTGACCCTTTTATGTAGACAATCCTGGACATCAGGTTAAAGAATGGTGCGATGTACAAAACCTGGCGAATGACAAACACTGTAGATTCCAAAAATAACTAGGTAGGGTTGAACATAACTCAACAGTTGGCCCCCTGGCGAATACGGCCAAACAAGCCGATAGTGCCACAGTGCCCCTCATGGGGGCGGAAAATACAAAAAATAACAACAGCTATCCAGGATTTGGTTTAACGATGATTTTCTACTGATGCTCCGTTGGATTTCCATATTGTTTCAAATTGACTGCAGCGGGGTGTAACTTTCGCGGGACATGTCTGCTCGTAATAGTGATGCGTAGTGTACCAGCTGCTTCGTTACGCCTGTCAGATGTGTCGTCGGATCTATGAATTTTGCATGCTATCACATCCTTGCAGAATGTGATCCATCGATAATTCGATAATTTGTAGAATCTATCCATATTGTCTTTGAACTTCAATCCACAGAGCTGGAGTTCGGTTTTCCATGATTCTTTCCAAGAAAACTTTGGTTTCCAAAACACTTGGAGAAACATTTTTACTTGGACTATTTTTGATCCAACAAAGCTGTGAAAGCCAAACAGGCAGGTTCCAGCAATCGAGACAAGCCAGAACACAAAGAAGACAGATCTCCAATATGGTAGATTGAAACTTAACGAATCCTGTGCTGGTAGTTCTGGTAAAACTTCAGACGCGTACGCTGCTTGAAATATCTAACGGTTCTGGTAATTTTCCTGCGACAATCCATCCTAGTCGGGTATTCTGTAGGACTGGACCGGTATCCGTGATCCTTATCTGCTCCGCTATCAATAAATCGTAGAAGGTGGCAACTCCGATGACCATATCAACTGAACTGGATTCGTTGAACGTTGGATCTGCTAAGCTCATGGATGGTGGAAGTTTCCAGGTACTGACATCCAAGCTTGTCTGGGGCAAGTTCATTGTTACTTCAGGGAGCACAAAGAATTTCATTCTAGCAGTTTCAAACGACGACGTACGTGACAATATACGAGCAAAAACTGATTCTTTTGAAACCTTAGTGGAACCTCCTACACCGGTTATGGGAAGACTTTCCTGAATACGTTCGAACTCTAGCTTCCGAGATAATTTCTCAGTCATCAAACAGATATGAGATCCATTATCGAGTAATGCACGTGCTAAAACAGTGTTTCCGCTACTATCGGCTAGCATAACAATGGCTGTAGATAGGATGGCAGTGGGGGTGTTCTGTTGTGTACTTAGTAGAGTAGTGTGGTGACTAACAGTCGGTGTGTTTGTGGGAGGTGGCTGTTGTGTTGATTGGGAATTGTTTTGTGAAAGTTGATCATTATTCGTTCGAGACTGGTCGTGTTGAACATAAAGTTCGCTTCTTGACTGACTATTCGCGCGTTGAGGTCTTCGTGGGGCTTGAGGGTAGGTATTCATGTTCCACTGACTGTTTTGATTCGGAGAATATGGATGTAACATATAGTGATGACGCTGTCCACACTTTGAACAGGAACTACACGAACATTCTGCGACGAAATGTCCTGAGTCCAGGCAATTGAGGCAAAGTTTCAATCTCCGTACTAAATCTTTCCGGTCGATCACTCTCATCCTATAGAATCTTGAGCATTGTTCGATCAAATGCGGTTCATTTATGCAGATAGGGCAAAACCCTTCCGATGCGGTCGTGCTGTGACTTATGAGAGCTCTTGAATTCATTATTTCATCATTTACACTTCGACAGGCAGTTGATTGCAGAATTGAACACTGATTTTCCAGAAATGCAACCATAGCTTCGTAGGAAGGTACGTTTTTAGAAGCATGGTGTGTTTCCCAAAGACGGTGTGTTGTTGAGTCCAACTTCTGCGAGAGCATGAATGCCAACAATGTACTCCAACTGTTCGTATGTTGGCCTAATTTTTCTAACTGCTGAAGGTTTATCTTGAATGTTGATAGCAGGGCATTCAAAGATTCAAAAGATTCTGTGCGCATGACAGGCGCTGCAAAAAGGGCTTGCAAGTGCTCCTGGGCTATCAGCTTGTGATTTTCATATTTTGCCTCTAAAATGCTCCAAGCTAAACTGTAGTTGATCGCTGATACCTGGATCTGGTTTATTTGAAGTAGTGCATCTTCTTTCAATGAGGTTCGCAGATAGTTGAATTTATCCATGTCGTTCAGCAGCTTGTTGTCGTGTATCAGCGATCTAAAATTGTCTCGAAAATTGATCCAATCCGATAGCTTCCCGGAGAAAATTGGGAGCGTCAGCTCAGGATACTTCGTGTGACACGTCAAAACTGATTCGGAAACATTAGATTGGTGGCCACTCGATCGAACAGGGGTCGGATCCATTTTAGATAACAGCTGCTGTTTCAACGAAAAGTACTGGTTAACAAACTCTTTGAATGCGTGCTTGTGTTCCTTTCTTCGGGTTTCCTGTTTTCCATCATCTACAGAATCGTTTTCGGCTTCGATGTCATCCAAAAGCATTTCCATCTGAATGTGTAAATCAGAGAATCTGTCATAAGCTTCGTCCAACTTGACCAGCCGTGGGTGAAGTGCTCCTTGATCTCGGTTGTCGTCGTAGCCAACAAGGAAATCTTCTATGCTTTCTAGCAAACTCCATAACATGCGCTTTTGTTTAGAAAGACGTCGGAGATCATTTGCCATATTTTATAACTTTTCACTTTGAATCAACACTGATAAGAAAACACTCCCGAGACCTCAAACGGCGATTTGTTGACAATTAGTTAAATTTGACGCAAGAATTATTCAAATTTTTGATTAATTGACCAGTTTTTTTTTTCAAATTTATTGGCTCCACTCTTAATCACAATTAAATAAGTAAGCCAAAGACTATACCAATAACAATGCTGCGTAACACTACGCCAGCAATCAATCAAACAAAAAGAACTTTCCAGCCACCTCAACCACTCATAAATCTCATTCATTCACACACTATCTACTAGTACTTATCTGGTTTTGATGGGATGTCCTCGGGTCGTTGGCGAATCCTTCCAAATACGGCTCAATCACTTGCAGCTCAGCTCTCAAATTTTACGTTGCACTTTTCAGGAAACTCTTGTTGAAATTCACAATTTTCAATAGCAGAACAGTCCGAACGTTCACAATATCACAATTTGTGAGTCAAAGTCAAACAATTTCAACACACTTTTGTTTTTTTTTTTACAACGGGCTCCTCACAAACCAACCCGTTTCTCCCAGGGTGATTTTATTTAATTTTTACGGCGAACAACAGAGTCTTCACTTCTAGGCAACAAATCCTGCCTTTTCAACCGCTCGCTAATCAGGCTACCTCAGCGCACTTTTAATCTTCAGCCAACACAAGCTTGCGAACCAAAGTGGTTCAACCTAAGCCACACTATTTCTGACCTTACATCAAGCCTTTTTCACACCGGCCGCCCGCCAAGGTTCCCCCAGCACACAATATCAAAAGCAGTGAATCAACTCAAGCCAAAACGGTGATCATACGGGATAAACCCAAGCCATCCGGAAACAATAAGGCCCCACGCAAAATTGGGCAAACCCAACCCAAGCAGACAAACACAAAGCGTCACTTGACAAGCTATTCACGCACAATAGATTCACAAATTGAACGCGCACAAACTTCGCGGTTTAATCCGGTCGCTAAGGACCAAATGTTGAGGCCAATTCCTCAAAACTCGCTGGTTCGGTTAAGCCGCGGAAGTTCCCACACGACTGGGGATTCGAACATTAATTTATTACACGCAACGGCACTATGATATGATCACGGTAAGCTAAATTTATTTAATTTTCAGCCAAACGCTCAACGATAGACAAACAATAGACAGTGGACTGTATTTAAGTACAACCAAGCGGCACGGGTCGTTTATTGCTTCTAACTCACTAGCTGCAGAGCAGCCTGTAGTAGCCAATCGAGTCCTATCGACTCTCGCCTATTCCTTTGCCTACACCTATTGTACATATGCTAGTGCACACACGCACCGCTATCTGTTGGTCAGACGCGTGTGGCAGAAATCAATTCATTGATGCTGTTGGTCGGTTGGATTGCAGATTAGGGTTTGATGATTCTAGACTCGCGCTTTAACTGTTTGGCGTTAACAGTGGTATTTAAACAAAATGTTTTTTTTTTTTTTGAATATTTTTACTCGATTAGAATTAGAGTTTCAATTTTGGAAATGAATTGTAGAAGAAAAAAAATACACAAGCATATTCGTCATAAAATTTTATTTATCATAATTACTCAACACACATACGCGAGAGATTATCTTTTTACCGAAAACAGCAGGCGCTTCCGGCTGGGTGTGGGTATTATCTGAAACACTGGCGTTGATCTGATAGAACGAATGCTATCCATCGTTCCTGGTTTGATGTTGTATTTACCGAAGGGTGGACACTGGTCTTAGATGCAACGGTATATAATTTTTCGGCTCTGCTTCTATACGTCACAGTATTTGCTAAATCCGGCCGGAACCAGCTCCATTCGAATGATGATGATTTCCATATGTTAGCTCCTGCTGCTCCTGGTCCATTTTGATGGCTCTGATCCTGGATTTTACGCGGAAGAAACAATAAAAAATGGATCAATTATTAGATTATATTTTTATACAATTGATTGCTGTTTTAGTTCTTCTCATGTAAACAATCAACATATGTGAATTTTGATAGACAGGTGGCAGAAAATTTTGACATGTCTCTTAAAAGGTGCAAACAAGTTCTTCGCGTTAACAAGATGGTTCCGTAACGGTTCATTAGAAAGTGCTAAGCGAACGTTTGCGCCTTTCTTGAATGAAGTTTCGTAAGATGCTCTTAGAAGTTCCGTAATCATCTTTTTCACCTTTTCAAAGGCGCTCAAGGTTTCTAGGTAACTTTCAAGGTAATATGAGCACCTGAAAGTCTCAAAACATCTTTTTTCAGCCAAATACGAACTTTGTAATTGCATGCTTAAGTAAGTGAGCGACTTTTGGTTGCTTGGGAGAATTTGGTCATATATGTTTCGTTCCTGGAGCGGCTTGAAAAAACATCCACCAGAAAAGCGGAAATCGACGGCTGCTGCCTCAATCAACTGGTCCTTTGCATACGGATTAACACATGGGATACGACACCTCGACGTGGATAAACAACGGTTCAGTACAGGACTTCAAAGCTTATTTTGTTCGAAAACAACATTACCGGGTGAAAGTGAAATACCCCCCGCGACGGGAATCGGATAAGATTTAGTGAAGTGCAAAAAATGTGTTTTTTTCAAATTTCGATGCATGTAAATGAAGTTGTATAAAATGAAATTATAACCTCTTTCAATTCTATATGTTTGAATTTATTTTCAACGTCTAGTAAACATTTTTTTTTGCTGCACAAATGATTGAAAAAATCAAAAGTTGAAGTGATTTTTGTTTGGATTGATTCTAAAACTGTCATACTTTAGTGTAATTAAACGTTTAGAGCATAATTATTCCATTTTGTATCAATTTTCCATTCAATTTCTCTCTCGTCGCCACCTGAAAAGGTACCGACAATTGTCACCTAAAATCGTCACCCGAATGCGACGATTCTCACCCACGGTGACTATCAGAATAGGGTAAGAACTCAAAAAGTTCATCCGAAGCAGTGATTGAAATCCTCAACCATTTTCTCATCAGATTCATTCAAAATACACACTTTGAGGCCTCGTATAGTAATACAGGAGACGATACATATACATTCATTCCAACCTCCCCCCATGAGGAGGATCTGCTCCGAGAGACACTATCCGTTCGCTGCTCAGAACGAACTCTCTCAACGTTCGGTCGCTACATGATGCATGAAATAGACGAGGCACACATACTCATTTACATTATTGAATTTGATGGACTCAAGCCGATATCTGCGTTGAGGAGAACATCTTCAACCTCGCCGCAAAGGTTGAGGCAACAACGACAACAACCGAACTTATTGCATTGCATAGGCCCGCAACGTATGGAGCAAGGAGAGGGTGGGAAAAGAAACGAAAAAACTAGCTGCCTGCGTGCGGTTGCTGTGCAATAATAGCAATAGCAGAAAAACCTCGGGTATTCGATCCAGGCACAAACGAGGAGACTCGGGTTTGCTCTGCCTTTTGAATTCGGTTCCGTCAAGAATGTAACAGGAGATGAGTGAGAGCCATTCGTTTGGTTTTTTGGATTCGCTGCCTCGAATGTATATTGCTTCTTGAAGGCGGGCCATGTGAGAGCGTATGCATCATCGGTTTTGTCGTTTTCGCTGCCTCAAAGCAACCTTTGCTTCCGAGTAAAGCGTTGAGCGAGAGATGGTTGATCAATTCATGCTCAGCAAAATTCAATCACTGATCCGAAGTGACGTTCCTCACCTAAACCGACTACTGGAATAGCGTGACTTGGGTGAGTCGACTACCATCACGTCACGCGCGGCGCAGAATAAGGGCCCTTGAGATCAACAGATAAATAAATAAACAATAAGGAACTGAACGACCAAAAGAATCAATCAGAAAACTAAACCACCGTCGTCAGTCACCGAGCGGAAAAGATTAAAGAAAAATTGTACGCTGGACAAAAAAATTGTGGGATGATGAAACTGTTTGATTCGATGTGAAATATCTAACCGTCTTACTCGAATATGCTCTCCAGCTTTCTTTCGGCAAATGGAATCAAACATTTATTTTTATCATCAATAATTTATTACGTATCGTTTCCAACGTAAACAATCGGCCTTAGCTCCTGGTCATAAAGCGATCGATCGGGATTGAACCAGACGATTTCAGATCCATCGTACATCGCTGGGGCGGCCACTGCTTCATAGTTCAGTTCCGGCAGCGGGTCGAACGTCGATGGCGTCAGCTTCCGGATGTCTGCTGTGATTTGTTCCGAAACGGGAGCCTCATCGTTCCGTTGCACCAGAAACCACAAATTACCGAGCATAAATTCGGAGCTTTCGGCTAAATCCTCGACCACACTCTGCGGCAATGCCTTGACGAGGGTTGCGTGATGTTTCACGTCGGATTCCGGCTCGGGTATAAACGATAGTAAAACTGCAGCATGTTCTTTGAGATAAGCTTTATCCGCCGATTTAACTTCGTCACTGATGAGGTCCAGCAGATGATCTTCCTTGGTAACAACCATCACATTTCGACGGGCCAGAATTTTTGAAACTATCGTTTTGTGAAATGATTCTGTGGATTCCCCTTCATAGTTGAAGGTGATACACTTCGGTAACGTCCGTACTTGTATTCCCGTCAACATGACGGCGGTCGACAGTTTACGAAAGAAATTTATTGTGACAATAATAAGCCTGGCGCAGGCTATCAAGTTATTCGATCTACTGAAAATGCATGATTCATAACAGTCGAATTTGAATCAACTCATGTATGGTGTACCAAAAGGGAATCCGTGATACCCCGTGATAAGTAGGTATGAGAGAGTTTCCGTACGATGAGTGAATGATGAGAATATATGGTGCAGTGCTGCCTGTTTTACGTTTGCGGCTTTGTGAATTTTTATGCCGATCTCGAAATTTGATAAAAAGTAGTTAAGTTCTAGTTTGGTACAGCAGCAGTTCCGCCGTTGATTCAAAACTTTACCAGGAATGGTCCTGTTAGGTCGGCCGGATCAGCAGCAAGCTGCCAAGCCATCGAATTATCCTAGCTTAGGACAGATTGAATCATTTATTGCCAAGCGGGAGCTGGAGGACACTGTTTAGGTAACTACGAGGTGGTAACGTTTTTAACGTATGTAGTTTTCTTATTATTTTTCGGCTATTTTAACATCAATGGCGACCGTGAGAAATTCGCTTCACAAATGTCTATATGATAAAACGTATATTTTCTATGTAAACGGATGATAACACGAGACATAAATCACAAACACGCAAGAAATCAAGAAATGTTTCTCATTCCGGGCGGAAAAAGGACGTGATGGATATTTTCGATAATTAAAAAAAAAACCAAATACAGTTTTGTTTTCTAGGAAACAAATCGACAGAAATTCTGTTTTCCAGCTTTTAGCTTGCGATTTCTAAGCATTGTTAAAAGTTATGGAGTTACGAGATTTGCCTCAATAATCATGCAAGCCAGAGAAGTTTTCTTCGTCTGACTGGACGCTAAAAAGTAACTTGAAACCACTGACAATTTTGAAATTAATTTTACGGTATTTTTCACCTAAACCAAGCTTTTGCTGCATCTCATCGATTCTACGTGTGACCTGTAGTCAATTTGTATAAATACTTCATTTTCATAGAACTTACATATGAATTTCACGTAAAGTTCAAGTGGATGACTCAAAATCCTTCTAGGTTATTTTTTCTTGAACGTGTAGTGACTACACGTAGGGTTACCATACGTACTCTTTTAAGAGTACATGTACTCTTTTTCGGTCGAGAAATGAGAGTACTCTTCTTTTTGTTGAAAGACATTTTATCAGTGAAACGAACATTTTTCTTTTTTTTTTTTTTTTTATAAATTACTTTATTTGAAACGGCTCATACCTTTGAGTTTTAAGGAGCCAAACTCGTTTTTGTGTTTATAACAATTGATTACTTAGGTCTAGCACTTTTTGTTTCAAGAGGAGAAAAAGATAGAAAGGGAAATAGGAAATTAAAAGAATTATAGACGGAGATCGATAGCTTTTAGAAAAAGATAAATTTCGAACATGTAGTCCAAATCTAGCACAGCTAACACATCCCTCACTGGAACATAGGGTGGTTTTCCTCGGGCCCGAAGGGAGTCTATCAAATTCGTTCTAGCGACAAGATGGACCTCGCACGACCAAACAATATGCTCGATGTCGTGGTAACCTTGGCCACAGCCACACAAATTGCTGCCAGCAATATTTAAACGATAGAGTACCGCATCCATGGAATAATGATTGGACATGAGACGGGAGAATATACGAATAAAATCCCGACTCAGGTCCAATCTATTAAACCAGGGTTTGAGGCTTACCTTTGGAATAATCGAGTGGAGCCACCGACCCATATCATCCTCTTTCCATTTGCGCTGCCAGTTGACAACAGAGTTCCTTCGTGCCAAGAAGTAAAATTCGTCGAAGACGATTTCACGGTGATACGTGTCGCCTTCTGTCGCCCCCACTTTTGCCAGAGAGTCTGCCCTCTCATTACCCATTATCGAGCAATGTGAGGGGACCCAAACAAAGGTGATGGCAAAGCAACGTTTTGATAAAGCACTCAGAATATCTCGTGTCTTCCCGAGGAAATACGGCGAGTGCTTTCCCGATCTTATTGAACGGATTGCTTCAACAGAACTAAGACTGTCCGTTACAATATAGTAGTGTTCTGTTGGCCGTGATGCGACGCTTTCCAACGCCCAAAAAATGGCTGCTAACTCTGCAATGTATACAGAACATGGTGACTGGAGATTATATGAGGCGCTAGCTATTTCGTTGAAAACTCCAAATCCCGTTGATTCCTCTATTAGAGACCCATCGGTAAAGTACATTTTATCAGCATCGACGTGTCTATATTTAGCATCGAAAATTCTTGGAATCAAAAGTGGACGATGCGATTCCGGGATTCCACGAATTTCTTGCTGCATAGACAAATCAAACTGGACAGAAGAGGTGTCGTAGTCATGGATGAAAACACGAGTTGGAGAGTACGAAGAAGGATTAAACTGCATGGACATAAAGACATGATATATAGACATAAATCTTATTTGAAGATTTTGCTCAAGTAGCCTTTCAAAATTTACGATCACCAATGGGTTCATGACCTCACACCTGATGAGGAACCGGAGAGATAATAAATTAAATCGATCTTTCAGTGGGAGTATGCCTGCTAAAACTTCAAGACTCATGTTATGCGTTGAGGGCATACAGCCCAACGCTATGCGGAGACAACGATATTGGATACGCTCGAGTTTGATGAGGTGAGTTTTAGCAGCTGACTGGAAACAGAAGCTACCATACTCCATCACTGAAAGAATAGTTGTTCGATACAATTTTAAAAGATCTTCTGGATGGGCTCCCCACCAGGTGCCAGTGATTGATCGGAGAAAATTGATTCTTTGTTGGCATTTTCCTTTCAGATACTCAATGTGGGCTCTCCAGGTACACTTGGAATCAAACCAAACCCCAAGATACTTGAAACACCTCGATTGAGTGATCGTTCTGCCTAGGAGTTGAAGCTTAGGTTGAGCAGGTCTATGTTTCTTAGAGAAAACCACCATCTCCGTTTTCTGAGGGGAAAACTCAATCCCAAGCCCTAAAGCCCAGGAAGACAATCTGTCTAAAGTATCTTGTAAAGGTCTGTGCAGATGAGACTCGGAAGATCCTGTGACAGACACCACGCCGTCATCTGCAAGTTGTCTTAGAGTGCAGCCTTCAGAGAGACAACTGTCGATGTCACTTACGTAAAAGTTGTACAAAAGTGGACTTAAACATGAACCCTGCGGGAGGCCCATGTAAGAGGTTCTTCTAATTGCAATATCGCCGTGAGCAAAGTTCAGATGTTTCTCACAAAGCAAGCTGTATAAGATGTTGTTCAAGAGAGGAGGCAGACCCCGGGAGTGCAACTTGTCTGACAACACCTCTATTGAAACTGCATCAAAAGCTCCCTTTATGTCCAGAAACACTGAAGCCATTTGCTCACGTTTTGCGTACGCCATTTGTATCTCTGACGACAGCAAAGCAAGACAATCGTTTGTCCCTCTGCCCCTTCGAAACCCAAATTGAGTATCTGAAAGGAGACCATTTGTTTCAACCCATTTATCCAAACGAAACAAAATCATTTTCTCCATCAATTTGCGTATACAAGACAACATCGCTATTGGACGGTACGAATTCGCATCGGACGCTGGTTTTCCGGGCTTTTGGATAGCGATAACTCTCACTTGTCTCCACTCTTGGGGAACAATGTTATGCTCCAAGAATTGATTAAATAAATTTAACAAGCGAAATTTGGCAGCGTCCGGAAGGTTTTTCAACAAGTTAAATTTGATTTCATCAATACCCGGAGCTGAATTGTTGCAAGAGAGGAGGGCAAGTGAGAATTCGACCATCGAAAAGCTGGAATCCATACCACACCTATCTGGAGGCACATCCCGTATTATTTTTTGTACAGGCGTAGAGTCTGGACAGACTTTCCGTGCGAAGTTAAATATCCATCTATGTGAATATTCCTCACTTTCATTCGTAGATGATCGATTACGCATGCTGCGTGCCACTCTCCACAAGGTACTCAAGGATGTTTCTCGTGATAAGCCACCCACAAAATTCCTCCAGTACGCCTTTTTCTTCCCCTTGATCAATTTTTTAAACTTATTTTCAAGGGAAACATATACTTCAAAAAGGGCGAGAGATCCATATTTCCGAAAATCTTTGAATGCTTTTGATTTGTCCTTATAAAGCTTGGAACACTGCTGGTCCCACCATGGGTTTGGAGGCCTTCGAGGAACTGATGAGTCTGGGATGGGTTTTGTTTGAGCACGAAGTGCACTTTCATGTATTAATCGTGAAAGAAAGTGGTACTCCTCGGTAGGAGGTAAAACATTCGTAGAACCGATAGCTGATGTTATTTCGTCCGTGTACTTTTTCCAGTCGATGTGTCTTGTAAGGTCATATGTCATATTTATTGTGTTTGAAGAGCTGACCCCATTGGTGATTGTAATTTTGATAGGCAAATGATCACTACCATTGGGATCAGGGATTACCTTCCACTGGCAATCCAATGATAGTGAATTTGAGCAGAGTGAGAGGTCAATTGCACTGTGTCTTGCAGGTGGTTTAGGTATTCGTGTTTTTTCTCCCGTGTTCAAAACTGTTAAATTGAAACTATCACAAATGTCATAGATAAGAGTAGAACGACTATCGTCAATTTGTTCTCCCCAGACAGTTCCATGCGAATTGAAATCGCCCAGGATTAACCTTGGCTCAGGGAGCACTGAGCACAGGTCCTCTAGGTGATTTCGATCCACTGCAACTCTCTGAGGCCAGTACAAACTGACAACACATAAGTCCTTACCTCTTATAGTTGTATGACACGCAACAGCTTCAATTCCGCCTGATAATGGAAGGTGGATTCTGTAAAAGGAGTGGCGCTTATTGATCCCCAAAAGCACCCCTCCATAAGAATCGTAACGATCCAGACGGATAACATTAAAATCGTGGAATGAAATGTTCGATTGAGAAGAAAGCCAAGTTTCGGACAACGCAAAAATGTCACAATTTATTTCATGAAGAAGATGTTTGAACGGATCCATTTTCGGAATTAGACTACGACAATTCCACTGTAGAACAGTGATATCTCCGACCTCTCGGCGTAAATTAGCCATCGAGAGAGATAAACACTGAAAGAAGGGGCCAGGTTTGCATCAATTGCTTCAAAAATGTCTTTGCCAAGGGGAGCATTGCGAAAACAATGTCTCTTATGGATTCAGATACGTTGAAAAACGATAATATTCCATTTACTATATAAGTTAGCTTGAAAATTCCCGCTTGGGAGGTTGGTTCTCCCGAAACTACGTTGGATATTGGAGACTTCGAAGATCCTGCCACTTCTGGTTTACTCTGGGGTACAAATTTCATGGGGAATCCAGGAGGGCCTGTTTTGGCATTTCTCGAACTTGATGGTTTTTGTCTATTATTTATTGTAGAGCTAACTGAGGGTATTTTTTCCGGAACTTTGGGGGTTTTAGGAGCAGGTTTTGCCCGTTTCCGGGAGTTTCCAACGAAGATAACTGGTCTATCCTGATCAGTGGAATCAGTGTCTTCACTGTCAACTGACAGCACTGAGAAGATGTTACTGCATTGGGGTTGGGTCGGAGGCGCCGCGCTCTTTAAAATTGCGGCATAGGAACGTTTTGACCGTTCCTTCAAAGAGCGCCTTTGTTTATCCCAGCGGCTCTTGAATGCCTCGCACAGGGAGATATCATGGGGTGAGCCCCCGCAATAGACACATTTCTGCTCTATTGCTGAGAACGCTCCTTCCCCATGAGTCTCCCCACAGTTGGGACAACGCGTCTTGTTGTAGCAGTGGGACGCTGTGTGTCCCAATTTTATGCAATTTTTACATTGCATCGGTCGAGGCACAAAGAGCCGCACAGGAAGCCTCAAAACTCCGTCAATCAAGACGTAGTTAGGGAGGGCGGTACCTGCGAAGGTAACACGAAATGAGGCTGAAGGAGTGTACCTTTTATCTCCATTAACGACGGTGGTAGTTCTGAGTTGGCGACAATCCAAGATTTCAACCGAAGTCGAATCAAGGCTCTTGAACTTACCAACGCCGTTGGATTTAATGTACTCCTCCTTGAGACTCATCTCTGTGATCACGCCCTCGATCTCTACGTCTCGAGAGGGGATGTAAACACGGTACTCAAGGTTAATGAAATTGCTGGCTACAATTTCATTTGCGGCTTTCCGGTCAGCCACAACAACGCGCAGCTTGTTCGGACGTACTTTAGTAATACTAGATACAGAGGGCCACCTCGCCAGATCTTTGGTGATCTGTACCACATTTAGTTGCTTACCATTTACTTTGGGCCGGATGAAAACCACCCAAGGTCCAGTGAGAGATGAGCCCTCTGTGTATTTTCGGAGCCGGGTTGTTCCACTCTTAACCGAGGGCGATGAAGAATTACCACCCACCTGAGAATGGATCGCATTTGAGGGACCAGCATCATCTGTATCCTCCAAATGCTCTTCATTCTCGTAGGTTGAATTCTCATCGTCCTCGGTTGAGGCGTTTAACCCCCCGCCTTCGTCCATTTTTATCAACGGAGACACTAGTGTCTTCCGTTTTCAAAATTTGAACGAAGCACTGAAAATTCAAAATATAATAGTGAAAATGATAGGGTAGGAAAAGAGAAAAAAAAAGAAGTTACAAACTTGTTTCTTAATTCGAAAACGACGATTTCCTTCAGTGTCTGCGATGGTCCAAATATCTAACGTCAACAATGGCCGACCGCCACGTGGTTTTCTTTCGATCGGATGTCCGTCCGTCCGTACTGCCTGTCCGCCTTGATCAGGACGTAGATGGTCAACAATTGTGGTCACCAGGATGAGTTGGTTCCCCGACAACGGCAATCAAAGTCCGAATTATTCGGGCTTCCAATAAGATCCAACCGGCGCTGCGGGAGATTTTATTCGGATGTATCCGGCTGCTGGTAAGGAATAATCCTTTTCCAATCGGTGTAATATTGCACCCACGGTTTTATTGTAGTCGCACTTCAAAAATAAACTTTGAAACCACTCTTTCGACGAAATTGTTTTTTTTTTCACTAGCAGCGATAAAAACGCGACCGCCTTCGGCGAGTGATGCCAAACCAATGTGAAAATTTTTCTTCCAGTTCTTAAGTTTATCAATTGAGTGTTTTTATGTTCATGAAGTCCGAAAGAAATGCAACACTTTAAGTATTCGTGGCACGGTATTTCAGGTTTCTCTACGTTGTTGAGTTTTCCAAACGATGAATTAAAATGAAAAGCATCACCGATTAAAATTTTTCGTAAAAAAACAAGTTTGCTGTTTTATCAGCAGTACTTTTCAATAAGTAAAATACAACAGCTTCGAACGTTTTAAAACCGCTTTTAAGAAAAGCTTTTCCCAGGCGTCGAAATAATCACCCCTATTCTTGTTTACCGCGTATCTGGCTTTCGTTCGAACGGATACTTTCGAACGAATTCGAAAAGGCTATTCTTGTTTTCGATCGAATTGGATACGTTCGAGATTGGTGTTACCAGATGAAATTCGAAATTTTTAGGCAGCCCTGCGTATCAAAATGACATTTCTCGCCAGCCAATTCAATGTAAACAATAAGATTGTTGTGGTAATTAAGTGAAATTTTTCCTGCCGGATCGGGAATCAATGGCCTACCGAACGACCCAGAGCCATAGGAATCGCGAAAATTGTCAACAAACGGAACGGCTCATCAAAACAAAACCATCAACATCGAACAAGTCGACATTGGGGCTGTTTTGGATTTTGCATGATGTTCAACGAGCCGGACCATAAACCGCAAGCAGGATAAACCATCACCACTGTTGAGGCGAAGCTGTTTCTAAGATGATCAATGGCTGAAGAACAGATCGTTAGAAGCTGTTATCGAAGTCAATCGGTGGGGTGGAGCGTCCGGTGCTGTTAGAACCAGGCTTGTAATTGGTCACCATCGTTTGAATTTTTCCGGAGACAACCACCACACAACATTCATACATGGTTCCTCAACAAGACTGTGGATACTAATTGTCCTACTACAAGTTCCTCATTGAAAAAAAAACTGTTTCCTATTAAGTTTTCCTTTGGAAGATTGTCGATAAAGCAAAGGTCATTCGTCTTGCAACACTCGTTGAGAACACTTGTGGTTTCGCGCATCTCGAGCATTAGTGTCTAGTAGTGTGTGAGAAAAAAGTGTCCGTTGTCCGTCCGTTTATTCCGGGAGTGGATACCGTCCGGACGGTTAACCTTTTTATCCGGAGTTGTGTGCCGGGTTGTAAAAGTGGACATTTTCCTGCCATTCGCCAGGGCAGAGTTGACATTCATAACCCTTCGGAAAAGTGGGGTTATTGGTGGATTGCAGTTTTCCCATTTTCACCAAGCTGACCGACACCGCCAAGAGAGGTTGATTACCACCAGAGGCATCGCAATTGTTTGGCAAATTACCCTGGATATCATCATTTGATTGTGCCCAGTACTAATTGGATTAGCCATCTTCAACCAACAACAGAAGACCACGTGGTTGGGTTCATCGACATTGAAGGAGCCATAAATATAAAAGAGTGCTTAATTAGCTGGTAATTCTTTTTTCATTTTTTCTCTTTTTCTTGTATCTATCATTTTCTCTTTATTATTTCGTTCATATTTTGCTCCGCTCATATTTTTCCACGGTAGACATTCGTGTCTCCGCGAAAAAATATGAGCGAAGGCGGGGGGTTGGATCCACCAGCTGTAGATGATGAGAGGATCATCTACGAAGATGAGGAGCATCTGGAGGATTCAGCAGTAGCTGGTCCTTCAAATGCTAGTGCTCATGCCCCTCTAGTAGTTAGTTCTCCCTCACCACCTACAGCTGTGGAAAAAACATCCCGACTCCGGACCTATCCGGAAAACTCAACCTTTTCTGGGCCCTGGGTGGTTTTTATCCGGCCCAAAGCTAACGGTAAAGGTTTGAATGTGGTGCAGATCACCAAAGATCTGGCGAGGTGGCCCTCCGTTACCAGTGTTTCGAAGGTAAGGCCAAATAAATTGCGCGTCGTTGTGGCAGACCGGAAGGCCGCAAACGCGATTCTTGTTAGCAATTTTTTTAATTTGGAGTATCAGCTCTATATTCCGTCTCGAGACGTAGAAATCGAGGGTGTGATCACCGAATCGAGTCTGGAGGCTGAATACGTTAAGGCTCACGGCGTTGGCAAGTTTAAGAGCCTCGATTCTACTTCGGTCGGAATCGTGGATTGTTGCCAACTCAAGACTGCCATCGTCGTTGATGGCGTTAAAAAGTATACGCCTTCAGCCTCGATTCGAGTTACCTTCGCGGGAACAGCCCTCCCTCACTACGTCTTGATTGACGGAATTTTAAGGCTTCCAGTACGCCTTTATGTGCCTCGCCCAATGGAGTGCAAAAATTGCATAAAGTTGGGACACACTGCATCTCATTGCTGCAATAAGCAGCGATGCTCTCGTTGCGGGGAGAATCATGGGGAAGGAGCATGCTCGGCAATAGAACAAAAATGTGTCTATTGCGGGGGCTCACCCCATGAAATCTCCTCGTGCGAGGCATTTAAAGGTAGCTGGGATAAGCAGAGGCGCTCTTTAAAAGAGCGTTCTAAACGTTCTTATGCCGCTATATTAAAGAGCGCCTCTCCACCGACCCAATCTCAACCTAGCAATATTTTCTCATTGCTGCCAGTTGATAATGAGGACACCGGGGACACAGACACGGCTGATGAGGTTCATCCAGTCCTCTCTGCAGGAGGCTCTCGGAAGCGTGCAAAGGTGCCTTCCCCCAAAATACCTCCAAAAATTCCTACGATTATCTCCTCAATAAGAGTAGAGAAAAATTCATCGTTTTCGGAAAATGAAAAACAAGTTCCTCCAGGCTTTCGCGGGAAAATTCCACAACAGAATAAACCATCGACTGCGGGAGAATCGCAAACCTCATCTGCTAACCTAACGCCAGAATCTATTACTCAATCTGGGATTTTTAAGTTGTCCGACATCTTGAACGGAATTTTCTCGTGTTTTAACGTACCAGAACCCATCAAAGGAATTGTTATTGCAATGCTTCCTATAATAAAGACATTTTTAACGCAGTTGATGCAAACTTGGCCCCTCCTTTCAGTGTTTGTCTCTCTCGATGGCTAATTTACGCCGAGAGGTCGGAGATATCACTGTTCTACAGTGGAATTGTCGTAGTCTTATTCCAAAATTGGATTCACTGAATTATTTACTTCATAGAACTAGCTGCGATATTTTTGCGTTGTCCGAAACTTGGCTTTCTTCTCAATCTACCATCTCTTTCCACGATTTTAATATCATCCGTCTGGATCGTGACGATTCTTATGGAGGGGTGCTTTTGGGGATCAACAAGTGCCACTCTTTTTATAGAATTCACCTTCCTTTATCGGGCGGAATTGAGGCCGTTGCTTGTCATACAACCATAAGAGGTAAGGACTTATGTGTTGTCAGTTTGTACTGGCCTCAGAGAGTTGCAGTGGATCGAAGTCACTTAGAGGACCTGTGCTCAGTGCTTCCTGAGCCAAGGTTGATCCTGGGTGACTTCAATTCACATGGAACTGTCTGGGGAGAACAAATTGACGATAGTCGTTCTACTCTTATCTATGACATTTGCGACAGTTTCAATTTAACAGTTTTGAACACGGGTGAAAAAACACGGGTACCTAAACCTCCTGCAAGACAAAGTGCAATTGACCTCTCGCTCTGCTCAAATTCACTATCATTTGATTGCCAGTGGAAGGTGGTCCATGATCCTAATGGTAGTGATCACTTGCCTATCGAAATCACAATCACCAGTGGGGTCAACTCTTCAAACACAATAAATATGACATATGACCTTACAAGACACATCGACTGGAAAAAGTACTCGGACGAAATATTAACAGCCATCGACTCTATGCATGTTTTACCTCCTTTGGAAGAGTACCACTTTCTCTCTTGTTTGATACACGATAGTGCAGTTTGCGCTCAAACAAAACCCATCCCAGAATCATCTGTGCGTCGAAGGCCTCCTAATCCATGGTGGGACCCCCAGTGTTCCAAGCTTTATAAGGACAAATCAGCAGCATTTAAAGAATTTCGAAAACATGGAACTCTTGTCCATTTTGAAGCATACGTTTCTCTTGAAAATCAGTTCAAAAAATTAATCAAGGGGAAGAAAAAGGCGTATTGGAGGAATTTTGTGGGTGGTTTATCGCGAGAAACATCCTTAAGTACCTTATGGAAAGTGGCACGAAGCATGCGTAATCGATCATCAACGAATGAAAGTGAGGAATATTCACAAAGATGGATTTTTAACTTCGCACGGAAAGTCTGTCCAGATTCTACACCTGTGCAAAAAATAATCCGGAACGTGCCTCCAGATAGGTGTGGTCTGGATTCCAGCTTTTCGATGGTAGAATTCTCACTTGCCCTCCTCTCTTGCAACAATTCTTCTCCGGGAATTGATAAAATTAAATTTAACTTGTTGAAAAACCTTCCGGACGCCGCTAAATTTCGCTTGTTAAATTTATTCAATCAATTCTTGGAGAATAACATTGTTCCCCAAGAGTGGAGACAAGTGAAAGTAATAGCTATCCAAAAGCCCGGGAAACCTGCGTCCGATCCGAATTCGTACCGCCCGATAGCGATGTTGTCTTGTATCCGCAAATTGATGGAGAAAATGATTTTGTTCCGATTGGATAAGTGGGTGGAAACAAATGGTCTCCTTTCAGATACTCAATTTGGGTTTCGAAGGGGCAAAGGAACAAACGATTGTCTTGCTTTGCTGTCTTCAGAGATACAAATGGCGTACGCAAAACGTGAGCAAATGGCTTCAGTGTTTCTAGACATAAAGGGAGCTTTTGATGCAGTCTCAATAGAGGTGTTGTCTGACAAGTTGCACTCCCGGGGTCTGCCTCCACTATTGAACAACATCTTATACAGCTTGCTATGTGAGAAACATTTGAACTTTGCTCACGGAGATATTGCAGTTAGAAGAACCTCTTACATGGGCCTCCCGCAGGGTTCATGTTTGAGTCCACTTTTGTACAACTTTTACGTAAGTGACATCGACAGCTGTCTCTCTGAAGGTTGCACTCTAAGACAACTTGCAGATGACGGCGTGGTGTCTGTCACAGGATCTACTGAGTCTCATCTGCACAGACCTTTACAAGATACTTTAGACAAATTGTCTTCCTGGGCTTTGGGGCTTGGGATTGAGTTTTCTCCAGAGAAAACGGAGATGGTTGTTTTCACTAAGAAACGTAGACCTGCTCAACCTAGGCTTCAACTCCTAGGCAGGACGATCACTCAATCGAGGTGTTTTAAGTATCTTGGGGTTTGGTTTGATTCCAAATGTACCTGGAGAGCCCACATTGAGTATCTGAAAGGAAAATGCCAACAAAGAATCAATTTTCTCCGTTCAATCACTGGCACCTGGTGGGGAGCCCATCCAGAAGATCTTATAAAATTGTACCGAACGACCATTCTTTCAGTTATGGAATATGGTAGCT
This sequence comes from Uranotaenia lowii, assembly GCF_029784155.1. NCBI lineage: Eukaryota > Metazoa > Arthropoda > Insecta > Diptera > Culicidae > Uranotaenia > Uranotaenia lowii. Next base: position 102,206,932 of record NC_073693.1, on the reverse strand, counting down.
TCTGTTTTCAGTCAGCTGCCAAATCTCACATAATCAAACTCGAGCGTATCCAATACCGTTGTCTCCGCATCGCTTTGGGCTGTATGCCCTCAACGCATAATATGAGTCTTGAAGTTTTGGCAGGAATACTCCCCCTGAAAGATCGATTCAATTTACTTTCACTCCGGTTCCTCATCAGGTGTGAGGTCATGAACCCATTGGTGATTGTGAATTTCGAAAGGTTACTTGAGCAAAATCTTCAAACTAGATTTATGTCTATATACCATGTCTTCATGTCAATGCAGGTAAACCCTTCTTCGTATTCTCCAACTCGTGTTTGTAGCCCAGACTACGACCATTCTTCTGTCCAGTTTGATTTGTCTATGCAGCAGGAAATCCGTGGAATCCCGGACACGCACCGTTCACTTTTGATTCCAAGAATTTTCGAAGCTAAATATAGACACGTCGATGCTGATAAAATGTACTTTACCGATGGATCACTTATAGAGGAAACAACAGGATTCGGAGTGTTCAACGAAATCTTCAACGCCTCATACAGTCTTCAGTCACCATGTTCTGTGTACATCGCAGAGTTAGCTGCTATTCATTGCGCTCTGGATAGTATTGCATCACGACCAGTTGAACACTACTATATTATAACTGATAGCCTCAGCTCTGTTGAAGCGATCCGATCTATAAGACCTGGAAAGTTCACGCCGTACTTCCTCGAAAAGATACGAGATATATTGACTACATTATCAAGACGTTGCTCTTTCATCACCTTTGTCTGGGTCCCCTCACATTGCTCAATAGTAGGCAATGAGAGGGCAGATTCCCTTGCAAAGGTGGGTGCAATGGAAGGCAACATTTACCAGCGTGAAATCGTATTCAACGAATTCTACTTCTTGGCTCGGAGAAACTCTCTTGTCAACTGGCAGCGCAGATGGTACGAGGATGAGTTGGGTCGGTGGCTCCACTCGATTATCCCAAAGGTAAGCCTTAAACCCTGGTTTGATAGATTGAATCTGAGTCGGGATTTTATTCGTTTATTTTCCCGTCTCATGTCCAATCATTATTCCTTGAATGCGGTACTCTATCGTATAAATATTGCTGGCAGCAATTTATGCGATTGCGGCCTAGGATACCAAGACATCGAGCATATTGTTTGGTCGTGTGTGGACCACCTTGTCGCCAGAGCGAATTTCATAGATTCCCTTCGGGCCCGAGGAAAACCACCTGACGTTCCAGTGAGGGATGTGTTAGCTGTGATGGATTTGGACTACATGTTCGAAATATATCTTTTCCTAAAAGCTATTGATCTTCAGCTGTAATTCTTTTTATTTTCATATTTCCCTTTCTATCCTTCTTTCTCTTCTAAACAAGTGTTAAGCTAAGCATACCAATTGTAAAAATGCAAAACGAGTTTGGCTCCTTAAAGCCTAGAGGTATGAGCCGTTTCAAATAAAGAATTTACAAAAAAAAAAAACCACCACACATCGTTCGTGACAATCGTGGAGAGCGCAATCGTTTGATCGGAGAGCAAAAAAATGTAAAACGAAATTTTGATCTTTTTTGTGATTAGTCGTTTGACTGTCATCCCTCTTGCGTAGATAATCGAGATAATCATTCCACATTGTTCGACCAACACATCCAAACATCACCCGGCGCTGCAGAGTGACGAATTTTTTTTTCAACAGGAGGGAGTGAATAGAAAAGATTGCATTTGCTTATTGAGTCTGTAAGTTCTGCTGCGTGAAAGAGATAGGCGATGTCGTAAACTGTCGGGAATGATGGTCGTTTGACCATCAAATTATTCCTCTCGTGTACCAAGACACGAAATTTTGTTCGACAATCACACAAAGAAGAATGAATGTCGTTTCGTTTGATGGTAGTCGACTGTTCGGCAAGTTTTCGGTCGCATTCGTTTAATGGCACGAACAATGATACTGATAAAAGCAGGCTGTGCGACTGTCAGAGAAAATGTCGATGGTTTACAAGTCTGGTTAGAACAGCAGCTCCGTCGAGAGGTGAAAAAACAACGGCAATCTCAAGAAAGTTTAAAAGCAAGCAATGTAAATAAACTTTACGATGGTTATTAATATTTTTGTAACTAAACCATTTAATTTTACTTCTCTTTTAATTAATATTTAATTCACTCCAAACAACAAAATTTTATTTTTCAACTTATAAAAATCACCTTCCTAAAAACGTCAACAGTTCGCAGGTTCAGAATTGCGTTTGAAAACCCGTAGATAAAATACGTTCGGTCGAAAACCGGAACTTTTTATTCGTTCCGTTTCATAGTTTAATTCACCTTTTGAATCCACAACTACCTCATACAAACATTGGTTCATTTGCACCAGTTAGAAATTTTGCAACCGTTGTTAAATTTTTCTACACTTTTTGCCAAACGCTCACGATTCGCAGGATTGTACTTGCGTTTGGCAGCCGTAAGAAAAAATACGTTCGATCGAAAACGAGAATGCACTATTTCGTTCGAACGAGCTATGTTCGAAAGATCGAACTGCTCTGATTTGTTCGAACGAAAACAAGAATACGAAATTGTCTAACTTTCGAACGAATGTCATTCGATCGTAAACAAGAATAAGGGTGAATCTGTGCAGGCAATCAGCACAACAGCAATTTGAGCTCTTTTTGAAATGCAACATTTTCTCATATTTGTGATGTTCTCATCTCTATCTTTTCGAATAATCCAACGACCCTTTGACTTTTCACCAACAATCTGCAAGAAAATGAACAAAAACTAAAATCGATAACTTTCAATTTGAAAAAGTATTTTTTGAAAAACATTATTGCCAGGTAAGTCAAATAACTAGCAACTAATTGTCACTATTTGAATTTAAATTCCTGGTTTCTTCCGTTTCTCCCAAATTTTTTGAAATATGATTTCAACGTACTCTTTTTGGTGTTGAAGGATATGGTAACCCTAGTCTAGTCGTACAAATGCGTGAATTCTTATTGGTTTTTATTTATTAGTTTTCATCTTCACATCGCGTTGAACTCACTAAATTTTCACGTAGGTAATTTGTAGGTGATGTTCATAAAATACCAATGCTTATTAGGGACGCGTTTACATATTCTTTTCGTAGCACCTACGTGAAAATCATTTGGATAAAAATTATATAGTTTTTCACGTAACAACGACGTGCAGATTATTTTGGGTGTAGTTTATAAATAAAAATATTTTTAAAATTATTTTATTTCAAGAAATGCTTATTCGTTTCTCAAACTCAATCATTTGAACAACAAAAAGAAATGTTTCTAACTGATATATACACTCAGAAAAATACTATTATGTATGCCATAAGATTCTCTTTTGAAGTGGCGCCATAAGAAAAATTAATGAAATTCATAAGATTGTCTTATGACGCGAATGAATTCTGAAGATGAACGCCTACTTCAATGAGAGGTTGTTGCTTTTCATAAGAGATTCTTATGGGAACAGTAAATCACTTTCTAATAAAAAAAATTCTCGATATTTCATGCTGAAAACATTCACTTTATTGTTTGCCAAATTTGTTTAAAATTAAATCCTTCATGGTCACTGTCGTGTCCGGCGGATGTTTCCTTCTTTTGAAGGCAGCTTGGGCAATTCAAAACGTCCCTCGATGATAGCCATTACACGTGCGTCCGTCGCAGCAATATTCTATCAACTGATTCGTTCGTTTTTTTCCACTCGGAGTAGCCGTTGAGAATTGCACCAATACAAACCATCTCCTAATCGTGTAGATTCACTAGTGGTAGTAAATCCCTATCAAATTTGTCGGACTGTCTCTTCTTGTCGGTTCACAGACAACGTATATACTATTTATTTTAATTGTACTTTATAGTTTTTTTAACAACTTCAAATAATATTTTAATTTGTCATTTTTTCTAATAATTTTATTCTCATTGTTCCTATTCTCTACATCTCTACAACTTCAAATAATATTTAAATTTGTCATTTTTTTCAAATAATTTTATTCTCATTGTTCCTATTCTCTACATCCCTCTCCTCGCCTACTCTTTGCTTTAAATTTTTTTTTTGACGGCAAACATAAAACAATTAAATAGAAAAAAGTTGTTTGATATATCGTTTATTTCAAACATTGACATTAGTCGCAAGTTTTAGATTTGAGACATAGTAAGGAGTCTTTGGAATTGTCATTTTTATTGGGGTTCATCTCGTCTTTATTTATTATTTCATATTTTCATTGTTTAATCTTTCGCATTTCATTTCTCATTTCCTATTCTTATCATATCGTCTTAAGATCTATTATTCATCCAGCTCCTCATTTTCTAATTCTTGCATTTTATTGTTCCTCATTTCTCCTGTACCCATAATAACTAATTTTATCATTGTACTTTCTTATCTCATCATTTTGCTGTCAGGTCACCTACCTTCTTATTCTATAGCTGAACAATTATTTTTTTTTTAAACTTAACACTTAACTTCTGACTTTCTGTTTTTACTATCATTTTTTTTTCATTTCACTATGAAATCGCGACTTCTTTCTCTGCTCAACAGGACTTTAACGAAAATTACAAGACATTAAAATTTTTTATACATATTGGCTGTCATTAATCGTTTCTTTTATTTTAACTTTTGAATTTGCAATCTACAGTTTTGGGTACACTTTACTCATTTTTTTTTTCTCTTTTTTTCATAGTTATACTAGCTCAAAATACTTTCATCCTAAAGTGAACATTTCCTTATCACTTTTTCAAACTGAATCAACGAACAACATAGCTTTATAGATTCTGCTCCATCATTCCCCTTTAAATCATTTTACTTTTTATTCCATCCCATCTTTTTTGTATTATTGTAAACCTTTTCGCTTTTTTTTGTTATCTTCTTATCTTTCAAACTCCCTCTTCTCATTTCTTTATCATGACCTTAACCAAGTCAACGAATAATGCAATAATACCATATCTATTTCTCATCTGATTATCTTCTTCTCGTCTAATCTTTTCAGCTTCTTAATCCAAAACATATCAAGTTTCAGGAATTCGTCTGTCATTTTCTTAACTTATTATTGTCTACCTTTATTTTCTCTTCTCATTCTATAATCTTCATTACTGCTCATCTTTTTTTTATATCGTTGTTTCTGCTGTTACAACTTATCTTCTTATTTTTTCTTGCCACTTTTTTTTTGTATCGTTTTATCTTCTTATCATATCATCATTTCTCCCAATGTTTCTCCAGTCTCTCATCTTGTTATTTGAATCTCCCCATTGTCTCATCACTCAGGTTCTTACTATTGTGGTTGAATGAACCTTCTTCTTGAATTCATTTTTTCAGCAGCTATTGATTACTCAACATTTTTTGTATTATTGTAAACCTTTTCGCTTTTTTTTTATCTTCTTATCTTTCAAACTCCCTCTTCTCTTTTCTTTATCATGACCTTAACCAAGTTAACGAATAATGCAATAATACCATATCAATTTTTCATCTGATTATCTTCTTCTCGTCTAATCTTTTCAGCTTCTTAATCCAAAACATATCAAGTTTCAGGAATTCGTCTACCATCTTCTCAACTTATTATTGTCTACCTTTATTTTCTCTCATACCTCAATATTCCATATTCTCTATTCTCCAGTCTCTCATCTTGTTATTTGAATCTCCCCATTGTCTCATCACTCATGTTCTTACTATTGTGGCCGAAAGATCCTTCTTCGGATTTGCTTGAATTCATTTTTTCAGCAGCTATTGATTACTCAACATTTTTCACAAACAAAAAAAATGTTTTTTTTTTACTTTCAAGGACGCTGTTTTTTTTTATCTCAAATACATAAAAACGCTCTTCTAGTCTTTGTTGGTTTTCATTTCCTTTTTCTTTACCCTTCATTTTTCTTCTCCCCTATCTTATTTTTTGTATTCGTTCACTCAGAGGAAATCTTATTATAAATTTCATAAGATACATCTTATGAACCACTTTTTTGCGTCCAAACTAATTTTTCATAAGAGTCTTATGAAATTCTTTCAATTTTCATACGATGTTCTTATGAAAAATAGAAGAAACGGCATTGTGAAAAAATGATGAACACATTCATTCATAGCATCAGTTTTTTTTATCATCTAACAGTACGAAGCAATCGCCAGTTCATAGTTATTATAGTTTTCCTTCAATGTTAAATGTTATTGTTATCTCCGGAATGGTAAGTTCGATTTGATGTTTTTGGTGTGAACGTTGAATATATTAGTAAACCAAAATACATTATTTGTTTAATTTTCAGCAAGCTGATCGGCAAAAAACGAAAGGTCGAAGATGACGATGCGGCAAAAAAAAACTTTGATGGAGCCGTCTGTTGATGCGCTGCTGATGGTGACCATGAAGGATTTAATTTTAAACAAATTTGGCAAACAATAAAGTGAATGTTTTCAGCATGAAATATCGAGAATTTTTCTTATTAGAAAGTGATTTACTGTTTCCATAAGAATCTCTTATGAAAAGCAACAACCTCTCATTGAAGTAGGCGTTCATCTTCAGAATTCATTCGCGTCATAAGACAATCTTATGAATTTCATTAATTTTTCTTATGGCGCCACTTCATAAGAGAATCTTATGGCATAAATAATAGTATTTTTCTGAGTGTTTGATTTGCAATTTTTTTTTTTGACTTTTTTCTGGTTTAATTTTTTTTTCTCATTAAATTATTCATTTCATATTCTCGCTGTTTCATCTGTCCCATCTTATTTCTCATTTTCTCATCTTCTTATTCTCTCATCTTATGATTCCTTGTTTGTGTTGTCTCCAAAAATATCTCATGTTCCAGGATACTTAAAGGTATTAAAAACTTGCTCTCTTTTTATACTTTTACTAGCTCAAAATACTTTCATTCTTAACTGTTATTTTGTTTTCTTTTTTTTTTTTGAGTCAACTAACAACGCAGCTTTTGTTCTATCATCCACATCTTACTCATTTCATTTAGAATTCATCTATCATCTACTCATCTTTTTATCTTATACCTTCTCTTTCGTCTTCTCATCTGAATATCTTAACTGAGATTCTCTGTACTTGCCACTCGGAGCAAGTATACGACCACTCAGAGTCATGAAAAGGCCACTCAGAGCCAAAGTCGGGCCACTCGGAGCCACTTAAATCAAGAATCGCTCAAAATTCTTGATACTTGCCACTCGGAGCAAGTAAACGACCACTCAGAGTCGTGAAAAGGCCACTCAGAGCCAAAGTCGGGCCACTTGGAGCCACTTAAATCAAGAATCGCTCGAGATTCTTGATACTTGCCACTCGGAGCAAGTAACGACCACTCAGAGTCGCGAAAAGGCCACTCAGAGCCAAAGTCAACCTCAACAGAGAATCGCTCGAGATCCTCCATACTTGCCACTCGGAGCAAGAAACGACCACTCAGAGTCCTGAATAGAATAGGCCACTCAAAGCCTATGTCGGGCCGCTCGAGGCCAAAAAGGAACGCTAGGTACCTACGTGAAACAGTTTAAAAAATGGAGAACCATCACTTCGAAACATTTTTTCGCTTCTTGTCTCGTTCAATTGTTAAGAAAAAAAAAAACACTTCACACACTTCAAACACAGTTAACGAAAAATATTCAAAATGGCTTCCTGGATGCTATTCTCAATCACGCCACACTTCACTTTCCAACAAAATTAGCAGCAGCTAGACCTCTAGCAAATTCGTTTGGCTAAAATATCCTTTCACTTGATTCACTATTCGCCTCGAGAGCGTGGACCGCGCCATTGTCGTGTCCGGCGGATGTTTCCTTCTTTTGAAGGCAGCTTGGGCAATTCAAAACGTCCCTCGATGATAGCCATTACACGTGCGTCCGTCGCAGCAATATTCTATCAACTGATTCGTTCGTTTTTTTCCACTCGGAGTAGCCGTTGAGAATTGCACCAATACAAACCATCTCCTAATCGTGTAGATTCACTAGTGGTAGTAAATCCCTATCAAATTTGTCGGACTGTCTCTTCTTGTCGGTTCACAGACAACGTATATACTATTTATTTTAATTGTACTTTATAGTTTTTTTAACAACTTCAAATAATATTTTAATTTGTCATTTTTTCTAATAATTTTATTCTCATTGTTCCTATTCTCTACATCTCTACAACTTCAAATAATATTTTAATTTGTCATTTTTTTCAAATAATTTTATTCTCATTGTTCCTATTCTCTACAGTCACCATCAGCAGCGCATCAACAGACGGCTCCATCAAAGTTTTTTTTTTGCCACATCTTAATCTTCGACCTTTCGTTTTTTGCCGATCAGCTTGCTGAAAAGTAAACAAATAATGTATTTTAGTTTACTAATATAAGGTACACCGGGGTAAGTGTGGACGGGTTTTCGTATAGTTCAACTTTAAAAAATCATAAAAAAAATCAGCAGTAAAGCAATTTTGATAAATTGACGTTCAATGTGATGCAGAACATGTTTTTTACAAAAGCTGAAGAGATGAGCTCGATAGAAGCAAAGCGAAAAAAGTTATCACGCAAATCGTTATGGACTGCTGGTGTCTTCACTTACCCCGCTTTATGGGGTAAGTGTGGACGGTAGATTTTCCCTTTGATTTCTCAGGAAATTTTCAAAAAAATTGTGTTTTCTTGGTTGAATACGTTACTTTATTGCTCGAACCGTCCAAAATTTTGAAAAAAGTTCATGATACAATAATTATAGTGTGTAATTTATGTTACAACACACTAGATCCGATTTCATCAAAAACACAGAACAAATAAGTACTTTACTCAAATTTTCATGATCCGAATGCTTAATATAGCTAAATAATACAACTCATAAAGGATGAAGGACAGAAAATTGAAAAAATGTGTAAACATCAAGTCTTTTTAAAGCCGTCCACACTTACCCCAGATAGGGGTTGGAGACAAAATTTTAGTTTTTTGTAAATAAACTCTTTTTTCTTAATTTTTAACCGCCGTTTCTTTTCCCAACTGGTTGTTTGGAATGTAAGGATTGTTTCAATGTAGAGTTTTTCATCGAGAGCCAGCTAGTTTAGGAGAAATTTGCAATTGAAAAAGATGCACATCAACTCGACATCGTAGTTGAAAATAGAAAATTCCGAAAAAGTCGCTGTAAACAACCGTTATTGTCTGAATCGTATCTTTTTCACAGTTATTGGATAGATTACAAGTAAATTGAACATTCTGCATCAAAAGTTTGAAATAATAGTTCACAGTATTGTTTTTATAGCCATCGTCCACACTTACCCCGCGTCCACACTTACCCCGGTGTACCTTATTCAACGTTCACACCAAAAACATCAAATCGAACTTACCATTCCGGAGATAATAAACATTTAACATTAAAGGAAAACTATAAAAACTTTTTTTTTTTGTTTCGATTATAGCCGTTTTACCATCTTTATGGCATTCGCGACTTAATATCAACGTTGCAGTTGGCGGACAGTTATTGAAAAACTCATCCGGTACAACAGTGTTCGATATTTACTCTTGGGCTCGAACTCGCGGACATCGGCTCAGGAGACAACGGACTTGCCAACTGAGCTATATCACAAGCCCACTATAATAACTATGAACTGGCGATTGCTTCGTACTGTTAGATGATGAAAAAAAAACTGATGCTATGAATGAATGTGTTCATCATTTTTTTCACAATGCCGTTTCTTCTATTTTTCATAAGAACATCGTACGAAAATTGAAAGAATTTCATAAGACTCTTATGAAAAATTAGTTTGGACGCAAAAAAGTGGTTCATAAGATATATCTTATGAAATTTATCAGGGTGGATTTGATTTAAATCAAACTGATTTAAATCACGATTTAAATCATGATTTAAATCACCGGTCAAAAAGGCTTGATTTGAATCAATGATTCAAATAATACTTTCTACTTAAACTCAGTGAATAAAAAACCTTAAAATTCAGTGAATTTAGAATGATTTTTTTTTGTTGGGCTTGGTGTATATTTCAAACAAAAATCACCTATAAAAAAAAAGTTTAAAAACATGAATATGTGAACTCTATATAACAGAGCGAATCCCCGAATTTGAATGCCGAAGGGTATGTGAAAACAGCATAGATCAAATGTGAATGATCTACGCTGTTTTCACATACCTTTCCGCATTCAAACAGATATGAAAACATCGTTAATTCTATTTGTTATCCGAGCTCTGTTTCCTACTTGAAGTTCAAATAGGTTTCACATTCACCTTTTTTTAGTACGAAAGAATTTGACATACTTTTTCGAACGATTGTCAACTCGCTAAAAACGGATCCGAATTAGGCGAGTCTTTTTGTGTCGAGGCGTTGGATGTATACAACGTCGAATCGATGTGAATTTTGTATGGAGAGTATTGGCTTTTTCTGCCTTTGGTGAATGTATAAAAACAATGATTCATGAATGTTACACATATACAGCCTATATTCTACTAAGTTAAATATCTTAACTGTATTTCATGCTGGAAGAAACTTCGGATGGTAGATTTCTTCCTTAAAAAGCAGTTTATTGGAAAAAAAACTGCTATTTAAATCAAAAAAATCCGATTTAAATCAAATAAATCCGATTTAAATCAATTAAATCTGATTTATTTGATTTTTTCAAAAAAAATCATTGATTTTTATCCACCCTGAAATTTATAATAAGATTTCCTCTGAGTGTAAGATTTAGGCAACATGATTTCAAAACTGTCCTCGTGGACATCCATGTTTGCCAAATGTTCACGGAAGAGGGGAAGGTGTCGAAAATCTTTTTTTATCGTCCACGTGGTATCAGAACACCCCCTAATATGTATCATTGTGGCAAGTTGACACTGACAACTCTATATGTGGTTTTGAAACTATGAGTTGTTAAACCACTGACATCGACGCCCAATAAGTGACCTGATAAGCAATTTAGAAAATGAATGTGGCAATTTTCATTTGCTGAAAAAGAACAATAATATTTTTTTGAATTTTGTATTCAATGTTTCATGATTCTTCCTGTAGAACCTCGTGATACTACGCAGTGGTATCCAAACACGTCCGTCCTGCTTCGTGGTTGCCGTCAAAGAGAGCGATTATCATTCAGCTCGGTTGTTCGTACCCGCTAATCGATTACACACACATAGAAACACTTTGACAACCGAGGGGTTTCCTAATGGAATATTACAAGTGTTAAACACTGAGATGAATCGTAACAACTTTATCAACTGCAAGACTCTACATCCCTTTCCTCCTCCAAAATAAGAACCAAAGAAAAATTAAGTAGCCAATGACAAATTTGATTTAAATAAAGCTTAGTTCTTTTAGAAATGGGACACTTTCATTTGCTAATAGCTCGTTAACTAGTTATTGGATATTAAAAATTTTGACAGCATTTTGTTGCCTGTAAAAAGTACTATTCGACCTATTTTTTTCAAAATTTAAAATTTACGCGTTTTTGAGATATGTACGATGTAAGAGAAAAAGAAAAAAATAATTTTGCACAGTTTCCTTTAAAGTTCGTCATTATCAAATTGATAGCTGACAAAACCGTTGATTATTCAAAGAATTACTGAGTTTTTGTGGTGGATAAGTATGCAAACACTGTCAATAATGTCCACAAAGTTCAAATCAAGCATTGTAGTGAAGAAAATGATCGGCAACAACGGTTAAGGATCATCAGGGAAGTCAAGTCTCATACCAGCATTTTTAATTTTCAATAAACGAAAAACTAAGGGTAGACCGCTGAAATATCCAAAACAATTTTCTCCGATAAGCTGAAAGTGTTGCCTAGTGATGACTCATAGAAATCCAACCTCAAACAACCATTTTTTGATAGTTCCAAAGCTCTTAAGCTGTAAAACCGGTACCGAAAAAAAAACGTTCAAAAATGTGGTCAAAAATAATCAAATTTGTTCATTTCGAAACAACTGTATCCACTTAAATGCTTCCAGTTTCCAGTTTCCAGAGAAGTATTGGACCAAAAATTATCAGAAATTGAAGAAGGAGGGTGAAGCCACCTAAAATATAGATTTTACGAAGTATAAGTTGGAGAAACTGATCAATACCATGACTGAAAAAAGTGTGCGCCGGCCAATGGGAGATACCAAGAATAAAGTAGAAATTTCTTTAACAAAAAACGGTAAATATTTTTTTTCAAATTTTTTCATGAAATATCATAACATTACCTTCATTTTCTTCATAGAAAGTATTTGGTTCAAAAGAATGGTTTTTGAGATACAGGCATTCGTAACTGTCCCATTTCTAAAAGAACTAAGCTTTAGTCAAAAAAAGATATCATATTTTAATCCATGTATTGCGGAGAGAGCTTTTTCGGTCTAGTAAGATCTAATATTCCAGGAAACTTCGGAAACGGTTTCACCAAATCTTCAATGTTAGACATATCTAGCCCAACCTTAAGGACCTTAAGCTCTTCAGCTGTTCTCTTACTCAAAAAAGATCTTAGAGCTCCTTCGACCACGAAAAATTCCGTGTAACACTTTGGCTTCTTTGGGTTGATTGACAGCCATGCTTCAAACATCGCCTTCACCCGCAAGGGTTCTTGGCTAGCGTAAGTGTTGCATTGGCGACCACATTGCGTTCTATAGTTGAATACTTTTGTATTTCGTTGCTGTATAACGTCCCACGCTTCTTCAGTGACCGTGTTAATCGATGCTCCAAAAACTAAAAGAAATTCTACCGCCGTTTTGCCGATCATTCAAGTGCTAAGAACGCTGTCAAGGACATGACAATCCACATTATGAAAAGAAGATTTTTTTTTAATTCAGAAATTCATTTTATTCAGTTCATCAATTCTGAGGTTCTACGAAACCTTATTTTATTAATAATTAAAGAAAACAAACAGTTAAATTAATCTTCAAAACGAAATCATTCTACCTTATCAAAGTCTTGCGTTGTCGGGGGTGAGGGATTTCTGCTTTCCAATGTTCTTTCGAATCAACAAGCGAGCTAGCTTCAGTTTGACCTCTTAACGGCACGCTTGTTCGACGATGGCAGTGAATGAGCTCCATCACACTTTCTGGCATAGTGACCACTCTGTCCACAACGGTTACAGATAGCTCCGCGTGCCAAACACTCAAGTGACTCGGATCCATGATGATATGATCCACAACGCCAACACTGCTCTCCTTGCTGAATACGAGCTGCACCTATTCTAAAATCTGAACGGAGAGGAGTTGTACGCTTTGTGAACGAATGCTCGTGGCGCTGTGGCCTCCAAGTATTCCTTCTAACCGAAATGTTGTTAACTTCCGATTGGCTTGTCTCCTTCTCTCTCTGTCTAACAAGAATTTCCCGGTTGATGGCGTAATTGATTAGCTCGTCCAAATTCATTACGCTCTCCAGACCCTTATCTCGTACTTTTTCGTCCCGAGCGCCGGTCGTGATCTGCTGTAAAATCTCTTTGTCTTCACGATCACGAAATTCACAGCGAGCCGCTTGCGTTCGGAGTCCGAGGATAAAGGCATTGAACGACTCCTCAGGTTTCTGTCTCAGACCACGAAAAACGTCGAGTTCCACGCGATCATTCCACTTACCAACAAAAAAAGCTTGTAAGCGCTTAACAGCGTTATCATACTCGGGCTCCCATGGCTAGCATTGTTGCCAACTTCTCGCGTTGAGATTCCATTTCCCGTAACTGCATGATGAGTTCAAAAGCCCGATGCCACTCTTCCCATTCTCTTCGCAAGTCCTGGGCATCGACTGCATCGTTAAACTGAGCCAACGGGTAACGCAGTTTGTCTTCTCCGTTCATCTGAAATTCGTAGACCAATACTTCAATCAGTATTCTTCATTTTTCCTCTTGCAGATGGATATACAATTTTTAAAAATTTTCAATATAATAATTTCTTTTCATCCAATTTCAATTGCCACTATCAAAACAAATTGAATTAATTTTTGCAAATTTGCAATTAGTTACAGCGCTTCGGATTCCTCCGGTCTCGCTTAATCTTTTATTTATTTATTTTTTTTGTACAGCGCTTCGGATTCCACCGGTCTAGCTTCCTTGTTTTTTTTTTTTTTTTTTAAACAGCGCTTCGGATTTCACCGGTCTCGCTTCTTCCTTTTTAACACAGCGCTTCGGATTTCACCGGTCTCGCTTATTTTCTTCTCTTTTTTTAATCTCAGCGCTTCGGATTCCACCGGACTCGCTTCATTTTCCTCCAGCACTACGGATTTCACCGGTCTCGATTTTATTTCGTTTCAGTTTCCCGGATTCTACCGAACTTCCTGTCATTTTAATCAGTGAGGTACATTTTACAGCACGACAAATTCACTTATTTATTCATTACACACGCGCATTATTCAAAAGCCTTCCGGAATTGAGTTTCTAGTTTTCACAAACGAGCTTCATTCGCCTTTTCACATTTTGGATACTTGTAAATTCTACTGGGGTATTCAATGCTTCCACTATTTTTGATATTCGAGATGTGCAACGGATACCATACGCGATTGAATTAATACGCACACATAGAAACACTTTGACAACCGAGGGGTTTCCTAATGGAATATTACAAGTGTTAAACACTGAGATGAATCGTAACAACTTTATCAACTGCAAGACTCTACACTTCCCAATTATCATTAGGTAAATATTTCTCAATGAATCACAAACCAGACGAGCAATGATGAAATGAAAATCATTTAAACTATCTATCCGGTCATTTTTCTTAATCAGAAAATTTTAGTTGGTGATAAGGTTATTTAAAAAAAATAAGAATTAAATTTCACCTTTTTGCAGCTCGAATCAGAGCTTCAATTTAAAAAAAATTCTAAACTCTCCTGCAATGTTTGCAAGTGATTAATTAAAAAAAAATTATTTGAAAATACCAGAAACTATCAGGCAACATGGCCATTGGAGACAGTAAACTGAGCTCATATCCAGTTCTTTTACACGTTTAAAATGTTTTGTATTTTCTGGGACAGCATTTGAAAAAAAAAATCAAATCCCAGGGACCCCGAGAAAAATTGCCCCGGGCCCCCCGATGGCTCAATCCGGCCCTGAATTTAACACATTTTTTTCATTGAAATCAAGCATTCAACAAAAATGAAAAAGGGGAGAGCGAGGAATGGATTCAAAATTTTCCTACCAATCTCGGGAGAAACCTGTCTTGAGCTCTCGCAATTAACTGCAAATCATTGGAGAAAACCGTTTCGAGCCTACAGGAAAATTTAACAGTTGTTTTCTTGAGCACTTTTTTTGTACCGAAATCGTCCTGTAATTTCAGCTTCGAAATCGTCCTGACCGCAGGCGGAAAGATTAAGAGTGTATGTTAATGGCACGTGCGCAAGATGAAATGCGATAGGGCCCCATTACATAAGACGAGGCACGAGTCATTTTACTCGAGTGAGCCATTTTGGTATTACAGTAGTCGAGTCGAGTCGAATTTCAGTCGAGTAACTCGACTGAGTCGACTGCTTGAAGGTTCGTGACTCAGCTGTTTCACTCGACTACCGTAACAAATACGACATTTCGCTAGACTCGACAGTGACTGGAGTCTAGAGATAATGATTCATTGAACCACAGGGAAACTGTTTAATTTAGACGAAATTCTTACAAAACCTCACCCCAATCTTGTGAAACATAATTTCTCTCCTAAAATTTAGGATGAAATTTCTATGAGTGCACAAATGTTAAGATTCGTCTCATTGAAGCAATCGATGAGATGAATAGCAACACACGCATGGTGGTGTTATCAGAAATAAACAATTACACTCAGAAAAATACTATTATATATACCATAAGATTCTCTTATGAAGTGGCGCCATAAGAAAAATCTATGAAATTCATACACAGAAAAAAAATCTGAATCCTTAACAACACTGAAATTGAAAACCTGTATCATTACATGAGGTGGAACGCGATTTAATGATGTAAATTTACAAATTAAAAAAAGTTGAATCCTTAACAGCACTGAATTCGTATAACACAAATATTACTTGACACGGAACGCGATTATTTGATGTAAATTTACATCACATATGATGTAAATTAAAAGAAGCATCACATACGACGGAATTTTCAGTGCGAATTAAATATTACACGTCTTAATATTTTACATGTCTTTCAAATGTTACACGTCTGTTGAAGTTTATAGACGTGTAATATTCAACTCGCACTGAAAATTCCATCATATGTGATGGTTCTTTTTCGTTCCATCATATGTGATGTAATTTTACAACTTTTTTTTGGTCATACAAAATAATCAACAACACTGAATTGGAAATTTCTTAAAATTACACGACATGAAATATTACAATACACTGAACGTGATAATGTCATGTAAAATTATAAACAGTGAAGAACAGGACCAGACAAATGTGAGAAAAACTGTTAAGTCAAGTCGTGCGCCAAAGTATTTTCCCCGCGTGCGAGTAAGTTAATTGGTTTTGATGGTTCCCGGAGATCTTCGAGAAGCAGGGATGCGGTTCAGGAAGCGGATCCACGTTGCTCAACTTTGAATCCGGTACGTCGGGGAAGAAAATAAAAGTAATTGAACTTATGTGTGAGATAAAAAAAATTTGTATCCTAATAAAATGAATTATATTAATTATAGAAGGATTTCTATTTTTACTAAGAGACGAGAAAATTCCAGTATTGAATCATATTAACGATAAATAAAACAAAACAAAAATCCAATTGGAATGTTTTTCTTCCAATATTCAGTGATTTTATAATTTACATCATTTTTATTTTACACGTTGCTAAATTTTACATCATTTTTTATTTTACACGCTGCAAAATTTTACTGGCTTAAATTTACTTAAATTTTTTTTTTTTAATTTTTTTTTTATTTTATCTTATAAGATTGTCTTATGAAGCGAATGAATTCTTCAGATGAACACCTGCTTCAATGAGAGGTTGTTACTTTTCATAAGAGGGTCTTATGAAAACAGAAAATTTTACGTTTGAAGAAAAAATATCAAGATAATTGATGTTAAAAACAATCAGTTTATTTTCTGGGTAATTTATTGTTTGTTTACAATATCATCATGATCACCATAAGCAGCACATCAAGGCACGGTTCCAACAGGCATTCTGCCGCACCCGGTCCATTGAACTTATCCTTTTCGCCGGTCAACATGCTGAAAAGTAAACATAAAAAAATGTGTTTACGTTAACAAATAATTTGAACGTTCACAAAAAAATAAACTTACCATGTAGAATAACAAAATCACTTTCAACTTTGAAAAAAACTGATGGCTCCACAACTGGTTAGTGCTTGGTACAACGACGAGAAAATGACTGATGGAATGAATGTGTTCATTATCTTTTCACAATGCCGCTTCTTCTATTTTTCATAAGAACTTCGTATGAATATTGAAAGAATTTCATAATACTCTTATGAAAAATTAGTTTGGACGCAAAAAAGTGGTTCATAAGATGTATCTTATGAAATATATAATAAGATTTCTTCTGAGTGTAGGAAATGTAACCATAGAGATGGTTTTAATATTAGTAGGTATATAGGACACAATGTATTGTGATAAAGTATTCCAAGTTCTACCATCAAACAGAACAAGATCTCTTTTTTCCACTGCCCAAAGTGCTTCCAACAACAGGTTATGTGCCCAGCACTTGTGGAAAGGAGGAGTGGAATCATCAGTGGAAGTAGAACCAGCCAAGAAGCCAATGGGAGGACGAGCCAGCGCCGGGAATCCAAAGGAACGTCCAAAGGGAGGTCGTCGGCAGGTGCTTTGAAGGGTCGTTGGTCCGGAGCCATTGAGAGCAGACTGGAATCACTGGCGGTTCGTAGTGCCGGGAGCCATGGAAGGTTGGCGGGTCGGTGCCGTGGAAGGTGGTCAAGTTGTAGGCCAGGTGGTGGTCGTCAGACCAGGAATCTCTGGTGGACTTACGAGCCGGGAACTACGGAAGGTCGTCAAGCAGGTGCAATGGAAGGGCGTCGGATTGGAACGCTAAGTGGAGGAGGTCGTTGGGCTGGAGCCACTGGGAGGCGTTAGGCCTCAGGAGGAGCGTCGGTAGGAGTATCGGTAGCAAGAAGGGTGTCGGGCCAGACGGAAGTTTGTCTTCGAGTGATCCGCAGGAAGGTTGTCGTCGAGCGAAACCAGAAGAGGGTCGTTGAGCTGAAGGCTATGGTCGTGGTCCGGCACAGGGCTTTGCTGAGCGGTGAACTGCGTGTGTTGAGGAGGAGTGGTGGTGGTCAAGTTGCAAACCGGGAACAACTGAAGAACGTCAAGCAGGTGCCGTCGGACCGGAAAACAAAGTGATGGTCGTTGGGCTGGATCCACTGGGTGGCTTCGGTGGCAGAAGGGGGTCGGGTCAGACGGAAGTTTGTCTTCAAGCGATTCGAAGGAAGGTTGTCATCGAGTGGGCCGAACGATGGTCGTCGAGCGAAACCTGGAGAGGGTCGTTGAGCTGAAGGCGATGAATGTGGTCCGGTGCGGTGCATTACTGAGCGGCGAACAGCGTGTGTTGAGGAGGAGTGTTGAGATTCGTCTCCTCGAAGCAATCGATGAGATGAATAGCAACACACGCATGGTAGTGTTATCAGAAATAAACAACCTTGTTGCAGATATTTAGTTTATCACAATCATCACCCATATCCTATCATATTTTTAGAAAAAGAAGTTCCAAAACAGATAAAATTAATTGGATTTTCACATGAAAAAAAATCACGACGTCGAAAAAAAAACACGCCCGTTATCGAGCAGGACTTGCTGCGGCAGTCTCCCAACATACAGTAAATCAATTTAAATCAAAAATCTAAAAAAAGATCATGAGATTCTCAATTTAAAACTCGAATTAATCGTTCATTTGACTTATCCTTTGAATTATTATTATTTAGAAATTCTGAAAAAAAAATTAACTGTCCCATTTCCAAATAACAAACCAGAACGGCACGAATCGGAATCTGGTAGCAGGGCCAACGATGACATCATATTTTGTTTTTCTGAATCAACCATTGGCCGGCTAGAGATGCAGAGAGATATAGAGAAGCCTTTATCTCTCACCCGCTCGATTTCTTTTCCAACGAATGAGTTCGAAATTCTTTGTTATAGCAACACATTCAGTTTGAGTTTAGTGGTTCACTTTAGATCACACGCATTCGCAAAACGTGAATCCATTCATAAGTAGTGTGGACCTGCCTAGTCGGATACCGCATGACCAGGGGCGCGCACAAAGTGATTGATGCAAAATGACCGACGATGTCACCGAGAAGAGGACCAGCGATGATGTCGGCCGCATTCTGGGCAGCGTCCGGGCCGGCGAGCTAGCACAAACCCGGTTCACCCGGATTCCGGCCAAACACTTGAACAAGGAAACGGTGGCCGGCATTCGTGATATGAGCCTGGGCAAAGTCAAAAACGGAACACCAGTGGGTAAGGAGAAGTGATAAAAATTTACGACGCTAACGTTAGCACTGTTTAGGATTCCCGCTTGTTGGCGTGTGTTTCTTTCTTCAATGTTTAACGCGCGTTAGTGAGAACTTCTAACCGATACAAAATATGAATATACAAAACGCATCTGATGAGATTTGCACCCGCGTTTCGTGGCTTAGTAAACATAAACAATTTACTACAGGCGCGAATTTTTTTCTTAGGATTTTCACCCCGAAGGATGATTCATCCCTCCATCGCGAAATTTTTCGGTAAAAACGGAATTAGAAATATAGCGCAACCGGCAAGAATGATTCCATATTGATCTTCAAAAGCCGTTATTGGAAGATATAATAGAAAGGATATTCATAGAGGTTACAACATTGGATAAATTAGACATAATACTTAACAACGCGTTGAAAAAAAACGTAGAAAGGCTGAAAGGATTTTAATAAAAGGGCCAGATTTCTTTTGTAACCCCCAGATCCACGTGGCCATGGAAAGTGGGAAGTGGAAACTGATTAACGAGATTGAGAATCAGAGCATTAGTGAATGGCCCTTATTCTGCGCCGCGTGTGACGTGACGATTGTCACCTCATCTCGGAGTCACCGTGAGTTTTGTCACCTTATTCCCGGAGTCGATGTGGGTAAAGTGACAGAGGTGAGTGACTGAATGAACACATCTATCAAAATGGTAGAATTTGTTCTTAATTGATTTGTTTTCGTTCGCGCTTCGAATTTTCCAAACTGATTTTTAAAGCTGGTAGTGAGAATTCCGGTTCGTAAAAGGCCACCAACGAGTCATAAGGTGACAGCAAGCAACTTAAGAGAAAAAACGGGCATTTTTGTGCGTCCTTAGTGGAGAAAGCTGAAACCGGAAACTCCAACTAGAAGGAAAAAAATAACAATCGATAGCTGCTGCTGCTACCAACCGGTGTCCAGCAGACGAATTCAAGTGAGTAAGGTGATTTTTCTTTTGTACTGCTTGGCCAAAATAGCTTCCGATTTGTGTTATTTAACAAGATATAAGCGATTCATGTGTTTTTTTTTGTTTTCAGTTAGTGCTGCCGATCTAAGTGCTTTCCCCGAGGGCCCGAGGTTACATGCCGGAAATCATAATCCCACAGCCCAGTCGCCAATAGATCATAGGGATTATGGAATGCCGAGCACTATTATCGAAGTCAACAAGGCTGCAGCAGTATCTTTTATTTTTCATTTCTTTTCCTAGTCGTCACCACCTAAAAGGTACCGACAATTGTCACCTTAAAAATCATAAAGGTATGATCCAAATAATGATGTTACAAAAAAAAAACTTATCGGTAACAAACAGTTGGGAATTTCATTCAGCCAAATTTAGCAGAAATCCCTTAACAATTGCTCAACTCCAATCCGTTTATAAAAAGAAATTTTCGTCGTTTACAAATTGATGGATAATTGAAAGCTTTAAAACATGCTGGGTATATTTTTTTGATTGATTTCTAACAACTAACAACACCACTTTACTGTAATTTTCGTAATTTTTCATTTCATTTCTATCTCGTCGTCACCTGAAAACGTACCGACAGTTGTCACCTAAAATCGTCACCCGAATGCGACGATTCTCACCCACGGTGACTACGAAAATAGGGTAAGAACTCACAACCCAGCCAACATGAAATCGTAAAAGAAATCATCGTCAAACTCGTATATGGGCGAAAATCAAATCGGAATCGTAAATGAGTACACTTAACATTCGACCATATCGTATATTCATCGTAGAAGAGGTAACAAATAAATTAAATACGATTTAGTTACGATATGTTGTATGAAGTCGTATTTAGCACGACCGATGTGAAATGAAATCTAATTATAATCGCATAAGATTTCTTAAGAAGCATTTTATTCGTACATAAATTACTTTTGCGTCGAAATCGTAAATGAATTCACATGGATTCGTAAAACATTTCACGTAAACATCGTCTATCGTATCACTTTACATATTATACAGAATGTCACATTAAGAGCCAAATCAACGGCATGTCTTTCCGTTATAGCCACAAAAATTTATAACAAGTATGATTATAATCGTAAAATCAATCACATTACTAACAACATAAATATATGTAATGCGATCGAACAGATTCGTAAAAGTGTACACTTACTCACTCCATCGGAAAACATACTTCTAGAGTGCGTCTTGTATTAACGAGTGTTTGCGCACAGAATTGTGGCCCGGTCATTTTTGCCATACAGCCGAAAGAGGGAGACGTTACAGATCCGGGGAGAGGGGCAATTATAAAAGTAGCGAGCCGGACAAGTTACGGTTGGAAATAATTCAAGTGAAAGTGTTTTACTTTATTACTGATTTGTGTAGTGTATTTCAATGATTGTTATAATAAAAACCAGTCAACAAATCATCAACTAATTTTATTTTTTTCCTTAAGTCGTATTTCAATCACAATAATACACATAACATGCTACATAAAGAGGTCTGCAAAATCGTTTAATGGTACAAATCGTACAAGAATACATCCCAACTCGCATAAAGTATCGCTTAAACAGTCCATCAAATGTCAGATTGCATCATATCATACAAGCGTACAACACACATCTTATAACATGTGACTTAAGTTGTCAATCGATGTTTAAATCTCTTAACATCGTATAAGACTGCAAAACATCTCAGGTAAAGGGTTACATAAATCGCCAATCTATCGTCAGATTGCTTCAAGTCGTACAACAGTTCGGCACACCTCGCATAAAAGGTGACTTAAATCGCCAATTCATCGTCAGATTGATTCAAGTCGTACAACAGTTCGGCACACCTCGCATAAAGGGTGACTTAAATCGCCAATTCATCGTCAAATTGCTTCAAGTCGTACAAGAGTTCAACACACTTCGCCTTAAGAGTGACTTAAATCGCCAATTTATCATCAGATCGCTTCAAGTCGTAAAAGGGTAAAACACACATCGCATAAAGTGTGGTTGGAACTGTCAATCGTCCCATCATCGTAGATATGTATGAATCGAATCCTTTAATGTAACGTACAACATGCCGCCAATGCGACATAAAGTACCAAAGTATTTCGGACATCGTAAATAACATCATGTATTATGTTATCAAAGTCGTAAATCAGAAAATAACGAAAACATGTACGTATATCGCCTCCACTTTTGGTACGTATATGCTTTTTTCTAACGCCATATACGATGATTATTGTCAACGTAGATGTACGTATATCTTTTGATAAACCTACCAAATTGTTGGCTGGGAAAGTTCATTCGAAGTGACAATCCCCACCTAAACCGACTACTGGAATAGAGTGACTTGGGTGACTGGACTATCATCACGTCACGCGCGGCGCAGAATTAGGGCCAATGTTAGTCCCATGTTCATGCGTCGATTGATTTGTAGGGAAATGACCAGTTCTCTGTCCTTACACACGAAATTTTGAGTTTCGAGTTTGAGATTTTTTTACCCTGACATCCTACTCCGGCGGAACTTTAACTATAGTAGCAAAAGTTTCATAGTGACCTTTGACATCCGTACACACAAAACTTTCGAGGCCGAAAATTAGCAAAATTTTACTCAAATTTGACCAGCTAAAATCTTAGCAATCAATTTAGCAATTTTTTCGAACTATAATTTTAGCAAACGAGAGAAAAATTTAGCCGCCGCAATTTTTGCTCCCTTTTCTAGCAAAAACCGGAGAAAAAGATCGCCGGACCTGAAATTTCAAAATTTATGGGATTTTCTCTGGAGATTTAGGGGGAATGTTTGATTATTAAATACAATACTCAAATTTCATTCACATTTAATTTATTGTCCACATTTTTCCAAAAAATTTTAACACTTTGTAGAACAGAAGTTCCGATCCTGGGGACGCACTTTCCGGCGAGCGAAATGCAATGCCATTCTTACCAACGAATGCACTAAGTTGTGTGTCGGATGGAGCTCGTTGAATTTTCAATCTCGGCCCTTTCCATTTCCAGACTGTTGAGAATTTCTTTTTGAAGTTGTAACCTGGTAGAACAATAATAAACAGTTTTGAAATTAAAAAGTTAGAAAATCTGTATAATTTATAATTGACCCTACACACTACCAAAAAAATCTGTAAAATTACATCACATATGATGTAAATAAAAAGAAGCATCATATATGACGGAATATTCAGTGCTAGTTGGAAATTACACGCCAGTATATTTGGAACGTGTAAAATAAAAAATGATGTAAAATTTAGCAACGTGTAAAATAAAAATGATGTAAATTATAAAATCACTGAATGTTGGAAGAAAAACTTTCCAATTGGAATTTGTTTTGTTTTATTTATTGTTAATATGATTCAACACTGGAATTTTCACGTCTCTTAATGAAAATAAAACTCATCTATAATTAATATGATTCATTTTATTAAGCGGCAAAATTTTTTTTAACACACATGCATTATATTTTATTTCTTTTATTTTTTCCGCGAAGTACCGGAGCCAATGTTGAACACCGTGGATCCGCTTCCAGAACCGCATCCCTGCTTTTCGGATATCTCCGGGAACCATCAACACCGATTAACTTACTCGCGCGCGGGGAAAATACTTTGGCGCACGACTTAACAGTTTTTGTCACATTTGTCTGGTCTTGTTCTTCACAGTTTATAATTTTACATGACATTATCACGTTCAGTGTATTGTAATATTTCATGTCGTGTAATTTTGAGAAATTTCCAATTCAGTGTTGTTGAGAATTTCGTGTAACCAAAAAAAAAATGTAAAATTACCTCACATATGATGTAACGAAAAAGAAGCATCACATATGATGGAATTTTCAGTGCGATTTGAATATTACACGTCTGCAATCTCAACAGACGTGTAAAATTTGAAAGACATGTAAAATATTAAGACGTGTAATATTTAATTCGCACTGAAAATTCCGTCGTATGTGATGCTTCTTTTTATTTACATCATATGTGATGTAAATTTGCATCAAATAATCGCGTTCCGTGTCAAGTAATATTTGTGTCATTAGAATTCAGTGCTGTTAAGGATTCAACAGTTTTTATTTTGTAAATTTACATCAATAAATCGCGTTCCATGTCATGTAATAATAAAGGTTTTCAATTTCAGTGTCGTTAAGGATTCAGATTTTTTTTCTGTGTACCTGTACGCTTCCGGCGTCGATTAGGCTACCCGAATAGAAAAGTAAGGTGAAAAAACCATGAATTTCATTTTCACTCTACCATGTATTATATGGTCGACACTAAATATATCATGGTTGTGAAACCTTGAATGCACTGTGAACTTCAACGTTTTTGACAATAAAATTCATTGTTTTGGCAAAAATTACCATGAAAAAAGGGGGTTGTTAAGCAACTTAACCATGAAAAAATCAACTTTTTTCCATACATTAGAAAACACAAAACTATTTAGTTCATGGTTATTACAGCTTCCAGTTTTTCTAATGGGAAACTTGAAATTTACTGTTTTTGATGGTATTTTCATCGTATCTACAAAGATGAAAATCACGATATTTGCATGATATTAATTTCATTAGTCAAATAAATTTAATCAAAATTAATCAGTTTGTTAAAGTTACTTCTTGTTTTAAGGAATTTTATTCATCTTTAGTCGTGCTTTTAATAAACTTGTCATGCGTTTATCACAAAGTACGATGATTGAAGAATAATATTCCCTAAAACAAGGAACAACTTTAACAAACTGATTAATTTTTATTGCGAGTCACTTGAACAAAAAAGGAAGGAAACTATTCAAAAGAACACATTTTATTAATGTTTTAAAACACTATTATTGTCACATAAGTTTTTCTTTCCACAAATTTTCACTTTTACACTGTTTTTCACAATTTTAGAAAACCACTATTGGAATCCGGGCTACCTGCTGTAGCCCGGATTTTCAGATTTGCCAATTCCCGAGGCTTAAGCTCGCTCATGACGGCGCCCTCGATGAAGCTGATGGTTTCTCGAGAGCAGCTCCTACCGACCTGCTGCGAGTGGTGCGTGATCAATGTGGTGTACCTCATTGGTGCGTGATGACCATATTCATTGACGACACGGTGGATCGGAAACCGCTCGTCATATACCAAATCCGCCAGACCTAAGAAAATAGGAAACGAATAGGATAAAACGGGGAAATTGAAACTGTTAGAAAAATGGAATTCGAGCGAAATAACGCAAAATTCGCACGGATCTAAGTAATTATGCAGCATTTTTGCTTGCTCCAATGAGAAAAACTTGAAAAATAATACTTACAGCAGATGCTCCTGGTCTTGTCGGAGTCCCCGATATCAACCGCTAGTTGGGACAAATCTTCCAGTCCAGCCCTCCTCGAATATTGAAGCACCTTTCCGACGGCAGCTTGTTTCCCACTGCCGCTACCGCCGATCGGGGGGTAATCTCAGGATAATTGCCGGAACCGTGGAAGAGCACCTAGAAAAATAAATTTAATTTACATATGTGCAAAATAATGTTTCGAAAAAACATAATCACTTTGAATGATACTCACCATCCCAGATATTTAAGGGTCCTCTCGACTGTATAAAGAATTCACCGAAAAATTGTTTTGCAGAAATGGCGCGCATTGCGAAAACAAAATCTCTACACGATAAATTGAGAATAGGTAGAAAAGGCAAAAGTTTACCAATGTTCGTTTTGGTTTGGATTTTGATTTTACCATAAAGTACATAGTAACGATAAAAATCACAAGAAAATTATTGTGACATTGTGCTTCTGGTGTTTTCGACAACTATGAAAGATTATAAATCAACGATAAACTTCACGGTGACTTCAAAAATAATGGTGATTTCAAAATTAAAAGCAGTTGATAAATATTGAGAAATAACGATGAAGTTTATTGTTATATTGAAAATCATTGTTCGGTTATATTAAATACCACGGTCTTTGCTATTCGGGTAGTATATCGTAGTTGACTTAGCCACCTTTAAAACCACCAGAATCGAACTTTCGGAACCGGGCTCAATCGTGTCAGTTTGTTTTTTCCTCCCAACACGCGGCGGCTGCTGTCTGTACACAAAGCGGCTAAACAACCTTCGTTTTACAAAAATCAAGCAAGATAAACTGTAAAACTACTAAAATTGAGTAAATTTAGCTTTTTGCTAAATCGACGGTAAAAAAATATTTTTGCTAACGGAAAGTAACAGTGAAATTTTGCTGTGGAGCCCCGAAAGTTTTGTGTGTAGAAATTGGAGTACGAGACAAAAAATAAACTATCCGAGTGAAAAAAAAGTTTGAAGTTAAACGTTCTTACTACAAAGCATAGTGAACTCTTTTTCCAGAAGATCGTCATCGGTGCAGATTCTACTGTAGCGAGATACCGCTACTCAAAATGAATAAGAAAAATAAGCTTACCGCAAAAGACACAACCAACAACTTAATAAGAAGCTGTCAAGATGTGGATTGTTCGAGCAATGATTAAAGCGATAATGTCAACTCCTAATGTCCTAATGTCAACGAAATAAAAATTTATGTGATATTAACATAGATCCTACTGAACATAATGCAGTGTCGAACCAGTTTTGTAGCGTTCTTGAGTATTTTGGATTTGGCTGTGTTAATGATACTTCTAATGATCATTATCAAGCAGGGAGTTCATAAATCGATCTTCTGATGACGAACAACCTGGAATTCGTCCAAAATTTCAACCAAGTGTTGGCCCCTGGCTTTTCTAGACATGGCGTTTATTTAGCATCGCTGAATGTCCCGAAAAGAGTTTCGATCGAACCTGTTACAATTAGGAACTACGCGAGAATTGATTTACAAACATTGGAATGTGCAGCTAACTCGATTGATTGGTCAAATTTATAGATATGAGCTAGAGGAAGAAAACATTTATTTTATTCTTATAATCTAACTCAGTTACAGACAGTTTTTCATTTCATTTCATTGATTGGTAGCTAGTTGCTGGATGTAGTTGTGCTTGTGATCGTTAGGCATCGTATTTGTCTTCCTATTGGCTCTCATCCTCATGGTGAGAGAGCAAAGATGGTATAATCTGAGATAAAACAGTTATGTTAAATCAGTTAAGTCCGGACGGTTTTCTATGAAACCTTTGAAGTCCTTTTCATATAGCTAAATAACTTAGTAGCGCTCTTCTTTCAGAACTAAAATTATTGCGAAAGGTTTTAAATTGCCAAAAATTGTTGAACAACTCTACACACAAAACTTTCGATGCCGGAATTTAGCAAAATTTTGCTAAAATTTGACCAGCTAGAAATTTAGCAATCAATTTAGCAATTTTTTTCGGCTCTAATTTTAGAAAATAAGAGAAAAATAAGCCGCCGGCATTTTTACTAAAATTTTAGCAAAAACCAGAGAAAAAAATCCTGCAGAATCTGAAATTTCAATTTTTTATTTTTAAAAGAATGCACGGATAACATCACTTTGAATTTATTTATATTTTTCAAAACACTTTTCATTAAATGTATGGATCCTGAGAACGCACGTTCCGGGCAGGGTTGGTAAATTTCGCTCGTCACGCTTGACCCGACTAGTTTTGTTTCATCAAACGACCGGCACCTTCCTCAATTGACGGAGCCTCACTACTCGCATAACGGATAAAGCACGACAACAATCAACATTTCCCCATTATTCACAGCGTAGCAACTGTCCAATTGAGGTAGAATTGGATGAGCGTGAAATATTTTTTGGCGCCAAACCATCGCGTCCCACATCTATATATATAAAAAGCAATTTCTGTATGTTTGTTTGTTTGTTTGTTTGTCCTCTATAGACTCAGCCGTCTTAAAAGCTACAGAGCTGAAATTTGGCATGGATACTCATTAGGACCAGGAAGGATGAAAAATGTTTTCAGATTTTTGGATGACCCCTTCTGAAGGGGGTCGTCAATACGAGACAAATATTGTTTTCACGATATTGACGTTATTTTTCGTCGGATTGTGTTGAAAATTTGCACATGAGTGTGTTGAAAGACGAGCAATCGATTTCAAGTGTCAAATTTTGTGTAAGGGGTCAGCCAAAGGGGTCGTCCGTGTAAGCTATACACTGTTGATGCAATTTTGTCGTTATTGTACATCGGATTCAGACGAAAATTGGTACACGAGGGTTTTGAGAGATAAGCAATGGATTTCAGGTATTCAATTCAGATTAAGGTGCCGGCAAAGGGGGTCGTCCATATAAACCTTTCAAAATTTTTGCAATATTGACATTATTATACATCGGATTGGGATGAAAATTTCCACACGGTAGTTTACAGGGACGGACAATCGATCTCAGATGTCAAATATTTTGCCAGGGGTCGACGACAGGGGTCGTCCATATAAATTAATATTTCACTATTTTTAGCAATATTGACGTTATTATACAAGGGATTGCTTTGAAAATTTGCACACGGGAGTTTTGAGGGAAGTGCAATCGATTTCAGATATCAAAGTTCAAATAAGAGCCCCCGAAAGGGGTTTAGCTTTTTGGCAATAATTGCGTTGTTATGCAATGATCGAGTCGAAATTTATACACGTGGTTTTTGATTCCTGATTTCATATTTAGTAGCAGACGACAGACGAAGTGATCGTCCAATTTTTTTGCAATTATTACTTAACAAAGAATCTGGAAAATACTTGGCAATTGACCTTCATACAAACTGTTCATTACATATTCCAAGTTGAAAGCGAAACGGAGTTCGTATGGGATCAGCTACACTCAGAAAAATACTATTATGTATGCCATAAGATTCTCTTATGAAGTGGCGCCATAAGAAAAATTAATGAAATTCATAAGATTGTCTTATGACGCGAATGAATTCTGAAGATGAACGCCTACTTCAATGAGAGGTTGTTGCTTTTTATAAGAGATTCTTATGGAAACAGTAAACCACTTTCTAATAAGAAAAAATCTCGATATTTCATGCTGAAAAGATTCACTTTATTGTTTGCCAAATTTGTTTAAAATTAAATCCTTCATGGTCACCGTCAGCAGCGCATCAACAGACGGCTCCATTAAAGTTTTTTTGCCGCATCTTAATCTTCGACCTTTCGTTTTTTGCCGATCAACTTGCTGAAAAGTAAACAAATAATGTATTTTACATGGAAAATAATAAAAAGGTAAAATTTACCGAGATAGCCAAGGTAAACGATCGTGAAAGCCAAAAAGGTAACTTCTACCTCTTCGAGGTTAAACTCACCTCACAGCACGGTAAAATTTACCTGAATCGAGGTTGGAAAAAAGGTGCAATTCACCGAGGAAAAAGGTGAATCCAAAAAAGGTAAATCTTACCTCGTAGCGAGGTGAAGTTCACCTTAATTGAGCTGAATAAAAAAGTATAATTCACCTAGAAAAAAAGGTAAAACCAAATAAGGTAAAACTTACCTCGTAGCGAGGTGAAGTTGACCTGAATTGAGCTAAACAAAACGGTACAATTCTTCTCGAAAAAAAGTGACTATTCGCCGAACCCGTTTATTGAGGTTAAGCTGTTTTGTCATTCAGGAACAAGTTTTGCTTTGTGCATAATATGTGAAAATCGGAATAGAATGGTAAGTGTTTTCTTAGATATCATTTTGTTGTGCTGGTTCTCGTCATAATACATTGCTTTTGTTTCAGATCGACCCATAGAGCTTATAGGTATATTCCACGTCATCCTCCAGCCGGAAAAGCCGAACCTGACCGGATTAGCCGAACAGAGGAGGTCATGAATGTACGCAACGCAGGAGTATTCAGCGGCCATGGCGGCTCTAAAGAATGCGAAGCCGAATTATCAGTCCCTATTTATCTCCAATAAATATAATTTTTGATAGAATTTTGTATTTTTTTAATTCTTATTGAAGAAACCAATCAAACCAACCAGCATTTACCTTTTAAATCAGTAAATGGGAAAACGGTATTATTTACTATTTTGCTAGGTGAATGCGAAAAAGGTAAAATATACCGTTTTGCTAGGTGAAATGAAAAAAGGTATAATTTACCTTTTTGCTAGGTGAATGAAAAAAAGGTATAATTTACCTCGGAAGAGGGGTGGAAAAAATTCACCTCGCAAAAAGGTAAATTTTACCTTTTTTTTATTTTCCGTGTAGTTTACTAATATATTCAACGTTCACACCAAAAACATCAAATCGAACTTACCGTTCCGGAGATAACAATAACATTTAACATTGATGGAAAACTATAATAACTATGAACTGGCGATTGCTTCGTACTGTTAGATGATGAAAAAAAAACTGATGCTATGAATGAATGTGTTCATCATTTTTTCACAATGCCGTTTCTTCTATTTTTCATAAGAACATCGTATGAAAATTGAAAGAATTTCATAAGACTCTTATGAAAAATTAGTTTGGACGCAAAAAAGTGGTTCATAAGATGTATCTTATGAAATTTATAATAAGATTTCCTCTGAGTGTAGTATTAGCATAAATTTGATAGTTCATGCCTGTATTATACAAAACAAGATGAATCGCCCCTATGTACAACACTGGCGTTCATCTTGTTCATTGCGAAAACATGGCTGACTTCGGCCATATTGCCAGATTCAGAAAAATCAAGGCTGCTTGATGCAGTGATTCCAGTAACATTTTTTAAACGAATTATAGCAAATTTGAATGTTGTATAAAATTTAATATTGAGTCGGTTTAAATTAGTTTTTTTTTTAATTTTTTTAACTTTTAGTTGAATCAAATTTGAAACTTGTATGAAATTGTTTAGTTCCTCGTCGAAAAACTTTTGAATTCAAATTTAATAAATTGAAAAAGGTACTGAAAATGAATTAAAAAATAAAAAGATTCAAGTCAAAGTTGGATTTTGATACTAAGTACAAACATCAAAAAGAATCATTATCACACAAGCACAGTTTACAAACTTCGAATGCGCACTTATGTAATATCTTTTATGAATATCATCCATCACTAATATCTTACCGCTTTACATATTAACAAAAATCATTTTTTTCGAAAATTTCATGGCAGAAATGATTTTTATATTCTTAAAATTGAATAATTTTGATTGAAATTACAATTATTATTAAATCATTTTTAAGTTTGCTGTTGAATTAGTTGTATTATAAATTTTTGTCGTAGTTGATGATTAACACAACTACGCAAACTGTGATTTAAAAAATATAGCGAGAAATATTCATTTATGAAGATTAACATTGAAACATTACATTCGAAACTGCATACTTGGCTGCCCTGCCTCATCGAGAGCAAATTATTCTGAACAAGATGGCGACCGAACGGGTTTATGCTGCACGTAGCTCCTGCGAGTGCTGTTAATTTAGAGATTGGAACAGGTAAAATATTTAATTCTGAAAAGTATAGAAAGTTGCTTCATATTGTTTTCTTTCTATTATAGGTTTCGCGAGGATCGAGGTCGACGAAATGCCGGTTGGAATCCAGGTAACATCGGTTTCTCCGGTTCCTAGGGACGAGGATAAGGCATACGAAAACTGCGTGCTGCAAAATTATGTCAAAGCTCCGACGACCAGGTAAGTTTTGTTATTTTGCAATAATTTTTGTTTTAAACTAATTTTATTTAATTTTTAATTGCAGCCATCGTCTAGTCGTTTCTGGATTTCCCCCGTTAGCAGACGGGACGATTCCTGTATCATCAATTTGTCGGGTGGCCGTGTCTGTGTCAACAATTTGTTGTCGGGGGTAGTAATCCTTCCGGTTCCGTGGTATTTTTCTGACCATCACGTCGGTGCGTTCCTGCAATCGTTCCAGCCATCAGGGACAGCACCGGGCAGAAAATAACTTGCCAGCACCTAAAATGAAAAACTACAGGATCCGGTGACGACGTTCAATTTCGTTAAGACCAATTGAGAAAGTTCAGTGTCAGAAAAAGTTCAATTTTAGTGTGAAATGTGAAGTGAAGTACAAATATTAAATTGTAAATATTTATTGTAAAATAAAAAATGTGTAGAGAACATACAATTTTTGAATTTTTTTCCTAATTTAACACATCCTCAATGCCACATCGGCTTGGAGCTCACCCACACATATACTCACACTTTCCATTGCACTCACACATAAGCACATGCCTTCCACCAATACTATCAAACAATGACAGACGTCAACGAGATGACAGTTTTGAAACGGGAAAATTCATTTCTACTGTATCGGTTGGGCCATTTTCCACTAGAAAACAATGGGATGGCTTCTAGCGGCAAGTAGAATTCCTACTAATCTTTCTAGTGGTCCTACTACTCTTTTTATTGACCGGGTTGTTTTAGATTTTTTTGGCCAGAGAATGGAACTCTATAACACCTATGACAGAGTGACAGACAAAGCTCTTCACACTTCGATCGGCTGCTGGTGGCAGATACAACTAATTGAACGACTTGCTGGCAGAGAGCAACAAGAGCAATAAAAAACCGAAAACGGACTTGCTGGCAGGAGCAACAATAATAATAAATGCAATGCGTTTCTTTTTCGTCTTCAGTTCGGTCGACGACTCGTTCGAATGCGATTGGTGAATGCTTGACTATGAATTTTTTTTAGCTTCAAACGACTGGGGGTTGAGTGACTGGCGAACGAAGTGACTGGCGTATAAGGAACAGTCAATTGAGTTTGACGGACCAAGAGGCTCAACAGTCACAGTCATTTGACTAATGACGATGAATGATGTCAACCCTGGTTCCGGGTAATGAAATCCAAAGCGACCGATCGTCATTCATGCATCGATGATTGTGCCTGATGCAGTGCGTTGAAACTCCAGTTGTCCATTTCCGAACTGTTGTAAAACACCCGTCAGTCTTGTCGGAAATTGTAACCTGGTTAAAAAAAAAAGTTTAAGAGGTTGTATATTAGACACAACCACAAGGTTTACGTAGAATTACGGCATTTTTTTCAATTTCACAAAAACTTAATAAATTTGTTTAATTTTCACTTATATATTTTTTTCTTGTTATAGCCAGTGTCATTTCTAGTCAGCCCTAACCCCTTAACACTGCAACATGTAAACCAAATAAGCACTAGCTCCAGCGCCTACTCTCTAAGCAAGCCAAGCCCTAGTTGAACTTGCATGTGTTTAGTTCAAAAGTTGCTGAGCAACTAATCGAATTCGCTAAATTTTTGATTTTATGTATGTATGTATGTATGTATGAATCCACCTTGGGTTTACGGCAGTGCCGCGGTTGTGGCAAAAAAAATAACCCACAAGTCTATCTTGGATACCACGCAAGACGATCATAGCTACTCAATGAGACTTTCAAGGGAGCGGAATCATAAGCAGAGGCACTTACGGTATCCAAGGTTATAAGGGGTACAAGTCTCGAGTAGCTATAGCCATCTTGTTGTCTAGCCAGGATAGCATGCAAGCTATAATCCCGCCGCCAAGGCTTCCGAAAAAAGAGTGCGTCCTTATTTTACAAAAAGTAAACAAATACTTTATTTTCTTCAATCACGTCAAATTCCCTTGACATTAATTGAGGAATTTCCAATATTTGAAACGGTACTAGCATACATTGTAACCCGCTCTTTTTGCAAAACGAGGATACCCAGATGCCCCTGCCCAAACATTTATTTGTTCAATAATGAAATTATATGTTATATGAAATATATGAAATTATATGAAGTATAATAGTAATAATAATAATAATAATAATAAAAATAATATAGGGTAATATATATTTCAGTAAGATTGATTGGGACCTTTTGTTGTTTTTATGTAAAAGGCTATAAGTTGGCTAACCAGCAACAAAAAAAATTTTTTTAGTATAAATGTAACATAGAATTAGAAATTATAAAAAATGCTAATATAATAAGTGTTCAAAAATGGTTAAAAGTGGTAATATTCATTTTTTTTAAATTTAATAAATATATGATGTAATCAAGTTGATAATCTTTTAATCTGAAAATAATTCAAGTGATTATTTAGAAATGTTCAAATTGTTGAATCCATTTGAAATGCTGGGTGATGCTGCCGCTGCAAGGGTTAAATTGTTAATTGTTCATATCAATGTATGTATGTATGTATGTATGGAACAAGAACGATTACAAAAAACATCCGATTTCTTGACAATAATGGGAATTTAATAACTTAATATAATATAATTAAATATAATATAATTAAACATAATACAATACAATATAATATAATCCAATAGAATATTATATAAAATGGATTTAGAATATGATATAAATTATAATATTCATTGTTTTCTCGAAAAAAAAATGTATAAAAATTATTACAGTATATGCATTTATAAAACGATAAAAAAATGAAATTCTCAAGTTTCAACAAAAGAATTAATGTTCCGTTTACGTTCCTTTTATTATATGAATACAGTTTACAGTTTACAATACATAAATTTTGGAATCAGTTTCTATAGTTAAAAATTAATCAATATAATAAAAAAATTTGAATATTAGCTAAAGATGACTTTATATAGCCTGAAAAAAAAAATAGTTTAATAGTTTGCACTAAATATGCAAATAAAATAAAGTAAATGAAAATGAAATAATTCGAGGGAAACAGTGGTAAAATCATTTATAGAGATGATATAAATATGATCTGCTGCTTTCTAGAAGGATCAATCAATTACTTTTTTTAAAACGACATATGATGATCATAATAACGTAAAGATGCGGTGTATTTTCATGATTCCTAAATAAAATGTGCTGAAAAAAAAATTGCTCTCACGACGTCCTAATTAGGGGAGGAGCGGGCTATATGCGCCTATTAAGCAGAACACTGATTCAATCAAATATCACATCGAATATGTGTACAAAAACTATATACACGTGTGCAGGCATCTGTTTTCTATACAATGTAGTAATGTTTATGTTAAAATTTTCTTCTGTTCCCAAGAAAACGATTTTATTGTAAGTGTTGTCTAAAATGCCGAACCTCAAACCGTGCGGGCTAAATGCGCCTATTTATGTTTTGAACAAAATTTCTGTTTTTTGGGCAATATTTCCGTATAATTTCATTGAAACTGCTTGAAAGTAATAATTTCCGTACGACAGAGCTGAAGTTTTATAAAAATCTATGTATATGTTAATTTTATGGAATAAAACAAAACTTAGGGTTGCCATTCTATGGAGGCAGTTCATCCATGAGAAAAACTTTATCAAATCTGTTTTTAAATCTTCAATTCTCTCTTAAGATGTTATTCAGAGCTTAGATTTGAAGGTTCAGTGATAAAAATCATTTATTTATTCTATTTAACCTGTTATTTTAGGATGGAGGCATTTTACAAACATGATGGGGGCATACAAAAACACTCTATTATTCCACTATATAATCATTATTAAACGTCCACAAAAGCTGAAATATGTTGAATTTCTTAAGTTCATTTGAGTAAGAAACAAATCCTGTGCTAGTTTTTGTTTTAAACTTCTTTACGTATAATTTTCAAAACTCGAAATATTACATCAAAATGTATCAAAACCTCATATGATTTTTTAATTTTTTTGAGTTTGGAAATTCATCAAATTCTTTCTTGTCTTATGTTCTAAGGGTATCACCCTCAAAATGCATTGGTCAGATAAGCTGTCTAGTCAGCCATTGCATCAAACAGCCGTAGGGTCATTTAACCCGATAGGCCCATTTAGGAAACCTTTCCCCTAGCTGAAATAAACATAAAGGAATCAGTGCTTGCGACACGAAAAGATTCTCATCATTTGCCTGTTAAATTCAATTTATTAATCATAATCATTCATGCGTAGACTCCGAAACTCCGCTAGAGCACAGCAGCAAAGACTAAATGGCAACGCTGTTTGATTAATATGGTGCTGATATGCTGAGGCGACAAGCAGCAGCGCGCAGACCTGACATACTGAGCGCTTTGGAAAGCACGACAAAACTGATCCCAGGTTGTTTTGTAGCGTGACACGTTGAAAATAGGAAAATTGTTGTCTCGATGGGAAGCAATGATCCGAAGAACCATCCAAATTTGTTTTTTAACACAAAAAATAATAATGCCCTAATAGGTGAGAAAATTCTCATGAATTCTTGGATCCCGTAAAATAGCAAGGACATTTGTTAGTTGTAGTTTCGACATTCTCTCAATCTGAATCATGATCTGATGAGCTCTTTATGCCTCCCAAAAGGAAGGAGACGATCCCAAGCATTAGCAAAGTGGTAATTCGTATTGAAAATCTAAGCACGCAGTATGTCATACCAATGCAAAGCGACGCTTGTCGCCCCAGCCTGTCATTAGCCATAGATGAACCCGAATGAATCCAAAACCTCCACTGTGGCCCCGAAGAAATTAAAAAACTACGTTTGCTTTGATTACTAAAAATACATAGGATAAAGGGAAAAAGATGCCAACTGCCACTGCTAGTATAGGTGTAACAGAAAAATATAGAGCGATAGTTTTAAGGTTCCTCATCTGTGGCTGCTTCAAGTACATCAGAAAACAAAAAAAGAACAAATTACCAACAGGAAAGAGAGAGAGAGAGAGAGAGAAATCGGAAATTTCTCGCCGGGGTATCGAGTTGTCTCGCGCCTCGCGCTGCTATCGGGGAATTCGTCGACTGCTTTGATCCAGAAAAAATTGCTATTGGATCGAATGGTGCCTCCAGCCTGATAAGGTTTTTTTTATTAGTAGATTAATAGTTTTGAAAATAAGGAGACTTTGTTCGCTGTTTATTTAACCTGGTAATTAAAATAATTAGTTAAGGAACAATCTTACCAAATTTCTGCATTCGAATTCATCCCTCTCCAGAAATGGGACGCGTTCACATTTTGCCGTTTGCGAAACTGCATTTCAGCCCCGAGTTCATCTGAACCGCAGCACATGTTCACAAGGAGGTATGCGTGTAGTACCTCACATAAAGCATGCACACATTCGATGATCACGTAATTAACTCGACAACTTCATCTCTCTCCCTTTCGCTTTGAGAGCACACCCACATTGTATCAGTTGCACAACCGTTAATCGAATGAATGTCGCTAAATTTTTGATTTTATATGCCGAAAATATCTTAGCGCACGCAAAATGAAGGAAAAGTTCAAAGCATAATAACGAAAAAGGGTGGAGCACACGTGCGAGTATCGACGAACAAAGCTTGCTTTGATCCATTGGTTTTTCATCCGGATCAATTTAAAGTACACTGCCGGCCAAAAGAATGGGATCACCCCTTTTTAAAACATGTAAACATACTTATCAAAACACATTTGTTAAATTTTGAGCAATAGATTGCATTGTGCTTCAAATTTTCAAAATAGCTACTAACACTGATGGACATAAACATCCGAAACTTTTAATGTTCTGTTGAAATTTTTTTTGTTTTAACGTAATCTTTCCTCTTATGGAAACTTTATGCCCTTTGATAGAGAACATTTCCTAGAATCTGTTCACATGAAAAATATGCAAATATAACAAACTCTATGGAGTTAATGTAATTGCGATGAGTTAGCATGTGTCGAATGCTTATGTCCATCTGCTTTATGAATACTTCAAGTGAAGATCGATTATTTCCCGATCACTTTTACCAACATTTAAAAAAAAATCCTGGAATTTTTTTCGCCTTAAGCACTGTCATCTTACGAGTTCTTGCGAATCTGTTGGGCTTAATATATATTTTTTGCCAATAACATATGAAGAAACGATTTTTTTTTCTTTTTCCATGAGCAGGGAAAAGCCCGCGGGAGTGTACTTTCTATGCGAAGTCCTTCTCCAGTGGGCGCAAAACCTCTTCATCATTTTTTTATTTCTGTTTTTTTTTCATTCATGTTTTGCAATAATATACATCGATCTCGTAATTTTTCTTTTCAACGAACACTTGGGAAAGGAACACTGAACTTTAAGTTGATTTTCTTTTGCGTATTTAGAACACTCGGTACATAGTACATGGAAAATAACAGGTAGGCCATTGCGCTTAACCTCACTTCAAAGCTCCGTGTATGTACACAGCATGCTTGCATACCAACAAAAATACACAGAAAAAAAATCTGAATCCTTAACAACACTGAAATTGAAAAACCTTTAATATTACATGACGTCGAACGCGATTTGTTGATGTAAATTTACAGATTGAAAAAAGATGAATCCATAATAGCACTGAATTCGAAGGACATGAATATTACATGACACGGAATGCGATTAGTTGATGTAAATTTCCATCACATATGATGTAAATAAAAAGAAGCATGCAAAAGGCGGAATTTTCAGTGCGAATTAATTATTACACGTCTTAAATATTTACATGTCTTCCAAATTTTACACGTCTGTTGAAATTCATAGACGTGTAATATTCAACTCGCTCTGAAAATTCCATCATATGTGTTGCTTCTTTTTCGTTACATCATATGTGATGTAATTTTACAAATGTTTTTGGTCGCACACAATTCTTAACAACACTGAATAAGAAATTTCTTAAAATTACACGTCATGGAATGTGATGACGACATTGAATTTGTGTTTAATCAATATTGCAAACACTGAACATGATAATGTCATGTAAAATTATGAACTGTCAAGAACAGGATCATAGACAAATGTAAAAGTGTCAAGTCAAGTCGTGCACCAAAGTTTAAGCAGTTTTCCCGCGAGTGAGATTCCCGGAGATCTTCGTGAAGCAGGGATGCGGTTCCGGAAGCGGCTCCACGTTAATCAACTTAGGATCCGGGGAAGAAAGTAAAAGGGTGAAGTGAATCCTAATAAAAAAAATGTGTGCTAAAAAATGTTTGTCGCTAAGTAAAATAAATTAAATTAGTTACAAAAAAGTTTAATTTTTATGAAGAGATGAGAAAATTCCATTGTTGAATCATATTAACAAAAAATAAAACAAAATAAATTCCAATTGGAAAGTTTCTCTTCCAATATTCAGTGAGATTATAATTTACATCATTTTTATTTTACACGTTGCAAAATTTTACATCATTTTTATTTTACACGTTGCCAAATTTCACTGGCGTGTAATTTCCAACTAGCACTGAAAATTCCGTCATATATGATGCTTCTTTTTATTTACATCACATGTGATGTGATTTTACAGATTTTTTTCGTTGTGTGTAGTTATGAAAATTTGGCAGTTTTATATAGAATGGCAATCAAAATTATTTATTGCTCCGACGTTTGTTATTTGATTCTTTTGAAAAGCGCATAAGATTAAAGACTGATTTTGGGTTCATCGGAAACTATTTCTTGAATTGATTTTTTTGATCCGGACCATTAATAATATGCATTGAAAACCAATTTTCATCATCGTTCCTCATTTTTGAAAGCAAGCAATTTAATATTTTTTTTGTACTTATGTTTAAGATTTGATGAATGATGTAAAAGACTTTATATTTTTGAGATGACAAGTCAATTTGAACGAGTTTTTATTCAAATTGCACAAGAAAAAGATCACACAAGACATAAATATAAGAAAATTTTAATTTTGGATCGTCAAAAAAGCCCATTCCATATAACTTTTAGTTATGCCGAAGAGCCAAATATTGTTTGTTACATTAAAATGCATCAGTACATATTTTTCTCTTAATTTTGACGATTATCAATTTGTAGATAAATATGATTTTCTGAAAAATTTCATACATTTGCCAGTTTTTTCCATAATTATTTTCAGGGGCCTCTTACCAATACGTTTAAAGAGGGCGGAATAGCCTACCTTGTATATTTCAAAGTACTATGCACTCGGTATTGGTATTTAGGTGGTGGTCCAGGCAGTTATTGGTGGCGGCGATTGATGGCGGTGTGTGGCGTTGAGTGGTGGTGGGTGGCGGTGGGTGGCGGTGGTTGGTGGTGAGTAGGCGGCGGGCGGCGGAGGGTGGTGGCAGTTGGCGGAAAAGAAAAGAATTAAAACGGGAGTGTAAATCGTTTGAATGCAACTTTCCCAGTCTCGTTCAAGAAAATGATGGGAAGTATATTTCCACATTGCTTCCAGCGAGATAAATCTCTTTGAAGGAAGCGTATTGGCGATGTCTCAAGGATTACGGATCATCGGGTTTATTTCAACGTATGAACTATTATGGGTAGAAGTAACTTTCCATTTCAGTTCTGATGTGCTGCTTCAGCATTGATTTGAATCTGTTTGTGTTCGTTTCATTTCTAAGAACACTAGGAAGGTTGTTATAAAGTAGTTTGCTGTAGGGGAAAACTGTACAAGACGCACCACTTAAGCATAATCGCTATTTACAGCGCTACCCATCATCTATGAACCAAATTGAAAGTTCACGACGATTCAGGGATCACATTTACATCTTATCAAAAAGAAATTATATGTTAAAAACACGATTTTGGTTATATTTTTGTGAAAATCTTAAACAGCCAGAAAACAAGCCGCGGGGTAGAACGCCAAATCTAGTGGACAGAACGCACCATTCCGAAAGGGTGGTGAGAAAAGGAACAATGATTATACGGAATATAGTAATTGAAACATCAAATTTTTTATTACATGTTCATCGTATTTTTGCAAACTAACCATTCTTTGGCAAAAAATCATTTATTATTGCTTAATTTAACGAAAATTTTGCTTTTCAAAATTCACTTTTTTATATCCTTATAGGTAAAACGCCTTAAGGTAGGCAACGAAATCAATTTCTTGACTGATATCGCGGCAAACATGGCGGCAGATATTTTTTTCGAGTCAAATATTAATATTGGTGCACCTTTTTAACTCAAATAAGGACGAAATTTGTTATAATTAGGCATTCTTATCGTAATTTGGGAGTCAGCAAATAAAAAGAAAGACATTTTGTTTTGACATTTTGTTTTTCTCAAAAGTTAACAGCATTCCAAATTTGAGCCCAAAACACGTGGTTTTGCGGGCATTCTGCCCCAATTGTGATATGATTAATTTAAGTTAAAATTTGTGGGAAGTTAGTGAAATATAATAAAATAATAATAGTCATTCGAAAGTGCATACGAGTGTTATAACGAAAAGCTGCTGTTTGATGAGATAGCGCTGACTTGTTTACCATAAAACCTTATATGTTAACCGAGAAAATAACAAGTTTTAGGCAGAATCCACTAATCCTTCTGTTTCTAATAATTAAAGTCGTTTGTGTGAACTCTTCATCTAAAAAATGATGAAAAAGCTCGTTTGCTACAATAAAAATGTAGAAAAACACCATTCGGAGCCAGAGGTTAGTGTATTTTTGAGAAAGAATGGCATGGGCCATTTTACCTCGCTGGTGCGTCTTGTACAGTTCTCCCCTAATAAGGAAATGCCTTCCGTGACATTTCAGAGCTTGGTCTACTAATTGAGAGGCTAGCTTGGTTACGGAGGGTGTATGCACGGCTTGCTTGTTCATATACAACATTATGATGAGCTTGCTGGTCGTGTAGATGTGAATGGATGAGCAGGATTGCCTGCAATTCCCGTAGAGCTTTTATTGGTAGCGTCGAGTGCGGAGCTTCTGAGTACAGGAGTCGTGAAGAGTACGTTCTGGGCTTATTAAATATAGCTTTTAAGCAACGATTTTGAGCAGATTGTAGTTTTTTTAGGTGTATATCTGCTGACGCACCCCAAATGAAGACTTGATATTGCAGTTTAGACTGTACAAATGCTTGGTACATCCAAGACAGCTGCTTTCTTGGTACAAACTTTTTAATTTTCCATAATAAACCGCACGTAGCACTGACTTCTTTGTGCAGCTTGGCGATATGGTTGATCCATTTCAGTTTGCTATCGATATTCAGTCCGAGATATGAGTAGTGTTCCACTTTATCAATTGGTATTGATTCAATAGTCAAATCTTCATGCAACTGCTGTGTCCTACTGGATGTTGTTATAATCATATATTTGGACTTCGCTATATTCAGTGATAATAGGTTTTCATCAAAGTATTGTCGTAAAACCTTCAAGTCCTCACGCATGCTCTCGACAATTGAGTGGGCGGTTTTCCACTGTGTAAAACAGAGAAGTATCGTCAGCAAATAGACGTGGCTTCCCGATTAGATTGAGGTTAGGTAGGTCATTGATGTAGACAAGGAAAAGTAGAGGACCGAGGTTACTGCCTTGTGGTATTCCGACTCTCAACGATTGATTACAGCTGCGAACTCCGTTTATTGCAACGTACTGGATTCTATTGGTCAGGAAGCTTTTAATAATTTATAACGGTATCCCTCTAATACCATAGACACTTAGTTTTTCCAACAATATTTCGTGATCGATGGTGTCGATCACGAAATATTGTTGGCTTTTTTTAAGTCGAGAAAAAGAAGTCCCACGTGGTTCTTCTGGTCCAAGGATTTGTAGACGTCCATGAAAAGCTCGCAAACGGCTGTAGTTGTGCTGGATCCTTCTCGAAAACCATATTGGCAGTCATATAGAACTCCTTGGCTTCGAAAAAACCTTGTTATTCTCGTAACCAGCAATTTTTCTAGCAGTTTACTTAGGGCAGGTAGAATGGAGATAGGCCGGTAGTTATTAACGTCGAATTTTGATCCTGATTTATGTATCGGAATGATTTTAGCAACCTTTAAGCATTCCGGATATTTCCCAGTATAAAGGCTCTCATTAAAAATATCTCGTATTAACGTAGAGAAAAATCGAAAATGATTTTTAATAAAATATACGGGTATTCCATCTGGTCCAGCACTTTTATTTGGATCCAGATCTCGTATCTTCGTGATGACTTCTTGTTGGGTAGCCGGTTCCAAAAATATTGAGTTGCGCAGTTGTGACAATGTTCCAAATCGGTTAGTATTTCGCTGGCTCGTTAAAGTGAAGGCTAGCTGGGGACCTATGTTACTGAAGAATGTATTGAAAGTGTTTGCAACAGTCTTTTCGTCATTTGTTAGATCTCCGTTGATAAGAAGTTTTATTGAATCATGCTCTTTCGATCCTTTACCAGATAAATTGTTTAAACATTTCCAAATATTTTTGCTGTCGGAACTGTTGAAAAGATTACTGTAGTACAGCTTTTTCGCGTTTTGCTTGCACAAGTT
Source organism: Uranotaenia lowii (assembly GCF_029784155.1). Classification (NCBI taxonomy): domain Eukaryota; kingdom Metazoa; phylum Arthropoda; class Insecta; order Diptera; family Culicidae; genus Uranotaenia; species Uranotaenia lowii. The sequence continues at coordinate 102,163,883 of NC_073693.1, read as the reverse complement.
AAGTTTTTTTAACGCATGTTGTAATAAATTGCGTGTGCTTACATCGAAAGGGTTTCTTTTGTGTTTTGCGAAAAGGTTATCTTTTATTTTCATCGATTGCCAAACATCAACCGTCATCCATGGGCATACTCCTTTTACTCGGGCATTCACTGTGATGGTCTTTGAACATTTAGCCTTAAGCTCACGATAAACGCTGATTGTTTTTAAGAGTAACTCTTCTGCAGAATCAGCTCGAAGATTAATAACTTTTTCAGCAAAAAGCTGATTAAGCATTGCGTTATTTGTAATTACTTTTTCAAGCTATGCAATGTATCATAGATTTGGTGAGATATGGCCATCGAAAATTGTTTCCAAACTTTTGGCCGGCAGTGTAGGTAGACCAACTACTCTAGGGAAGCAAACAGCAGCGCACACATAATTTTTGGTCGCTCCATCCGACCACCGGGGAGAATGGCCAATAATTTAATGAAACCGAGACGGCGCAATCCTTGCCCTTTTATAACTTCGCATCTAGTGCAGTTTCGACTGTCGGGGTTTTTTCGCTCGGATGTTTTGCGCACCAATTTGTATTTGTGTTTTATTAGTATTGGTGTATCAACACATAGCCGACCCAAAATGATGTACGGAAAAGATGTCTGGTAAAGAGGCGTTTTTCGTGACGCGAGATTCGTTCGCGAATTTCAATTTGCCCCCCTATAGTGTTGCGATAAGACGTAATTCTACGTCAAAAAAAAAACAAACAAACAATTTTACAATTCGAACATCGGAAAATCTGTTCACTTCTTGGTCGGCCCTTACCTGTACGCATCCGGTATTGATCTGGCTATCATTTTGCCACCACAAGGACCACCAGCATCGCGCTTTCAGAACCGCACTTGATCGCACCAGTTTGTTATTTTTCCCCCAACTGGCGGCGGCTGCTGTCTATAAACAAAGCGGCTAGAAAACCTTCGTTTTACTAATATCAAGTAAAATTGCCTTTTTAATTACTAAAAAGAAGCAAAATTTGCTTTTTGCCATCACTTTAGTAAAATAATCTATTTTGCTAATCGAAAGTATAACAGCAAAATTTTGCTAAGTGGAGCCTCGAAAATTTTGTGTGATACTTCTTCTTCTTCTTCGTTTCGACGATATGGCCAGAGAATGGTACTCTATAACACCACTAACTTTGTGTGATACGACACTGTATAAAAACTTAGTAAGGCACTCGCAGCATCGCAGTTCGTTTTTTTTAATAAAAGGTGCTCGGATCAAAAAGAGGTCAACTTAAATTTACCGTATGTTTTCTAATTATTCATATTCAAATCATGAAGACTCCTTATTTTGTAGGTGTGTGTGTGTAGAATGATGCTTCTATTTGGATTTCGACATGAGTGTAGAGATAGGCGATTAATAATAGAGAAAATAAAACTAAAACTAAACAGAACAATAAGACTAACAAGAAGAAGTCATTCAAAAGCCCGCTAAAATGAAACAGATTTATGGCTATATCTCCTTCGCTTGTTTAAATTGCTATGTAAATGTTAGTAATTTACAACTCTGTTAATAAGGGATTTACCTAAACGAACAATTCATTACAAAACAAACATTGATTTAGGTGTAACTTTGAAGAAAAGTTTAATTTTGGATAAAACATTCTACAAAAGTTGGTTGGTTTCGCAAGAGCTCTGAGATGATGGTCTCTATCACGGACATCTCTTTGATAGTTCATGTCAGAGCACACCTTGGAAGACATTCTTGTGACGGTTGTTTATAACCAGTGAAAAAGTGTATAAGGATGGAGATGCAGACCAAGAAGGAAGCCCCGGGTCACTCTGCCAAAAGGGATAATCCAACCACCACCTCCACCACAACCAAGAAGAAGGAAGCGCCTGGTCAGGAAACAATGGTTCGAAAATTCGAACCAAAACCGACAGCTTTGAAGAAGGTGGTCGCCCGCAAGCTGGTCGAGGTCACCTTGTTCAGACACCAGGACAAAGCAGAACGTTGCGATAATGGTTAAGCAGTTTTCACTGCTGCCATTAAATCAAACAAAGAGATTTATCTTGAATTGGCTAAGCAATTGTTACTAAAACGAAATCACCAGGTTACGACAATGAGGGCTTTAGTTTTTAAAATGACGACCAAGCGAGAGGAGCTACGAATCAGAATTTTTTCATGCGTCATGCGAATGGCGAAATCAACCGTCACCAAAGTAATTAAAGTGCTCGGGGAACGTATTTCGACAACTACACAGTATACGAAAATTACCGAGTTCGGTATTTTTTTTACCGAAATCCTAACATGTGTAAATCGTTAAACTGTTCGATTCTTCATTTACCGATGTTCGTTTATTTTTTACCGAAAAAATTACCGAACAGTTTAACAATTTACACATCCCGAATAGCCAAGATCATGGTGATACAATATTAAAACATTGATATTTAATCTAACAATGAATTTCAATGTAAAATTAAGATTTTTTCTAGAAGTAAAATGTGCATATGATGGTGAAATAATCATGATTTTGACAATAACTGTGAATACTACGGTAGGAACATAATAATACACTGTAGTGTAATCCAGGTACTGGGATTTTAAAATGAGCGTGTATCATTTACTGTCAAATCAAATATTTTTATTTTTGATGGCAATTGTTCGGTGTTGGAAAAACAAATAAAAATTCATCCGAAACGCTCGCTACGGTAAACTTTAAGATGGTAAGTTTTATCAGCTAGTTCAATTTAAACTTCCTTGAATCTCATGATAATTTTTTTTCAGGAAAAACTTACAAGATTGTGGAAGATAAGTCGCTACGAAATGCCGCCGGGGGCAAACCCGGATGTAAGCTGGAAAGTGGGCAAAATATTCAAACTGGACTAGAGGAGTGTAGACTTGTGGTGGAGTTTCCACCGAAACAATCAAGGGTAAATACGTATCGTGAATTAGATTGTGAATTAAGATTCTTAAATAAATGTAAATAAGAAAATAAAACTTTGTTTTTATTGGATCAAGTTAAGCAGGATGAGCAAAACCATCACACCATGAAAAAACCATAAATACCACCAAAAAACCAGTCATCGTTAAAACGATGAAAGTAAAATGAATATCATGATTCTCTTGTTGAAAAATGGAAGCTGAAATAACCATAAAGTAAATCGTTTTGTGTTTTGAAATGTATGGAAAAAAGTAGAATTTTTCATTGTTAAGTTGCTTAACAACCCCCTTTTTTCATGGTAAATTTAGGCAAAACCATAAATTTCAATGTCAAAAACCATGAATTTGACAGTTAATTCAAGGTTTCTTGTACCATGATATTCATAGTGTCAACCATTAGATTCATGGTACTGTGAAAATGAAATTCATGGTTTATTCACAATGTTTTCCTATTCGGGATGTTAGGAATTCGGTAAAAAAATTACCGAACTCGGTAATTTTCGTTTACTGTGTAGGAAGCCGGAACAACATTCAGGTTGTCACACCAGAACTTCTCCCAATTGATAAATATTTAAGCAAAATCGTAAGAAGACCCAAAAAACTGTTAGCAGCGAGATGCAGATCCAAGCAAACTGGCGTTCTGCACCGAAGAAAGTGAATAAGGTGACTACAAAATCTGATGTCAGCCATCAAATGAAAGTCTCGCTAATTTAGACTAGGTGGACCGAAATCTTAACTGAGTACTTTTTCCGTCTTTTAAATAGATTGAGTTTAAAAAAGCAAGATACATTGATTAAAAAAAAAAACAAATAATCGATTTACACGTAATTTAGTTTTAACCACTTTTTGATCCGAACACCCTTGGCACCTGTGCAGACCTGTCCGGAGGTCCGTAGCTCGGGAACAACACCTTGAATCACCGGATCACGAACTACTGGGGAATGCACACACCACTTAACTCGCTCGCTAGATTGCCGACTGACTGACCGACTGCCCAGCGTACACGCTCATGAGGGATGACCAAGGGTCGGTTTAATCCATTCACACATCCCCCTCCTATCCCAAACAAAATAATAATAATAGAATTACAAAAGCGAATTTTCAAGAAAAAAGAACCAGGGAAACGCCATAATACACACAGTTTGCGTTATCTATACAGAAATAGGCTGAGTAGCTAAGAGGAGCAATGATTAGCACAATATTAATCAATTTTCAATTTTGAACATGTTCGATTTTGTTCTCGAAAAATGTCTAATGAACTTCTTACATGAATTCTATCAATAAGCTGATGTAAAGTTCTATGAACTTACGAGGCCAATTAACTAATGCAAAGCATAAATAATATACAAATGATGAACTTCTGTTATTTCAGAAAACATCTGGTATGCCCCACGCTGACCAGCTCTTAACTCAAGGTGCAGTCTCTTACATTCATTGATTAACCCTCCAGACAAGCTATCTCCACCAGTTCAAAATATCAGTATGAATTGTAAACAAATCAAATAATCAGATTATCTCGTATTTTTCTTCCCGATAACATTGTGCCAGAACTAAATTCTTTCTCGAGAGTCTTGACTCATCAGTGACTGAAATTTGATCCAAAATGCACAACATGTTTCTTCTCTTCTAAGTTCTAAGTTGACCCCTCAAGCTGTCCTCTCAACCAGAACTGTAAATAATTCATCTGAACAGTTCTCTCGAAATGCTTCATAGATGGTTCTTTCATCAAGCTGTTATTTCAATCAGCTTGATTTGAAATTCGAATATGTGTTTAGGCTATTCTCTCAACTCGTCATTTAATTCCAAGCTTTCCTTCAACTCGCTTGGAATTCATATCAGTAACTTCGAGCTTTCCTCCCAACTCACCTTTGAATTTCAAGCTGTCCTCTCAACTCGCTTGAAATTCTCATCGATACTTTAAGGCTGACCTCTCAACTGTTCTTTGAAATCCAAGCTGCCTTATCAACTCGCATGAATTTTGCTCGATATGTTCAGGCTGTCCTCTCAACTCGCCTTTCAATTCCAAGCAGTTCTCTCAACCTGCTTGAATTCTTATCGATATGTTCAGGCTGTCCTCTCAACTCGCCTATGTATTCTAAGCTGTCCTCACAACTTGCTAGAATTTTGATCGAAATTTTCAGGCTGTCCTTTCAACTCGCCTTTGAATTCCAAGCTGTCCTCTCAACTCGCTTGAATTCTTATCGATATGTTCAGGCTGTCCTCTCAACTCGCCTTTGTATTCAAAGCTGTCCTCTCAACTCGCTTGAATTTTGATCGATATTTTCAGGCTGTCCTCTCAACTCTCCTTTGAATTCCAAGCTGTCCTCTCAACTCGCTTGAATTCTTATCGATATGTTCAGGCTGTCCTCTCAACTCGCCTTTGTATTGAAAGCTGTCCTCTCAACTCACTTGAATTTTGATCGATATTTCCAGGCTGTCCTCTCAACTCGCCTTTGAATTCCAAGCTGTCCTCTCAACTCGCTTGAATTCTTATCGATATGTTCAGGCTGTCCTCTCAACTCGCCTTTCAATTTCAAGCTGTCCTCTCAACTCGCTTGAAATTGTGAACCACATGATCAAGCTGCACTTTCAATTCGCTTTATATATCATGTTCATCACCACAATTTTGGCAATATTTCATAATCTGCTCATTCGTAAAATCACTTATTTCCCACATTCGAAATAACGATTTCTTTTTTTTTCCATTTGACTGAAATAGAAACCAACGGTGTAGGTTTTTTCCTGCTACAAATGCTTCTACCCAATGGGTATTTATTTTACTCAGTATGTTTAACAATGGGTAACTTGTAATCCGTTTGATTTTAAAGCGAGTTTGACTATCATTATTTCTACGTGAATCTTAGAACACGTGTTTTTCTTTTCGGTCCGCTTTTCGTTTCTCCAACCTCGACTCTCACAAACCGCTCCAGCAAGTCAAAGAAAAACAACTGCCACGGTCGCCAATGTGCAGACCTGTCCGGAGGTCCGTAGCTCGGGAACAACACCTTGAATCACCGGATCACGAACTACTGGGGAATGCACACACCACTTAACTCGCTCGCTAGATTGCCGACTGACTGACCGACTGCCCAGCGTACACGCTCATGAGGGATGACCAAGGGTCGGTTTAATCCATTCACACAGCACCAAATTAGATCAACGCGCTTATAGATACCTACAAGCTAAAATTATAGCAAACTCAAGGCTCTTCTATGATAAAATTAAATCATAGATAACAAGTTATCTAATAACGTCCATAAAGTATGGATTTTTTTTAAAGTTTTATTAGTGAGACTTTACCATCCTTAACGCATTTGTGTCGTAGTGTTCATAAAGTCTAAAATTGATTTTCGTATTTTGCAGGAGCACCAACGATTCGTTTCGACACCGGCTTGAACAGCAAAACTCAACCTCACATAAACATCGACCCGAAGGGCTTCCCCAACAAGGCAAATCCGCACATTAACGTTTCGAAGGATGTCGTTTCAGGAGCACGGGTCGCTAGCAAAGTGTTAAAATATGCCGGCATTACGCTAACCGTTGTAGCTGTTGTGATTGACACTTGGCGTATTGGTTCTGCCTTCAAGGATGATCTCTACATCAGGGATAACGCATCCGCGATAATAGCGGAACTGCAGGAGGCTATCGAAAAATTGAAGATCAGCTTGAAGTCTTCCAACAGTGCTGCCGAACGGAAGGAAATTAGAGAAACTTTGGAGCATCTGGAAACGGTTCTGAGGGATGTCAAGCGAACCCGTAAAGCGCCCGTTAAAACGATCAAGACCGTCGCATCGGTCGGTGGTTCCTGGGGTGGTGGGCTGGCCGGTGGTGCGGGTGGAGCTTGGGGTGGAGCACAAGCTGGAGCAGCCATAGGAGCATTTTTTGGACCGGTTGGTATTGTTGTGGGCGGTCCGGTAGGAGCAGTTGTTGGAGCAATTGGCGGTGGAATAACCGGTGGAATCATCGGTAGCAAGACAGGAGAAACTATTGCCGATGCAGGACTTTCATTAGCAGATTGAATACGTTAGAAATTGGGGAGCCATGCACAGCCGTTTGAATCCGAATATTCTTATGAAAAACCAAAACTTTTTTGAAAACAACCATTTACACTTTTATCAGCTGGTTTTCTGTGTGCTTATTGAACAAGATCTAAGCATGAACAATGTACTCTCTGAAATAAATAAAATGTCAAAAATTAGTTTTTTAAGTTAATCACATTTCTTTCAACTCTTTACGCAAAAAAAATATTTTTCTGGTATTAATTACTGGGTTATTTTTGACCAAGGAACATTAAGATCCGATAATTTTGACTTGGAATACAGAACTCATCTAGAGAAAACTTGATATTGAAAAGTAATAATAAAGTCGAGACATATGGTTTCTGGCTAAGTTTGTAGTACTTGAATCAAGCTTAATGATATGACATTTTGTTTATGGATCAGTTTGCCCAATTACCCTAAAATTTCGCTAAATTATGGAAAATTAAAACTTGAAATTGCGAAAACTTCTTAAGGAAAAGTAGTAGAGATTTAAGATCTAGTGCAAAATGTGCGTATTGACTTATTGAGTGTCTTGAAGTCTTAATAAATGTTGTGAATATTTTATGTAAATAAAATTTCAGAAAAGTATCGTTTCATTACAACCAACAAATTGCTGTTTTTGGTTTTTTTCAAATGTTAATTTGAATTTATATTAGAGCGATTCAGTTTCGTGACGTCACAACGCACCTTTATTTTTAAGAAGGGTTTTGCAAAGCGTTGTGACGTCACGAAATGTTATGGTGTGCGTTCCTGCCATTGCCAAAACAATCGGTTTTGGTTTTATTCGAATATGGCCGCGAAACATCCAGTCCGGAAAACCGTAAGTATCAACAGTTTCAAATAACGAATAATTGCTAAAATCAGTTTATTTTCGTACTAAAATTTTTTAAATTTCAACGTCAACATACTCAATTCCGAAAAAAGGGTAACTGCAATTCTTTTAATAAAAAATGAAGCTCAAGAAATAAACTTTCAAATGCACGGCAAATTATTTTTGAGTTATTAAAAATGAACATCGGTTCTATAGTTCGCTTAGAATGGGTCGTATATAGATTAGATAAAATTAGTTTTTTTTTATGTAAAAGTTAGCTAGAGTACAGATAGCCATTGTATGTGCTGAGTGCTGAGTACCGAATTAAATAAATAAAAAAAAAAATAAACAAGCCTCAGCAAGCGACATCGCAGTTCAAGTTGTCAAGTTTCACGTATTCGCAGAATAGTTAAACTGGTTGACCAGATAGATAGGGTCTGGGGGAGGAAAACTGAAATTCGCTGTATCCTGTATCGTTTTCTGTATCGTTTTTTTACTGTTCGGCAAAAAGCCAACAATTGTTGAAAAGATTTGTAATCGTAAACTTTAAACTATATAAAAATTTTGTGCGATCAATGGGAACTACCCTAAATCTAAATCTGTTATTTAAGCTATTTTTAGAACAACCATTAATCGAACAATTTTTATTTATCAGCTTCAAAAACTTCAACGAAATTTGAGCAACTCAATACGCCTGATCTGCAGAATTCGCCAGAGCAAAACAAAACCTAATTAAATCATTGTTTTATGCAAAACAAGTGCTTTTCAGCATCTAAAAGTTTTATTGAAATTCACTAAATATGAAAGTAAGATTTTGAACCTTCGCACTGGTCGGTAGATTGATGAGAGAAATTTTACGATTGAAAGATTTTTTTCTTTTTTTATTCAGTCTTTCTCCCCCAGGGTAGGGTAGTGTGTGTCGTATTCTGCCTGATCCATTTCGAAGTATTTCCTTTGATCTTCACTATACTCACTGAAATTCACAAGCCGAGAAAAATCTTATTGCGTCCACTCGTTGCAAATTTAACCAACAGAATGTCTTTTTTTCAAAACCCGTCAAACTCACGTTTCACTCTCTCTCTCTTTCTCTTAATCGTTACACCTGATAGGTCTATCCTTTTCTCGAAAGCTTGCGCTTATAGTCTTTTCCTTAACACGCTAAAATATTTTTTGAGATTTCTCTCAAATTTAACAAGTTTTAAATTAAATGACGTAGGACAAAATTGCTTATTGCTCATGCTTTTACTCTTTATCAAAATAGTGTTAGTATATATTTTTTTTATTATTATTTTTTTTATATTGCTATTTCTATTCACTACATTGCCTTTCGCCTCTACTATCTAAATAAGAATGCAATTCAAGATTTTCATAAAAAAGAAGAAAGAAACGTTTTCTATTGATAGAACCTGTTGTTAGTTTTTGCGAGCTTTTAAATAATCGTTTTAAACTCAAAAGATTGTCAATTCCTGATTATCCTTTCAGACATTTTAAATCTTTATTTATTGTGAGTTGAAAACCTTGATAAAACTGTTTATCTAAAAAAAATATCTTAAGTTTAAATGGTGTAGTTTTATATAAATCGTGTTAACACCTCCAAATCAGAATAATGGTTCATTTTTTTTTTTTAGAACAAATAACATGACATGAACACTCCTACTATTTAAAAAAAATGGATAAGAATTTTTTTTAGTGTATGCGGTGGTACTGTTCAGTGATTCTGTTTCCATTGACAACACCCATCAAATCAAATCAAAACAAAGTGTTGGAAAACTTCGCCTGGATAGAGCTGCAAAAGAAAAGGCAGTCAATAAATCAACTATATAAATCTATTCCGTTTAAGTTGGGAAGTTCCCCTACCGGTTATCCATCTTTAGCAGAACACGCGATAAATAAAGCTATCGTCGTAGCGAAGAGGTTTTTTAATACTCGACCTGGCTCGTAGTCCCATTCTATCAGGAGTTTTGCTAATGTGTACATCCGTAACAGCATCAGTCGTTTGATTTGGTTCACCACCATCTGTATCGAAGTGTTGTTCGTCGTCGGTATCATTTTCCCATGAAATCTTTTTAACATCTCTTATGTTTCTAGTGTACTGAACGCCGGATCTACTTCCTATGACGACCTTTGCCCCTTCTCTTGCCAATACATCGAAGCATTCGTCGGAAAATACGGGGTCTGTTTTACTTCTTCTCAATTGAGCTAATCGCACTTTGTCCCCAACGGCAATATTGGAAGGCTTGGCTCCTCTAGATGAATTTGCATAACGTTCGCTGGTAAGTTTTGATTCTAAATCTATTTCACGGACACTTGTTCTATCCAAATGTTTCTCGTTTAATCCAGACCAAAGTGCGGGAAAAGTACCACGATACTTCCATCCCACTAGCAATTCGAACGGAGTAACGTTTAGTCTAGAGTGAGGCACTAATGTATTATGGTTGTGGACGTATTTTTGCAGTTCTGTGCGCCAATTTGTGCCATCGATTTTACTTGCTGCTACTGCTTTAGTAATACCTTGGTTCTGACGCTCTACGCCTCCGTTCGATTGCGGGCTCAAGGGTATTGACTTCCTCACTTTAACCCCTTTAGATTCCCAGAAATGGCAAAATAATGTACCTTGGAAGGGGGGGCCGTTATCACTTTGTATGATTCGTGGCCAACCCCAAGGTTTAAATATCTCACAGAGTGCTGCATTAGTCGAGTCTGAATCGGTATGGGACATTTCGGCTACTGATAAATACCTTGAGTAAATATCCACCACAACGAGGAATTCACCGGAACCGAAGCCTGGTAGCGACAAAAAATCTATCTGTACGACCTCCCAAGGACCTTCAGGCAAAATTCTACTGCACAGGGGAACCGGTGGATTTCTTCTAGTCAACATTGCGCACGTACTACAGTTTTTGACAAATTGTTCCGTCGTCTTTGCCATCCCTGGCCACCAAAAATGCTCGCGCATTATTCTTTTCATGGCTACTTCACCAATGTGACCCGCATGAGCGGAGTCCATAGCCTTAGAGCGCAAAGATGTAGGAAGAACAATTTTGTTATTCTTGAAAAGGAGGTGGCCTAGGTAATGGAAGTCTGTTTTATGGCATTCATATTTCTTTATTTCTGTGGGCCAAGAATTGGTTTTCAATGCCTTAAGAACCAATTGGAGTGTTAAATCGGATTCAGATTCTTTGTCAATTTGCTCAAGAGTTATGTCCATACCGCAACCATCCACAGCAAATAGAAAATGGTGTTCGTTATTGTCATCAAACGGTTCTGCATGTTGTGACTGATGGATTAGTCTCGACAGAATGTCAGCCACATTCTGATCACCGGGTACTCTTTCCACAGAAAAATCGTACTGTTGTAAGCGTAAAGCCCATGACTCTGCACGTGTTGTTGCACGCTTTCCTATTCGGTGATAGCCATCAAATATATATTGATTGGCTTCTGCATCGGTTTTGATTGTGAATGATCGACTCATCAGATAGAACGAGAAACGTTCCACCCCCCAGACAATCGCCAGAGCTTCCTTTTGTGTCTGGGGGTATCGCTGCTCTGTAGGCGTAAGTGCTTTAGAAGCGCATGCTATTATCCTAGGCGTGTTTTCTTTGTTGAACTGCACTAATACAGCACCTAAACCAATAGGAGATGCATCAACGAATAGTTCTACTCTATCGGTAGGACTATAATATCCCAACTTTTTAATCGAGTTCAACGCTTCTTTTTTGAGATAATCGAATTCTTTTTGTTCTTCATCAGTCCAAACAAATTGCTCAGCGTTCGAGAGCCTACGAAGCCGTTCTGTCATTGTTGCTCTATGGATTATAAATCGGTCCATGAAGGTTATTAACCCTAGGAAGCTTTTTACCTCAGCACAACTAGCCGGAGTTCTGAAGTCTTTAATAGCACTCATTTTACTTTCCTCAATTTCCCACCCAGTCGGTGTTAATTGGAAACCCAAAAACTTGACATGTTTGCTCGAGAACACACATTTGCTGATATTAATCCTGACATTATGCTCGGCTAACTTTCGGCGTACTACTTCTAATCTTTGGTCGTGTTCCTCCTTTGATTTACCGAAAACCAGAATATCGTCGAGGTAGTTGCGTACTCCTTCACACCCTTCAAGAATTTTCCTCTGCATGATTTCTTGAAAAATATCGGGGGCATTGCACAGCCCGAAGGGAAGCCTTACGCATCTGTACATCCCGAACTCGGTGCAGAAATTTGTAAGATGGCGACAACTTTCATCCAGTTCGATATGGAAAAACGCGTTTTCCAAATCGATTGTTGAGAACCATTGGGCCTCATGTAAATCTGCCAAAATGCGCTCCAGTGTTGGCATTGCAAAAGGGGTTCTATTTATGTATTTGTTCGGCCCGCGCAAATCTATTACCAATCGAATATCCGTCTTTCCTTTTGGTACTATAATCATAGATGAGCAAAATGACGTATTCATGTTGTCTGTCACCTGCTCAATTATGTTAGCCGATAATAATTGATTGAGTCGTTCCTGTACTAGCGGTTTAACTGCCATTGGTACGTTAAAAAACACATTTCTGCATGGAGCCCTTGATTTGTCATAATCAATCTTTATTGGTGGAACGTTGAATTTCGGGAAAACATCTCCGCTAATCATTGCGATCTCATCACGATTGTTGGAAGTACTAGGATTCCAGGAAATAGGTACTCTCAACCCGAGTAAAAGAATACTATAACGGAGAGCCGTCGATCTGCTTAAGAGAGATTGCCCCGCGTTTACTACATAAAATCTTTCAATGTATGTTGGCCGATCTTCCGACACAAATACCGGGGCATCAAACATCCAAGGAACAGTCAGTTCGCCTGCCGACGCATAAGCTTTAAGAGGTCGATCGGGCTGGTTACTCAAATTGAAAATATTTTCTTTACTCTCTTCGTTTAGTTGTAAATCCTTAAAAACTTCTGATGAAATAGTATTGACCTCTGCTCCCGAATCAATTAAAAAACGACAGGATATTCCTGCCACCTTCGCTATTATTATTGCATCTGAAGCTACTGACGCCATTAGAATCCAAGCTGAGGGCTTGTGCACTTGAGAAATCTGAAGTAAAGAAACATTGAAATAACAAATATCGTCTTTATTTATAACAGAACCATTTCTCTGTACACCACTTCATCTTTGAAATTAATTGGGCAAGACTCCATATTAAACAGAAATAGAAACGATCAATTTAAGAACTTTTGAAAGAACGGGTTGCGCACCCGAAAATATTAAAAAAAGCATAAAAAATCTTAAACATATGAAATGAATGGTGTAATAACATAAAATAAAATTTAATCAACACCTACATTTCACTCAAAGCTAATCATTTCCTCTGGTGCTTCTATTGCAGCAATTTTCTTGGGAGCCGTGTGTTGTACCGCCTGATCTGCGTGCCGTTTAGAAGCTTTCCTAGCTAGTTCGGAAACCACTTCTGGAGAACCACACGCTCGTTCAAAATGACCGATTTCTGAACATTTCCTGCATTGCAAATGCTCGGCCTCGCATTCATCAGGTTGGTGAAAAATACTGAGGCATCGGAAACATCGCCTCTTAGCCAGTTTTGTTGCTTGATTCCAGGGTGAACCGCTAGTCGACGAAGACTGTTTCCACGATTTTCCGTAGTTTGCAGTTTGCTGTTTCCAAGAAGGAATTCCTGAAGAGCCGTTGGAATTGAACGACTGTCTCCAAGGAACATTTCTCTGGTGTTGATATGGTCTATTCCAAGATCCCCCTTTGTTCGGAAAGCGCTGATCTCGAGACCGCAAATATGTTTGGCTACCATAGGAACTATGTGAAGAAGGGCCTGGCTTCTGATCGTAAAAATTTACTGGGGCAACGACCGCTGGTTGATGCTGACCATTACCGTGTTTCGTTACGAAATATTGCTCATTGATGCGGAACATTTCAATCTCTCGAACTTTATCAATGAGATCAGTAAATGATCCCCCACGGGAGAGCATTTTTAATGCCATCTTTCGAACCTCGAGATTACGTGCTTGCCCTGCCAGTGCACTAGCTATTTCGGAAAATTCCTTAGCTTCCTCGAAATCGCACAAACGTGCTATAGCACCGACCCTTTCAACAAACTGCAAATCAGACTCGCCATTATTTTGGGAAACCAGCGTCAACTTTCTACGTTGAAGCATAGACTCCGAACTTGTCGCAAAATATGATTTCAATCGGTGCAATGCATTTGAAAATGGTTTAGCTTGTTCGTCAGGAGAATCAGAAGATGATTTAGTGCTTTTAAGTACTTCGAGCAAACGTCCGCCCGCTTTAATCCACCTTCGTTTCCACCACCACCTTCGTTTGCCTTACATTCGGGAATATTGATACCAGAAAGTGAAAACTGATTGGTCGTCGAAGGAATTTGAGATCGACCACTACCAACTGCAGTCGTTACGCGTTGAGCACTCAAAGAAGGATTATTGACGATGGAATCAACGTTGTTCGAATCTTGTTTTGCCACTCTGATAGAATTCTGCAAAGAGGCAATTGTATCCCGAGCTTTATTCAATTCGCTTTTAAGTTCTTCACATCTGGCTCTTTCTTCTGATAGCTCTTTCAACGCTGATTGAAGACTCTTATTGGATTTTCTGAAATGGATATAAAACAAAGTATATATCGAGACTTGCACTCGAAACAAATGTTGCAACATTGATACTAATTAAACTGTATGTTGTGCTTCCGATTATTAAAATTACATATTTCAATGTGGCAGAAGCAATCAATCTGTATTTCTTGAAAATCTAATGTACCAGTTTAAATAAGCATTGACAGTCTATCTATTTATATTTTTTAAGATTAAGCAGTATCATGATAATCATAATGATAGAGACTAGCACTCTATTCAAAAGTTGAGATCTTTTTTTTCGTAGAGATTCTATTTAACGTTTCAGCTCTTTTCCGTTTTTAATTCAAGATCAATGAATATCATTTAATGATATTGGTAGAGTATTTATTGGTAGAGACTAGCACTCTTACCATAGTTTAAGCTTTCCTTGTTATTTTTTTCTTCAAAGATGGTAGAGACTAGCACTCTGTCCACAGTTTAAGATCTTCGTTTTTTTTTGCAACGATTTTCATGATATACTAGATCATTCAATATTACTAAATGATCATAATGGTAGACACTCTTATATTGTTTAATCTATTCTTGTTTAATTTTTTTTTTGTCAATAATCGTAGAGACTAGCACTCTATTAAACGTTTAAGCTCTTTTCCACTTTTTTGCAAGATCTCATTTAACGATCGTATGGGTAGAGACTAGCACTCTTTCCATAGTTTAAGCTTTTCTTATTTTTTTTCAATGATCACAATGGTAGAGACTAGCACTCTGTCCACAGTTTAAGATCTTCTCTTTTTGCAATGATTTTTACGATATACATTATTAAATGATCATAACGGTAGAGACTAGCACTCTTCCATAGTTTCATCTTTTCTTTGTTTTTGTCCAATGTCAATGATGGTAGAGACTAGCACTCTATTCAACGTTTTAGCTGTTTTTCGTTTTTTTTGCAGTGATTTCTAAGATGTACAAGATCAACCAATATAAATACATGATAATATTGGTAGAGACTACCACTCCATCCACAGTTCGTGTTTTGCAATGTTTTTAAGATATACAAGATTAGTAAACATATTTTTGAAGTGAAATGCTTCTAAGGGTAGAGAATAACATTTTGTTCGCCTTTTTTCAATGGTTTAAGAAAATGAAAACGATTTTTCTCAGTAACTGTTCAATCACCTTTGGTCGCGATCAATCATGTTTTATTCTATCGATCTGGTTGTTCAAACCTTAATCAATTTTAATTCGTTTCCGCACTGGTAAAGACAATCACTTTAACTTGTAGAAATATTCATAGGTCGACGCCATTTCAATATTTCTTTTCATTGGTTAGTTCCAACCGATTTAAAAAATTAAAAATGGCGGAGAAGTCGTCCTCAAATTTACTTTTCCGACAACTAGTCGGACGCCATCTTGTCACTTGTGGTTTTCTTATTTCCCATCATAAATCGAAGTTTTTTTTTTTTTTGAAATTAATAATCATGACTTACCGCACAGGAGCAGATACTGCGCCATTGTCGTATTCTGCCTGATCCATTTCGAAGTATTTCCTTTGATCTTCACTATACTCACTGAAATTCACAAGCCGAGAAAAATCTTATTGCGTCCACTCGTTGCAAATTTAACCAACAGAATGTCTTTTTTCAAAACCCGTCAAACTCACGTTTCACTCTCTCTCTCTTTCTCTTAATCGTTACACCTGATAGGTCTATCCTTTTCTCGAAAGCTTGCGCTTATAGTCTTTTCCTTAACACGCTAAAATATTTTTTGAGATTTCTCTCAAATTTAACAAGTTTTAAATTAAATGACGTAGGACAAAATTGCTTATTGCTCATGCTTTTACTCTTTATCAAAATAGTGTTAGTATATATTTTTTTTATTATTATTTTTTTTATATTGCTATTTCTATTCACTACAGTGTGTGGGGCCGATCTATTAGCCACACGCACACTACCTTGATCTCAGCCTTTGTCGGACTTCAACCCGATTCCCGCTCTCTGCTGCACGTACATACGAGCCGAGCAACATTGCCGCATTCGTGGGTCAGCTCTCGGCCAAGTAAGTCGTGTGTGTATTGCGCTCGCGTATTGGGTGATTCCCTCACTAAGAAGTTGATCTTGCACAGGTAGATAGTGGTTAAAAGTGATTGATTAATATGACGGACACGGAAAACATCACCGAGGCCGAGAATAGGACCACTGTTGATGCCCGCTGCATACTGACCAGTGCAAGGGCTGGAGAATTTGCACAAACCCGGTTCACCTTGCTAAAGCCCAAACATCTGAGTAAGGAAACGGTGGCTGGTATTCGTGATATGAGTATGGGCCAAGTCAAAAACGGAAAACATGTGGGTAAGTTGCATTTCAAAAGACTCGAGAGCGATGACTCAAGGCAGCCACACAATACTGCGTCGGACGTCGCGTCGCGTCAGTTGTCAACGCCGTCGTTGAGTACTAAAACGCTGACGCGACGCACCCGACGCTTTTTGCGTCACAATACAGCGTCAAGATACGTTTCTTCCAATGTTTGTTTTGATTTGATTTGTTAGAAAGTTCTTACAAAAAGCGGGACAACCGATGGAGAATTTAACTCATCCCAACACGCCGGTCAACCAGCGCCGGTACCGTCAGACTTTGGTGCTACATAAATCTTTACCGGAACAGGGAACCGGAAGCGAAGGTTAGGAAGTTCAAACAAAAAACTCAAATCAAAGGTTTTATGTTTTATCGTTCGCAGGCTTCCGATTTTGAGTGGCATCTGACCGTATAGATGAAGCACGATGAACTTCAAGCGATCCTACAGGAGAAAACTGCCGAGAACGAATGCCTGAGCCGAGATGCAGCGGCAGAGTACTGTGACTGTGGATTAGTTTGAGCGGGAGATGCAACCGGGAAAATCAACAGCTGTATCGATTTCTAATCTCATCTTGCACTCTTCTTCGCCGATGTTTCAGTCGAACGTTTTTCCAGAATGCAAACCCAGCAAGGACCTATCGAATCAAGTGAAGGTTGGTTCTCTAATTGTGCATACTTGAAAAGAAATATATTGTTTAAACTTTTGAGATCGCATATAAAAATTTCAAAAATCATGTGAATTATGATGACAAATTTGGATTCTCGTTTACGTTTCAGATTCCAAAATTTGAGTTTCAATATCAGAATATTAATTTTCAGATTATAATTTTAAAGAAATTTTTTGTTATTTTCAATTTCATTTTACAGATTGTAGTTTTTAGGATATTTTATATCATTTTCTATTCCAGTGATACCTGTCAGGTTTGGTAATTAAATTTTTACAATATTATAATTTTTCTCAATTGGAAAGTAGGTTGAAAACATGAAAAAGTCGGAGCACGACGCGATACAATTTAGAATGTTTTCAAAAGCACAACGTCGACGCTGGAGAACGCTGCTGTTTAGAACAAGTTTTACGTTTTAGTACAATGTTGTCACTGACGCGACGCACCATTGTGGTGGCTCGAACGGAAAATGGTATCCCCAAAATGAAATTTCAACGCGACGCTGACGCGACGCGACGTTCGATGGTCCATTGTGCGGGAGCCTTCACTCGGAAACATTACAGCATTATTCATGGAGGAAGGTATTTTGGATAGACAATAATTTTTCACAAAAATATGCCAGGATTCCAATTTATACTGTTGTAAAATTCTATCTCGATTGTATTCTAACAGAATTTGAAAACCCCCAAAATGCGACAAATTGATGAGATTATTATTGGTACCGTACTTAAAAAAATGTTTAGAATCTGACTTTGTATTCAAAAGACGAAAAATCAAATTCGATAGCAGAATTATGCTTAGTTAGATAAAAAAAGCTCTTGTTTGTTAAATATATACGACCATTTAAACGTTCATTAAGTTCTTTATTAATTCTTTGTTAAAGGATGAATCTCTCTCTGAGTAAATCAAGTTTCAATTAACTTGATATTTTAAATACTCTATAAAGTAAAAAATCAATATTGTTCTTATTTTAAATTTCTTAAACACACTCTGTTTACACAAAGTAATCTGCGATGTTTCCAAGATAAGACAATACAATCATTTTTTCGGGGATTTTCATCCTATTTGATGGTTCATCCCATAAAACAATAAAAGCAACATCAGAATTTCAAAAGTTTTGAATTTTTGATTCGACACCGAATTTAATACAGCATCGAAATCAATCTTATTTTTTTCACATTTGCTTCAAATTCATAAGATTCTAATATTTTCACGAAAAGTGAAAACACGATACAGCAAATTTCAATCTTCCTGCCCCAGCCTAGCTTAACTAACTCGGATGATAAAGCTTAATACTTTTAGAAATGGAACAGTACCTTTTGCTAATAGCTTGGTTACTGGTAATCGGAAATTCAAAAAAAATTGAAAAAGAAATTTGCTGCCTGTAAAAAGTACCATCAAACCTATTTTTTTCAAATTTTTAAATCTACGCGTTTTTGAGATATTCATGATGCAAGAAAAAAAGAAAAAAATAATTTTGCACAGTTTCCTTCAAAACCCTTCATTATCATATTGATAGCTGACAAAATCGTTGATTATTCAAAGAATTATTGTGTATGTGTGGTGGAAAAG
This sequence comes from Uranotaenia lowii, assembly GCF_029784155.1. Taxonomy (NCBI): domain Eukaryota; kingdom Metazoa; phylum Arthropoda; class Insecta; order Diptera; family Culicidae; genus Uranotaenia; species Uranotaenia lowii. The sequence goes on along the minus strand of NC_073693.1, from coordinate 102,144,941 downwards.
TATGCAAACACTGTCAAAAATGTCCACAAAGTTCAAATCAAGCATTGGAGTGAAGCACATGATCGGCAACTACGGTCAAGCGCCATCAGGGAAGTCAAGGTTCATACCAGTATTTTTAATTTTGAATTATCAAAAAACTAAGTGTAGATCGCTGAAATTTCCAATTTTTTTCTCTGATAAGCTGAAATATCGCTGGTATTCAGAGGATTTAAGACATGCAAGTTATGAAATTGTATTTCCTACAGTAATGTACTTTTAAATCTCTTAAAAACGTTGATGCAAAGTTTTGCAATCATGGAAAAGAACCGCAAACATTGAAATGCCCAAAATTCTTCAAAAAACCCCCAATGGCTTAATGTGCTTGCCAGAAAAAAACATCTCAAATCTTCTGGACATTACAAGAAACTATAAAAAAATATAGCAAAATCTGAATTGCTAAATATTTGATTATTTTAAATATTAACACAAAAAGTACCGCAAAGACAACTAAGCTGAGAAACATTAAAATTCAGAATTAAAATTATAAGGATCCACCGGGCCTTATTTTACTAGTTTAGTATCTTGGAATTACCGAAAGTTTTTTTTGTTAATTTTGCAGGAAAAAGTTTTATGATTTTATTTATAGCATTCGAGCTATGCTTTGCTTTTACTTGTAGCGACAACCTTAAAAACGAAGTTTAATTTATAGGTAGCTATGTAGAGTTTTAATATAAATGAAGAAAATAGTTTCTTAATCTTCCAAACAAATTAAATTTTAAAATATAAAAATTAAAAGAAGATTGTTACCAACGAATAACCATTTTAATTAAAACGCATGGCATCACAGCTTATGCAACCGGCTGGAATCGACCACATATGAAAAGCATTTATGAACCAAATAAAAAGTAATAAAGAAATATCAAAATTTTCCCTTTCAAATGAAAGCGGCGGTTTGTAGCTTCTATCCTAATGGTTAATCTTTTTTATTTCAATTTAAAAAAAGACATTTTAATGATTGTTTATGCATTTCAACGATTTTCTTTTTCAAGAGAAGGAAAGCCGGTTTTTTTTTGCTCCGGTTCACAGATCTTTTTCAAATATTATCTCGACTCGCGTGATGTTTGAAATTCCCTGTGGGAAATTTCTGAAGTAGAAAACATGATAGTTGCACCAAAAAGTAGGATATGATTCATACTGGCCTATCTAATGTCCGATAAATTCACTTATTCTATTAAGAGCGTTTCCATAAGATTTATAGATTTCTAAATAGAAAAAAGAATATGGCAGAAATAATAATGTACCATTGAATATTAAGATTGATCAAATATTATTGTACTACCATTTGGAGTAATTGTAAAATCGCTTCTTTTGTTAAGCGGCCTTACTTCTATTTTTTTTGATTATTATCTCATGAGCTTTTAGACACATGCATCAGAGATGAATTGTTCTTTAATGATCAAAGTTGGATTTTTTAACGATTTTTGAGTACGTTTAAAAATGCCCTTCAAAAGAAATTCGTGAAACCCTTGGAAAAAATACTGTTCAATTTTATTAAAATGGCTAGTTTAGACTGTTAATTGATCATTCACAGCTTAGTACATCATTTTGAAGTGGTTTTTGTGAAATCGGGAATGTTAAGATTGGTTTTGAAAATTGGTGTTCTCTACGGTTGTTCCGGATCTTTTACAGTCTCTAAGTGACTATTACTGTCAAAATTCGGCAGAAAATTGCACTACCAATGAGTAGTTTGAAACAGAGAAGGGATGTCAAGGACCAAGGACGTTTAAAAAAGATCGTTTGAGATTCAAATAAAAGTTGAAACAAAGGACAGCTTATCACTGACATCGCGGCTTCTATTTTTTCATTTAGTTGATATAAAAAAGTAGGTTTTAATTCTGAATGTATAGATGCATATTTGTTAGAATACATGATCTTTATTAATATTTCCAAATTTAGATATCCTTCACTCGTACACAACATGCTCTGAAGAAGGGACCGCATGAAATTTGATGACTGTGATCATATTACAGTTCAACATATGTTTTTTTTTGTATGTCAACAGCCGAGAAAATACAAAAAAAAAACCTAAAAAAATCTGAGTTTTGACCTTTTTTTGTAAAAATTTCAGCCCTTTAGAGTTCAAACAAATATCGATTTTTCTATTAATGCAATCTATGCTTAGCTAACTAAGCATATTTTACTGATTTCAAATAGCCAGAAAATCGATTAGAAATGTTGCTATTAATCCCATATTATGTTGTTGCTTTTAATTTTGAAAACCAACAAAACGTCAACGACTGAATTTTTTTACTAGCTGATATTACCCGGCCTTGCTCGGGTTAACATAAAATATAAATTAAAATTAATCGGTTGATTTTTTGAAATTTTGAAAGCTTTTTATTCATCATCATAACAAATTTGACCATGTTTGGTCATGTAAGCTTTGTAAGTTTTGTTGGTCTTCTTAAAGTTTTAATTGGGATTATTATCAAAGTTTATCGTTTTATTGAATAACTAAAAGTTAGTAGGTTTGCAAATAGAAATTTGAAATAATTTCCTTTGAATGCTTATTCGAAAAACATTTTAACCTAAGGTTGCCAGATGCCCGAATTTATTCGGACTTGCCTGTACATTTGAGTTAAAAATTGAAAGTATGACCGGTCCGGCCCGGTTGCCCGAATTTCGTTGGAAAAAGCCCGGATTTTTCTCGGGTTCATTCACTTCATTTTAAAATGTAACAAAAAAACTTAAATTGAATTATTATATTCATCACTTTTACGTCCAAACAGAAATTGTTAATGGCAAGTTTTATCCAAATAATCATGACTTGGGTTTGGTTGGAAGCTTGATATACAATTTAAAATCTGCTGATTGATGAAAAAAACAATTTCAAGTGTATTTTTTTTTTATTTTTACCAAGTTTGCTCGGATATTGCCCGTATATCGGGTTGAACATTTTGAAATCAAATGCTGGATTTAGCCAGGTTTTTTTTTATTATATTGGCTGGATTTGTCCGGTCCCGATCCGCCCAGAAATAAATCTGGCAACCTTATTTTACACCCACCATTTATTAAAAAGCTTGAATTGTTTATCTTTTTTTTTCATGAAATTATAAAAAAGAATTATCTTTTCCATCTGTTATCTAGTGAAAATCCAGTATATTTAGCTTGTTATCATATGTAAACCACCTCTTTTCAAGAAGGGTGATCTCTTCGTAGAATAATTGAAATTAAATTGTACAGAACAAAAAACTGTCTACTCCCTATTGTAAATTAAATTCCTACGCGGCAATCTAAGTATTGAGATCCCAGCCTTGAACTTACGACCCTCAGTTTAATTTATTTTCCCTATGAGGAATTCCAAAAATATAAAGATGAATCATTGTATCCATACTTTACACACGGCATATTTTGAAGATTCTCAACGACCCTTAGCGACGGTTAAGACCGATTTGAAAGCCAATTCCTAACAGGCGAGTAGTATTTTTTTTAAATCCTAAATGAAGACTCATTATTGCAATCAAAGGCAATCACGTGCTTTGAACAGTAGGAGGAAAAAACACCCGCCAAAACTTCTACTTTCAAGTTTTTTATTGCTCAGCAATCTTTGATTTGCTTTCCAGTACACGTGCACTCGAGGCGGTCGTTTCTTATGCCCGGCTCATGGTGATGGTGAAAACAACCCGCCAAGGGGAAAAAAGTCGGTTGACAAAATGGGTGCCATGACTTTTGGTTTGAGGGAATAAAAACGAAAGTTGTATGGGGGGGTCCCTTTTCTTAGGTGGGAGGGGCTCAGAACTATTACTAAAACCTTATCCTGGTTCAACTTCATCTCTGTACCAAATTTCAGGCTGATCGGTTAAGCGGTGTGGATTTGTATAAGGTGCATACAAACAAACAAACATATATAGTCCAACTCATCTTTATATATTAGATTTAAGTCGTCTTGACTATGAAATTATGTTATAAATTGTTTAGAACCAAAGCGCCGTATTTGCAAATAATATTATAAAATTAAAGTGTTGTTCTCAACATTTTTAAGGTAGTGTGTTGTGTACATAGACACTTTTTAAAACATAGGAACCACGAGCTTTAACACTTTCGTTATTAAAAAGTTTCAATAAACTCCAATCATTAAAGCGCTCTTATTTTCTTTATATCAAAGCGTTTGGAGTCGTTCAACTTGGCGTGTCGCTAGTGTGAAAAGCTAATCACATTATATGATACATTCACATATTCCATAGATTCGTTACAAATTTAACTGTCGTCAAAAAATAGTAGGGGAAAAAATGGGCAATATAGCTGAAGATTTCTCTAATGGGAATCTGGATTTCTGATTTTTTTCTAGATGTGATGCTCAGTGAATTTCGTTTGACATCGAAAGCTTTGAGCATCACAACGAAATTCATTGTGCTGCTTAATTGATACTCATCACGGTGAGTATCAATTTCAAATGATTATCTGAAATCTTGCAACTCTGCTCCAATGATATTGTGTCCAGGGTTGATAAAACACGCACGTCACGCTTGACCCGACTAGTTTTTTTTTATTTTTTTAAAATTTGTTTTCATTCGTAACAATTCACCATTATATTTATATTACACTAGCTGATCCCGTACGAACTTCGTTTCGCTTTAAATCATTGGTACGTCAAAATGAGTTTAGAAAATGAATTTGAAACATTCCTTCGACAATTTTGGGGAAACAGTGTTTAAAGTCGCTACTACTACTATTACTTGAAATTCAATTTAAACGGTTGATTGGCTTTTTATTAAAATTTATGTAAGAGTGTTTTCTTCTCGATCGGTTGCAAAATCTAGACATTATGGCAGAAACATGTACTATTTGTTTGTGTGCACGACTCTTTTGCTTGACCTTCACACTTAAATTGGTATCAATTAACTGCCTCCAACAAAATTATTGCACAAAACACTGAACTTTCAATGAAACTCTCTTTTTCTGTCCCATGGCCCGAAATTCGATAATTGAAACCAATTTAAGTTCCTCAAAACTCTCTTGTGCCATTTTTTCTTTTCAAATTATATGTAAAATATCGTCAGTAATTTGAAAACATTGATCAGTGAATATAGACGACCCTTTCGCTGACCCTTGACACGGAACATGCTACCTGGAGTCAATTGCTCATAGTTTATAACCCTCATCTGAACATTTTCATCTCGATCCGATGCATGATCACGACAATATCGCGAAAACAGTGAGCAACTAACATGGACGGCCTTTTTTTTGACCACGATTCAAAACTTGACACCTGAAATCAATTATCTTTTCTGTTAAACTCCCATGTGCCAATTTTCATTAAAATTCTATGCTCAATCAAGAGAATATCGTAAAAACAGTGAACAGATAATAACCCCTTTTGCCGACCCCTGAGTCAAGATTTGAAACCTGAAAGCAAAAGAGCGTCCCTCAAAACTCCTATGCGGAAATTTTCATCTCAATCCAATGTAAAATAACGTCCAAATCGCAAAAACATTAAAGTTGGGTATGGACGACTCCTTCAGCCGACTTCTGATCCGCAATTCGAAACTTGAAATCGATTGCTCGTCTTTCAAAACACTCATGTGCAAATTTTCATCACAATCCGGTGTATAATAACACCAATATCGCAAAAACATTAATCAGTGAATATGCACACAACCAAAAAAATCTGGAAAATTACATCACATATGATGTAAATAAAAAGAAGCATCATATATGACGGAATTTTCAGTGCGAGTTGAATATTACACGCCTGTAAAATTATGCGACGTGTAATATGAAAGTGATGTAAATTTTAAAGCCACTGAATTTAGGAAAAATATCCTATTGGAATTTGTTTTGTTTACTTTTTTATTGATCCGATTCAATGGAGTTTTTTCATCTTTTATGACAAATACAATCTCTTAATGATGAAATTCATTGTTTTATTTATCGACAAGCAAATTTATGGTTTTCACATTTTTTTTTAAAGTCACTTTCACTTTCTTCCTAAGTACCGAATCTTATATATACTTTAGTACTCTATGGAGTACACAGAAAAAAATTTAGACTATTACATGTCCCTGAAACTGCAACCTTTAAAATAAATCAACCTGTAAATAACAAAACCTGTAATTTTGAATTGTTTTTCTTAAAAGTAAACGAAGATTCATTTATTATTACAGCAAATGTCCTGTAAAAAGTTGTACACTAAAAATTAAATGTGATGCTATTTTTTCTTTACATCATATGTGATGTAAATTTATATCAAATAATCGCGTTCTGTGTCAAGTAATGTTTGTGTCATTGGAATTCCGTGCTTTTAACGATTCAAGTCTGTAAATTTACATTAATTAATCGCGTTCTACGTCATGTAATATTAAAGGCTTTCAATTTCAGTGTTGTTAAGGATTCAGATTTTTTTTCTGTGTGGACGACCTCTTTGGCCGACCCCTGACCTTAAATTTGATAACTGTAATCGATTGTTCGCCTCTCAAAACACTCATGTGCAAGTTTTCATCACAATCCGATGTAAAATAAAGCCAATATCCCAAAAACATTAATCAGTGGATATGGACGACCCCTTTGGCCGACCCCTAACCCTGAATTTGATAACTGTAATCGATTGTTCGTCTCTCAAAACACTCATGTGCAAATTTCCATCACAATCCGACGGAAAATAACGTCAATAACGCGAAAACAATATTTGTCTTGTATGGACGACCCCCTTCGGAAGGGGTCATCCAAAAATCTATAACATTTTTCATCATTCCTGGTCCTAATGAGCATCCATGCCAAATTTCAGATCTCTAGCTCTTAAGACGGCTGAGTCTATAGAGGACAAACAAACAAACAAACAAACATACAGAAATTGCTTTTTATTATATAGATTCTTATGGGAAATGAAAATTTTGCATACATTAAAAATAATTCAAGATAATTCTTCAAATCATTTTATTTTTGATTAATTTGTTTGAAATAACATCATGGCGACAATCTGCAGCCCTTCAACACCCAGTTTTTGGCCTTTGACTTCGAGTTTCTTGCCGGTAGCCAATCTGATATGAAAATAAAAAATAAAATGTATATTTCTATTGACATGACAAGTAATTTCAACGAAAACTTACCATTAGGAATATCCGATTCACATTGACATCGAAGATCAAAGTAACTTTACAATTGGTTTGTGCTTCTGACGACGATTAAATAGATGACTGGATAAAAGAATGTGTTCATTTTTCACTCTAAAAAGCAGTTAATAAGATACATGATGAATCAAATTTTAAACTGGCCATACATTATATCACATTTACACAAATGCTTCAATTCTTCGACGACTGTTTGATTCAGCAACTTATATAAAAAAAATTACGTCTACCTCTGCTGAGGCTGAGTAAGGGTGATACGGTCAAAATTTGGTCAAGGGAAACAGCGTGTAAATCGGTGAAATTGTTTATTTAAAAAATCAAATTAAATTTCTTTTTCAAGTTTAATTAGTATAAAATTCAGCAAAAATATTCAGTTAGGCTTCCGCTTTTAGAAATTCGAATTGCCGGGCCTTACGCTTAACCCCTGCCATCAGATTTTGTACAGCCACCTTGTCCACCTTCTTCGCCACAGAAAGCCAGTTTGCCTTGAACTGCTGCTCGTCCTTAGCAGTTTTTTTGGTCTTCTTTAGGTTCCGCTTGACAATAGCCCAGTATTTCTCAATTGGGCGGAGCTCTGGCGTGTTGGAAGGGTTTTTGTCCTTGGGAACCACCTGCACGTTGTTGGCGGCGTACCACTCCATGGCCTTTTTACAGTAATGGCAAGATGCCAAATTTGGCCAAAACAGTACGGAACAACCGTGTTTCTTCAGGAAAGGCAGCAGACGTTTATTCAAACACTCTTTCACGTAAATTTCTTGGTTGACAGTCCCGGAAGCTATGAAAATGCTGCTTTTCAAGCCAAAGGTACGGATGGCTTGCCAAACCAAATATTTCTTCGCGAACTTTGACAGTTTCATTTGCTTGAAAATATTTGCTACCTTTCCCCTTCCTTTCGCCGTATAAAACTCTTGTCCCGGAAGCTGCTTGTAGTCGGCTTTGACGTAGGTTTCGTCGTCCATTACCACGCAGTCAAACTTCGTCAGCATCGTCGTGTACAGCCTCCGGGATCGCGCTTTGGCCGTCGTATTATGTTTATCATCGCGATTTGGAGTCACTACCTTCTTGTAAGTCGATAGTCCGGCTCGTTTTTTGGCTCGATGCACGGTTGTAGACGATACACCCAGCTTATTTGCGGCATCTCGGAGAGAGAGGTAAGGGTTTCGCTTGAAACTACCGGCAACTCTCTTTGTCGCCTCAGTAGCTTCCGGTTTTCGATTTCCCCCGATCAAGACTTCCTGGCTGTCGACAAACGTTCCCCAAACACTTAAATTACATTTGTAATGGTTGATTTGGTAACTTTTAGCGATATTGCCAGCTTTGCATGCTAGTAGCTCGGATTTTCGCGATGCGCGTGCGAATTTTTGATACGCTGCTCTTCTTCCATGGACGGCATTTTGACAACTGAAGAGTGAGTTCCAAAATCAAAATAGGACCAACATTCTACACACACACACCTTCAAAATGAGGGTTCAGGTTTTTTAAATCCAAAATTGAAAGAAATAAGTCAAGTTGATATTGACCAAACTTTGACCGTATCACCCTTTAAATGGCTTTCAATTTGTACAAGCAACATCATACACCATGCCACATAGGGTGATTGCACAAAAATTTTAGATACTTAAACATTTCACTTTTTTTAAATTCATTTATTTGATCGATTTTAACACCTATGGGGTCATTCACTTCCTATCCTACAAACATTTCACGCAACTCGATTACGCTTTTATCCAAACAGTGCCATACACGATGCAAATCGTATTCGTAGCGACATAATTTCAACGTATTCGTGCAAATGTGCTGAAACTAAAGCGGTCTTTACATTACACAACATTTGTACAAATGCGATGAAATTCTATGAAATTGGCACTGCTTGAATGAGCGAGTGTATGGTTTGAGTAACATCTCGTCGAATTTTTTTGTACAAATAACCCTTTGTGGCATGGTATGGTGTATTGTGCTGCCTGTACAAAATTCAGGCCATTTTCTCAGTCCCAGCCGAGGTAGAGTTCTTTTTTGTGGTAGTTGCTGTTTTCGACTGCGATTGCTTATGCGCACGCGAAATATGTTTGTATCGTGTGTGGTCAGGCATAGAATCAAACAGTCGTCGTAGAATTATCGAGTTTGCACACGCCATTTTTGTAATGTATGGCGGTCTTTATGGCACACTTTAAATACGAATGGTATTGAAATCATCACATGAATTTATCTTCAGTAAGCATTCAGCTTTGCGTTACTCGTGTGCATTTACGAATGGAGCGAAAAGTGTTCTTATATCAGTAAATTTGAAAATCAAATTCTGAATTCAAAAACGTTTTTCGGTTTCTCGGAGTGTAGATTTTCGTGCGACAAGTTGATCTAACGTGATTTCGGGAATTTATATTCAAAATTCGAGCAAAAAACGGTGTTTCGAGTCGGAAATATTATTTGAAACGGTTTCAAAGTTAAGAACAGTTTGTGAAATAGTATTAAATAGGAAAAAGCTAACTATTTTAACGCCAAATCGGGCGATAGAGACGCCAGTGAGAGTGAAGTGGGAAAGTGAGGTTATATTGAGAATCGAAAAAATGAAAATGCAAGGAAAATAAAATGGCGAACGTTCCAGAACAATATTCTTTACCGGAGGATCAAGATATGGCTCACCCACAAAATCCCGTTGGACGTTTACCGGCGGAAAAAATTAAAGAAAAAATTAAAGAAAAAATTAATTACCAATATACGGCTGGGGATCAAGGGCCGTTCAGGGTATTGGTTGAGAAAATCGACAGAAATGATGGTAACCAAATCAACAAATTATCGCTTGCTAACACATTACGTAAAATGATGTTGTTTAAAGCCCACATAATCGACCTAAAAAACGTAGGAAAACACAAAATTATGGTTTATCTCAACAATTACCAATTAGCAAACCGGCTTACAGTTGAAGACAGTCTCAAGGAAAAAAACTACAGAGCTTACATTCCCCAGCACCTGATAGCAGTTGCAGGAGTTATTGCGGACGTCCCCTTAGACATCTCGGAAGAAGATTTTTTGGAGGGAATAGAATGTGAATACCAAATAATGAAAGTGCAACGACTCACAAGGTGGGTTGAGGAAAAGGAAAAAAAGGAACCAACGCAGCGGGTAAGTGTTCTGTTTAGAACAAACAAGTTACCGGATTCCGTTAAAGTTTTTCACTGCTCGATGAAGGTACGCCCCTTCTTTAGAAAAACTTATATTTGTTTAAACTGCCTTCGTTATAACCACCGCACTGAAAATTGCAAGGGAAAAAGGAGATGTCAAAAATGTTCAAAAATCCACACAAATATCGTAGAATATAACAACTGCTCACAAGGAACCAAATGTTACCACTGTCGAACTGACCATCCAACCACAGATGTGAACTGCCCTGAACGAGCTCGTCAGAACAACATACAGGCGATTTTGGCTCGCACCAACCTGACTTCTGTCGAAGTCATCGAACAGTTCCCGACGAAGACGCAGAATTATTACGAGGCACTCGTGGATGCAGCTCAAGACCCGACCCCACAAGAATCATACGCTAGTATGACGGCTGGGAAATTTCAGCAAAAGAGGCAGGAAAGCAGAATTGTTCATCGTAAACGAGAAGCAGAAAAAACCAATCCGACACTCATCAGCGACCAGGTGTCCATGTTTGAAAACAAAAGGAAGGACAAAACCGAACACCAACAAGCACCGTTTGCACTGTTCAATAAATACAGGACCACGGAAGCAGAACGATTTAAAGCAAATCTACGGAAAATACAACCAGGTAAGACCATATCCAGTAAAGATAACGAGCCCACCCCATCATCGAGCAAACAGCTTCGTCTCGATGACGGCACACACAGAGAAAAGTTTTCGTCTTTCATTAATGATATGATAGGTAAAGGAGAAATTAATCCAAAAAGTTTAGAAATTCTTAAAGATAATAAAAAGCAATGCTAATGATACAATCATGAAAATATTACAAGCAAATGTTCAAAGTTTAACCAAGAATAAAGATGAAATTCTCCGGATACTTTCGGAGGATAACTTTACAATCGCTATTCTATCAGAAACTTGGACCAAACCGGGAGAAGAAACTAGTAGAGCATACAATATTATTGGGTTCCATAAAATACTCGAATCGAGGCACGACAGTTATGGTGGTGTAGGAATTTTGCTGAGTAACAAGCTAAATTACCTCAGGCTATCCACGTCAGTCCCATGTGACAACATTCAACTCGTAGCGATCAAACTTATTAAACTAGATCTAGTGGTAGCGGCAGTATATGTCGCACCTTCCATTGATAGAACCGACTTTGAGACTAGTATGCATTCGATTTTCCTTCAACTCAGCCAGTATAGAAGAGTTATTTTCGGAGGTGATGTAAATTGTCATCACACGGCGTGGGGTGACGATAAAACTGATTTGAAAGGCTCGCTGCTTATGAGTATGATTAACTATTCGGACATGCTGTTACTAAATACTGGCGAAAAAACATTCAAACCATTAGAATCGGGTAGGAGAGCGACTGCTATTGACATTACGTTATGTTCAGCAAGCCTTCTCCAAGTTGTTCAGTGGAAATTACATCAGCAAACAATAGGATGCAGTGAACACTTACTTATCGAAGTAAATGTTACCAACGAAAAACACAATGAGTCACAATATTTTACTAACCACACGAAAATTTATGAAGATATTTCTAAATTAGAGAGTGAGGAAATCCTTAATTTAGAAGGTCTCAGAAATAAAATAAAAGAGAGTATCAAAAGAAACACAAAAAAAAGTAAATACATTCCGAAACAATGGTGGGATAAACAGGTTGAAGAATCGTGGATACGCAAAACCGAGGCACTAAAAAATTTTAATAATAACAGTACACTTGAAAATGCTATCATTGTCAGACGAACAAGAGCGATATTTCTTCGTAAAAAGAAAGAGGCAACTCGGAAAAATATTGAAAACTTTGCTGCCAGTATAGATCCACAATGCAGTTCAAAAGAACTGTGGATAAAGATCAACAGAATAGCTGGAAACAAAAACAAAAAAAGGGTAAATAATCCAGTCCAGGAAGATTTTCGAATGGCTGATCAATTTTTAGATTTGCACTTCGGGAAGAACGATGTCGATATGGATACACCTGCGTCGTTTGGGCCTGTCTGCAATTACAGCCTAATTAACTCAGAAACATGGGAAAACATTCTTTCTAAAAAGCGATCAAATTCAGCCCCATCTAGTGACCTGATTACGTATGGAATGCTGAAAAAACTAAAATCATGCGTTAGAGACGTCATTATCGACGATTTGAATAAAATGTTTATATCAGGATCCCTATCTGCCCGTCTTAAAGAAATTAAGGTGATCGCTATTCCAAAACCTGGCAAGGACCAGTCCACCATTGAAGGGAAAAGACCAATCTCACTGGTACCAACTTTAACTAAAATAATTAACAGTGCGGTTCTGGTTAAGATTCAGGAACATATTGAAGCACATGCCGTACTACCTCAGTTATCGTTTGGGTTTAGACAAAGACTTTCGACTTCAACGTGCGTTAATTATTTAATAAACACCATCAAGGAAAACAAGAGAAAAGGATTTATTACAACAGCTACTTTTATAGATTTATCTAATGCTTTCAACGCTATAAGAACCACCAAACTAGTAGAAATAATGATATTCCAGAAATTTCCATTTGAAATTGTTACCTGGGTAGAATCCTTCTTGCGAAACAGACAGCTAAGCATGCAGGTGGGGCAGCAACAAGTTTCTAGAATCATTAGCAATGGTTTACCCCAAGGGGATGTGCTGTCTCCCACGCTGTTTAACCTATACACCACAGGTCTCCATATATTGGACGACGAAAACACCACGTTGTTACAGTTTGCCGACGATTTCGCGTTGATTACCAGAGCAAAGACGATTGAGCAAGTAGAAATCAAAGCCCAACAACAACTCACGAGGTTTGTGACAAAGGCCATGAATCTAAATCTACAAGTTAACCCTACCAAAACGAAAGTAATCCTTTTTCATGGCGGTCGAAAGAAGCTGAACATTAACGTAGGCAATCAACAACTAGAAATAACAACGACTCATAAGTACCTTGGAATCCAAATTGATCGGTTTCTTAAGTTTGGAGGACATATAAGACAAGTCCAACAAAGTATACAAGAACGACTCAAAATGTTGAAAATTATTAGCGGAGCTCGGGGAGGGGGTCACCCACAAACGATGACTCTTGTGTATAATGGTCTTCTTCGCAGCTACGCAGAGTATGGATCCACGATAATAAATAACACTAGCCAAACACACAAAGACAAAATTCAAGTCACGTTAAATGCAGGCCTACGAAAGTCAACAGGTTGTTGCAAAACCACACCTCGAAACACTCTTCTAGCGATAGCAGCCCAGGAACCATGGGAGTTCCGAAGCAACTACGTGGCCAATAAAGAAATAGCAAAGGCCATCTACTACAAAAATCCGCTCTACAGTCAACTTGTGAAAGTTATTGATTACAATGGAGACCTACGAAAGTTAAGCTTCATGGAACAACTGTTTCTTGAACATAGAGAAATTTTCGAAAGCATAAGTCCCATGATTCAGACACCTATAAGAAATGTATCGATATCAACCGACATAGGAATCCGAACTACAAAATCTAATACGAACACCAGAATCCTCAAACAATCGGTGCTGGGTATTCTTGTTAGTAAATATCAAAACCATCACCGAGTTTACACGGATGCATCCAAAACCAGCAACAGTTGTGGAGTAGGTATTTACCTAGAAACGAACAAACGCAAAATCTCTCTTAAACTCGAAAAAGAAACCTGCATCATGACGGCTGAAATAATAGCAATACGTATTGCAGTAGACGAAATCACACGTTCAGGACTGCAAAAATCAGTCATTCTAACTGACTCACTTTCGTCATGCAAAGTGCTAGAGAACAGTTTGAATACAAAACACTGCAGTGCAATAATTGACAACATTAACGAAGCTTGTGAAAAACAAGATATTACTGTGCAATGGATCCCAAGCCACATAGGACTTGTTGGAAACGATATCGCTGATGAACTGGCCAAAGAAGGTGCAGAGAAAGCGGACGTTGGAAAAATCTCTAATATTCTAATGCTAAAAGATGCATACTTACATTTCAAAAATCTCAAAAATCATAAAACTAATGAATGGTACAAAAACTATGCTGAGCATCTCTCAAAAGGGAAAAAGTTCTATCACATTCAAGACCACTTTAATGAGAAACCATGGTACTATAAAAAAGATCTAACGAACATAGAAACACGTACAATAAACAGGCTCATGTCAGGGCACGACAACAGCAAATACTGGCTCTTCAAAATGAAACTTACTGACAATCCAAATTGCGATTTATGCCTCCAACCCGAAAATGCAGAACACATTATTTTACAATGTAACCGTTACAATTCTATTCGAGCTAAATTTAGCTTCAATTCCAAATTCCAAAACCTATCAGAATTACTAAAAATGAAAGACCTAGCATTGCTTAAAGAAGTAGTTGAATTTCTAAACCAAACAAACACTAAAATTTGAACATCAAAATTAAAATGAAGACAACATATTGACGGGGTGGGCCGTCACAGAAAACGCTGGATATATGGTCTTAGTCACCGGTCCATTCAGTGGATCTTCGAAGAAATCCACGACTAGAGGAAGAAGAAGAAGAAGAAGAATTTATCTTTTTTACAGGACGTTCAGTTATTCGTTTTGACACCGGCTTGAACACCGGTAAACCACCACACATAAACATCGACCCGAAGGGCTTCCCCAACAAGGCAAATCCGCACATTAACGTTTCGAAGGATGTCGTTTCAGGAGCACAGGTCGCTAGCAAAGTGTTAAAATATGCCGGCATTACGCTAACCGTTGTAGCTGTTGTGATTGACACTTGGCGTATTGGTTCTGCCTTCAAGGATGATCTCTACATCAGGGATAACGCATCCGCGATAATAGCGGAACTTCAGGAGGCTATTGAAAAATTGAAGATCAGCTTGAAGTCTTCCAACAGTGCTGCCGAACGGAAGGAAATTCGAGAAACTTTGGAGCATCTGGAAACGGTTCTGAGGGATGTCAAGCGAACCCGTAAAGCGCTCGTTAAAACGATCAAGACCGCCGCATCGGCCAGTGGTTCCTGGGGTGGTGGATTTGCCGGTGGTGCGGGTGGAGCTTGGGGTGGAGCACAAGCTGGAGCAGCCATAGGAGCAGTTTTTGGACCGGTTGGTATTGTTGTGGGCGGTCCGGTAGGAGCAGTTGTTGGAGCAATTGTCGGTGGAATAACCGGTGGAATCATCGGAAGCAAGGCAGTAGAAACTATTGCCGATGCAGGACTTTCATTAGCAGATTGAAAACTTTGGAAAATAGGGAGCCATGCACAGCCGTTGGAATCTGAACATTCTTATGACAAAACCAAAAACATTTTGGAAAAAAAATATTTACACCATTTTATCAGCCAGTTTTATGTGTGTTTATTGAAGATCTAAGATTTAAGTATGAGCAATGTACTCTCTGAAATAAATAAAATTTCTAAATATTACTGTGATACTTGATATCCGAAAAAGAAACACACGCGTTCAGATTATTGGTAAACAGTATTGTTGTTTATTACACACTCATTTCAAGTCAGTCAGAACAGAAGTCACATATATCAGAGTACAGATGTATCACCACATCTCCCCTTTTCATAAGATTATAACTTTAGGATTGATTTAATATTCCATGACACAATAGACTGAGTCGATTTGGGGTCATTTTTGAATTTCTCAAACCCCGGGGTCTTAAAAGCTTCGTGTTGGTCCAAAACTCATCCATGATTTTTTGCAGAATTTTTAAGTAACGTTTACATGAGTAAATTTGAACTTTTAGGTTTGTATGGGAAAATTGAATATTTAGTACTGAAAAATCAACATCGTTTTTGTTTCTTCTGTGGAGCCGAGCCAGCTGGTGGTTTTTGTGCCAATTTATAAAATTCCTGAGGGAAATTTTCCGCTGAACAACTTTGTCGAAGACCTAAACTTCGTATCTTATAAGGCAAAATATTTATTAGCAGTTTAATAGGGGTATGTCTTTTCGCATTGATAAACCATTAATTCAATTGACATCACTGCAGGGTGCCTATCGAGGTACTGCATTACTACTTTTCATGCTATACATCGCGAGGCTCCAGCAGTGATGTCAATATAATTTATGGTTTATCAATGCGAAAAGACATACCCCTATTAAACTGCTAATAACTTTTTTGCCTTATAAGATACGAAGTAACGATCTTGGACAAAATTGTTCAGCGGAAAATTTCCTTTAGGAATTTTAGGAATTTAGGAATTGACACAAAAACCACCAGCTGGCTCGGCTCCACAGAAGAAACAAAAACGATGTTGATTTTTCAGTACTAAATATTCAATTTTCCCATACAAACCTAAAAGTTCAAATTTACTCATGTAAACGTTACTTAAAAATTCTGCAAAAAATCATGGATAAGTTTTAGACCAAGGCGAAGCTTTTAAGACCCCAGGGTTTGGGAAATTCAAAAATGACCCCAAATCGACTCAGTCTAATGACACAATCATTGAAACGATTCGGCTTCCTGATATCCCTACGAGCTCTACCGTTCGTGTTGTTGACGATAGGGTCCAATGATAATGGAGAAGCTGGAGGATCGTTGGAAAGTGCATCATCATCCTGTATATCACCGAGTCCCTGCTCAGATCCTTCTGGAACTGGAACAACTTAAACCATCGGTGTAAGGGCGCTTGTAGATTCATCTGAAATAGAATTACACATATAAAAAAATAAACAGCAGTGAGAATTACCTTCGTTTGTTGAATTTTGATTTGAAAATAGCTTCTTAAGGTGGCTGGAGTTTCTCTGGTAGTCTCGTCCGTTATTATCTTCAATTGTTACCCGAGCGCCATCTTTTGCCGTAACCGTCATAGCATTTGGATTGAAGGTCGGAGTTAGTTTGTTTCCAGGTAACAAATTCTTCACCAAAACCTTATCGCCTATAACCAGACTGGAAAGTTTTGCCCTACGATGCTTTTTTTTTTTAAATATATCTTTATTCGTACCAATTCATCATTACATTTATATTACACTAGCTGACCCGGTGTGCTTTGCTACACCTTTCAAAATCGAATGATATTTTCAGAATTTATTCAAATTTTTATTGTTTTGTTGGCATTATTTTAAATCAAAATATAACATAATTCATAAGCATTTGTGATCTGATTTCTGATAATTTAAATCTGTTTCTTTAAGCTCCGCCCTAAAAAAAAGGAGGGTTCCAAATAAATCGTACGCAAACAATCCAACTGATAAAATCTGGTTGGTTTTGCTTAATATGTTCTGGATTTATGCTAAAAAACTGATAACAGAGCACATGGAGAATGGAGATCGTGATTTTTAATAATCAGACCCATTTTTTTTGTTCTCAAAAATCTTCTTGTATCAAATATTGTCCCAATGGTTGATAATTTTTTAAGCTTTACAACAAAATTTATATGGAACCCCCTCCTTTCTTCTCCTCTCTACACTGTGAAGCGTAAGGGTCTATAACAATTGTAGAAACATATCTCGTAACCAAGTCCCTTTCCATGCCATATTTGTTTCCATTTGTTGGCTTCTTTAGCTTGAGAATTAATGCTAAAAAATTGTATTGGGTTCACCTCCCTCCTCCTATGTACCTACTCACTGAAAGGAGGATGGTGTGTCATACCAAAATGATTTTCCATGTAAAGTTTTGTCCATTTCTCGGATTTTGTAAAAAAAAAGTTTAATGTAAGCTTTCTTCTTCCCTTCCTTTATTTCCAAATCTATCATCCCACTGCAAGAAAGGAATTGTTTGACATAAAAAACTTTTCGTATTGAAATACCATCCCATGCCAAATTTGGTTTTATTTGCGATGTAAATTCTTGAGTTATGCACAAATTTGAAAGGAAGTACCCACTCCCTTCCATTCGCCCCATTGAATGGAGGGGTGAGAACTTAATATTCATAAAAGTATTTTTTGTACTCAAAAAACTTGATACCAAATTATATTTCATTTGCTCTATTAATTCTCGAGTTATGCAAAACAATGTATGGTAGCCCTCTTTCCCCTTTATATTTTTTCGCTGAAAAAAGGGTGGGGCATCAATTCATAATAGAAACATTTCTTGTATCCAAATACCCTCACATGCCAAATATGGTTCAAATTTGGTCGATCAGATCTCCAGTTATACTGAAAATTGTAAGGGAAATCTCTTCTCCCCCTTTTCATCCACCTTTTTGAAGGATCCAGGAATACCAAATATTCAAAGAAGCATTTCTCGTACCCAAATATCGTTTCATGCCAAATTTGGTTTCATTTGCTGTTGTAGTTCTATATGTATGGAACTTCCCTCCCTCCCTCCTTCCTTTCTACCCACTGGAAGAAGGAAGGGGTCTCAAACAATCATTAGAACATATCACGTTCCGAAATATCCACCCATGCCTAATTTGGTTCCATTTGCTTGATTAGTATTTGAGTTATGAAAAATTATAAAGAGGGCCCCTCCCCCCTTTATACTCCCTACTGTAAAGAGGGAGGGGTCTCAAATAATCATAGAAATATTTATCGTATCCAAATACCTTCCCATGTCAAATTTGGTTCCATTTGCTCTATAGGTTTTTGAGTTATGTAAAAAATATGAAAAAGGCCCCTCCCCCTTTCAACTGCAAAAAGGGAGGGGTCTCAAATAATCATTGAAATATTTTTCGTATCAAAATACCTTCCCATGCCAAATTTGGTTCCAATATCTAGAATAGTTTTCGAGTTATATGAAAAATTGTAAGGTAGCCCCCCTCCCCCCTTCCTATCTCCCCACTGAAAGGAGGGAGGGGTACCTTATATTCATTGAAATATTCCCCGTTCCCAAATACCACCCCATGTCAAGTTTGATACCATTTGCTTGATTGGTGCTCAAGTCATTCAAAAAATTGTCTTTTGTTTGGGAGCCCCCCCCCCCCTTCCTGTTAGGGGGAGGGGTCCCAAACCATAATAGGAACCTTCCCCGGCCTCCAATACCCCCACCTGCCAAGTTTCACGTAAATCGGTTCAGTAGTTTCTGAGTCTATAGGGAACAGACAGACAGACAGACAGACAGACAGACAGACAGACAGACAGAAATTCATTTTTATATATATAGATTAATACATTAAATTAGGTGTTCGGTTCAATAATGAACTTTCAGAGCCCTATAGTTAAATAATCAATAAAATTTATTTATTTGACTTAAATTTGCTGAACGCAATCTAGCATTTTTATAAAGGAGAACGTCCTGTAGTGAAAAAAATATTTTAAACTTAAAACTAAAAACTAAAGCTATCCTAAAATTAAACTAATTGTAGAGAGAGCGAATCTCTGCGATGGAAGACTGCATCGATTTGCCTCTGAAGTTGGAGATCATTTTGTTGGCCATCTCTCCGATTGATTCAATGCCCGCAATCCGATGAAGATCTTCGGTGCTGTGCCAAGGTGGAAGCCGCAAAATCATTCTCAGAACCTTGTTCTGAATCCTCTGGATGGCTTTCTTCCTCGTCGCGCAGCAGCTAGACCAAATCGGAACTGCATACATTATCGCTGGTCGGAACACTTGTTTGTAGATGAGTAACTTATTTCGCAGACACAACCTGGATTTCCTGTTGATGAGAGAATAAAGAGATTTAGTGTATTTATTACATTTAGATTGAATATCTTCAATGTGATTTTTAAAAGTAAGATTCCGATCAAGTGTAAGTCCCAAGTACTTCACGTGATCAGACCATTCTAATGAAACCCCATTAAAAGTTATGGAATGATTTTCATTAGGTTTTAAAAAATTTGCTCTTGGCTTATGGTGAAATAAAATAAGTTGAGTTTTGGAAGCGTTAGGAGAAATTTTCCACATTTTCAAGTAATTCAAAAAGGAAGTTAAATTTTGTTGCAATCTACTGCGTACCACCCGTAAATTTCGACCTTTGGCTGAAAGCAAAGTATCATCAGCAAATAATCTTCTGCCTTTTCCTTCTGGTACATCAGGAAGATCAGAAGTAAAAATATTGTATAAAATAGGCCCAAGCATACTACCCTGAGGGACACCAGCTCTAATGGGTGTCCTTTCAGAGCATGAATTTTGATAGCTTACTTGTAAGGTTCGGCTAGTCAAATAATTTTGAATAATTTTGGTGAGATATACAGGAAAATCTAATCGAGCTAATTTAGCTACTAAACCTTTGTGCCAAACACTGTCAAAAGCTTTTTCAATATCAAGAAGAGCAACATCAGTTGAATAACCTTCAGAATTGCTAGCGTTAATCATATTAGTTACACTCAAAAGTTGATGTGTAGTAGAATGTCCATGACGAAAACCAAATTGTTCATCAGGGAAAATAGAATTCTGATTAATGTGAATCATCATTCTATTCAAAATAACTCTCTCAAATAGTTTACTTAAAGAAGGAAGCAAGATAATTGGTCGATAACTTGAAGGCTCTGAAGCACTTTTTCCAGGTTTCAAAATTGGAGTTACTTTGGCATTTTTCCATTTACTGGGAAAATAAGCCAAGTGAAAACATTTATTGAAGATTTTAACTAAAAAATTTAAAATGCTTTCAGGCAACTTTTTAATAAGAATATAGAAAATCCCATCTTCCCCTGGAGCTTTAATATTTTTAAATTTTTTGAAAATCAATTTAAGTTCATCAATATTTGTCTCACAAGAGCTTTCAAACACATTTTGCTTAGAAAGAATATCATCAAATTTAAGGGAAATTTGAGCATCAATTGGACTTACAACGTTTAAATTAAAATCATGAGCAGACTCAAATTGTCGGGCTAATTTTTGAGCTTTTTCTGCATTAGTTAAAAGAAGTTTATCTCCATCTTTCAAAGTAGGAATTGGCTTCTGGGGCTTTTTCAGAATTTTAGTTAATTTCCAAAATGGCTTTGAGTAGGGTTTTATGTCCTCTACTGCTTTGGCAAAATTTTCATTACGAATGAAATTTAAACGACGTTTGATCTCTTTTTGAAGGTCGCAATAAATAAATTTCAAATAAGGATCCCTAGTACGTTGATATTGGCGTCGACGAATGTTTTTCAGTCGTATCAAAAACTGAAGATCATCATCAATTAAAGGTTGATTGAATTTATGTTTAACTTTGGATATTGAAGCGGCTTTAGCATTGAATATTGAAGTTGTCAAATTTTCTACAGCCAAATTATTATCCAAATTACGTTCATAAAATTCTTATATCGCTCCTAGTCAGCTTTTTGAAAGTTAAAAGTTGATTTTAAAGGGGTTTCAATGAGACTTTGGGATAAAGAAAATGTTACTGGAAGGTGGTCTGAATCGAGGTCCGCATGAGTAACTAATTGACTACAATGCTCGCCTAAATCCGTTAGAACCAAATCAATTGTGGAAGGATTTCTAATTGAAGAAAAACAAGTATGCCCATTAGGATATTCAACAGTATAATAACCTGCAGAGCAGTCATTAAACAAAATATTCCCATTAGAATTTGATGAAATATTATTCCAAGATCGGTGTTTTGCATTAAAGTCACCAATAATAAAAAAATTCGATTTATTTCTGGTGAGTTTTTCTAAATCTCCCTTCACAAAATTTTTCTGTTCACCGCTGCATTGAAAAGGCAAATATGCGGCAACAATTATAATTTCCCCATAGACGTTTCTAATTCAATTCCAATTGTTTCTAAGACTTTTGTATTGAAAGAAGGAAGAAGTCTAAATTTGAGACGACTATTGATGACAATAGCTACACCCCCACCTTGTCGATCAAGTCGATCATTTCGTAAAATTTTAAAGAAAGCATTACTTTTATGAAGAGATTAACCACCGTAATTTTTGTTTGTTACTTTGATTTATCGGCCTAGCGGTGAAAAGTGATGTCCTTTTTAGTAGGGACATCTAAAGATTATGAAATTTGTATACAGATGGATAGAAGGTTAGAAGAAATGAAAGATGGTGAAAATGAGCGGGTAGAATTTGTCTAGAAGCATTACCATCACATACCAAATTTTTGTTCCTCACGAGCCTACTACTATGAAGTGGTAGATACAGATAGAGTTGCATCTACCACCACACATTAGAAGGCTTAGCGTGGTCCGCCCCACAAGCGAGAACTTGTAGTGCGGACGAACAAAAAGATGGTATGTGATCGCTCAGATAAGCTCCCTTTAACTCAGAAACGCATCTATCGATGTTTAAGTCTTCTCAGTTTGTTATCTTCGCATTCGTTACATGCGGGGTTTGCAAGCGAAACGGTACGGTCGATAGTCTGATAGTGACCAACCACCGATGCTATGATGTCGTGTTTTTATTTCTTTTTGGCCAAAGTTATTTAATTTTATGGTGGTTGGTCACTATCAGACTATCGACCGTACCGTTTCGCATGCAAACCCCGCATGTAACAAATGCGAAGATAACAAACTGAGAAGACTTAAACATCGATAGATGCGTTTCTGAGTTAAAGGGAGCTTATCTGAGCGATCACATACCATCTTTTTGTTCGTCCGCACTACAAGTTCTCGCTTGTGGGGCGGACCACGCTAAGCCTACTAAGAGCAAACGCACCAATACGGGAGTATACGCGGCCCGGTTTTGCTCATTTCAGCGGACCGATTTTGGTATACACACTCGTTCGCGCACCGGGCGGAAGCATTTTTATTTTTAAATTGAGCATTGCACTGAGAAAACTTTTGCAGAAAATCTTGTCAATTAAATTTATTTCACTTTATACTGATCGAATAAATTTTCGGAGTCGATTCTAGTTTTTTCACTTAAATTTCGATTATAATCATTAACAATTATTATAATGCACGGTGATTGTTGGCGGTTATTCGACGGGTTAGCTGCTATCCGTTACGTTACATGCCATACAGCAGCAACAGGGCCAAGCAGCGACAAGCGACCAGCAACCGGTTCCGGTGGCGGATGCAGCAAGAACTTCTGTGCAGTAGCAGCCGGAATCTTACGAGAGTCAGCGGAACTTGCGCGAAATATGCCAGCTGCTGTGGAGTTCCACCATCAAGCAGGAGGTTTTCCGCCGCGGGTCCCAAGACTTTGGCTTCAGTGAGTCGGAAACGTTTGCCCTGGTGCAGCGAGGAGGAGTGTATGCGCCATTGCCCCGGTTCAAACCTATCTGCTAAAGATACCGCTCATGAACCCGGCCACAGTTTCAGCGACTTGATGACCGATTAGTGCAAAACGTTACTCATACGGTCTCTGTCAGATTCATATAAAGTGTGGAACGATTAAATATCGGATTGTGAATCTTCGCCACCGGCCCAGGTTAGATTATTCGAACGGTATCTAGTTTCTGGAAGAAGAACCATTTCGAGTTAAAGTACATTTTAACATGTAATCAACAATAAAAATAAACATTCATATCATTTTTTTTGTTTGTTTATACATACGATAATACGCCATTTTTATTCTAAAATTTTCAAATAAAGATTTGTCATAGGTTTTTAAAACACCCGATATTTTTGTCGATATTTCGAACACTTTGCTGGAGATTTTTTTTTGAGTTTAACTTTGTTTTTTAATGCTGCCGCTGGTGGTACTATCAGTTACGGCTAACGCCTGTGGTCGCAATCGTGACTGAGGAACCGGGCGAGTGATGATGTTTTCTTCAACCAGAGTTAGGTCTACTGCTGGTCAATTGCAAGTTCTGCACTGTTCAAAATTATGCTAATTCCGACGACCCACTCGGCTGTAAAGAACAAACCCTTCTGTCACCGATACTGGCGGGCCAAGGGCCTATATTTTCACCTCCTTTCGACCCAGCACAAAATACTTCCGAAATGGCTCTATATAATCTTCAACACGCTTCCGATCACTCCGCGAGCAAAATTTCGTCCGCACATTAGACCGAATCAAAAGAAGAGCCACAATTGCTTAACTAATTAACAATTGTTTACCAAAATTACCAAATTTCAATGAATGTCAACAAAGATTTTTTTTTTCAGTGCATGTTTGCTCTCGCCCCTTTCTAGTGAGCAAATTTGGTGATTTTGTCGGTCCCGACGGCAACGGCCCTATTTTTCTCACCCTCATACTAACCCCCGGTGCGGTATGAGAGTGATTAAACGCGTGAGCATTTTCACTATACTCGCGATTGCTGCGGATGCCCTAATGTGTGGTGGTAGATGCAACTCTATCTGTATCTACCACTTCATAGTAGTAGGCTCGTGAGGAACAAAAATTTGGTATGTGATGGTAATGCTTCTAGACAAATTCTACCCGCTCATTTTCACCATCTTTCATTTCTTCTAACCTTCTATCCATCTGTATACAAATTTCATAATCTTTAGATGTCCCTACTAAAAAGGACATCACTTTTCACCGCTAGGCCGATAAATCAAAGTGACGAAAGCATTACTTTTCAAGTTATTGTCTGGCTTTAAAAAAGTTTCAGTGATGGCAGCAATATGTATGTTCTGAGTTTTCAAAAATAAAAAGAATTCATATTGGTTAGCCAGCAAAGATCTAGCGTTTCAATTCATAATATTTAAACATCTATTTGGATCCATGAGGGAATCGCAAAGTCATAATAATTTTGTTGGCATAATTAAAAGAAGTTTGGAAAGCTTCAAACATTGAATTTGCTTTCAACATAAGTTGCATCATCACTAATCACTAATCACTAATCATACTTCCATAGCCAGAACTTATGTCTGAGTCCCAAAGAATAATAAAATGTGTTATTATTCTTCTTTTCTTAGTTCATGTTTTTGATCATTTTAACATAAAAATATTAAAATAATTAAAAACACAAAGTGGTTGGGCCTACCATGGAGCAGAGAACGCAGAGACATCCGGAACACAGGAACAGGAAGAAACGTGGACCACCAGTACCATACGTTTCAAATGGGCAGTATCGTTGGAAGCATGCTAAGAAAAATGCTCCTTGATGAAGAAACCAAGCTTAATGTACCTATAGTGATTTCGCCAATCGCAGGGACTATTCTTCAGTGGTTGGAAATGATTTATTTTGTACACAGAAATCGCAAAACCTTAGAATGGAAGATTTTGAAGAATTGGTGTAGTAAATAAAAGGATTGGAAATTGCTAAGCTATAATTTCTGTTTTGGATTTCTGTGTTCAATCATTTCTGGTCATCGACCAAGGATAAAGCGCCTTTGCTCGCTCTTGAAAAGAAAAAAGAACAAAGAGAAAATAAGTACAAAATAAACCTTTCGAGATCTGTTTAGAACTCGAAAGGTTTTCTAAGCAATCAATATAGCAATCTTTCTTTAAGAAAATAAAGTGAGCTTTCATATAGAAGATAAATATTGATCAACGGGTCACCATTTATGTTCTATAATCAAAATAATAACTTTTCATTTAGAAAGAATTTGTTGTATCTAATTGTACATTTCCTTCAGTCCCCAGATTTAGCTCAGTCTTTTCTCAGTTCCACCGTGGAACTTCCACGTTGATGTACACTTTTAGCTCATATGCAATAGAACAAAATTGAAATAAAACTTGAGTTAACTTAAAACAAAACTAATCTTTAAAGTTTTTATAGATACCTTAAATACTACTAAATATTAAACTAATATAAAAATATTTAAATCACTCAAATTTGAACTATTATGAAAAGATACTTATCATTTAGCCATTAATTGGCTTCAGCAATTTTCAGCGGCCCACCAGCAGAAACGACAAATTGTTTTTGTCATAGCACGCCTTGAACTATTAGTTAAGGACTTCCCGGAAAACTAACCTTCCCACAACATTTCCAAACATAACCACTGCCCCAAGCTTTTTAACCGAATCATCACGACTACCTTTCTTCACTTAATAAAAGCATTTCATTTGTTGGACGTACAAAACACAATCACTAAAAATGCAAATCCTAAAATTAATAGGAAACCAATTCTAGGCTTAACTGGCTTTAAGATCCACTCTTTAATTTTTCTTGCCCAGCAGCATAAACAGGCTTCAACACATTCGCTCCAAGCAAATTTAATGCAGCATAAAAAAAACAACACCACAAGCTTTCAGGAGCAACTTTCGATTTTTAATCATTGTACACACATCCGTCTGCGCGTTAAAAACATTTTGAAATAGATTTCCACAAAATTTCTTTTTAAATAAAGAAATAATTAATAATTTTCACTGGAACGAAAAACAAACACGTGCGATGCCATCGGGTCACCGCCTACTTCCTTGCTTTCAACATAAGTTGCATCATTTCCATTAAATTTTGATGCAAAAATTTTAATTTTTCCTCAGTAATCTCACCGAAATCAACAAAATTGTTAGGATCAGAAAATGAAGGAGAAGAACAAGTATTTGAAATTCGGGGATTTTCCCAAGCCTTCGCATGAACGTTGACTTGGTTTTTTCCCATTTTTATTAGTTATGCCTGGAGAGGGCAACCCATTTTCAACCACCTCTGAGAACGATAAACAACGAGCCTGTGGCGCAGAATCAGCACAGGTAACATTAAAATCACTTCGGGTATTACCCACCGTGATTCCAATGTAGGCCGGGGCTGACCGCGAACAGGCAGGTTGTTTGCCGGTCTGACGTGTGAAGACGAAAAAGAGGAAGGAGGAGAAGAAACTTTTCTGACAACTTTGGGATTTTTCCTTGAAGCAATAATTTTTGCCCTAACGGGACAGTCTAGAGAATTCGAGGAATGATTACCTGAGCAATTCGCACACTTAAAAAATTCTGTTTTTGGCTTATCACCACCAAAAAGGCATTTAGATTTTTCATGATCGAATGAGCCGCAAAACATGCATCTGGCATTCATTCTACAATTTTTAGTGCCGTGACAAAAAGCTTGACAACGACGACATTGCGTAATATTTTGAAGGAAATTGATTGAAGATTTTCGAAAAGGTTCGAATTTGACTCGACAATGAAACATAAGACGAGCCTTTTCAAGAATTTGCAAATTATTAACCTGATCCTTTTTAAAATGGATCAAATAAAGTTCAGGAGCAAAACCAACACTACTGGTATTATTCGTGTTGGTTCTTTTCCTCATTTGAATTACTTGAATTGGAGAAAAACCTAACAAAGAATTTAATTCAGTTGTGATCTCATCCGGTGTCTGATCGCCGGTGAGACCACGAAGTACAACTTTAAAGGGACGATCACTTCTCGTGTCGTACGTAAAAAATTGGTGTTTTTTATTATTCAAATAATTTAAAATTTTTTGAAAATCATTAAAAGATTCCGCCAATATACGAGCAGTTCCCCTTCGACCGATCTGAAAAGAAATCTTCACATCCTTGACGGAAGTGACGATTTCTTTTCGAAAGGCATTGAAGTCAGGAATCGTGACCGTTATTGGTGGAATCTTTTCGTTTTTAAGAGTATAAGAAGAAGAAGGTTTCTTAGTACTCTTATCAGAATTAAATATGAATATTTCCTCATCACCGATGTTATGAAGGACATCGAATGAATTGGAAATTTCAACTTTTTTGGGCGATGAACCTGAATTAGGTTCGGCAATCCGTTTTCTTCCGGCCCTTGAACCGGCAGATGACTTCCCCATGCTGGAAAGAAAAGAGAAAATATGAATAAAAGAAAATGAAAATAATTTTAGCACTGAAAAGTGCTGATTGAAATACAGGTAAGGAAAAAATAAATAATGTAAAATGTTCCTGCAGGTACACAGCAACGATACGATGCTCCGGCGTACGTGTTGACGGCTCAACGGTACAGATGGAAGTCATTGCCCAACGATGCTAATTCTCTCTTTCCTTCCCCTTTTCCTTTGCCAGCTGATCACGATCCGTAAAATCAGTAAACGGGACCGCTGTGCTTACATCTTGCAGAGATGGTAGTTTAGTTTTAATATTCCTTCCAAACATTAGCTCCGAAGGGGTTTTGACGGTTGTGCTTTGAGGTGTCGAGTACTACATGGATAACCATGCCTGTAGTTCTTGCTTCCAATCCTTCTTCAACGCTTGACTAATTTTCAGCCGCTTCACTAGGGATCGGTTCTGACGCTCAACGAGTTCATTTTCTTGGGGCCAGTAAGAGGTGGTTCTATTGAGAGCTATTCATCGAATTCTACAATACACATCAAACTCGTTGCTGACAAACTGGCTTCCATTGTCTAGCTAGAGTGATGGTATCCAAGTCTCACGAAACTGTTCTCCAACCGGCTTGCCGTTTCAGAAGCTGTGGTTTTCCTGAGGATCTCTACCTCTTTGTACCGACTTGCCCAAGAAGTGGCCCAAGAAAGTCGATTGCGCCATCTACCCAATCTGCTTCAGGAAGCTTCCTGCGCTGTATGGGTTCAGGGCGGTCAGGCAGACCTACTACTTGGCACCCTGTACAGGTGTTCACAACTTTTGTTACTGAGTCGTCCATTCCCGGCCACCAACAAGTTTGTCTGAGACGCTGTTGCATTTTTGTTCGACCCGGGTGACCCTCATGGGCCAGGTTCAGCATTCTGTCTCTAAATGATCTCGGTATAACCGCAGAGAACAGACGTACAAGCTTGAACAAAAAATCTTCAAAGAAGTGTGTGAAATTTCAAATGTTGACATCCGAAAAATACGTTGAAACTTAACTTGAAACAGTGCCATCTATTGCACCGTTCAAAAATATCAATCAGATTTTCAAGAGCTCGGTTTTCGAAAAGGCGTAAACGTATATGAACTCAATAATAATTGAACTAATGCAATAAGTGTTACATTTGACTGGACAGAATTTAACTTCCTTTAAGGCCGGAACAAATTTCAAATCCTTCTTTTGTCACTCGGAGTTGAAACATCGCAAGGGGGGGGGGGGACAATAAAAAATAATGCGAAAAACAAATAAATTGGAATAAATTGCACGAAAACTTGTATGCAACCATATTGCATACTATATCATTGCTCAAAACCTATAAATCTAGTAATTTTTTATCGAAAAATTCAATAAAATCAAGAATACAAAAGGTGGAATGACTCCCATCATCCAAAATTTGTTTTTTGGTCTTGTAATCTTTCAGATATTTGATATTTTTTTCGAAATTAACATAAAATACTTCAAACTTTATTTATTTCCCCCCTCAGGGTTTTTGGAAATTTCGAAGGGGGGGGGGGGGGTGACAAAAGAAGAAATTGATATTTGTTCCAGCCTAATTAATACGACTTATTGACTTGATGAGCGAAACAACTTTTTTTTTAAATTTACGTAACGTTGCGGGTTACTTTTCTAGACCTATCATGTGATTTCCCCCAACCCGAAACGTTATTTAAGAATAAAAAAAAGTTGTTCCACTCACTGAAAAAAGTCAATAAGTAATCTATATATATAAAAATGAATTTCTGTCTGTCTGTCTGTCTGTCTGTCTGTCTGTCTGTCTGTCTGTCTGTCTGTTCCCTATAGACTCGAAAACTACTGAACCGATTTGCGGGAAACTTGGCAGATGGGGGTATTGAAGGCCGGGGAAGGTTCATATAATAGTTTGGGACCCCTCCCTCTTCTTGGAAGGGGGGAGGGGGTCATATAAATAAAAGTGATAAATCTTCATAACTCGAGAACTGATCATGCAAATGGAACCAAATTTGGCATGGGAGTGTATTTCGGTACGAGGAATGTTTCTATGATGGTTTGGTACCCCTCCTTCCTTCCAGTGGGGAGATAGGAAGGGGGGAGGGGGCCTACCTTACAATTTTTTACATATCTGGAGAACTAATCAAGCAAATGGAACCAAATTTGGCATGGAAGGGAAGTGTAATACGAGAAATCGTTCTATGATTATTTCAGACCCATCCCTCTTTCCAGTGAAGATTCAAGTAGGAGGGGAGGAGCCTTTAACAACTTTTTTATTACATGACTTGAAAACTATTCGAGCAAATGAAACAAAGTTTGGTTTGGAAGGGTTTTTGGGTACGATTAATAGTTCTTTGAATATTTGGTACCTCTCCCTCTGTCAGTTGAGGAGATAGAAAGTGGGGAGGGGGCTCCTTTACTGTTTTCAGCATTACTGGAAAAATAATCAAGCAAATGGACCCGGATTTGGCGTGGGAAGATATTTGATTACGAGAAATGTTTCTATGATATTTTTAAAAACCTCCGTTTTCAAGGCGGAAAATCTTGAGGGATGAGGGTGCTCCCATACAATTTTTCACATCACTCGGGAACATACCCAGCAAATGGAATGAAATTTGGTTGGGAGGGTATTTGAACACAAGAAATGTTTCTGTGAATAATTGGTACTACTCCCAGTTGCGTGATAGGAAGGAGGGAGGGGCTCCTTTACATTTTTCGAATAACTCGAGAACTTATGGAAACAACTTTGGCATAGAAAAGCATTGGGGATACAGTTAAAGAAGACGAGAGCTTACATACGATAGTTTTGCATGAACCAAGAACTTTTCTAACAAATGGAACCAAATATGGTATCCAAACAATTATACAATCGAACAAATGGACAGAATTGGGCATCGGATTGTATTTGAATACACGGAATGTTTGTTCTTGATCCCGTCCTTTCAGGTAGGGGAGAGGTGGGAAGAAGGGTTTAGATACAAATTTTATAGCATAGGTAACTCGACAACTAATAAAGCAAACGAAACCAAATTTGGCATGAGAGGGAATTCGAGCACAAGAAATGTTTTTCCGGTGGCTTAGCACCCCTCCTTCCATTCAGTGGAACGGTAAAAAGTGGGAAGAGGCATATATGTGAAATTTGGAACATTCTCAAAATTTGTATAATAATACGTAAACGAATAGGTATAATAAGAGTCCCGTGACGATATTTTGTTACAAAAAGTGTTTCTAGGATAGTTAGAGACCCTTTTCACATAAAAAAAGACAACGGAGAAAATAAAAAAAATAAAAAAATATTTCGTCATAGGTTATAAACTTATGAAGCAAAGAAATCAAGAGTCATAAATAGGAATAAAACACGGATTAAAAAAAAATGAATTAAGATTTAAAAATAAAAAGAGTTGCAATTTTATTTTGAAAGAACATTTTTATGTTTTTCAAATTGGATTTAAAATTTTGTGCAAAAAAATAAAAGTTTAATAACTAGGTACCACAAATTTCAATAATTTTGAAAGGTGTAGCAAAGCACACCGGGTCAGCTAGTCTATATATATAAAAATGAATTTCTGTCTGTCTGTCTGTCTGTCTGTCTGTCTGTCTGTCTGTCTGTCTGTCTGTTCCCTATAGACTCGGAAACTACTGAACCGATTTGCGTGAAACTTGGCAGATGGGGGTATTGGAGGCCGGGGAAGGTTCCTATTATGGTTTGAGACCCCTCCCTCTCTCAATAAGGGAGGGAGGGGCCTCCCAAACAAAAGACAATTTATTGCATAACTCGAGCACCCATCAAGCAAATGGTATCAAAATTGGCATTGGGTGGTATTTGGGTACGAAAAATATTCCTATGAATATTAGGTACCCCTCCCTCCTCTCAGTTGGGTGATAGAAAGGGGGGAGGGGGGCTACCTTACAATTTTTCATATAATTCGAAAACTATTCAAGATACTGGAACCAAATTTGGCATGGGAATGTGTTGGGATACGAAAAATATTATAATGATTACTTTAGACCCCTCCCCTTTTTTGTAAAAAGGGGGAGGGGGCCTCTTTAATATTTTTCTACATTACTCAAAAACTAATAAAGCAAATGAAACCAAATTTGGCGTGGGAGGGTATTTGGATACGAAAAATAATTCTATGATTATTTGAGACCCATCCCTCTTTCCAGTAGAGAGAAATAAAGGGGGGAGGGCCCTTTTTTATAATTTTTTACACAACTCAAAAACTAATTAAGCAAATGGAACCAAATTTGGCATGGACGGGTATTTGGGAACGTGACATGTTCTAATGATTTTTAGAACCCTTCCTTCTTCCAGTTGGGAGAAAGTAGAGGGAAGGGAGTTTCATACAATTTTTACATCATAACTCAAAAACTACAACAGCAAATGGATCCAAATTTGGCATGGAACGATATTTGGGTACGAGAAATGCTTCTATGAATATTTGGTATCCCTCACTCCTTCAAAGAGGTGGATGAAAAGGGGGAGGAAAGGTCTCCCTTACAATTTTCAGTATAACTGGAGAGTTGATCGAGCAAATTGAACCATATTTGGCATATGAGGGTATTTGGATTCGAAAAATGTTTCTATTATAAATTGAAGCCCCACCTTTTTTTTCAGCGGAAAGATCTTAAGAGGGAAAGAGGAGCATCCATATAATTTTTTTTTGCATAACTCAAGAATTTATTGAGCAAATGAAACCAAATTTGGCATCAAAAAGTATTTGAGTACGAAAAATACTTTTTCTATGTGAAATAATTCCTTTCTTGCAGTAGGATGATAGAATAGGGAATATAGGAAGGGGAGAGGAGGCTTACATTTAACTTTTTTTTTACAAAATCCGAAAAATGGACAAAACTCAATATGGAAAATCATTTTGGTATGATTCTATGATTATCTGACACACCATTCTCCTTTCAGTGAGTTGATACACAGGAGAAGGGAGGTGAGCCCAATACAACGATTTTGAAAGGTGTAGCAAAGCACACCGGGTCAGCTAGTACCGTATAAAAA
This sequence comes from Uranotaenia lowii, assembly GCF_029784155.1. Lineage (NCBI taxonomy): Eukaryota > Metazoa > Arthropoda > Insecta > Diptera > Culicidae > Uranotaenia > Uranotaenia lowii. Next base: position 102,112,277 of record NC_073693.1, on the reverse strand, counting down.
GCACTGGTGATAAACTTTTATTCACTCCTACTACTGAGGCAGACGAAATAACTTACAGTTTTACAATCAGATTTTGCACTTCTTGAATGGTTATTATCAGAGGACGAATCGGATATATCCAGTTAATTACTGACGATCAGTTTCATACATCAGAACTGATTCTAGACATCTTAAAGCGGGTTACTTTCAAGCATGGGTGGCAAAACTCCTCAGATCGGCTTGTACAGTGAAAGAGAGTGCAATTTTTTTCGTCTGCTCCCCCAATCGGTGCGGGGAGAGATAAATCGCACTGAAATAAAGAGTGAGATTGTCAACACATAAGAGTGAGCGAGAGCATTCATATCCGCTGATGAAGAGAATTCCCTTCTCCGGAAAAATCTGTTGCGCAATGTGCTGAAGAGAATTCGAGAGCTAACTCAGTTTATTCTTGGTACGTTCACGAGAAAAGATGCTACTTTCCGAATCAAAGCTCCCAGCGGTGTCTTGATTTTCTAGAAGTCGTCCTGATCTTACTTGCAATTGATTTTGCAATAAAAACAGTATAACCTCTTAAACCAGTGGTAATCTTCGGTTCAGATGATATTTGAACGGTGTTTTTCGGTATAAACTAAAAGCCACCTAACTTCATATCTCTTCTGCTGCATAAATTAAGGCGTATACTGCACCGCTATTTCGCCTTAATTTATGCAATCTAAGAAGAGCTGCATTTAACTTCCACCAATCTACTGGGGCCCTGAAAAATCCTGGTTTTTGTTCTTCGCGGTGTCCTGATTTTTTGATGAAACCACCTGTCACCCCTTCTTCGAACGCTACCTTTTGAAAAAAAAAGGAATTCAAAACAGCTAACAGCCGTGAGCATAGTAGCGGAGTAGAAATTGTTTATATTTTTTCTACGTTGTGTGGTGGGAGTCTAAATATTTTTTTCCTTCTTTACTCTGAGGTGTATGACTGAAACACAGGGCGCTCTTTGTTTAGAATTCTCTTTCTCCAACTCGGATACAAATGCTCTCACACTTGCCGTCCGAGTCACTTACAGCTCGTGTAAACTCGGGTAACGAGTGGAGCACGATCAGCGAAAGAGGATTACACTCGGAAGCCGAACTGAAAACAGAGTTGGTTTCTCCCGGCTCTTTGTTGTTTGAGAAGAGCCGACCTGTAGCCTATACGTTGCATCTCTCTGGTGCCATCTATAGGTCAAATTAATGGGCTAACTTTGCTGCCCACAGTGGCAGAGTTTCGTTTCTGTGCAGATTGTGTAGATTAAGTTGTGAGTGGCAGAGTTGAGAGCAGCTGTTATCGCTGAATATGTGAGAGGGTACAAACCCGTATTCAACATATTCAAGCACCTAAAACTGCTCGGAATCAACCGGAAATTCGTGTACCAGACCATAAATCGATACCTAGAGGCCGGAGGCACCGAGGACAAGACACGATTTGGACTACCAAGGTCTGTGAGAACTCCAAGGTTGGAAAAGATTATACGGGACCGGACGTGCGCGCCGCTTGCGAGGACTTTCCGAGACGTCTGAAGCTGGTTCGATCAGAGAAAGGTGGTGTAATTCCGAGGTATCGTCTGTGAAGTATCTTGATGAGTTACTGAATGAAGCTATGAAAGTCAGATTATGATTTTCTTCTTATTCTTTGAAATATTGAGATTTTTCTGTGTGACCGGACTTTTTTGTCATCCTGTAGCTTGAAGGAAATAGCGATTAACTTTTGAAATTTTTTTCCATTATGCAACACGCTAACTTTTGGCTACCCCTTAACGAATACTTTTGATCCGTTATTCAATAAGACTGGGAGAACTCCTTTTTAAGGATAAAGCGGCTGTACCCTTTAAGGGGTACTCAGCTTGATAACGTTTCAGCGGATGAAAATTACCCCTTATTTGAAACGCATGTAGCGGATAATTACCCCTCATTTGAATGGCAATTTCAGGTGCAGCTTAAAGGAAATATGTTTGCTAGGAAGTAAATAACAACTAAATATCACATTTCATTCAGTTTATTGTAATGAGAATAATTTAAAACTTAAAATAATTTTGTATCGCTATCACTCTGATTACCATCCAAGGTAATCCTCCGCGATTCGGGTGTGAACCATCCATCGTCTTATCATCGACGTACTCCGGAACTGTGCAGTGCTGAAATAAAAATATGAAAAATATAATTTCTGAAAGAAAACAATATGAATTTTCAATTAAATACTTACAACCTTCCTCATCATTATCAGCTTAACGGACAAAAAGTAACGCTTTGGATTTGACAACATCTAAAACAACCCCTATTGAAGGGACTCAAGGTTTTTGAAATAAGGGGTAATATGGATCCGATAAAATTGATTCAACATAGAACAATCTTGGAAATTTTACACAAGTTTTGTGGGCTAGCTTGTATGTCTGTTCTCTGTGGTATAACCAATCTTGATCCCCGTACAATTAAATTTCCCACTTTTCCAAGCTCATTTCGAAAAGCGTGATAATGTTTTACCTGTTGGGAAGTATAATTCCAAACACCGCGATCAAGAAACTCACGAAGTTCACTAATTTCTGGATCTTTTTCAGAAGCCGCCTCGAGTTCACTCACATCAACCGCTGCTAGTTCTACTACATTCCGAATGTATACACAGAAAAAAATAATGACTATTACGTGTCATTGAAAATGGTTACCTTTAAAATAAAACTGCCTATAATCGAAAAAGCATGTACATTTAAGTTAAAATCATTCAAATTTACAGCAAATGTCCTGTAACAGAATGGAGCATGACATTTGCCATAGTTTTACAGGTCAAAGGCAATAATTTTTAGTGAGCAGGTTTTTTACAGGCTGGTTTCAAATTCCAGGACAATGAAAATTAGGGTTGTCAATCAAAATCACAAAAGCTATTATGCTAGTAACTGTTCGACTGCCAACATTTTCACTATTCAGGAGATTACACAAGTCAGCTAAGCAAAAGTGACAATTACTCCGAAAACAGCGATGCGATGAATATGCAGGACCAAGCAGGAGGAAGAAGAGGTAACTTTTTTTTCATTAGAAGCTCAGAACAGATTTTCAACTTTAATTTTTTTTTCTAGCTCAAAATAAACCGGATAAATGGAAAAATTGTTTACGGTTGGCTTTTTCAAAAGCCTTTCCTGTGTGATTGCTATTGATTTCGACGCATGGAATTATTTGCATCGATGGAGACGGTCTTACCGCCAACAAACTCGCTGATTTGGCTAAATTAAAGCGGCATTTGACGTGGCAACCTGTACGGAGATGGGTTCTTGTAAGATGGAATTCCATCCGTGTGTTTTCGTTCCCATGAACGATAGGAGAAAGTATTCACAAGATGAGATTAAATAATAATAAATAATGCTTATTGCAAATAGATTGGTTTTACTCAGAAATGAAAAATCGCCATTAATTCAGGTTACTAAAACATAAACAAGACAAATTCCAATAGGAACGTTCTTTCCAAGTTTACAGCCTGTAATTTTAGAGCAGCCTGTAAAAAAATACGATCACGTAAAAATAAATTTCACGTGATATATTTTCGACCTGTAAAATTGCGGTAAAAGTCCTGCTCCTTTTTGTTACAGGATATTTACCGTAATTTTACAGCAATTAATTTTTTCTGTGTACTTCAGAGTCCGGATCGAGATCCACTGGTTCAGCATTCGACAAACGCGAAAGAGAGTCCGCAATGTTCGTCTTCCCTTTTCGATAGACTACGTCGTAACTAAATCCACTGACCACACTGACATGACGCTTAGAACAAAAATTTAACCATTTTCTGTCTAATTTTTTGTTGTCAGATTTTGCAGGTTCGCAATACCGACGGCAGGTGGCGAACCTGAAAAATTAAAAAAAAAATGCCCTGTAGGAAAAATGGTCCTGTTTAGCCCGATTTTATCGTAGAAATTGCGTGTTTTATGTTGAAAGTTGGTTGGCATTTCCTAACTGGGATAGCATTTCTTCAAATCGATCGATACGCACTCTGTAATCGACATTGCGTACTGTTGGAAAAATTATCCAGAAAACGAAATCGAGGTTCCAGTCAGTATGGTCAGTGCTAAATCCTTGAAGGTTCTTTACCCAACGTTCGATTCGGAGAAAAGGCTTTGATTGAGGCGAAAATATCGCTTCGAGAGGCATATGATCGGTTTCTAATTCAAATCGTATTCCAAATAGGTAAATTCGAAACCTCTCAACCGCCCATACAAGACCTAATGCTTCCTTCTCAGTCCGAGCATATCGTTTTTCAGTATCGGTTAAACTCTTACTAGCGTATGATACTATCACTGACCATACTGACTGGACAGTCGATTTCGTTTTTGAGATAATTTACGCACTCTGGAATCGATAGTACGCAATATCGATTCCAGAGTGCGCATCGATCGATTTGAAGAAATGCTATCCCAGTTAGAAAATGTCAGCCGACTTTCGCAAAAAAACAGGCAATTCAGACGATAAAATAGTGCAAAACGGGTACATTTTTCCTACAGGGCATTTCTACCGGAAAAATTATAGGTTCGCCACCTGCCTTCGGTATTGCGAACCTGCTAAATTTGACAAAAAAATAGCCAGAAAATGATCGAATTTTTGTTCTAAGTGTCCTGTCAGTATGATCAGTGATACTTTGGGAATACCTTGATGAAACTGTAGCAAGATTGCTCCCAGTCCCACGGAAGACGCGTCGGCAACAACTCGCGTTTTCAATTTTGGGTCAAAATGAGATAGGTTTTTTACCTGTCCGATTAACTCTATAAGTTTTTCAAACGATTCCTGTTCAGCTGAACACCACTTGAATGGTTTCTTGACTTTTGTCAGTTCACGTAACGGAGAAGAGATGGTTGCTAAATCTGGAATAAAGGCCCCGACATAATTAACCAACCCTAGGAAACTCCTGCCTTCTTCGCCAGTGGCTGGAGTTGTGAAATTTCGGATCGCTTGAACTTTATCCTCGCACGGTAGGATATATGCCTTGCATACTAAAACGATGCCCCAGGAAATCAATTGTCGTAAGTATGAATGCACATTTTGACTGGTTCAATAGAATAACACAATCGCGGAACTTCGTTAGTACACACTCGAGACTTCTGCCATGTTCTTTCTCTGTCTTTTCTGTTGTGATAACGTCATCGATAAAATTTATGGTGTTGGGACTTTGGGACAATCAGCTAGTATTTGCTCGGTGGCCTTTGGAAGACATAAATACATTGTTTTAAAAATAAACATTTGCCAATTTGAAAAAAAACTCATTATGTAATAGCGACTTTTTATTAATAAAGATTAATAAAACTGTAACTTACCTTCGGAGTGATGAAAGTTGTTAGCGGTTTACTGTCGTCATCCAACTCCAACTGGTGGAAAGCATCCTTGATGTCCAGCCTCGAAAAATATACCGCACCGTTCAATTTCCAACGAATGTTGGAAGAGGGTGAGTTTCACGCAGAATCGCTCTATTCACCTGTCTCATATCAATACGCAGCCTAATATCGCCGTTATTTTTGATGACGATAACCATTGGCGACACCCAACGACTTGGTTCCGATACCCGCTCAATAATGTCCTTGCTCAGAAGCTCCTTGAGTTTTTCGTCCACTTTCTCCAAAGCAGCGAACGGCAGTCTACGTAATCCTTGAGCAACTGGTTGCACCGATCTGTCAACCGGAATGTGAATCTTGACTCCTCTAATACTGGGAAACGGCCAGACCGTTCTTACTTGATGAACCGTTTGTTGACGACTTGGGAGCCCAACGATTAAAACGCCTGGTTCCTTCGCTATAGTTTACCCAGAAGTGGCTGAGGCCCTCCATCGACTACGTAAAAACAAGCAAGAGTCTTCAGTTGTTTGGTTCCATCGTCAATAACAATCTCGGCTTCGAATTGATCGGTAACAACTAGATAGTCCTTCTGAGCGTAAGCACGAAACTTCTTATCGGGATGTCCTGTCCGCCTGGTGAACTTCACACCATTTCGCATCATCATTTCATATGTTTTGCTGTCAATAATGTTTGACTGCACCCCAGAGTCGATCTGCATCTCGATCAAGACCCCTACGACTTTCGCCCAGACTAAATCTTCACATTCATTGTCACACGAAACCATCTCAACCAATTCTTCATTTTCCTCCACTTCAGTGTCAGCTTATAGCATGTAGGCGTTGAACATGAGTAGGCTTTTTGTTACGATATTGTTGACCTGACGAAGTCGAAGGAAACGCTTGGTTGAAATTGCGTTTCCCAGCATGTGAAAAACCTCGCGAGGCGCCCATGGATGTACCACTTCTGAAATTGTCTCTTACACGGGAGAAACAAACTGCTCGATAATGTCCCCGTTTACCACACTTCGAACACTTTTTATCCCACGCCGGACACGCTTCATTCGGTTCGTGATTGAGGCCACAGAACTTGCAATCTGCTTGCATTCGTTGCACATCTTCAGTACCTGTGGTGGTAGATCTAATTTGGCATGACATTTGATCACTAGCGGCCCGAGTGGCAACATAGGCGTTAATCTGCTTAACAACCTCTTCTACGGTCAATTCCGATTGCTACAGTAGCTTTTCGCGTAACGGTGCAGGAACAAATTGCAGCATTTTATCTACAACAGCTATTCCCGAACTCTCTGGCTGATTCTTTCCAAAATTGCATTTGTTTGCATACATCTGCGCACGCATCAAGAACTTTTCCAACGATTCTTCCGGCTCCGGCTTCATCGCCCAGAAAATGTACAGTTCATGAGCCTCATGACGTTGGTGCAAAATAGCTGTCAAGCTTGTCAATAGCCACCGTGTATGGGTCCACCGTTTTTTCTTCATCTTGAGCGACATCCGCTCCTGGGATGCTGAAGTAAATTTTTTTGCAGCTCCAATCCCCCATATGCTAGGAGTAAATCTTTCTTCTCCGTACATTCTTCAATCTTTGCCGCTCGCAAACAGATTTCATATCCGCGCTTCCAAGTATTCCACTTGTTCGTTTAACGGAACACTCGCGCATGAAAATGCTGGTAGATTGACAAACGCCTTATTTTGGTCCATCTCTAAAAGCAAACATTTCATGGTATAGCCGTCAGCCGTTCTTCCTGCTGACGTGTCGCAAATCCGGCTATTTTCCTGCTGTCGTGTCGCAAATCTAGGTAATCTTACCCTGCCTTAATCCGAGTTCATAACCTCAATCTGCTTTCATGCGCAGTAGCTCAAGGTAACACCTTCGTCTCTGCCAGAAGCCTCTGGGAACGAATAATTCTTTTTCGGTTTTATCTCATTTTATCCACTTTAAAATACATACCTTACACCATTATCCGTTTCGGAAACGGTTCCGCTCCAGGTCCGTAGCCAATTCTATCCTCGGTTTCGACGAAAATTCGTCCTCGTAGCCAATTTGTGATACTCGATATCCGAAAAAGAAACACACGCGTTCAGATTCTCGGTAAACAGTGTTGTTGTTTATTACACACTTATTTCAAGTCAGTCAGAACAAAAGTCACAGATATCAGAGTACAGATGTATCACCACAATTACTTTTTGAGTTTTTCACATTTCTTTCAACTCTTTAGGCACAAAATGATTTTTCTGGGATTAATTACTGGGTTAGTTTTGACCGAGGAAAATTAAGATCCGATAATTTTGACTTGGAATACAGAACTGATCTAGAGAACACTTGATATTGAAAAGTATTAATAACGTCTAGACATACGGTTTCTGGCTAAGTTTGTAGTAGGGGAAAGTGTTCCTAAATGCGCATATTGGGTTAAATGCGCATATGCTTGATAGAGCTAATCACTTATTTATTCACATGAAAAATGTATGATATCAATGGCATATCTTCTTAAAAGACAAGGCAAACAAAATTTTCAAAGAAACATGCTTTTCATTAAATTTAAAAATTAAAAAACGTTTTTGAGCCTTTTTGATGTAAATTTAACGACTGGTTCAATAACGTTTTCTGAAATTCATGGAAATGTTTTTATGTTTTTTATTTGCTAAGCATATTCATCTAAATATTCTAAACCAAATTGTTGAATAAAAGTCATAATATTCGCTTTAATGAACTTAAAAAAGGGGGGTTTATGTATGGTCATATCAGTGTTGTAATATGCCATGGTTTGATTTGCCAAAACATACACGCTTTCAAAAATTTAATCACTTTTGGATTCCAAAACGTTGTTGAGAACAGACTCATAATTAGAATTTCAACTTTTGTCGAAGTTATTTAAATTTTTTGTCCAAATAGAGAATTTTGTATTTGTTTTGGAATGAATTAAGTTTACATGCTTCTCAGATCGGATGATAACTTAAAAATACTAATAAAAACAAATAAATAGTATTAGGAAAAACAGAAAATTGGCTCAGATACACTTATTTTTTGTGTTCCTTTGCGAAACAATTATGAATAATTTTTGTTCAAAGCAAACCCCAGTAATTGAGAATTTTAACGAAATCGGTAAAGCTCAATCTTTCAACGTTATTTTCAAATAAATGAAATCGGTAAAAAACGGGTTTGGAATGAAAGTTTGCTTGTAACTGTAATCATGAACAAATTTTTGACATTTTTAATTTTCTAGAAAATTGAATGTGCTCTAAATTTCATGATAAAAACGAAAAATTAACTTAACAAAATAATTTGATTCATAAATTTTGGTCTGAGTAAAATATTGGCAATGATTGTTAAGCCTAAAAGCCTAAAAACGCTATTTGAAAATAAATATCTGAAAGTATTATCCGTGAATAGCCCTAACTGATTGAATTTCACCTTTATATGTACCTATGTTATTGACAACGTCCTCAAAAAGGAAGAAAACAAAATTTTTCATCTATATCATAATGTTTAATTCTTGCGGCACGGCAATCGCGAAACAACGCGGCAAAGCACTTTTGATGAAAATATCTGCAAATTGCGTTAACGAGGAACACAAAAAGCTGGCTTTGGTGGCCTCATTCATCTGCCTTGAGATCGCGTTCGCCATCCTGCATCGCATCGCTCTCACTAGGCCATCGGCACAAGTCAATGAAATAATATTTAATGCATTCAAAAGAAGTTTTTCACATAAAAAATCCTTATTATCAAATTACTATTCAAAACATTTTATTGAGTGTTCTTTGTCATCGTATTGCCTGGAAAATAAGTTGACAAAAAAAAATTATTCAGTTTCTTTCATGACTAAACTTGCGGGAGTGTGTAAGGAAATTTAAAAAAATTAGTGAGTATTATCCAGGATAGCTAGATTCTTTAGGTATGCTACTCCGTTGCTTGCATATGTATTAGTAGGCCAACCAAAAAATAGTTATAGAAATTCCACAAAAATGTATGGAATTTTTTTAAACTATTGGTTTTCTAGAAAAATTACTAATTTTAAAATTCTGCAAAAAATATAAAAATGTTAACCAATGTATTTACAATTCATGAAGCGCTTATGCGGATGAAAAACATAATTTTTACGTGGATTTTTTATTGAGTTAAAAAATTTATTGCTTTTTGCTAAATTCCTGATAACTGATTGTTTTTAAATTTTGTTGGACCTAAAATAAAGTAGCAATCATTACAAGTTGCAACATGTCATTTTTTAGCATATCTTTACAACTATATTTGCAAAAATGCTTTCCGAAATTCGAATGTTTTGCACAAATACTGCTAAATTTCCAAAAAAAAACTGTCTCGTAGTCAGAATATTGAAAGCATTAGAACATAAATTTGACTAATTTCAACACATGTTATTTCAAAGAATGCGACTGTATACTTATTTGAACAATAAGACCTCGCAATTTTCCATAAATTGTATCTTTGTTTCAAATCCCATACATATCGTTCGAAATTCCATAACTATTTTTGACCCTTCGTTTACACGGCTCCGTCGATTGAGGTTAAGCGCAATGTTTTACCTTCTTCTCTACCTATCTTGAGTATTATCAAAAAGTGAAAAAATGGCTAACAAATATATTCGAAAAACGAATCGAAGATCGTGGACCAACCAGGACATGTCCAATGCGCTTCGTGCCTTGAGATACGGTATGACCCAGTATTCCGTATCGAAAAAATATAAAATTCCGATGAGGACACTAAATCGATACTGGAAACTGAGCCCATCCGGAAGTTTCCAGATGCCCGCCCTAGGTCACAGGACTGTTTTCACGGAGACGCAAGAAAGGCAGACCGTGGAGCACCTGCTTAAAATGAGCAAGTGTTATTTTGGGCTTACACAATCAGATGTCCGGAAGCTTGTGTATGATTTGGCCGAGAAGAACAGCATTCCACATCCCTTTAATAAGGCGCACAAAATGGCAGGGAAAGTGTGGTTCCGGGCTTTTCTTCAGAGGCATCCAGATTTAACGCTCAGGAAACCTGAGGCAACATCACTGGCACGAGCAAAGGCCTTCAATCGGGAAGACGTCAACAGATTTTTTGATTTGCTCAGAGAAATTTTTGACAATCATCACTACTCTGCTAGCCGTATTTTTAATGTGAACGAGACTGGATTCTCCACGGTGTGTCTGTTTTTTATATTTATTTTCAATTCCATTTTATTTTTAAATTATCATTTTAGGTGGTCTCACACACTTCTAAAATTGTCGCCCAAAAAGGTGTGAGGCAAACGTCCGGAGTATCATCGGCTGAGCGAGGTACCAATACGACGGTTGTATTTGCCATGTCTGCGGCAGGAAGCTTCGTTCCCCCCATGTTTATCTTCGCCCGACAGAGGATGCACGAGACCCTCAAGAAAGCAGCACCAACTGGAGCCATATTTGATTGTGCTCCCAAAGGCTGGAGTAATGCTAAATGTTTTGAAAAGTGGTTCGACCACTTTTTAAAATTTACTAGGCACACCGAAGAAGAACCTATCCTTTTAATACTTGATGGTCATTCTAGTCACACAAGGAATTTCTGTGTACTAGAGAAGGCAACGGAAAACCATGTAAGAATCTTGTCGATTTCACCCCACACGTCGCACAAGCTTCAGCCACTAGATGTGGCATTCATGGCGCCCTTAAAGGCGAATTATAGCACGGCCGTAGGTCATTTTTTACGCAGACAACCAGGCTCTGTTGTAGGAATTCACGATGTTGCAGGATTGGTGAACGAAGCCTTTTCAGCAACTGCATCCGTGATGACCGCAGCAAACGGATTCCGGGCGTGTGGGATTCATCCGTTCAATCCAAACATTTTCAGCAATGAAGATTTCGCCGCTGCAGACTTTCTCGCCGAATTCAATGACCATGAGCTAGACAAACTACTGGTAATTTGAACAATTGAAATATTTAATATTCCACAGATGCTCATTTTGATCATTTTAGATGTCACTGCAGATCCGTCTTCGCACGTTGATGCCTTCCACGAACAGAATCATCATCAGGAAATTGCGTTGGAAGTTGTCATCGATCATCATCATGGTTCTGCAGGTAAATTTTGTACTTATTGCATTTTCAGCTCCTTTGGTTAACTCTATCACTAAACATTATCCACATCAGCCACATCCTAATCTCATTTGATCCACAATTCCATTCGAAAAAATGAATTTTAAACGATATTGACTGAAATGATTGATTGATTTTGAACTGATGTTCAAGGAATATTTAAAGAAGGTAGTGTCGAGGCAGCCCTGCTTTAGTATTAGTACACACTGCGACGTCACAATCACGAAAAATCTGTTAATTTACTAGGAAATTTGTCTTTTTCGTTGATAATTTGAAGAATTTGCTGGAAATGTTCCACTTTTAATACCTGTTATTCTAGAAGGATTCTTGCTCTTCAAGCTTGGTACGAAAAAAGTTGGATTTTCAAGTAATTTTTGTATGAAATAGACCATCGAAGTTCGAAAAAATGGTGGATTTTCCCTACTCAAATTTGCAAAACTTTAAAATTAGTTCAAATTCTTCCATGAAAATGATCAAGTCAGTGCAGTTTAAGATCCTTATTACAAAAAAGATATCAAAAAACAAACTTTTTTTTAGAAACACAATTATTTATTTGCGTTTTAGTAAATCGAGTTAACAATAATCAATTGATGTTAATTGTTCTACATAAAAATTGAATATGGTAAACCGATTGGATAAAAATCATGACAATCAGTTGAACACTCAATAACCACCAGCTAGACCTTTTTAAAGTAGATTTTATCTTCGTTTTTGAACGTTTTAGCTTCAAGATGACATTGCGTTCATTGTTAAAACGAGAAATAAAACATAATGCAATCTTCAAAGGACCAGAAAATTTCATAACATAGTGAAATAGAGGTCTTACAAAACAATCAAAATGAAATTGGAATTCATTTTCATTCTAAAACATGTTTTTCTTTGAAATTTCTGCCATTCGCATATAAATTTTCGATACATTCGTTTTTGTGACGTCACAAAAAAAATCCAATATGGCTCTCGACACTACCTTATTTAAATATTCCTTGACTGATGTTATTGTCAACTTGTTTCAAACAGAAGAAGGTATGTTGTGTAGTTTTTCGAGCAGCAGCAGTAGCGTTTGAGGGTGTACATAATTAAACACATTAAACTGATTAATTGGTATATACCAATCAACCAATTTGATGTCTTTTTACTATGTCCACCCCCGAACGCTACTGCTACTGCTCGAAAACAAAAAGAAATGCAAGCAGATTTAATCACAGCAGGCGTGAATATCAACTCGTCACAATCGTTTCCATGGTTACCCTTCTGGCCATCCGTTATGCGTGACAAAATTTGTTTTGTTTCTTGTCGTGAGTTATAGGTATTGACTGCAGCTACTGCAGGGCGGGACAATCGAACGGTTATCTTAGCGCCCTTGGTAATGAAGAGCCTCAGGCTAAGAGCTGGCATAGTTTGGAAGAGCTACCTCATATGAATGGAAAGGCGCAGAAGATTAGACTAATGACATGGTGTGAAGTTATTCAGAAACCCTATTTATTTGATAGCATTTAAACCTAGTTCCACTCAAATTCAACAAACAGAAGTTCCAAGCTTTAAGAATACTTTACATTGAACGTGGGTTTCTCAAATAGTATGTGGGTCTTCTTCTTCTCCTCTTGATAAAGTGTGTGGGTCGCTCATTTACAATCGAAAAAAATATAAAAGAAGAGAAATTAGACTTAACCAGTGGAGCTGAAAATGTGCATTGAACCTTATGGTCAGCGCAAATCCAATTCAGTTTTTAAGTTGTGAATAAAAAGCCCATCTTATGTTTAATCGTCTTGATGCTCATGCGTTTACAGTTGAATAATCTTTTATGTATTTTTATTTCAGCTACGATAGAAATCGATCCAAACACATTCTTTGTGTTAGACGAAAAGGGAACCATAGTAGAAGCTTCTATCGATGTGGTGATGAGCTCAGACTTGGAAATGACAGCTACCCATGGTCCAATTGCGTCGACGTCTGCGGCAACGACTAAGAGAAAAAGGAATGTTGTTAAAAAAAAGCAAGAAGCTGCTGAATTAACTTCAACAGAACATAAAAAAGATCTAATCCTTTCGCAGGCTCGAGAAAGGGCCCAGAATATCAAAAAAGGAACAAGAAAACGTGGAGGTCGCAAAGACAATTCCGTGTGCTACGATACTTTATGTTCATTCTGTGGAACTTTATTTAGCTTGAGTGATGGTCAAGACAACTGGTTGAAATGTATAAACTGCAATGAATGGTACCATCTCTCGTGCTTAGATGATTATGCTTCAGGACAATTTGTTAAAAGATGTGAAAACTGCCGATAATTTTTTAATTGAAATCCTCCATATTCTTTGATTACTTTTTTGTTAAATGAAATGTTTTTTTTCGCAATAGTTACTATTGCTAAAATTTTTATAAAATTATTCATTGTCCTCTTTTTTTAACTCCTTTTATTACAACACAAACATTCTCCAAGTTGACCTAAATATATCCAGATTTTTTTTCCCTTGTATATCATGTATATCAATAAATAAAAATTGGGCTTGTGATATAGCTCAGTTGGCAAGTCAGTTGCTTCCTGAGCCGATGTCCGCGAGTTCGAGCCCAAGAGTAAACATCGAACACAGTTGTACCGAATAAGTTTTTCAATAACGATCCGCCAACTGCAACGTTGATAAAGTCGCGAATGCCATAAAGATGGTAAAACGACTATAATCGAAACAAAAAAAAAAAAAATAAATAAAAATTAAAACTCTCCAATATGTAGTTACTTACTGTATTAAACAACGATTTAAGAATATCACATGTATTGGTTGAATAAACTTGTACAGCCTGTCACACTTTAAACACAAATATAATTATTCTCTACTTTAGCATATCAATAATACCTACCTAGTTTCATTTCTCCGAAGCACCGGGCAATCTGCTTTCAAGAAAGAAGCCTTTTCACACCAAACTTTTATGGTTACAAGAGGATGATTCAACTCTTACATGGATGGATGACTTTTAGGATGATTCAACTCTTACAGTTTTGTCGTTCAGGAAACTTGAGGCTGTCTTAAAGCCTCTCGAAAAAATTTACATTCAATTTGTTGCAACGACCAAAAATATCTAGTGTGGACTGGGATTTACGTATGTCATTGTCCAATTGGTTTTGGGGTGTAAAATTCAAATATAATAGTTAACGTAAATGTTAAAAATAAGTTACACTCTCAGCTCTTCAAATTATGTCTTTTATCTAAATTTATGGAAAACATGTATGATAAATACGGAAAACCAGCACCAGCTGTATTCCTCCTATACCCAACGATAGACTACCAAAACAATATTTGAAAACTAAAATATCGTTGATTCAACATTACAAAGCGATTTCATACGGCAGGGCATTTCGATTCCATATATAATTCGTTATGTTTACGGTCGTTTTGCAATTTGTATATAGGCATATAGTAATATCATATGCGCATTTAGCCTGCTAGGAATCAATGATACTGTGATTTGACTTTTTTGATTGAAAATTCAATTTCTCTTCACTGTTGCTACGTACAATAACAAAAATCATCAAATTTGCAGAAAACATATCAAACTTTTGGATGCTATAATTTTTTTTGGAAATAAAACTGCTGTGTTCGAGAAAACCTGCCTTTTCCTTAATATGCGCATTTAACCTACCTTCCCCCTACTTGAATCAAGCTTTAAGATGTGATTTTTTGTTTATGGATCAGCTAGCCCCATTTTACCCTAAAATTTCACAAAATTATGGAAAAATAAAGACTTGTGAAGTGTAAAATGTGAGTATTGAGTGTCTTAATAAATGTTGTGAATTAGTGTTCCTAAAATCAATCATTTTCACTGAGCCATGCATGACTACACCCTACAAACAATGCATGGCGGAGTTCCCATTATTTTTCATTCAGGTCATAGTCTATTAAGAAACTATCAAGTACCGTCAAGTAAATAATCGTTTTAAGAGGCATTTTATAATTCATACAACACCTAAAGATACAGGGAAATGGTAGTCACGTTTTGATTTCGCAAATGTCCAGACTCTTATGCTAGGAATCCGGTAGAAAAGTTCTTCAACTGTCTGGTAGAGTGGAAACTACATCCGATCATGTCATCGATTTGTTCAATGTCACGACTTTGTGGGTGGAATGAGTGTGGAGTGAATGACGAAATCAAAAAATGTGAATATCATTATGAAGTTCTTCTATGCTAATTTGGTTGTATTTCGCCGACTTTCGAAACACGTGGGGGTGAATTTTTTTTTCTCTCATTCATGCCCTACTGCGGTCAACGAATATGAATTCTTTGAGCTCTGCTCGATGCTGATTCGTGATATCAATTTCTTCTTTTGTCAAATTTTCAAGTATTTTATGTAAATTTCGAAAAAAAAAATTAGAATATCCGAAAGATTATAATACCACAAAAAAATTTTTTTTTCAAGATAGAAGTTATTTTACCTTTTATATTCTTGATATTATGGGTAGTGAACGGTAGACAATGTGCAACTCGAGACCCCATACACCTAACCTTCGGGTAGTGGTCATATCACCTCTTGTATGCAACTCCGTTTTTCTACCTCCCCGTGGTGATAGCTGGGGTGCGAGCAACCTTAGCGGAGATCGGGTACCCAATGCCGGTGGATCGCATGCAGACTGAGTTAGGAAGCTTCGTAGGTGTCTGTTACTCATGTCAGGGGTGGCGTGCGGAGTGCAACAACGTCCTGGTGGTGCTCGGGACCCAAAACGGCACCATCACGAAGGTCCTCCTGCGAGATATTGGGGTTAGCTGCGGGCCTTGCGAGCCCATGACTATAAAAAAACATAAGCAAAGAACAACGATCTCTAAATTTTGTGGGCAGTACTCACGTGCTCTCCAACGAATTGAAGAGCCGCAAATTCGACATCGTAGCGCTGCAGGAGGTAAGCTGGAAGGGCTCCACGGTACGAACGTATCCAGATGGTCGTGCCATCTACCAGAGCTGCGGCAACACACACGAGCTTGAAACAGCTTTTATAGTGATGGGAAAGATGCAAAAGCGCGTGATCGGGTGGTGGCCGATCAACTCACGAATGTGCCGGTTGAGAATCAAGGGCCGGTTCTTCAACATCAGCATCATCAACGTGCACAGCTCTCACCTCGGAAGTACCGGTGACGACAAAGACGAATTCTACGCGCAGCTGGAGCGTGAATACGACCGTTGCCAAAAACATGATATCAAGATCGTCATCGGGGATTTCAATGCTCAGGTCGGCCAGGAGGAGGAATTTAAACCGACAATTGGAAGGTTCAGCGCGCACCAGCTGACCAACGAAAACGGCCTCAGACTTATTGATTTCGCCGCCTCCAAACGAATGGCCGTACGTAGTACCTTTTTTCAGCACCGCCTCCCACACAAGTACACCTGGAGATCACCGTACCAAACGCAATCACAGATCGACCACGTTTTGATCGACAGCCGGCACTTTTCGGACATCATCGACGTCAGATCCTGTCGGGGCGCCAACATCGAGTCGGACCATTATCTGGTGATGGTGAAGATGCGCCCAAAACTCTCCGTAGTGAACAACAAGCGAAACCGGCGCCCGCCTCTGTTAAACATCGCGCGACTGAAGCAACCTGAGGTCGCGGCAGACTACGCGCAATCGGTCGAAGCAGCGCTGCCGGCAGAGGGCGAGCTTGACGAAGCCCCTCTCGAGGACTGTTGGGATACCATCAAAACAGCCATCAACAGTGCGGCGGAGAACGTCATCGGTTATGTGGAGCGATCTCGACGGAACGACTGGTTCGACGAGGAGTGTAGGAGGGTGATGGACGAAGAAAATGCCGCGCGGGCGGCAGTAGTGCAAAGAGGCACCCGTCGAAATGTGGAAAATCACCGACAGCGGAAGAGGCAGCGAGTCCGACTTTTCCAGGAGAAAAAGCGCCGCCTGGAGGAGGAGGAGCTCCAGGAGCTGGAGCAGCTGCATCGTTCCCAAGAAACACGAAAGTTCTATCAGAAACTCAACGCATCCCGCAAAGGCTTCGTGCCGCAAGCCGAAATGTGCCGGGATAAGGATGGGGGTATCCTGACGGACAATCATGAGGTGATCAAAAGGTGGAAGCAGCACTTCGATGAACACCTGAACGGCGCACATGCAGGAGATCAAGACGGTGGGGGAAGGTACATCGCCGGCGTAGCCAACGACGAAGAGGAGCCACTCCCAAAGATGAGTGAAGTTAAGGAAGCCATTCGCCAGCTGAATAGAAACAAGTCGGCTGGGAAGGATGGCATCGCAGCTGAACTCATCAAAATGGGCCCGGACAGGTTGGCCGATTGCCTACATCGGTTGATAATCCGGATCTGGGACATAGAACAGCTACCGGAGGAGTGGAAGGAGGGGGTAATATGCCCCATCTACAAGAAGGGCGACAAATTGGACTGTGAGAACTACCGAGCGATCACTGTCCTCAATGCCGCCTACAAAGTGTTGTCCCGAATCCTACTCCGCCGCCTAACGCCACAAGCAAACAGATTCGTGGAAAGTCATCAGGCCGGCTTCATGGAGGGACGGTCTACGACGGACCAGATATTCACATTGCGGCAAATCCTCCAAAAATGCCGTGAACACCAAGTCCCTACGCATCGTCTATTCATCGACCTCAAAGCCGCATACGACACGATCGACCGTAACGAGCTATGGAAAATCATGGACGAGAACGGCTTTTCCGGGAAGCTGATCAGACTGATCAAGGCGACGATGGATGGAACGCAGTGCTGTGTGCGGATCTCGGGTGAATTGTCGAGTTCATTCGAATCGCGCAGGGGGCTTCGACAAGGTGATGGTCTATCCTGCATGATGTTTAACGTGGCGCTAGAAGGTGTTATTCGACGAGCGGTGGGCGAAATGCGGGGCACGATTTTCAACAGATCCAGTCAACTTATCTGCTTTGCCGATGACATTGATATAGTCGGCAGATCATCTGCGGCGGTGGAGGAGATCCACCGCAAACTGAAATGCGAAGCCGGAAGTATTGGGTTGATGATTAATACGTCCAAGACGAAGTACATACTGGCCTGCGGATCCGAGACCGACCGAACCCGCTTGTCCAGTAATAACAAGGTCACGATCGACGGCGACGAGCTGGAGATAGTCGAAGACTTTGTCTATCTCGGCTCACTGGTGACCGCAAACAATGACACCAGCCGTGAGATCCGGAGGCGAATTATCAGCGGAAGTCGTGCCTACTATGGACTCCACAAGCAACTGCGGTCGAGAAGACTTAGCCCTCGCACGAAGTGTAACCTGTATATGACGCTCATTAGACCGGTTGTTCTCTACGGGCACGAGACATGGATATTGCTCGAGGAGGACCTGCGTACACTCGGAGTATTCGAGCGACGAGTGTTAAGAACCATCTTTGGCGGCGTACAGGAGAACGGAGTGTGGAGGCGAAGGATGAACCACGAGCTCGCGCGCCTCTACGGCGAACCCAGTATCCAGAAGGTGGTAAAGGCTGGCCGGATACGCTGGGCGGGACATGTTGCGAGAATGCCGGACGACTGTCCTGCAAAACAGGTGTTCGCTACGAATCCGGTAGGAACAAGACGAGCGGGGGCGCAACGAGCGAGGTGGTTAGACCAAGTGGAGCGTGATCTGGCGAACGTGGGGTGCCCGAGAAATTGGAGAACGGTTGCTATGAACCGAGTGAATTTTAGGAATTATGTTCGTCAAGTTATGTCGTGAGACGGAATACTATGTAAATAAAATAAATAAAATTTTTCGATGGGTTTTCGACAAAAATATTCAACAATCTAGTGTTAATATGATCAAAACGGTAAGTTGTATCGAAGCTTGGAAGAAAAAAAACATTTTTAATTTTTTTTCTCAATTTCAGCGACATAATTCCTTCACACAAGGCTTTGAAGAAGTGGGAATAAGAAATGCGAGCTCCAAAGCATTCATGCTGGTGGTCGACGGAAAGATGGTAGCATACAGCTTTTGTTAGTGTACAGTGTTGTGCTATTATTAAGTGGTTTTATTGTGAAAATTAAAATATGTTTTATTCAAAAATAAATAAAGAAAACTAAAACGACAATTTTATTATAGGATCACGAAATAACATTAAATTTTATCTTCCTTCAAACCATGTAAATTCGTTGAAAAACATTGAATTTCACAGTTTCCTTGAGCAAATTTGGAAGCTATAATAACCATCCATTTCATAGTTTTGTGTTTTTAAAATGTATGGAAAAAGTTGATTTTTTCATGGTTAAGTTGCTTAACGACCCCCTTTTTTCGTGGTAATTTTGGTCTAAACCGTAAATTTCACAGTCGAAAACAATGAACTTGACAGTGCATTCAACGTTTCTTGTATCATGCTATTATAGTGTCAACCATGAAATCCATGGTAATGTGAAAATGAAATTCATGGATTTTTCACAATGTTTTTCTATTCGGGTAGTGATACCTTAAAGAAGTGTGTTGGCCCTGTTCTAAATATAATTCTCATTATAGTTCACCCTTTCGGCTATCCAAACAGCTTTCCTAGCCCAGTTTTCGGCCGCAGGGAATTCACATGGAAGAACGCCGTTTTCTACGCACACGCTCCTTTTCTTAAACTCAAAATTGAGTAGTTTTGGTTCAAAACAGCACTTCGGTGGCAGCCCTCAACTTTGAGTTCGACTGGGAAATCGCAAAACTAAGTTCTGATAGGCATACTCAAAACTAAGTTCGCCAGCCGAACTCGAATTTATCCTTTCTCTTCGAGGGCAGCTTATTTTCAGGGAATTAAAGGATGATTAAAATTCGTTGTACCCGGATGTTGCTGTTCCGGTACATTGCATTGCAATTACAGAGCGGTGGAAAGTTTTGACACCCCCGGTCAAATAAAACTTCCGGATGTTACTTCCCATCGGAAGTAAACAACATCCGGAAGTTTCCGGACATTCCAAGCCGCTCATCATATGATGACAATGACGGACAGAATTTTACGCTGACACGGTGAACATGCATTCCATTATGAAGTTCCTTCATAGTCTTCCGGTAATTGTTCCGGAACGACAAAATTATGCGTCGTGTTCGTTGGTTGCTCCGGTTCGAACTGAACTCGCTAAGTGTTTTCAGTCCAACAAAGAGAGTTCAATTTTTAGTTCATATGGTCGAACTCAGCTTTGCTCACTCGCCGAAGGAAAAAAAGGGATTATGTCTTGTGGTTCAAAGCTCTCGCATCCGTAAAAGAGTTTGGATATTACTGTAGCAAAGCCAATTTTTAAGAGTGTTTCACGACTACCATATCTACCGATTATTTTTAAAAATCGATTTTTTGCTTCACAATCTTTTTGTACAGTTTTGATATGATCGTTGGCATTTCCTTTTTGATTAATAATTACACAAAGTATTCTAATGTTTTTTTTCTTGAGATTTCTGCTCCATTTGCTGTAAGTGTTTTCATTCTGAAGAAATGGTGACGACCTATCGTACCTGAACAAGTGTGAAGAAGAGTGCTCTTTTCGGCATTTATAGAAAAGCCGTTTTTTTTCTGCCCATCTTATTGTAGCATCCAGTGTTCAAAAAAGTCAAATTCATCTATCACTATACAAATTTAATGAGATAAAAATGCTTTCTTCCCCATCTATTGGACAGACAGCGAAAAAATATCAGGTTGGCCTAGACTAACTTTATAATGATTTTGAATATTTTTGCTTTATTCCATCATTCACTCGGCAGTCAGTCATTTCACGACTATCGTGACAGTTTGAGAAGTGTGAATATATTTCAAATGCTCAGTTTTTAAGTAAATTATTAAGTAGATCACCAACATGAGTAAATAAGATTAGAACAATAACACTTGAAAATTCTTAAAATTTCTTCTCAACTTTTTCAAAAGGTATAAAACGTTCTGAAATGTCCTTGTCTTAGTACATGCTCTTTTTGAATAATCCCAACAGAAAAGCAGAATATAAACAACTCCTAGTATATCTGAGCTCGAATTCTGTTTTCTTACTGGAACAAATTTTATTCCAAATAGAAATATAAACAGAAAACAAATTTATTTCAGCCAATGCATGCTTCCAACAACAACATCAAACTAACCGACTTCACTGATTTCAGCATTTTTGTGACTGAGATTTTTTGGAGGATCACGGTCACGAATAGGAAATGAAGTGACTTTTTAATTTTTATCGACTATCAGTCAGAGATTGCTTTGTGAATGATCAGAGAAAATCAGGTTCAAAGTAAAATGTATACTGTGATTGAAAAATTATTTCACATTCATACTGTCAGTCAGCAGTCAATTGTGGAAAAATTACTCCCACAAATCAATAATATATAATCAGCATATGTGAATACGGTTGTGCATGACTTCGAAAACACCGTTAATCACCAAAAGAAAAAATGTTGGCGAATAACAGAAGAAACAGAAGAAATTGCACCTGTTAAAGAGCTAATCACTTTTTTGTCGTAAAAGATACGAAGTTATGATATTCGACAAAGTTGTTCAGCGGAAAATTTCCTTTAAGGAATTTATAAATTGGCACAAAAACCATTTGCAGGCTTGGTTTCACAGAAGAAACAAAAATGATGTTGATTTTTCAGTACAAAATATTCAATTCTCCCATACAAACCTAAAAGTTCAAATTTACTCATGTAAACGTTACTTAAAAATTCTGCAAAAAATCATGGATGAGTTTTGGACCAAAACGAAGCTTTTAAGACCCCAGGGTTTGAGAAATTCAAAAATGACCTCAAATCGACTCAGTCTATTGTAGTATACCTTGTCGACAGATTCGATCGAAAGCTTTAGAGAGGTCTAGAGACACTAGTTCTGAGTCCATTTTTTCATGGCGGTGTTCCGTTAAGGTATGGAAGTGAAAAATTGTAGCGAAATTTGAGATTATTTGGTTGATTCCTGAGTTAGCGCAACGCGTTTCAATTTTGTATGGAAATTTGTATGGAAGAAGAAATTTTTGCACATTAAATCATCCAGAAAATTCAAATAAGCTTGAAATAAAGTCGGTCTTTGATTTTTAGTTTTGACAATTCTTGAGCTTCATTTTTTCCTATCATTACAAGCAGCTAAGAATTTCATGAAAAAAGTTATTACCATTTAAAAATAAAAAATCTGAATCCATTGAAACGTATTTAAAAATAGCAGACTTAACTTGCTAGAGCTTTTAATAATTTCATGAAATGTTTTTTGCAAATGTTGTACAAATCAATAAATTTCCTGGCTATGCAAAACAGTTTTTTGAGATTTTTTATTCTCATCCTACGGTTTCGCAGCTTTCAAACAAGCAGTTAAAAACGCTAAAATTAAAAAAATAATTTTGAAAACAAAAATTTTGTATAACATCGAATATTTTTCCTGGGGTAAAAGTTAGGTTTGTGGTTTGTTCACATGAATTTTACTGCAAGAATCAAGGAATATTTTATATTAAAAGTTATATTTTTTGGAGTTTTCAGTATAGCTCTGGCAATTTTTGAATTAAAAATTTGGACTTCCCATACAAATTTCCATACAAAATTAAAAATCGTTGCGCTAATTCAGGACTGGATGGATCGCTTCCAAATTTGTATTGCTGTTTCTGGCAGCAAAAACAACCAAAAAAAGTTATGGGAGGTGTAAAAATGGAAAATTTTGAAATATTCATACAAAGCTTGCAGGGGTCTACTGGCCACTCATTCGGGAAAAGCGGGAAATAAGGGAAAAAGACGGGATTTGAAATCCACCGGGAAAAAGCCGGGAATTCTTTCGAAAAGTCGGGAATTTATGGCTCAGTGAAACTCTGATCAATGGAGTCCGGTGAAAATAGGTGAAATTTGATCACCAGTCTCTTCCAATTGACTTCGACCGATTTATACACATTTAATCTTTTTTCCAGTGATCGAGACGATTTCGTCCTGTATTTTCAACAGCTGAAATTACAGGACCATCTTAGGACAGAAAAAAGATAACAGGAAAATAACTGTCAAATTATCCTGTAGAGTCGCTTGAGCTTTCTGTGAATTGCAGGGAGCTTTTGAAAAGTCCCGTAGCGTCGGGACAATTTCTGTTCGAAGTTTATTATTCAGTTGATTTGATTTTATTTTTCAAATTAAAGAAAATGTGAAAACTTATTTTCTGTTTGATTATTCGCAAACACATTGAATAACAACGAGGAACGAGGTTTGATGTTTTATATTTGAACACCGTTCCTTATATTAATTGTGTTTGCAAAAATTCTATCAGAAATAAATTTTCTCAGTTCTTCATCGTAAAAAGCCTAATAAAAAAAAAAACAAATTAACTGTAAGACATTTTCATTTGGCTTATATCGCTACATTTTCAAAATTTTTAAAATACTTTTCCGCAATCACAGACGGAACATGTGTCTATTTGTATAACCTATAGTTAACGCCGGGTGACGTTGATACTTACTGATTTTCGTTCTAGAAGTAGTAAGAATCTAGCCCCAAACAATTACCGATTTTGGTGCCGCAAATCGAATATTCCAACTAGAAATTAAATCCTTGAATCTCGCCAATTAGAAAGCTCCGAAACCGGACAGAACATTTTACCAAGCAAGTTTCTAATGGGATTCATGAGACCACTGCCCTGACTTTAGACTTTGATTCGTTCGAGTTCCTGTGCACTCGTAGATGATTCATCCCATATTTCAGGAGAAACGAAGCTTCACGAGATTTGGGAGAGTTTTCATTCGAATTCAGCGACATTTGAGCACTTTTCCTGTGGGTCGGAAAGTCCTGATCCCGAGCGTAATAAATGCAATCTTTCTGTGTACCATGTTGAAACGGATCTTCCTGCCTAGTAGGATCGGTTTCGACTAATTTCAACTTGCTTCATTGATCAACGGGAAGAACCGTAACGAAACCGTTAATCCAGTATGCTCGCAGTTCTCACTCGAGCTATTTCGAGTCCTCAAAAGCAAAAAAATGGAGAAGAATCTGAAAGAAACTATTGCCTAAACGGAAGCGAGAGAAAGAAAAGTAAGCAAAGGAACTGGAGGCGGAAAAATTGAAGGTGCTTTCCGACGCTCAGATAGAGGCAAGTTTGATGGACGAAAAAAATAAAATTCTTCAAAATATCTGAGAAACAAATAAAGTGTAAAAACGATTATCAAACATATTTTAATTGAATAATTAAACGAACATTTACCACTAAAAGAAAGCTTAATCGATTTTCCTTAATATGGTTTAAAAAATAAATAATCGGAACTTTGTTTGGTTTTCTATTTTACCAAATCGGGAATTTCGTGAGACTATGTGGGAAAAAGTCGAGAAAAATGCGGGAAATCAAAAACTGATTTTGAGTGGCCACCCTGGTCATGTGTATGTGACTTTTGAGAATGAAAAAGTAAGCTCATGATTAAGAGGAGTAGGCGTGGACTCGTAGTAAGCGCACGCGTTTTTTTTCGCTTGTCAAAATTTTTTGGAAATTCAGTTTCGTTCGTTAGGGGAAGTTTTATATAAATTGTTTTTTTCCCATAAAATTGATTTGAAATGCTGTTTTTAGTTCGAATTGTGCTGCAGTGCTTCGTAGAGTGTGCAGTCGCGAGAAAGTTATTTTTCGTGTAATAGTGTGGAAATGAACATATTTGTTTTCAAGCTTGGGAGAAGCGGGCTGGTCCTTGATTGGGAGAGCCAGGGCCTTGATGGATGTGATCCAGATAATAGCCAAACTAAGTCGTTTTTTTAATATTTTGCCTTTGAATCCAATTGAATTGAATGTTATCATTTGTTTAGCCCTAACCTCAGTTTTCAGTAGCAGAACATGAAATGTTTCGAGTCATCATTTTTCCATGGAATCGTTTCAACTAATTCATGGTAGAAGTTTAAGCTCCCTTCCTAGACGGAGGGAAGGCCTCCCCCGAACAGAGGTGGCAGTAGTGATACTCGGGAGTTGATCGGACAAATGAAGTCAGGGTTGGCGAGGGTGGTTGTTCGGGTGCAGATAGGGTGTATGTGGTGGGTGGGGTTTCCCCCCCCCCTTTCAGCAAAACGGGATGATAAGGAAAAGGGGATATTGAGCTCCGGTTGAGAACGGGTATGGCAGGTGGGTTAATCTGGATACGGTATGCGTTTTAGTGATGTTTTGGGACCCGTGCCTCCTTCTAATAGAAAGTTGGGAGGGGAAGGCCATCTTTGACCGGGGTTGGGGTTTGTGAGTAGGAGTTGCTTCTGTGATTGTTTGAGACTCCCCCTCCTTGAAGTATGGAGTGGAGGAAGGAATGGGAATTGACTGTAAGCTGGACAAACGGGTGGAGCCTGGTCCGACAATACAGGTGTTTGGACGCGTGCAGTTCTGTGATTGTTGGGATATCTTCCAGTCTCTACTTTTGTTTAACGAAGTCCCAGGTTGTACCAAGCTACAGAACTCAAAAAGTTGCATTGCAGGTTACAAAGCCAATGGAAATACATAATAAATTGCTTTGTGTTTCAACCGTTTACTGAAACTTTTCTGATTCTCATACTAGAGTAGACGGAAAGATACGAAGGCGAAATAGTTGATCTACAGAAACCCAAATGTAATTTTCTATATTTTTCTGTTCTCAGCATGATTAAAATTTGCTCGCGTTTACTTTCCTGATAATTTTTCTTCCAGACATGCTGAGCACAGTAGCGTTCATCACCAGGGGCCGGTACAAAACTTACCAGGTATCCATACCGAAAACCAAACCCTTTACTCTATCGGGAAAATCGTGCCCTGTCGGACATCGCCCTAAACCGAACCGGAAAACGGGAGAATTTGCTATAATTTTGACATTTCCTTCCGAGCCGAGAATCGCCGCACCAACAAGGGAAAGCGAGTGTGAGTGGGTGAGCGAAATGTGAGTTCGATTTTCTCAAGTACGTTTGCTCAGTGGTGAACCACCCACCAACCCACCCCAAGCAGAGTGAGCGAGCGAACGAGCGACGAAAAAGTGAGAGAGCGCCGACCATTGCGTTGTTCCTCGGGAAGAAAAATCCCACCCCATTGCTGGTGCGGGACTAGTTAGTCAGTGTAAGGATATTTTCCACCAAATAGGGTGAGCAAGTCCTATACGAAGAAGGTTCGGATTGGGTCGTAGCTCGGAATGGTTCGATTCGATAGTCAGTCAGTCGATGGGAGGCTCACCGTGCGGTTGTGTCTCTATTTCGTGTAGTCGTGGTTTTTCTCGGTTCTCGGTTTAAAATCGGTTCCTTTTGGTCAGGATTCCAGAGGCGATGGGATGGGGAAATGATGGCCTGAAATGGTGAAAATATGGTTGAGCGTGCGGTCCCGAGGTCCCCAGTAGGCCTTTGACGGAAGTTTTTTCCCCTTACCAAAGTGAATATTGCTGGTTCGAAGGTGTGGAGCGTAGGGAACGAGAGTGGGAACAGTGCTGTTTTTGATAAGATAATTGAAGAAGTACCGCAGAGAGTCTCGGGTGGTATGTCTATTTGGGTCGCTGGGCCGTTTCGAATGGGATCCTCTGTTCGATCCTCTGACGTGTAGATATTGATTGTGTGAGACCCTGTCCTCGCTCGTCCTGGCTGAAATCCGTTCTATTTTTCTCCGTTCCAGTGGATCAGTTCACCTGGCTGGCTACGACGTTGGGTTGGGTGGCCCCGGAACAGTAACGAGACGAGACGAAGGACACACACATTTCGCGTGTCTTCAAACCGTGCGTTTCTGTCGCCGTCGTCGACGTTGTCCTTCGGATCGCGTGAGCAATTCTCTAGATGAGCACGAATGCGAGAGCGAGAGTCAGTGAGTGAAAGTTGGACACGGGCGGGAGCAGCCTACTAAGTGATTTGCGAAAGGAAGCGAATTCCGTTGCCAGTGAACCGGTTCAAGAAAAATCCTGCCTGGCTGCTCAACTCGCTTCTCATCTGCCAGGAGATTCGCAGGATTCGTTCTGCTTTTTGGAGCTGACTCGCCTTCGCCTCTCGGTACTTCCACTGCTGTTTTTACCACTACACATTACTACTGCTACTGGCAAAGGATCTGCTGTGTGCAACTGTTTAGGGCGGTTCCGCAGACTGGTGACTTTGCTCTGCTCCATGCAGAAGTGGTTTTTGTCAAGTTTTCGTGCCTAAATGGTGCACAATTAGCTTAGAATGGTGCCTAATCTCTAGGATCAGTGACTAGTGCAATCGGGTTAGTGTAGTCTCATGTCGCAGGTGGACAATTCGGCTTAGTGGGCCTCTTTTTGCGAATGCTAGCTGGATCGTGTTCCGCTGGACCAGTTTTTTCGGCTACCTATTTACCTGTCAAAGATGATCTGGTAAAGCCAGCAGTGTCCTCATAGTGCAAACCGGGAATCTGACCCGCCAGAGACAACCATACGGTTACAAATTGTCATGAATTGGTGCAAAATCTGCAAATATTCGCCAACCAGAATATTTGCTGGCCCTTGACGCAGCCCCGAAAATATCGATAAAAGATTGTGTGTGGACCAGGGACAGCAGACTGAGGAAAATCAGAGCAAGACAGGTTTCCGCCCTACACGGGTGAGAGTGAACGAAACGGAAAATCCTGGTTTTGCTGAATCCCTGTGAGCCCAGCGGGTTGTGAATCGTCAGAAACACACAGCAGCAGCAGCCAGCAGGTCAGGACAACGTGGGCTCTGCAGCAAAGGAAGTGTGCAAATTCGATTTTTTGTCTCACTCCCTTTGCCAAAATAGGCACTGTTCCGAGATTCTTTCGCCGCGAGTTCGTCTCACCAGCACCAGCTCACCACGGGGCGGCACTCATTCTCTCCCATTACATATTTTGTTTTCGCTCACCTTTTAAATTAACGTCACGTTTGTTTTCGTGCGCCCTCCTAACTGGAGCAGGACCCAACTTCAGCGATTAGAAACAAGAAGGACGACGACGAGCGATGATGATTATGATGATGATGTGACAGAATGTGAACTACCCAAAATAAAAACCACCCACTTTCGGCTACTCATTTACTATAAAGCCTACTGTGTTCACATAACAACAACTGAAACAAACTCCAGTTCTATACGCAATTTTTCCGACTGGGAATGTTTGAAGTGTTACACACTCGTTAAAAAACAATTGTAAATTATTCGCGATTTTTTGTTAAATGGATTAGGAAAATTCCTTGTCTATGACATTCTACGAAAAAAGTCGAAAAAATACAACTCAAGCGTTAATTGTTCCACATTAAATTTTCTTTTCCGATTAGTATCCCAAAATATTTTCTACTTCTTCTGTTCAGCACAAGTGACAGTGTCTGTGTGGCCATGTGAATTTTCCCGCAAGAAAGGATCCGAAGAAGACGTCGTGTGTGTCCTAAATTCTCACGTTAAACGTACTATGGTGAAACTTGAAACAGGCGAGAAGTGAGAGAAGCAAAAACATAAGACGAGAGAAAAAAAGAAGTACACGAAAAACATCAGCAGAGAGCTCTTTAGGCCGAAATCCAGGGAAAATAAACCGGAAAAGTGACGACGGTGGCGAAAATTTCCAAGCAAGGAAAAGAAAAATGTTTCCGATTTTCGCAATCTAAACACATCAACTCTCAGGCACGCACGCACACACACACACACACTCATCCACTCATACGCGAGCGGATAACTCATACGCGTACAGGCGTTTACCTCGTTGCATGGTCGAATCGGAAAATTGGCTGGGATAAAAACAAAAAAAAAACCGATGAAAACATAATTTTAAGGGAGCAGTCGAAAAACGTTATTTTTAAAGTGTGCTACTTAAAGCGTGAAATCATAACCTAGTGAAAGGAAAAGAAAATAAAAGGAGGTTTAGTGAAACGAGTCGAAGACCAACGAAAAAAAAAAGAAAAAAATCCTAGCAGAGCAAAGCAAGCGAGAAAAAAAAGTTTAAACACGGTAGAAGAAAAACGGTGAGCAATTTGTGAAAGGGGAAAAGCGTGAAAATTTGTCGTAGTGTTGTGGTGGAGCATAAAAGGGGTGTGGAATTGAAGATTGATATTTTTAACAAGGCTAAAAATAGCGAAGCTTGTGCTGCTGCCTCTGCTTTCCAGAGAGTGAGAACGACGAAACGTTTGTTGAACGAGAAAGTTTAATTCAGCAATAAAAGGTAAGAAGAAAGTTATTGAAGTTGTCGCTTCAAGAGACACCTTTAGAGAGGTACCTAAGAAGTAAGCGTTTAAAATAGATCCTCCATAAAAAATAAGGGATGATCAAAATTTTTTAGATGCCGTTCTTTGATATTTAGTTTGAATTTTTGAAATCGAAGTTCTGATACTTAATTTCTTATTTTGCAAGCTAAATTACAATAGCTGATTCTTGTTTCTAATTTCTACTATCTTGTTACAGATTTTTGGTAATTTTGTAGTTTTTTCCTGTTTTTTCTTCTCCCTTCTTATTTCTACCTTTTCAAGTCTTATCAAGGTCAAGTTTCGAAACATACAATTTAGATTCAATTTGATACAGGATTTTAATTCAAATATAACATTTCTGATGAAGGATTCAGATTCAGATTTCAGATTCTGATTTCAGATTCAGATTTCAGATTCAGACTTCAGATTCAGATTTCAGATTCAGATTTCAGATTCAGATTTCAGATTCAGATTTCAGATTCAGATTTCAGATTCAGATTTCAGATTCAGATTTCAGATTCAGATTTCAGATTCAGATTTCAGATTCAGATTTCAGATTCAGATTTCAGATTCAGATTTCAGATTCAGATTTCAGATTCAGATTTCAGATTCAGATTTCAGATTCAGATTTCATATTCAGATTTCAGATTCAGATTTCAGATTCAGATTTCAGATTCAGATTTCAGATTCAGATTTCAGATTCAGATTTCAGATTCAGATTTCAGATTCAGATTTCAGATTCAGATTTCAGATTCAGATTTCAGATTCAGATTTCAGATTCAGATTTCAGATTCAGATTTCAGATTCAGATTCAGATTTCAGGTTACAGATTTCAGATTCAGATTTCAGATTAAGATTTCAGATTCAGATTTCAGATTCAGATTTCAGATTCAGATTTCAGATTCAGATTTCAGATTCAGATTTCAGATTCAGATTTCAGATTCAGATTTCAGATTCAGATTTCAGATTCAGATTTCAGATTCAGATTTCAGATTCAGATTTCAGATTCAGATTTCAGATTCAGATTTCAGATTCAGATTTCAGATTCAGATTTCAGATTCAGATTTCAGATTCAGATTTCAGATTCAGATTTCAGATTCAGATTTCAGATTCAGATTTCAGATTCAGATTTCAGATTCAGATTTCAGATTCAGATTTCAGATTCAGATTTCAGATTCAGATTTCAGATTCAGATTTCAGATTCAGATTTCAGATTCAGATTTCAGATTCAGATTTCAGATTCAGATTTCAGATTCAGATTTCAGATTCAGATTTCAGATTCAGATTTCAGATTCAGATTTCAGATTCAGATTTCAGATTCAGATTTCAGATTCAGATTTCAGATTCAGATTTCAGATTCAGATTTCAGATTCAGATTTCAGATTCAGATTTCAGATTCAGATTTCAGATTCAGATTTCAGATTCAGATTTCAGATTCAGATTTCAGATTCAGATTTCAGATTCAGATTTCAGATTCAGATTTCAGATTCAGATTTCAGATTCAGATTTCAGATTCAGATTTCAGATTCAGATTTCAGATTCAGATTTCAGATCCAGATTTCAGATTCAGATTTCAGATTCAGATTTCAGATTCAGATTTCAGATTCAGATTTCAGGTTACAGATTTCAGATTCAGATTTCAGATTCAGATTTCAGATTCAGATTTCAGATTCAGATTTCAGATTCAGATTTTAGATTCAGATTTCAGATTTTCAATTTTAGTTTCAGATTCAGATTTAAGACAGATATTAGAAGCAGATTTCAGGTTTAAAGCTGTATCTAACTTTCTATTTCACGATTTTAAAATTTCACTTTTTTTAATGAGTTTTCAGTCAGTATGTCAGAGTCAGTAGCATGGTGTAGGTTGTGTTCCGATTTGTCTGACGTTTGGATCAAAACCGCAATCATATATTGCAATCAGGTATTGACCGGCTGTCAAGAACCGGAAGTGAGCTGTAGAATTCGATAGGGAATAATTTGCGCACTAATTGCATTTCCCGTCATGATGCCAACCATCCAGAGTCCAGTAAAGAGAAACTTGATAATTTGTTGAGTCCTACTTGAAGATGTGGTTTTGGTACTCGATTTGAAGATTTTCTGATTCCTAGAGCTAGATCGTGAGCAAAACCCATCGCCTAAGAGCGCTCCACTCGTGGAAATATACGTTGAGATTGCTTCTGCACTCAACCTGCAGCGGTAAGTCGGTGGTAGGAAAATCCGAAGATTACCGGCATAAGTTATTTCCTAACCTGGTTTCAGACAACGTTGCGATGCTTATTTGCGCAGCAACTGAATGCATCCGGCAGCTGTCAATTATGTAGCTCGTCTTCAGGATTTAACATAGGCAGTTCTCAGTTTCTGCCAACTGATTGAATGTGTGAGATAATGAAAATGATACGCACATTGGATGGATCTAGCTTAAGTTGATGAAACCTTACCTTGTAAAATACTAAAAATTTGAAAGTTCTAAATCCAAATTGTTCCGAAGAACACTAACTGTCTGGGTTTGTAAAAGACAAAACCAAAATAAGGGGGAGTTCCAAAAAGGACATTTTTTGGATTTTGATTGTTACTAAAAAAGCTTTCACCTAACAATTTTAACTGATTAATTTCTACTATATTCGCTAAACCTAATTGTAATCGACGAGAACATTCGAGAGAAATCTCCCTTTCTCCTAAAATACGTTCATATGCATACAGATGGTTTTGTGCTGGGCTAGAAAACTAATCGCATTAGAGCCCACTGAGCCGAAATGTATGTTCTGTAGGTATATTTTGCTGAGCCCGAAATGTTCCCGTCCGTCGTCGTTCATCATCCGGTGCGTGATGTCCCAACATCCCATCAGCAGGATCCCATTTCACCTTGGAGAGTAACAGCAGCAGGAGTCGGACGTTGAGCGAAATAATTGACAATTTATGCTGCACGAAAGCATTCACGATGGTGGACTGGACAGTTTCCGCTACTCAATCAGTGTTATCTTTGAATTAGGCTCCTACTTGTGCCTCCCCAAGTGGATTTACTGGAGCCACAATCAACCTGCCCTCCTGCATTTGGTTGCGATTAGTCGGAAATGGTTGGATCTATTAGATATACCTATATGTTGTAGACTAAGGTAGGTCAAGCAATTAAGAATTTTTAACGGTCGCCATAGAAAAAGAAGTCAACATAACGCCTTTGAAAAAGACCAATAACGGCGCCGTCCAGTGACTACTGTAAAAATTCCTAAAACGCCTTAAAATGCCTAAAAATGTTCAACTGTCAGTCAATTTATTTGAGCACCTTTAGAGGCATATCAAGAAACTTTAAAAAAAAAATTGTTGCCAGACTTATAGGCATCTAGAAAATCAGTTCAGGAGATCTGAGAGTTAAAAGTAATCAGAAACCTCGTTCAATATGAAACGCGACGCCTACACATCCAAATATCAGGAGACATTTTTGTAGCTATATTTCTCATCAACTTTGTTATACGACCCATATACACTATATATTGGTCGTGTATAACTAATAAAAAAACAGCATTTAGCTACAAAAATGGAGATAATATAAATACATATTTTTTACTTCTGGCTACACGAATTGGACGTTATTCGGCACCTCATTCGACATCCTGAAAGGATGCAAGATAACGCCAGTTCCTACTCTCACCCGATAAAAAATTTGACAGATGATAAATATCGCCGTTCACATATTTAGTAGGGATGCCAATTTAGTCTGGCTACGAATCGCGATACCAAATCAATGGTCCTATTTAGTGTGCTGATTAATCGGGTTAGCACAATGAGTTGGTCGAATTAATAGGTAAGAATCATTGAATTTAGTCATTTCTCTTAAGCCCCTATTAAATTGGCAAACTATCGGCCTACTTCCTATGGAATGGTCTATAAACTTACAATCGCTACAGCGATAAGCGATGCAGGAATAAAGCTTCAATGATTGAATTAACCGATCTTAGGGAATTTTCCCAAATTTTAAACAGCCTGATCGGCTAATATTTAGCTAAGCTGCCAAGATAAAGAATAATTAATACTACTAAAACTGCAATAAACTGTTATAATTTAATTTTGGGCTTTAAAAAATCAGTTACCTAATCACCCGATTTAGTTGGGCTGCGTAGGGTGGTAAAGAATTACGGAATCTTATTCCTCTATCAATGGACCTATTAAGTCGTTTTTCGTAGGGTAACCTTGCCGCCATCCCGCATAAATCAGTACCATACAGAGACTATTTCCATTATCTTCTTTCCAAGTCACCCAAAAGATTACAATCATAGTTTTGGATTATTTATGTACGATAAAACTCATCATTTTTGCATGAAATGGATTCGTTTGGACTCACTGAACGATACAGCGAACGGGTCGTTAAGTAGAGTAACCATTTATTTTTTTTGCGTTTTTTTATTGTTCCGAAACGTATTTCATGATAACACTTATCGTTACTTTATGATCCATCTATCAAATGAGGACGATATAACTTATCGTCAACTAACAATGAAACCATTGTAACCCGTTCTGGGGTATTGAATTTCTTAACTTAATTTTTTTTTCAGAAATGATGTGAAAAGATTCAGGCAACTAATTTATTTTTTTTTCAAATGCTTTCTTACAATCATTTTCGTTTTCACACAATAATCAAATTACCCTCACAGATATTGCATTAGCACCTTCCGGATATTGCAAGAAGAACCTTCTGAACGTTGGTAGAAAAACCTTCCGCTGCACCTCCCGGTCGTTTCCAACGCCTTCCATATGGTGCAGAACAGATATATATTAATCACCCGATTAAGTAAGTTCCCGCATGGAACAGTATCATACAGACTGTATGATACAGTAACTATTCCCATTACCTTCCTCCCAAGACATCCAAAAGGTTCCCTGAATAATTTTTGGAATATTAATGAACGTTTGTGCTTGTCGATTTCTCATCAAATGGAATCATTTAGTCCAGCGATCGGCAACCTTTTGAGACAGAAGAGCCAAAAATTGCAAGTTAAGGAATTTTCCAGGTTTGAAAGAGCCGCACTTCATTTTATCCTTACTACAAAAATGGTGATCGCTATGATACATTGCACCCTGATGTGAACATTTCGTGTGAATTTTCGTTGTTTTTTTGGCAAACGGAAGCGATTTTCTTTCTTCTGAATCAATACATTTTCAAGACGAGTACAGCTTATTAACGTTGAAACTATACAGATTTGCCATTGTGACCTGATAAAATTTATCATTTCAAACTTTGGTGCAATTCTTACCTTACACCTATTCCCAGATTAAAAATAGATTTTCGATGTGTTCTGTAGAAATATTAAAAACATGCATTGAAAATTTATATCATAAAAATGTATATTACAAGAGGTAAATTAATTAAAAAAAAACAAACGATGATTACTTTTTTCTTCAAATTCAACAAATAAGCCTAACTTTTTTTTGATTTTGAACATCCGTGAAAAGCCATTGAGGTTCATTTGTTTGTTATGCGCATAAAACTATCATTTCAAATAGATAGATATTTTTTGGGCCTTAGTTTAAATTAACCAACAAATTTCAATTCATGAATGCTCAATTAACGGATTTAAAAAAAATAGTCTAAATTTGACAAAATTTAACGATCGGTCGCGAGATATGGTTCGATAATAAGGTTGTAAAATTTCTTTTTATTTTTTTATTACAAGCATTCTGATTCAGCTATTTAGTTTTCATTTTGATTTCTGGTAAAATAAAAAAAAATTATATTCTTTTAAATCCGGTTTGTAAAAGTTGTTAGAAGACATATAAAAGTTTATGGAAGAATATGCTTCTTTACCAAATAAAGTTGCTCCTTCGAATAAATACCTAAAAATATTCGTATTTTATATGAATTCTAAAATTAAATCCAGCACTCAGCTCCCGGTTTTCAAAAATATTGAATAACAAACTTAAAAATTTTGTTCATTTGAACTCATGTTCAAAATTAAAACGAAGAACTTAAATTATTGAAAATTTGTGAAATGCTTTCATGGATTTGAAAAGGAACATTGAGAGAGGGAATTCAATTGGTATTTAAAAAATTTAAAACAAAAAGTTTTAAGAAAGAAATTTATAACAACAACACATAACAATTATTATCAGTATTCAAAGCATTATACAAATCATCATCTGGTGTTCATATTTGATCAGAACGGTGGTAAAGAAAATTTATTTTTTAAATATTCAATTCAAGAAAAAAAAACTCAATATCATAATCTCAACAGTGAGGACTTTATTTGACGATTCAAAAATGCTCGGTTTAATCCGATTAAATCAGAACTACAAAGAAAACAAAATTCAACGGAAAACTTCCTTTACCACCGAAGAAAAATTTCTCGAGGCTTCCAAATGCTATATCAGACTTTTATAAAGAACATTAACTCTAAATCTCAAATCGGTTGCAAACTGACAAGATGCTGTTATTTTGTTCTCTACTATTTTTTTTTGGTTTCTTTTTGAATCCTGAGAAATATTATCTGAATTGAAGAAAAACTTTTGCTGCATCCGTTTACTCTAATAAATTTGGAGGATTTTCAAAATTGTCACACATTGAGCTAAAGAGCCGCAATTATACATCCAAAAAGCCGCAGGTTGCCGACCTATGATTTAGACCAGTTAATCAAATTGTCCCTGATATTATCTCATAACAAGCGACAAAGTCGGCGTGTAGTTTTGTCTTTATTCTCTCTCCGTGCAACAACCTTTTGTCTCTTCCTTATGTGTAGCATGACAAAATGAAATATAAATATGAAACGGTCTCACCCAATTTCACCGATTCAATATTGATGGTCCGCTGCTTCTTCGAGACTCCATTTCAAACTCCCTTGTCATTCTGTAGGTACCGGGAGGTTTATCCTGAATCAAGTTTGTCTTGAATTGGCAATCCAGGGCGATGTTGATTCTTCTGCATCTCTAATTCGATCCTGGGATTGGTATTACATCACTTTCGGTACAGCCGCTACCGGTCTTCGATGAAACTTGATTTCATTGTTTGGGCATCTTGATATAAGTAATCAATCCGAATCGCCGATTTCAAAAAAAGTTTCGAACTTCAGTTTTTATCCTTCAAGTATTTTCATTCTTGCTAATTGATGTTTTCCTCGTCTAAATTTCACATAATAATATGTGCAAACATGTGAAATTTGACGAGCCAAAAATTTTCACTCTTTCTCTAGTCACAGCTAACTTAGATCTCCTGTATCTTTATAAGATCTTTTCACGATCAGAAATTAAAAAGGAGATTCGTGTAATAATTTCTTAATGATTATATTTCACATTCAAATACGTTGGCCTTCTTTACAATGAATTTGACCTCAAGCCCAGGTTCCGGTTGATGACGATCTTGTAGCTGGAGGGGGAGGGGGGGGGGGGGAGAGAGGGGGTAGGTGGGTGGGGGGAACAAATGTTGGCAAAAAGATAAAATCAATCAACAAATTTCCATATAAACTATCTAAGATTTAGTGATGTACCTTCTAAATTTCAACTAGTACTGTCGGCTTTCCATTTGAAAAGCGTATTCGTGTTTATTCCCCCTTTTTAAGTTTTTATTCGTCAAAATTGTTAATCATAAAATAATGACGGTAAATTTTAAAACTTCTCTATTACAAGAAGCTTTACAAATTGTTAGCAAGTGATATTTTGAGTGCGGCCCGCCGAAAAGATTTTAAATTCGAATTGGCCCGTTGGTTAAGAAGGTTGCTCACCCCTGGTTTATATCATTACAAATTTTATACGGATATGAATTATTCTTCAAGAAACCAATTTTTTTTCTTGTTTTTTTAAATCCTCGAATCCAAAATCAAATGGATTTTTGATAAATTACTAAAGACTACAAAATTTACATTTTTCTGTGGTGAAATGAATTCAAGAGTTAATTTTGAATTATTTTTGTGCTATTTTTGTTTAATTTTAACAATTCTGTAAAATAATTGATTATTACAAATTTTCGAAAAATTTCAGATATTCTAAAAGCTCAAATCAAATCGTTTAGCAGATTTCAACAAACTTGTCAAATGAGGCTCTCAGAAGCATAGATGAAAAAAATGGTCGATTTTGAGATAATGATGTCAACTATATTTGATGATTTTTTTCGGATTTTTAAAGTTTTGTTTACATACTTTAACATTCAAAAAAATATACAAATACTTGAAAAATACATACCAATCATATAATTTTTAAAGCGCGTTTTCTCGAAATAAGTTTTTAAGCACTTATACCCCTTCGGCTTCAAGGGCCTCAATTGAAATGAAACTTTTGTTTTTGAAAACTTTCTTCAGTCGTGTTAGAAACACCAGTCATTCCAATTTTTTCCAATATTATTTCTTGATTAAATATATAGTTTAATAAAAAAATTCAGAGTCAGTTTTTTTCTTTCATGTGAATTTGTGAGCTCATCAGCTATCAATGATTGATTTCACTCAAAAATGAGTCATTTTTAAACTTTTGATTTCCATATCACCATAACGAAAGGTGAAAGCCAAAATTTTTCAAAATTTTCCAGTTCAGGGCACCAATACCTACTAAATCAATCATAAAAACATAGGCATCAAAATGCTTTCCTTGAATTATCAATTAAATGCTATAAATAAGTTTTTGAAATGGTTGGAAGTGTTTTTTAAAAGAAAATATTCAAATATTTTATGTTAAAAACTTATCTTTTTCATCTTCGTATTATATATAAATTTATGAAAAGTTTAATCACCATAATTTTGTTTTCAAATTTATTTTATCGATCCAACCGGTGAAAGTTGAATTAGAAATAAAAGGTTTAATCACTGAGTACCAGAGGATTTAAGTTGATCGCTGGCACTCTTGAAATAAGAATAAACTTTTTTTAAATCAAATTCAATCATTATCAATGTGTTTTCAATAAATTCTTTTAAATTCAAAATGATTTTTTTCGATAATTAATTTTAAAAACTGTGATTAAATTTTATTTAATGAATGAATGACCGATTAAATAAAAAAAACAATTTGATTAAATATCATTTAATCACTGTTTGTAAAGTAAATTATCGATAAAGAAAAAATATATTTATTTTGAATTTAGGAAAATTTATTAAAAATATATTAATGAAGATTAAATTTAATTTAAAAAAAATAATAATTTCAAGAGCGCCATTGATCGAATAAAATTTCTGGTATTCTGAGATAAAATCTTTTTTTAAATTCAAATTCTTCCAGTTACAAAATGATAGAAACAAGAAATTTAATTTTTTTTTTCAATTTGAGATAATACAGTGAAGTTTTTCAATCAATCTTTCAATTGAAAATGCCGTAAAAATGGAAATAAATTAATTGAATTTATTGTTTATTAACGCGAAAATACATACCCCTGTTAAACAGCTTATAACTTTTTTTTGTCTAATAAGATACGAAATTTCGGTCTTCGACAAAGTTGTTCAGCGGAAAATTTCTTTCAGAGAATTTAAAAGTTGGCACAAAAATCTCATTTCAATAATTTAAAAATTGGCACAAAAACATCAGCTGGCTCGGTTGCACAGAAGAAACAAAAATGATATTGATTATTCAGTTCAAAATATCCAGTTTCCTCATACAAACCTAAAAGCTCAAATTTACTCATGTAAACGTCACCCCAGGATTTGTGAAATTCAAAAATGACCTCAAATTGACTCAGTCTAATGGGTCAACCAATGAAATAGGCTTTAGGGTCCAAGAAGCAGTATAAAGGCACAGGACTGCTATAGCAGCACGCTTAAACCTTTTTTAGAGTTCTATATTTTCCAATATAAGTTTTGGTGTCTTCGCTGAAAAATCATTAAAAAAAGCTCATTATTGATTGCTAGTTTGCAAAAAATCTATCCAAAAATAATGTTTAATTTATTTATCAAAAGAAAGCCAATAACTTGACCAACAAAACCCAGTCAAAAAATTATACGAACTCGTCCGAACTCTTAAGGTTATAACTTACTGAAAAAAGGCATTATTTGGATATTTTGTAGTATATCTCTCTTAGTTGATATATGTATTTGAAATGTTCCACAAAATTGTATGTTTCAACAATTTGAACAACTTTTTCAAATATACCATGTTTGTAAATCGTATACCAGAAAAGATATTAAATAAAAACTTGAAGATACTTGTATTATTTTCAAAATGCTCGTAACTTTTATGGTTTTCATGCGATCTTGATGGCGTCTTCAACAAAATTTCTTAAAATAATAAGATCTACAACTTCTTGGCAAAAGTCATTAGGTCTTTAAACTAACATTAGGTCTTTAAACTAATTATTTTATGAAATATTTTTTTTATTTCCTTTCCAGGTGAAAAAATCACTTTTTTCTTTCAAGAATTCGATAGATCATCAAAAATATGGAAATGTTGTGAAGACATCAAATGTCTATCGTTTACCGTTTG
Organism: Uranotaenia lowii; assembly: GCF_029784155.1. Lineage (NCBI taxonomy): Eukaryota > Metazoa > Arthropoda > Insecta > Diptera > Culicidae > Uranotaenia > Uranotaenia lowii. The sequence continues at coordinate 102,072,502 of NC_073693.1, read as the reverse complement.
TCCGGAAAAATTTCAATCGCTTATAAGGTGCATTTACCCCTGTGTGCGTCGTCAGACTGTGTCTGTGGCACTTCCGGATTCTGTAACTTTTCAGTTATGCTTAACCTACTACGTACTAAATTCGGTATGAAAAAGATGGACATGAATTTTTGTTACTATTGACCTTCGACCGCAACACAAAATCTTAATATTCTCTTAATAATCTTAAGCTTCTTAGTTCTGACAAATGAATTTACCTCAACTACATCTTCAATGCAATGTATCAAATTTGAATTTGATACAAATTTCGAAAACTAAAAAAACTTCTTGTATGAAAAATCATTTGCTACTGTAGCTATTTGCAATTGAAATACCACTTTCAAACCAGTAACAGGCAGCGCTTTGATTCATGTTCGAAACATTCTTTCTTATCAATCATCATGAATTCATTAAAATTTAATCTATTCCAGCATAAACATTTATTAAAATTCAACTTTAGCCCCGGGTCCCAAATGTGTAGGAATCGAAAAGATTGCACACTAAATTATTCACGGCTCACGCCTGACCAAAGATAAATCATCGGATTCTGTCGAAAATCACACAGACCACCGGACCCCAGGACCGATCCAGGACGATGAAGAGAGCTTCATTCATATCTATAGGAAAAGCTGCACCGAAAACCGAACCAAACCCAAGTCTTGATGATGTCCCCGGCCTGGACTGGTCCGAACCGAAAGCCACAGCCAGTGGGCGATGTCCACTCTGATTTTGCTGCTCCAATTTCCATCAAACGAGGTGGCTCGTCGTCGACTAATGCCGGGGACACCGAACGAGTCAAACTTACAACGTCGTATCAGAACGGGTCCGGGAGTTCGACCATCCCTACTTCCGGTGGGTTCTTGTTTTATGCTAGCCCCCGCACGCCGAGTCCCTACCTTGCCTAGTTTGTTTCCCCTGCAGATAAGTGATGGCTTTTGAATGTTCGGTCCCGGGGAAGGGTTGCAAAGTGAAGCATGGAAATGATAAACTCCTACCGTTCTACTGTAATGGAGTGGTTCAGCAACAAAAAAATGGTGATTTAATGTTATAAGGCGCTAGCTCTGAAACTAGCGGATAAAAGAGTTCTACACATTGATTTGGTTTTAGAAGACAGAAACATGTTTCGCCATTTTTTTGAAAATCTCTTTTTTTAATAGTCTACAAATACCTACTGTTACCCGAGAAGAAATGAGGCTGAAAATAGTCATTGGACTATTTTTAACTTCGATTTAGTTTTATTTTGGACAAAAGTTAAGGTCCCTTTCATAAGGGATTAAGTCTCCTTGAGAAAAGGATCAAGTCTTTTTCAACTCTTAAAAAATTATTTTTTTCTGGTTGCTCCACAAATTTTTTTCGAATTTATCTACGCGGCCAACTGCCATCAAAATGTCTGGAGCATATTAACTTGAAATTACATGCTGTTTAAAACTGTAAAATTCGGTGAGTTCACAAAAAGATATGATGAATACAGGAAAATGAGATAAAGTTTCCCCATTTGTAAGCGTTGCAAGTCTCTCGAAAGAGGTCTCATCTAATTTGTGTGTAGTTTGTAGTTTTTATATGCAGTGAGTATCCGAAAACATCCACCACGACGTTTTCAAGGAATGGCTGTAAAATCTTTATATTTTGTTTGCATTTTACTGTGCAAGCTTTATCCAACTTGATGAACTTTAATTATCAACAAGAAAAACACAAATTTTCCCCATATATTGTACAGAGGTATTGATAACACGTCTATCAAATTTACTTTATCCGAGATGCACATAGTTCAAGACCTTGTTATGACTAATTTGAAGCGTCTTTGGTTTTCTCTTCTATGGGCTCTCGTTTTCCAGATGAAAGTTTTAACTTTTGAAGCAAAATAGAAATCCTTGAAAAAAAATTTGTAGACCACACGCAACGTTAAATTTTCTAATGAATTGTCTGCAATTTGGAGTATTATAATCCTTTGAAACTACAACATCTAGGAAAAATCAAGAAACCTTAATTGATTTGAGGACAACAAATTGATTAGTAAATTAGTATTGTTTCATAAAGGTGTGTTGGTTTATCAATAACTAACGATTAATTTACTAGAATCTGTTGAAACCAGATACTTAAAAATATGATTTAAATCGTAAGGAACATAAATGATGCTTGCTGTGTAAGTTTTAAACAGTATTCAAAAACAACTATTGAATGATTGATTGAATGATTGTATGATTTGAACTGATAAAAACACTCATTTGAGCTTCAGGATTCAAACCATTCAAACTCTAGCCAACTATTTTCTATGAATGATTCCAGTAATTACATTTTATGTGAGTAAAATGTTAAACCAGTTCATAAATTAAAAAAATTGAGAAAATTGGAGCGTGTTAATCGCAAATTTTTATGTACACGCTCGGCCATATTGAACCATTAATGACTGAAAAATAATCATAATCCAAGTTCTGTGGGTTAAGTCGTTTTATGAGTTTTCAGTAAAAACTCATAAAATGAGGTTTCGCAGAAAACTTTGATTATGATTATTTTTCATGCGTTTTCGTATAGGTTGATATAATGCTTGAAAAATAACCGCTTCCAGAAAAAGAACCGCGATTATTTCTTTTAAAAATTAGAAGGATCATTTCCACAACCATTGATAGAACATTATTTCCGATTTCATGACATTTATTTATTTTTTATATGAAAATTACAAAATGTTGGAGCAAAAATTATTCTAGCACTTTTTTTCGCTAATTTTCGGCATCCGGCATCCGGGTCGCAATAAGACCCCGTTCAGCACAACATTTTACATTAATGTCACGATGGTACTTCCTGTTTCCCGGACTTACGCAATGTTCCAGAACGTCACTATCAGGAAAACTTAAAAGAGCCTTACTGGGAATCGGGAAACTCTGCACCAGCTCGTTGTGCCTGTTCCGGAATATGGATTCGATACTTGTCTTTATCGAAGAAACTATAAAGATAGAAACGAGAAAAAAAAATGAAATAATTTCCCCCAAATCAACAATACTTTAGCCCGGTTTTCTTTTCACTCAAATTTTGTTTAATTGCGCAGTAGTGATATAAAAACAACCTCTTACGCCTTAGACACGATTCCTTCTAAACTAGGCCATCCGGATCTTCCTTCCGGGATCTTCCGGGAGATATCTCCTTGGCAGATGAATTTTCTTAGCCATTAGTGTTGAATTGATGCTTGCGATAACAATGGCGGACCGCTCGCTAAAGAATTATGCTCTGGTTATGGTTATAAAAAAATGAGCGTGTAAACAACAATTTTCGACCACGGCGACGAAATTTCAAAACATTATTAGGGATGCATGGCCGTAGGAACGGGGGGGTGGGGGGGAAGGTTTGGGGGTTAAACCCCCCCCCCATGAAGATCCAAAAATGCCAAGCAAAATGTTCTTCTCTGAACTCAAAATTATAAATTCCTTATCAAATTTTAATGAACGAGTAAAATGATTCAAGAGAATCAATTTCGACTCAGAACTAAAGCCAAAACTTTGAATTCTTATCCAAGGTCAATAATTCTGCCAAAGTTATTAAAAAAGATTCCAACTTGTCGTTAGAAATTTAGTCACCAATATCGAATATTAATACGCTTGCCAAATTACACATTTTGGTCGAGTTTTTAACAATCAAACAAAAGTTTGAATAGAGCCATCACATTATGTATTTGCGTCTGTATTTTTTGAGTAAATTTTATCAAAATAAATTTGAATTATTTTCTGAAAGCTTAAAATATGATTTTAAATCAACTGATGTATTTTGATAAATTTAATAAAAGTCAAGTGTTTTTCTTCATGACTTTGATTTCAAAATTTTGATATTGGCGGATATTGGAGAAAATGTCCCGGATTTGCTCGGCTCGGATACTTGCGAATATCCGGAAAGCTTAGGTTAGAATAATTTAGGATTTAGTAGTTCCAAATTTGATTATAAAAATCAAAATTCGATGTTTGTGAAAAGAATTCGCATTCTGAATCCAGTTTATTATAACTGAATTTCAGTTTAGATCATCATTATGAAAAAATACTGATTCGAATCTCGGTTTTGGATTTCAAACTTCTATATGCGAAATTTATCATTTCGGAATATGGAAAGAAAACATTCAAAATTACGAACCATTTTTAAGATTTGAAATTTTTAATTCTAATGCAGAATTGGAACTTAAGAATTCTTCGCAATGGTGATCCAGAATTGGAAAATCTGAAACTGTTTCATCAATCGCAATTTTTATTCAGGTTCACAAGTTGAATTTCGAATGAATAACTCAAAAAAGAACTTACATTAAAAGTCGAAAATTCAGAATTCAAAAAAGAGATTTGTGGGTAAAATTCTGATACTCATTTCGCTTTTTGGCTCATAATAAGTAATTTTTTTTTTTACTTAGATTCAAAAATCATTTTTACATTCGGAATACAGATTTTGAATTCAGGTTCAAAAGGCAGTTCTCAGATTCGAAATAGAAATAAAAATTCAGATTCAGTTTGAATTTAAGTTTTATAATCAAGATACAGTACCGTTCATAATTGTATAGAAATTGGAAGCAAGCGCACTGTCACTTCGACTTTGAACTTCCATAACTTTTGACTCTGATGATATTTTTTGATCAAATTTTTTGCGTTAGATAGATCATCTATCACACTATTATATCACAAAATTTGAGCATTCTGGAGTTTGTGTGGCCTGAGAAACAGTAATTCTACGAAAATCGGACTTTTTGGACTTTTCTCATTCAAACTCCAATATCTCTGAAACTACGCTACATTTTTTATTGAAATTTTGCAGAGTGATTGTTGAAATATAAAGCTAGCGTGTCTGAAGTTTTCGAAAAGTTCTATCGATGAAATCAAAAGTTACGCGAGGTGCAATATTTCAGGCATGAACCTTGAAATGCGATTTCTATAGAATTTTGGACGATTCATGAGAACAATATCGATACCTCAACCAATCAGACAAAAAAAGTCTGGCAAAAGCAATGAAGAAAAGAAAAAATGGAATAAATGATCCATTTGTGTTTTGAAATCAGAATCTCGCGATATTGTTGTGATTTTTCGTTTGGAATAGATTTACTGGTTGTTAAACAGAGAATATGATTTTCCTATGGAAACATTCGTCCAAAATTCTATAGAAATCGCATATCTAGATCCATGCCTGAAATATTGCACCTCGCGTAACTTTTGATTTCATCGATAGAACTTTTCGAAAACTTCAGACATGCTAGCTTTATATTTCAACAATCACTCTGCAAAATTTCAATAAAAAATGTAGCGTAGTTTCAGAGATATTGCAGTTAGAATGAGAAAAGTCCGAAAAGTCCGATTTTCGTAGAATTACTGTTTCTCAGGCCACACAAACTCCAGAAAGCTCAAATTTTGTGATATAATAGTGTGATAACTGATCTATCTAACGCATAAAAATTGGTCAAAAAATATCATCAGAGTAAAAAGTTATGGAAGTTCAAAGTCGAAGTGACAGTGCGCTTGCTTCCAATTTCTATACAATTATGAACGGTACTGTATATATATTTTTACTATTCCTCATGCATTGTTCATGCAAAAATGTGTTAGGAAAATTTTTGTCACCAAAACCCCCCCCCATGAGCCGGTTCTTCCTACGGCCCTGAGGGATGCCAATTTGATGAAAATTTCATATTTCCTTTAAAATCTTGTGCCACAATTCGATTTACATTACTTTGGGATTATGAATTCCTCTAAAGAAATGATATCTAGTGTAATGATACCAGATTGGCCGGTTTTATTTACGAGCTTACGCGGATTTTCAAAGATAGAAAAATAGAAAAGCGAGGTTTGGGGGTGGCACTAACCAGAAGGATGTTCTGAATTTGGAGGAAAAAAGCTCGGTTTTTACCCGAATATATACACAATTTTGGCGAAATCAAAACCAAAAGCTCCAATAAAACTAACGATGTATTTATGATTTTTGCGTCAAATAATTTTATTTGCTTTTGTTTTTAATTATAAATAAGATCAATGCCCCTGAGGTTTCTCGATGCTATGTATCAACAATAAAAATAGACAAGCGGTTTACTTAACAAGTAACTGTTTTATTTAAACGATGAGAATAAACTGAGCTAATTGGGAAACGGGATGCTTATTTATACTCTTCGTCGCCTCGGTCGGTCTCGCTGGTTGCTGTGTTGTAGCCAATACACTACACTCGAGAAAAAATAATTTTTCATGTTTAAATTTTGCAACTTATGAAATTTTATAAAAAATACCGGGATTTTGACTGATTAGTCCGGTTTTTAATTTGAAAATTTTGAATTCCAATGCACGGATTTTGCAAAGAATTCCTGTAAAAATGACCGGATTTATTCGGCCTGGATACGTTCTGGAAAGGTTAATCATGTGACATTTTGGATTTTGTTACTGCTGTGAAAATTTATACAAAAACCCTCTTTGTTCACATCCAATCGAATTCCAGTTCTAATCGAAAAAATAAATCCCTCTCAAAATTAATTGGATTATGATATTGGTTGCATCTTAGGAAGTTGAGGATTAGTATAAGACTGAAAGCAGTTTTTCAAAAAATACCTGGCACCCCTGTTGAATAACGGGGCAGTTCGTTTAGTTTTCGTTCACTTAGCAATCAACACCATCTAGTGGCTATATGCTGAGTAATATTTGAACGAAATTCTAACGTTTTTGAATTAAAATTTTTACACACGTTTTCGGCTCATTTTTGTTCTGGGCCAGAACTCTGTTCTCTGTGGTACTACGGCCTATGCTTAACTTCCTGTTTTACAACCATCTTCGTGGCATTCATAATTTTTCAATTACTAATTCGAATCTGCAATTTTGCAATGGAAATGTTAAATTTTGACTATTTTGTCAAAAAATGCATGTCGAATCTCAAAACTCTGGAAACGTCTGGAAGAAATGACAAAAGTCTGGAAGTCTGGAAACCGTAAAAAAATTGGACAAAAGTCCAAAAAGTCCGGAAGATCCAGAAAAAATCTGAAAGGTTGACATCACTGCCAGAGATCGAGCCAACAGACAGGTAGCTTAACAAATTAGACGTGTATGTTACGTAGGGGGGAAGAGGGTTTTAAAATGATCGAAAATTGTGTTACGTAATATTCGAACGGCCCCCTACCGCTGAATCATCGCTGCTTCAATTCCTAGCCGGGAATTTGAATTCGTCGTTAACCCGTCAACGCAGTTTTGAGGTTATCACTACCGCTACACAACGATTAACCCCGATAACCCCCCCGCTGTGTTCGGAATTCAAATCCGTCTGTAAACTAAGGATTTGAATCGACTGTTGATTCATCGCATCGCATCCGCATCTGGTTTGGGTTGATTCTTATTCCCATCGGTGAACGTGAACTGGTTCAGCACCCGAGGAAGGGTCGGGTATGCTCGAACTCACCCATCAGCTGTTGAGCTAAGCCGCAATTTACCCTGCGATTTTGTCAGGAGCAAGATTTTAGAAACACAAGGTTCTCCTATTTCACAGTAAAGGCCCATTTACACTTCACGTGAAAATGAACGTGAAAAAATTTTGTTTTATCAATAACTTAAAAATGCTACACAACTATCATGTGTAACATGTTAGAATCGATGAGGAATGGTTGAAGGATGAAATTCTAGCCGGACTTGTTTCTTAAAACCTTCTAGAACTGTTTTTATTTCGATTCTTCCGGTTTTCACCGCGGAAATTTCATCATGGCAGGGGAGTCGGAATAAAAACAGTTCTATCAGGTTTTAAGGAACGATTACTACTGGAATTTCATCTTTCAACCATTCCCCATCAATTCCACTATGTCACAAAACCTAGTTTCGTCGCGTTGATGAGTTATTGAAGAAATAAGATAATTTCACTACTTAAATCAACATAAAACTGAAAATTACGCGGACGGAGTCAAGTAAACTCATCAGTAAACTAAATGGAAATATAAGAAAAACCAAGAAATTTCTGTTTTTTTTTGGTTTTGAAAACCTATGTTTTTTCAACCATACAATAATGAAAAAGTTTTGTTTGACAAAAAAGTTTTGAGATTTTAATTAGTTCAATGGTGAAAAGTTAGTAGAAATCGGTTCAGTATTTCCTTAGATGTAAGGTAGGGTTGCCATCCGTCTCACAAATGGCCCGCTTTTTTAGAAAATGTTCCGCCGTTCCCCCTTTTTTAATGTCCCGCTTTTTCTTGAGAAAACTTTCATGGTAGACTTAACCTTCTCCGATTCTACCACTTCAAAATAGTTTGTCCGTGCTTGAGAAAATGCTTCTTATAAAATCTCTTCTCGATCATTTTCAACTCCTATCATTTTTTTTTATTTTCTTTTTACCATTTATGATTTTAAAAAGTTGAAATGTTCTTACTTAAAGAACATGTCATTCACCGATAAGGCTGTAGAAATTAAGCAGGTAAAACTTTTTTTAAGTTTCACTGATTGACATTGGAAAAACACAGAAATTCATTCAATTATAATGTTTTTTTTTGTGTTTTTTTCTCTCGAAATTAGCAGCAATGTTTATATAAGACAAGAAAACGTTTAGTTCTTTGCACTGAAAGTTGCCTGAAAATATATGTTTACATCAAAACACATCAGCAGATTTTTAATCATATTTTAGAATCCCGAAAATTTGTTCAAGATTATTTAGATTTAACTTGCTAAAAAAAATTGTTTTTTAATGCTGAAATTCAAAGTTGTACGTTAACATTGTTTTGAACCAATCCAATGGCGAAAATGGGAAACAAAGGGAGACCCACGAGTGTGCATACCTACCTACATAAAAGATTTACATCATATCAAAAATGTGATAAAATATTCGTGAGCGCTGGAACTCTCAAAAGGTGAGCGAGTCAGCCGGAGGACGGGGTTGACGGATAAAAAATTGACATCCCGAGGAGGCTGAGTGTGAGTTTTTAGCGTGTTGAATGTCCTAGTTTGGACAGTTTGATGACCGTTCCTAGTTTTGCATTTTTGGGCAGGTATCTACGCTTAAACCTGGGAATGGAGATATTTTTAGTCAAATAACGTATCTATACTAACACAACACTACATAGAATGAGCTGAAGTTTTTTTTTAATATTTGTAAATTACTAGCCATCATATCCTTGAAATATTAACGCTTCAGCGCTTAGTAAATTAGATCTCTTCAAAGGAACATGAAGTTTCACTAAGATCCTACATAGATGTATCTTTATGTGTGTTCGTTTTTTTGAAGTATCTTTCTTCAGGGTATGACCATTCAAATTTCAAGCTATTTATTCTCGCAGGATGTGTTTTTTCTAAATTTGTCCGGATATTGCTCGGATTTTTGGTCTCCAGTTTTGAAACTGTAATGATCGTTATGTTGGCCATAATGACATAAGAGAATTAACCGTGTAAGAGTGAGTATGTTTGAATGAGTTTCTAATAGAACCTGTGTGAATGTATTGAGTGTCTGAGAACTTTGTCGAGAATGCTAGAGAAAAAAAAACAGTCAGATTCTAATTAACCTTAAAACGAAGATCAAAGTTCAAAGTTATTCCGAAAACATTTCCGTTTACAAAACCAAATACCCGGATTTTGACAGGTTTTTATATAATATTGCCCGTATTTGTCAGACCCGGATACGTGCTGAATAAATTCTGGCAACCTTAACCTAGAACAACTAATAAATCTGGCCCATTATTCATTCAAAGTTGATTCTATACAAACATGTTATGAAGTTTAAACGGGATTTTTTTTCAACAGTATGTTTATCTGGTTATATGGTAAAGCATTTTACATTTTTTACATTCTTATATGCACTGTTGAATTTTTTACACTATTTTTGTTCTTTCAAGCCTTAATCAAATGATACAACGTTAAAACCTTTTTTTTTAAATACATTTTCTGATCAACAGTTAGAAGTGCAGTTTTTCATTCGTTTCGTAACTCTCCATCGAGAAGGTTGTATGTTTTTTTTTGCTCTAGTGCTATCGCTAAACAGCAGTGAGTGGTAAAACATAAAAGGTTGTATATTATCCGGGTTTTCATACCGTTGGTACAACCCAATCAATCGGTTTTGTGCGACAGTGTTATAATCGCAGTTAAGTGCCGCGCGCTGTTTCGAAAACTCAGCTAGTCGAAACATTCGATCGTTAGCATCATCGGTCGCTCTACAGCAGAGACAATAGGCCCGGTAGGGCCCGGCTGCTGTATATAGTCGGTCAACAACAAAAGACCACGTTTTTGAATCGACAGCAATTTGGCGTAGGGTGGTTCGTCCCCCTAGGGTGGTTCAAAACTTTGTTTTTGTGTTTTTTTTCCAAAAAGTTTTCTTTTTGGTTTTTTTTCTTCCTTTTGTTGCTTCTTACTTCTTAAATACTTCAGTTATTTTGACTTTTGCTTTTTTACTTACTTATAGCTTTTTTTTATTATATATATTTTTTTATTATAATTTTTTTTCTACATATAATTTCTTAAGTCTGGGTTTTGTTCTCCGCTACCCATTAGATTGGAAAACTCCCGTCTAATGGATGACGACGGCGAGACGGGTAAGATCCTCCATTTCGGCAGGATAATTCCGAGGAAATACCCGGTTAGTTCTGGGAGATTTCAACTCCCATGGTGTGGGCTGGGGTAGCTCACGTGATGATGATCGTGCTAACATTATTTATGAGCTGTGCGACGACTTCAACATGACTGTCTTAAACAATGGGGAAGTGACTCGAATTAATGGATCCCAATCACAGCATAGTACTTTAGACCTTTCTTTAGCTTCTTCCTCTCTGAGCTTGGATTGTACGTGGAAGGTAATCCAAGACCCTCAGGGAAGCGATCATTTGCCTATCAATATTTCTATCACCAGTGGTCGTAGTCCACCCGAAGAGATCAATATTCCTTATGACCTCACAAAGAATATAGATTGGAAAAAGTATGCATCAGGTGTCACTGAAGCCATCGACTCAACGGAAGAACTGCCTCCGGAGGCAGAGTGCAGCTTTATGTCCGGAACAATTGTGGACTGTGCAATCGGGGCACAGGTCAGACGGAATGACAATTGGACATAATCAAATTCAACTTGTTGAAGAATCTGCCAGATACCGCTAAAAAACGCTTGTTGAATTAATTCAATAAGTGTTTAGAGATGAACATTGTGCTGCATGAATGGAGACAGGTGAAAGTTATAGCCATCCAAAAACCGGGAAAACCAGTTTCTGATTACAATTCGTATAGGCCGATCGCTATGCTCTCGTGTCTCCGGAAATTGCTTGAAAAAATTATTCTCTTTCGGCTGGATAAATGGGTTGAATCAAACAATCTCTTGTCAAGTACACAATATAGATTTCGTAGAGGCAAGAGTACGAACGACTGTCTAGCATTACTTTCATCAGACATTCAATTGGCGTTTGCCCAAAAAGAGCAGATGGGGGCAGTATTTCTGGACATCAAAGGGGCATTGGATTCGGTGTCCATAGAAGTGCTATCTAGTAATCATAACTCTTGCGGACTTTCACCAATATTGAATAATTTTCTTTATAAGGTTATATAAGGCTGTCTGAAAAAATCATGCATTTTAGTCATGGAGAAACCATCGTCGAACGAATTAGTTACATGGGTCTACCCCAAGGCTCATGTTTAAGCCCCCTGCTATACAACTTTTATGTCCGAGAAATCGATGCTTGTATGGCACAAAATTGCACGTTAAGACAGCTTGCGGATGACTGTGTTGTTCATATCACAGGTAAAACAGGCACTCAAATTAAACCTCCGTTACAAGAAACTCTAAATAATTTATAACATTGGGCCAGGAATATATGCATCGAGTTTTCGCCTAGTAAAACCGAGTTAGTAGTTTTTTTCAAGGAAGCATCCCCCTCCTCAAATAGAGCTCCTTATGATGGGTAGAACTCTAACTCAACCTCTTAGTTTTAAATATTTGGGTGTCTGGTTCGACTCTAAATGCCTCTGGGGAAAACATATTAGGTACTTGACACAAAAATGCCAAAAGAGAATCAATTTTCTTCGAACGATTACTGTAACCTGATGGGGTGCTCATCCACAGGACCTCATCAGGTTGTACCAAACAACAATACTGTCGGTCATAGAATATGGAAGCTTTTGCTTTGAGTCCGCCGCGAAAACTCACTTGATCAAACTAGAACGAATACAGTATCGTTATTTGCGTATTGCCATGGGTTGTATGCAATCGACACATACGATGAGTCTCGAAGTACTGGCGGGAGTCATGCCGTTGAAAAATCGGTTCTTCGATTTATCGCTACGTTTCCTTATTCGAAGTGTAACTATGAATCCTTTGGTGATAGAAAATTTGGAAAGGCTTATGAATATTAATCCGCAAGTAAAATATGTAAACAATTATCATACTTTTAGTCAGTTAGAAATAAATCCTTCTTTATTAAATTCGGACACGAGTCACTTTTACCCGATTAGCAGTTCCTTGATAAGATTCGATCTGTCCGACTGTCCGATCACGTCCGACCCAACGTCATTCCTTCAATCTTTGCATCAAAAGTAAGTGATATTGACCCTACAAAAATGTTCTTTACTGATGGTTCTAGAATCGACGGCGCGACTGGTTTCGCAGTGTACAATGAGCGCTTTGAAGCTTCGTTCAAGCTTCGAGAGCCATGCTCCGTTTACGTTGCTGAATTAGCCGCAATTTATTGTAGCTTGGAACACATTCGCGCACTGCCCGTAGACCACTATTTCATCTATTCGGATAGTCTCAGCTTCGTTGAGGCGATTCGATCGATGAAACTGATGAAGCGCTCTTCCCATTTTTTGCTGGAAATTTCAGGGATATTGGGCGCTTTGATCGAAAATTCGTACAGGATTACCTTAGCTTGGATCCCGTCTCATTGTCTTATTCAAGGCAATGAAAATGCGGACTCATTGGCTGGGCGCGTTACAAGGTGAAATTTTTGAGAGGATAATAACTTACTATCAAGGATGGAAAAATTCGTTCACCAGCATGAACGCTAATGATTCTCAATCACCGCTCCGTTCACGATGATAGCATCGGCGATGCGAGCGTGAACAGACGACCGCTGATTGGTCGGATTGGCAATCCGAATGAATGAACTTTTGAATTCGTTCGGGTGAACGAACCGATGGCCGAAACGTTCGCCGCAGTTTTTTATTTTCACCACGACGTTCGTTGGGTAAATTGATTCGCAAATGATTGTTGAAACACAATCGCCAAACGATTGCACGATTGCATTCGCGAATGTTTCTGTAACCGGTAAAGGATTGCGCCATCAGGTGCTTGTTTTTGGCTAATTTTGTGCGTGTTTTAGCCCCCGCGCTCGCTGACGGTTTGTTTTCTCATGATTTTATTATAATTTATGTTCGAATAAGAACATTCAGCACTTTTGCACATTGCGTAGATAACTAAACTGACAAAGGGGGGTTTGAAAATGTCCACTCTTGTTTACGAAGCCTAGGGATTTAGCTTTTGGCTACTGGGACATTTTTTAACCAAAATTGCCAAATAATCATTTAATTATGTTGAGATTGCAAGAATACAGAATACAAAATTATTACTTTTATATGCGTCACATAAAAGTTATAAAATCCCATACATAAATATTGTTAGCCGACATAGCACTCAAATATCTGCCTACATCTGGGCGATTACGTGCTTGCCTACTTTAAGGCGTTTTGTTTTGTTCGAATTGGTTTTCGGAAGGAAATAAAAAATTGTGAGGTATTGGCTCGAAATTTTTTTAAATTTTTATTGTTAATTGAAATAACTATAAAAATGCTAAGCCTAATACGTGCGTATGTTTCGCGTTCGTATTCCATTGGGACATAAAAGCGAATTCCGCACCGGAAAATAAGACGACGTTTATTCGACTGAAACAATATCGACGGCTTTGATCGACACCAGGCCGACGTCCTTGCCTCCTATTTTCAAACCCCCCTTTGTCAGTTTAGTTTTCTACGCAATGTGCAAAAGTCCACACTTTTACTAATTATATGTTGAATGTTCCTATTCGAACATACATTAAAATAACATCATGAGAAAACAAACCATCAGCGAGCGCGGGGGCTAAAACACGCACAAAATTAGCCGAAAAACAAGCACCTGATGGCGCAATCCTTTACCGGTTACGGAAACATTCGCGAATGCAATCTTACAATCGTTTGGCGATTGTGTTTCGACAATCATTTGCGAACGTCGTGGTGAAAATAACAAAACGATCCAATTGAACGCGGCGAATGTTTCGGCCATCGGTTCGTTCACCCGAACTTATTAAAAGTTCATTCATTCGGGATTGCAATCGTTAGTGTTCATTGTGGTGTGTTAACTTTTTCCTTTCCCGATTGCTTCGATTGGCAGTTAGAATTGAATGAGTTCACCACGGATTGCAGATTGAATGTACTTCGATCCGATTTTTTCCATGCTTGCTTACAATGAATATTTTTCAATACCTCGCACTTTAGCGATTAACGCTTGGCAGTCTAGCTGGGATAATGGCACAAAGGGACGTTGGCTCCATACGATTATCCCTAAGGTTCCGACGAAGACATGGTTTTAGCATTTAACATGAGTCGCGATTTCATTCGCGTGGTTTCTCGGCTCATGTCAAATCACTGCCGGCTTGACGCGCATTTGTTTCGTATACAACTAGTTACAAGCAATGTTCCAATTGGCAAACACCTTGGCAAACTTAGATCTTGAATATTTGTACCCTATATACAAATATCTTTAAATGTCTGACTTGGTCGTTTAGTCCTCTTCCTCTCTGTCTTTACTCTATCTAATGCTCTTTTTGTCTATTCATTAGAACAATCTCTCGTCCGACCGGTTCGATAACACCGGAATGAAGGCTGGCCAGGAGCACAATACCTGCGGTAGCTTACGAATCCACGCTACAGGAAGCCACCACCGACCAAAGACGGAAATCTGTTCTCGAGGGTGACCCTACACAATCCTCTTTCCTTCCCTCTTAGTTAATTAATTAACAGTTGAGTAGCCGCGACGATTACGGCCCCCCTCTTACTAACACCACATAAAAGTGAAAGTGATTACTCGGCAAAAAAAAACTTTATGAGTTAAATGCATTAATAATGCTACTTGTAAATAAAAAAAAGTGCAGATTTTTCATGATTTTTTATTTCAGACATAGTCATAAACACACTTATTGTTCATGCATTCTGTTTTCTTAATTACATATATAGTGGTTAAAGTCCTACAAATAGTTCGAGGAATTTAATTATTATTTTTATGGTCAAATTTCCAGTGACAATATGTTCTTCGTTGGGAAAAAGTGGCTCCAGAGAGTAGGACGATATTATTCAATGCACAGCGTTTTTGTTATGTGTTTTTTTGTCCAATTGTCATCATCGTCGCTCTGCTTAAGCAAATATTGCCATACGTTGTCAACTTGTATAAGCACACACAAATTGCATTGGTGGGAAACCTAAACTTCATAACACAAATATGCTACTATCCTTCCGATCATAGTTTTGTTTTGCACATTCACATCGAAAAGGAATTTTCCATAAAAAAGCAAGAAGTCACTCATACCCAACCAACTTCGCCGTGGGCCACTTAGTGAGGGGTTTCTTGGGCCACCTATGCTTCCATGTTTTTAACACATACATGACTAACAATACACTGTCTGTGAAGTTTTCTTTTCCAAATGAAGGGTTTTGAAAAACATTCTATCAATTTTATTGAATGCGATAGAGACGAACATAGGCCCTCCCCATATGAGGATTTTTTCCAAAACATTCACAAAAAAGTGGCCCACGATACCCCCAATCTTCCCTACTAATGTCTGGTTGGTTGCTGCAGAGTGCCTGATTGTGATTCCTGACATGATCCGGTTCCACCGAAAAAGGCGCGCTTGGCTCCGCCAAAGTCCCCCTCGGCAGCTGGGCGGAGTTTGGTTTGAATTATTGACGCTTCTGCAGTGGACATTTTACGGCCTATGGCGGCGTTGCTTTTGACGACTAGCTTAGCATCCACTCTACTAGAAGGATAGGAGGACTACTACTACTATAGTACATGCACGTAGAAGAATCCCTCCTCTTGTTGGATGCTGGAGTAGCCAGCTCTCTTCTGGGGATACACGCGTAATGCCTACGCCTGAATTGATTTTCCCGTTCGAGTTCTTTTTCCGGCGCTAGGGCTTGGGCTAGCTTTTGCTGTGTTTTGTTTGCCTCGGCTTCAGTTAAATTAATATGTCTGTTTCAAACGATTCAGCACGCCTTGTAAGAATAAATAGCTTGAAATTTGAATGGTCATACCCTGTAGTTAGATTCACTAAAAAAAAACGAACACACACGTAGATACATCTATGTATGATTTTAGTAAAACTTCATGTTTGGATGTTTGGCCCAAGACTGATCGCGATAAGTATGGAGCCCACGGGCAAAGTTAACTATCAGAAAGCGCGTTCAAGTTCCACGCTAGTTGAATAACCTCTAACGATCGTTTCGATTGATTCGTAGGACTCTAGAACAAGAATAATGAAAAACATCAGCAAAGGATGAAACAATTCCACAACTTTTCAGTCCCGATTACGGGCCACGGAAAAAAATCCTGGCCCAAATCGATAAAGCTTTCGAAAACGACACATCTCCCGGGGGGAACCACAATCTCGACTGAGACTTGAAAAGTCGTTACCGAAATGTCAAAAGGTATCCCAGCCACTTCATTCCACTCAGCCGAGATCCTTCAAAATTGTGTCCCGGAGGGGTATAAAACGGCACGACTAAAAGATGCCGCCGCAGAATAAGTGTTTCGAATAAATCACCCGTAAAATGTGTGCCGACGAGTAATTCTGTGGCGGTTTCTGCTTTTTCACGTTTCCTTCACCGGGGGGACACAATTGCACCGCTTTTAGAGGTTACATTTTGAGAACCTGAAAAATAAGAGAAGATCTGTTTGAATTTCTTTCATTTTACGGCAATGTTCTCGGTAATAAGAAATGGCTTTGTCCTAATTTAGAATCATTTTGGCTTTTTTTTGGTCTCTTCTGTGAAAAAATAAGACGTGAAAAGGTAACGAAATACATGCACCTAGTCACTTCTATGCATGTATGGGAACTGGGGGTATAATGCCCAGTGTGGGCAAAACGCCCCACTGCGATATCTAGCTAGATATACACTTATTTTAAGAATTCTGTACGTTATTCCCTTCTAATTTACAGTAGAAACCTTTTGTACAAAAAATTAGCATCAAATATGCGATGAATCACTCCAAAAATCCAAAAATATTTTTCAAGCCATATTTCTTGCAATTTGTGCCTTGACTTTCGTAAGGAATAACGACATCTATCGGCAAAAAAAAATTACCCGACATCTGTTAGATTGAATACATTGGTCTTGAAAATCATCACAAAACGAAAAATTTCCTTATGCAATTATTTTTTCTGTTATTTTGAACGATTTTCAATAAACATGTCTAGGTAGAATAAAACGCGCCATACCCGTTTATCTTAAAGCATGTTTCATATTTGTTCAAATTCATATGCAGTTTCGTCACAACGATTTTAAAGATATTTATATGTTGTATTGGAAAACATAACTTGAATATAAACGAATATATTTTAAATTCCTAAATTTAATATAGATTTAATAAACTATTCACAAGAATTTCAGTATATCTGGCAGCACTGCGCGTAGCAATACATTTATCCATCTGCGAAGTAGAATAGAAGTGTTTGTACCTGGCAAACACATTCGGAGGCACTTGAATCAATAAACACTTATTAAACGTTAAACAGCGCGATTGGGTACACACATATGCGCATTATGCCCCTACTGAATCTGAAATCCAATTTTCAACCAATTCTTCAAACTTCATTAAATTTGTGGCCTTTTTTGACCCTCCAGTTATTCTGACTATCAGATTTAGATAAAAAATAAATCAAACTACCAAACACAATCGAAAATTAAAGTTAATCTTTCAAATGTACTTTAAAACAAGGCTTTCTTCTTAACGTGGGCATTATGCCCCCTCTTCCCCTACAGACAAATTTCAATTTAGGCCACGCTTGTTTGTGGATGAAATAGTTTTAGGGACAAATGGAATCGATCAGATTTAAAATTTATAGTTCAAAGCTTGGTTCAGATTTCGGATTGGGAAAAGTTAAATGATCGCATTTTGAAACCCGATCATAAACATGTCTTTCGAGATAACACCAGATTTCGACATTTTGGTCGAAAATTTCTTAAAAATTGGGATGTTTTACTTAGCGCATACATTTGTGGTACAAAGAAATGTCATGTTGTTGAAAAAATTCTCGACCATGAACTATTTCTTAGCTCACTTGTATTGTACACTGCAACAAATGTTTTTAAAATAAATAAACTATCAATAATTTTGAAATATGAATATGTCACTTTTATAGCGTTAATTATTCAATGTTTTAATGTTTTCTATCGTTGTGCTCTTTTTTTAACGAACACGTGATCTATTTTCAAACTTTGGGCTGGTTTCTGGAGCAAAATTGAATCTAAGTAAGACCACTGCTATCGATGTGGGACACATTAATGGACACCCCATAAACGTTGAATGGCTACAGACTAGAGAAACTATTAAAATCTTAGGAATCCCTTTTGCAAATTCTATTCGAGTTATGATCCGGCTGAATTGGAATACACTCCCAAGTAACAATTTTAGCTTTATTATGGTCAGCAAAATATCGTTTAGACTATCGCATTAATCTTCATAAAAAGCTAAAGCGCATTCTATAACATCACCTGGACTCTAATAAAGCCAAAATTTGGCCCTACCCTAGAAATGTCATCAAGACATATAATTGTTGGTCATCAATGTTGGTCACCAAAGCTTTTAAAAAGCTATTATAAAACATGTTAGAAATTTTTGTTTTTTTCCGGTTCTGTCAGTTCTCGGAGTTGAAATCCAAGATGGCGGCATCCGCTCAACTTTTAATGCTTAATGCTGACAAAAAGTCGCATTAAACCACCACTATACGGGTATTGGGTGAAAGGGCTAAACTAGAAGTCGATTTTTTCTTCCCGACGCCATCTTGAAATCCAAGATAGCAGCTTCCACTGAATTTAAAATACTGTTAATCAATGAAAATCGCTTGAACACAACTTTTTTCACATAATACTACATTAAAACTACTATTTTAAGACAATTTAGATCATTTTAAATCACTTTTATTATTTTTTCATTATGTTTCTAATGCATTTAGCACTTTTCTTGTTTTGTTTATTTTTTTTTTGCCATTTATGTAATTCTATTATTCCTATTATGTTATTATGTTTAAATTGTATTGGTCTTATTCTAGCGAAAACTATAAGGTTATGTTGTTTCTGTTAACCGTCTGATTTAGGCACATGTGCCAAATTCGATGTTGCCAAAATCGAATGTTGCCAAAAACGAACGGGGTCTGTATTGTGGTGGTTTTTGTGGGATTTTCATTCACTTACAGATTTTCAGAGAAACGCGAAAAGAGATATTTGACTTCTATCATTTAGCCTTAGCACCCAATACAATATATTTGGGAGTTTCATGGTACATATTTTCATTCATTTACAGTATTTTTAAGTTCAGCTGAAGCCACCATCTTGGATTTCAAGATAGCGTCAGAATGCAAAAATAAACTTTTTATAGCTTATCCCAATTGACAAACACCCATATTTTGGAGGTTTCATGCGATATTCAATGATTTAGAGCATTTTTAAAGTTTATAGAAAGCTGCCATCTTGGATTTCAAGATGGCGTAAGATAGCAATATTTGACTTCTACTCGTTAAGCCCTTTCAACCAACACCAATTTGGGTTTCATGTCATTTTAAGTCATTTACTACATTTTAAAGTTTAACGGAAGCCGCCATCTTGGATTTCAAAATGGCGTCAGATAGCGACATTCAACTTCTACCGATTGATCTCTTTCAACTTATACCCCTATAATATGGGTTTTATGCGATTTTCAGTCATTTACAGTATTTTCAAGTTGAGTGGTAGCCGCCATCTTGGATTTAAGATGGCGACGGGCAACGAAATTTGACTTCTACTCTTATTCTACTCTCTTATTACTTTCACCTAATAACCATATTGTGAAGGTTTCACGATATTTTCAGTAATTTACAGCTTTGAAAATAAAAGCGGAAGCCGCCATCTTGAATTAATGATGGCGTCAAGCAACAATTTTTTTTCCTACTATTTGGGCCCTTTCACTCAATAACTCATATTGTAAAGATATTCATACTACTTTCGGTGATTTTAAGTTTTCAAAGATGTATTTTTTTAATTTTAACTCAACACCAACACGCATAACTTACCAAAAATGTGTAAAAATGGGAGTTCCAATTCAAATATGTGCTATCTAATCTGAGCGTGTCCTGTTTTGACATCTTGATCGAGAACTGTCACTAAGTTTTATGGCGGTTTAATAATCATGCACTGAGTGCTATTATAGAACATGCAAAAGAAAGCTTGGAGCAAACTTCTAGGTTTATGTTTTATTATAGTTTAAAAAAAGCATTCACAACTCTTTCAAAATAACTAAAACAGCATGTTTAATAAAAGTTTTATTAGCGTTTTCAAAACCTTCTGAAAACATATGGTCGAAAAAAAATTATAAGCATTCTGCATGGCCATAATAAAACCGCCATAAAACGAGCTGCACAAAAAAATGCCATAATTAAACCATAATAAAACTTCCTAATGCTAGTTGGCATAATCTGTGTTACTTGGGCTGTTATCTAATGTCTCCCAACATATATGGCTTCAATCAATGAGAACTCTAAAACTTCATCAGAAAATAACGATTCTTAACCCTCATCCGCATTAGATTTCATTACCCTAATCAGCACTTGTGGTGTCAATTTGACACCACAAGCTCAAATCGTTATAACTTTTGGCGTGTTAGATCGATTTAAACAAAACTTACATCAAAAGAAACCTTGTAATGTCAGTAAAATATGTTTAGAACATTATATATAGCTAAAGTTACTAGTTTTCTCGTTATTCAGCATGAAAGAAAAAAAAATCCGAAAAAACATGCCTCACGAAAACTGCTGTAGTTCATATGTTACACGTCCAAAAAATATTAGCCTTATGCATATGAAAGCTGAAGTTAATGCCTACATCATGAAGACAAGAAATATTTTTTTAAATTTTTTTTAATGAAATGGTCACAAAAAGTTAAAAAAAGTGGTCTAAAAAACCTACTTTTCATTCGATTGCTAGTAAATACTGTTTGAGCGATGGTAGAGTTTTGAAAAAAATATGACTACAAAATGTATTAAAATTCCAACATTTTGCTGTCTTTAGCCGACAGACGAAATTACGATGCGTGTCGTGCATTTCTTGGTCTGTCGGCTTCGCTCTCTGCCCGAATCACCACCCACCGTACCTACTCGGAGAGCAAACAAACACGTTTTGCTGGACGAGGTGCTTGTAGTTCTAGAAATTCAGGAATGATTTTATGTTTATAATTTTCATATTTTTGTGAAATCTCACAGCGTGAATTGCAGCACCTCACTAGAATGTAGATTAAATGTGCTTTCCAATGAATATACTCTTGGTTGGTCCAAACAAAGTAAAAGCACTGATAATCCGGGTACAACCTGACGGTGGACCACAAAAACAGATGAAATTTCAATTTGTAAAAAAATCGCGCAAAGTAGTGAACTTTGGAAAATTCCAGTAAATTCAATTTTTGTTGCATCAAAAATCTAAAGACAGCAAAATGTTGGAATTTTAATACATTTTGTAGTCATATTTTATTCAAAACTCTACCATCGCTCAAACAGTATTTACTAGCAATCGAATGAAAAGTAGGTTTTTTAGACCACTTTTTTGAACTTTTTGTGACCATTTCATTAAAAAAAATTTAAAAAAATATTTCTTATCTTCATGATGTAGGCATTCATCAGCTTTCATATGCATAAGGCAAATATTTTTTTGGACGTGTAACATATGAACTACAACAGTTTTCGTGAGGCATGTTTTTTCGGATTTTTTTTTCTTTCATGCTGAATAACGAGAAAACTTGTAACTTTAGCAGTATATAATGTTCTAAACATATTTTACTGACATTACAAGGTTTCTATTGATATAAGTTTTTAATGAAGCTCATAATAATTCAAACGACTTAAATAGATTTTACTTTTGTGGTGTCAAAATGACACCAAATGTCGGAAAAGGGATTTTTTTTGTCCAGGCTTCCAGGGTTCGTCCATATAAAAAGTAAAGATGCAATATTGAAGAACTTTTGAATTCATTTAGGGTCCCCGAAGAAATTTTTGTATTTTGAAGCTTCTGAAAAAAGTTACAAGCCTTCAAACTTGCAATGGTGTCAAAATGACACCCTAATGCGGATGAGGGTTAATATGTTTGTCAATTCTAAAGTCTGGTATGTTGCCTCGATCCTCCCCCCGAATACAAGACACATCGCAAAATTAACGTCAACCAGTGAAAAATTTCTTTGGAGAGGTCACTGTGCAAGAGTTCCCATACAACAACTGGTAAGAAAAATCGAACATGGAGGTTTAAATCTCCACTTAACAGATTTGAAATGTAAATCTCTCACTTTAAACAGACATATTATGGAAATTGATAGCATACCTTACTACAAGTCGTTGATCGAAAATTCTGAGCCCGCTCCAACAAGTCTACCGGACATAAAGAATATCAAACAGATCCTTCCTACTATACCTCTTGCAATCCAAGAAAGGCCAACGGCTAGAGCAATATATCATCACTTCTTAACCAACACTGATCTTCCAAAAGTGGATCGGAACAATAGCAACATAAACTGGAAACGGATTTGGCGAAACATATCTGTCTCCTGATCAAAGAGAAACCTTATTCCTGTGGACCAACGAAAAATCATCATGTCGACAACTGCTGTTCACCATGCGTCGAGCAGAGGACGAATCTTGCCTGCACTGTGGGTTCCAGAGAGAAACTATTGAACATAAATATCGTGAATGCTCCAACCTAAATCGTGCTATCGAGTTGCTACAAAGAAAAATATTTGATACTCTAGATAGAACAAGATCATTGAGCTTCGAAGAACTCATTCATCCAGTACTTTCGAATATAAACAGGCAAAATAGAACTAAAATATTAAAATATCTCAGTACCTTATTTTCTTATTTTGTAGCGGCCCACCACACTCCCCCACACCAAAAGGCTCAATTGAGCCCCCTGGTAATGGACGCTACTGTTGGCAGCAGCATGTCTGGCAGCAATGATAATAAAAGTTAACGCGAGCAAATTTTAATCATGCTGAGAACACAAAAAATTTTTAATTTCGTGCGAGGAAATGTATTATTTAACTAAATTGACTACAATATGAATCTCAATGGAAAATAATTTCCTTTGAAGAGATTCAAAACCTACATAAAATTTGTAAACACAAGTGAAAATAGTATTGATATGCATTAGATTTTGAAATGAGTTTAGACATCTGATACGACTTTGTAAATAAGTTTACAATTCTCAATAAACTAACTGTATATAAAAAAAACTTGAAAATGTGAATAAAGAAAAAGGTGAAAGGATTTAAAATCATTCTCATTGCTGCTACTTCATAATTCTGATGAAAATTCATGCGTTGAAATCAGACAGTTTTTGACTGAATCCACATCTCAAAAATTGAATAAGTAAGATTTATGCTCAACATCGATCTTTGAACTGGTATATTTATACACTAGTCCAGAATTAATGATATTTAGAGCTTTTTTCAAATCAAACACATTATGCTGAATCGATACTCTAAAAAATGTAACAAACACATTTAAAACTGTGGAGCAATTTTAAAATGCCCGGCTAACATATTGAATTAATTTGGTGAACAAATTAAGATGAAATTTTTATCTACATATATAAAAATGAATTTCTGTCTGTCTGTTCTCTATAGACTCGAAAGCTACTGAACCGCTTTACTCGAAACTTGGCAGGAGAGATCTTTGAGGGCAATGAAAGGTTCCTTTATAATAGTTTGAGACCCTTCTCACTTACTGAAAGGGGGGAGGGGGCTTTATAAACAAAATAAACATGTTTGAATAACTCGAGAACTGATCATGCAAATGGTACCAAATTTTGTATTGGAGTGTATTTGGATACGAAAAGTATTTCTATAATGGTTTGGTACCCCTCCCTCCTTTCAATGAGAAAATAGGCTCTTATACAAATTTTCCCACAATTCGAGAACTAATCAAGCAAACGGAACCAAATTTGGCATGTAAGGGCATATGGGTAGAAAAAATTTCAAAGAAGGTATGAGACTCCTCCCTCCTTCCAGTGTGGAGATGGAAATTGAGGAGGGGTCTCCCATACAATTTTTTGCAAAATTCGAGAACTAATCAAGCTAATGAAACCAAATTTGACATGGGTGGTTATTTGGATACAAGAAATGTTTATTTGGGACTCCACCCTCTTCGATTGGGGTGATAAAAAGAGGGGGGGTGTCTTCCATACAATTTAATGCTTTATTCGATAACTAAACATGGAAATGACCCAAATTTCACATCGGAAGGTATAAGGCTACGAGACATGTTTCTACGATATTTGAGATCCATCTGTTCTTCCACTGGGGAATACAGTTTTATGCATTACTCGAGAACTTATCGAACGAAAAAGAAACAAATTTATCATAGAAGTATATTCGAGTACGAGTAATGTTTTTTGTATGTTTTGAGACCCCTCCCTCTCTCTTTAACGGGAAGAAGGGAAGGAGGAGAGAAATTTTCATACAATATTTTGGGATCACTAGAGAAATTATTATACAAATTTCATAGGAGAGGATATTTGAGTAGAATTTTGTTTCTTTGATTGTTTAAGGCTTCTTCTTCTTTTCACTGATTCGATAGGAAGGGGAGAGGGGAGCCCCTATACATTTTGTTTTAAATTAGGTACTCGGTTGCTTATCTAGCATATGGTTACAAGTTCTGAAGAGTATTTAAATTTAAGAAATATTTCTAAGATGATTTGGTTCCCCTCACGGGATAGGCAAGAGAAAAGAGATGCCAAACGTTAGTTTTGATAAATTTAAAAGCTCATAAAATAAATTTAACCTAATTTCACAGAAGAGAGTAAAAGGGTACGAGAAATGATTCTAGAGTTATTAAAAAAAACCCTATTCACCTTCAAGAAAAAGTAGCTCCGCACATTTTTTTGTATAACTTGATAACATATTGTATAACAAATGGAACAAATTTTAACAGAAAAAGTTTTAGAGTACGAAAAATGTTTCTATTTTTTGAATGGAGAGATCACATACTGTATAGAGCCGTGAATGCGGGAGGTCCAACCGCATAATTTTTAAAACTTTTCAAACGATAGAAACCATTTTTTTTCAAGGGTGTTTGTTTTATTCAAGACCTGTCCTTTTTTAAGAAGATGAACGGGAAAAAAGCTCTCATTTTAAAGATATCGAAAATTCATTTATTATGAAATTATTTTCTCACAATTCATTGATTTTTAGAAGGTGTACCAAAGCATACCGGGTCAGCTAGTAGAATATAAAAAGAATGATATGAATTCAGCAATTAATTCATGATATTCTTATTCACCTCTAGGTCAACTTATTTTTTAAAAAACAAATTTTTACAAAGATTTTTTTGTACAAACGCTGTTTTTAAATATGTATATCGAATTATGACATTAGTTTTTGCTGGTTTTAATCGAATTATTGATTCTTTGGGGAATGATATTATTTATTGTGGGATAAGATATTCCCCAATATTCGGATACGAATAAGAAAAGCGCGAACACGACTTGTTCGTTCGAAAGTCAAAACTATATTAAAGCTATTTACATTGGTTGGGTTGTGAGATAATAGAATCACTTGCGATCGGATGATCGCATTGTTCGCTGGCCGACGACCGTCATCATCGCACGTAGTGGTGTTGGTGGGCGATCGGTCAAACGATCATCGGATGATGATCATCGAATTTTTGATGGTGTGTTGATCCAAGATTTTGTTCGCTTGTGCGGACCATCGGATGATTCCGCCACAATACTCCCCCCTTAGACCTTCCAATACTGCCGAGGGATGTGTACGTAGCGGCCCGATCGTGTTTGGTACGGCTGTTGATCGGGTTTGTCCGAAGGAGTATTGCTGCTGCTCGTCGCATGATTTGCCGATTGCTTTGTGTCGGCGTCGTCTGCCGAAACGAAGGCTGCCTTCAAGCGATCGACAGAGATGGGTGATGGTTTTCCGTTGATGTCGATCACGAAGACTTTTTTCCGACGGCGCAGTACTCGGTACGGGCCATCGAACGGTTGCGAAAGTGGTGGTCGTACGGCGTCGATTCTCAGAAACACGTGGCTGCATGTTTCTAATTCTTTCTGTACGAACGATGATGGCTTGGCATGGTTACTTGTCGGTGTTGGACGAATTTGGGCCATTGTTTTCCGCAGATCGGTGATGTACTCGGGAGTAGCTTTCGTGTTGCGAACTTCCACGAAAAATTCGCCTGGTAGTCGTAGAGTAGTTCCGTATGTCATCTCAGCTACAGATGCTTGCATGTCTTCTTTGATAGCCGTTCGCATACCAAGAAGAACGAGAGGGAGCGAATCAGACCACTTAACGTTTTCATGGCACTTGATTGCTGCCTTGAGCTGACGATGGGTTCGTTCTATTTGGCCGTTGGCTTGGGGATGATAGGGTGTCGTCCGAAGATGATTGATTCCGAATGTTTTCGCCAGTGTGCGGAACAGATCGGACTCAAACTGCCTACCCAAGTCGGTGGTGACATTCACAGGCACACCAAAGCGAGAAATCCAGCCACTTACGAATGCCTTGGCGACGGTTGCTGCCGTGATGTTGGGAATCGGGACGACCTCGGGCCAACGGGTGAATTTATCGATCATGGTGAGACAGTATGCATTACCGTCAGATGGTGATAAGGGACCGATAAGATCGATGTGAATGTGTGCGAATCTACTGCCTGGAGTGGGGATCTGTGTTATCGGCATTTTATTGTGCCGATGGACTTTGGACTTCTGGCAGGGAATGCAGTGTTTGACGAAGTCTCGGCAATCTCGTCGCACCGAAGGCCATACATATCGATCGGTCACGAGGCGGGTCGTGACTCTTGCACCAGGATGGGACGCACCATGGAGTTTTCTTATGATCTGCTGACGGAAAGCTTTTGGGACGAATGGGCGAATGGCTTGTGTGGAAATATCGCAATACACAGGATGTGTGGAAAGTGGGGATTTTAAAGCTTTCAGGTTCAACGTTGTGTTGGGTGGAGGTGTTTTCAAGAAGTCTTGGAGTTCGGAATCGGATTTTTGATGTTCGGCTAAAGCATCGAAGTCAATATTTTCACTCGTGGATGTGGATGAAATCGATTCGACTCGGCTCAGCATATCTGCTACTTTATTCTCGTCACCGGGTACGTGCCGAATATCAGTGCAGTACTCGCTGACGAAACTGAGCCTGCGTTGTTGTGTGGGGTTCGCCTTTTCGGGACGTTGGAGGAAGGCGGTGACCAGAGGTTTGTGGTCGGTATATATACAAAATTCTCGGGCTTCTAGCACATCACGAAAATGTTTTACTGATGCATACATACCATACAACTCACGATCGTAGGTGCTCGCTTTGAGGAGGGTACCGGTAAGCTTTCGGGAGAAAAATCCGAGAGGTTGTCGTCCAGCTTCGGTAACCTGATGTAAGACCGCGCCGATTGCCGTGCCCGACGCATCGACTTCGAGGGCGAGCTTGGCATCGACGGATGGATGAGCAAGCAGAGTGGCATCAGAGAGGTCCCGCTTACACTTCTCGAAGGCTTGAGTAGTGGTGGAATCCCAAACGAGTGGAGTTTGGTCGTTTTTTACGTTGCCGTGAATCATCGCTTGAAGGGTTTGTTGAGTTTCCGCAGCGCGGGGTATGAAGCGACGATAAAAGTTTATTGCGCCTAAAAACCTTTTGAGCTGCTTGGCTGTGGTTGGTTTCGGGAATTCCGAAATGGCTGCGACTTTGTTGGGATTCGGCTTGATTCCATCGGCTGTAATTTGGTGGCCGAGAAATTCAACCACGGGTAAGCCGATCTGGGATTTGCCTGCGTTGATCACGAGACCGTGCTCTCGCAATCGTTCAAACACGAGCCGAAGGTGTTGTTTGTGTTCGGCGATGTCGTCGGATGCAATACAGAGGTCATCTACGTACGGGAAAACGAAATCTAAGTTACCCAAAATTTCGTGTAAGTGTCGTTGTAGCGTCTGGCCGGCGTTTCGGAGTCCAAAAGTCATATACTTGAACTCGAACAAGCCGAACGGTGTTGTGATCGCCGTTTTCGGGATATCTTCGGGCGCAACCGGTATTTGATGGTATGCGCGCTGAAGATCTATACAAGAAAATATTTTCTTACCGTGAAGAATATTAGAAAAATCTTGTATGTGTGGGACCGGGTAGCGATCTGGTACAGTGACGGCGTTCAGGTTTCTGTAGTCGCCACATGGTCTCCACTTGCCGTTTGGTTTTTTAACCATATGGAGTGGACTCGCCCAACAGCTTTTGGATGGCTGGCAAATTCCCTGTTCGATGAGGAAATTAAATTCAGCCTTCGCCTCTCGAAGTTTGTCGATGGGGAGACGTCGAGGTCGACAGAACACGGGTGGACCTGTTGTAATAATTTGGTGCACAGTGTTACCTTTGGTCGGGCGATGGTTCATGTTGAGCACGGTAATATCGTGGAATTGCTTGAGCAGGTCTGCGAAGGGCATGTTTACGTCGTACGTAGTGATTGTGGGTTCTGCTACGGCGTTGATGTTATTGATCTCCATTCGGGTGGTGTTGTCGATCAATTTATTTCGCCGAAGGTCAACGAGCAAATCATAGTGCTTTAAAAAGTCGGCACCTATGATTGGAGATTTGACCTCAGCGATGGTGAAAACCCAAACGAAATTCCGTCGAAGTCCGATGTCGATGGTCAGACGCTTGGTGCCGTAGGTTCTGATCGGACTGCCATTGGCGGCGTAGAGTTGGTTGGCTGATGCAGGCTGGAGCTGTTCTCGGGTCGAGGCAGGAAGCACCGAGATGTCGGCGCCGGTATCAATCAGGAACTGGTTCGATGTTTTCTGGTCACAAACGTGAATTCTTTCGATTTTTATTTTCACTGGTTTTTTAGCACTGATAGTTTTTCTAATTTTAGCACTGATAGTTTTTCGTTTTTTAGCACTGATAGTTTTTTGTATTTTGGCACTGTAAGTTTTTAATATTTTGGGCTGAGGCCCAGCACTTTTTATATCACTTTTAGTTTTTTTCAGGTTTGGGTCTTTGCCCAGCAATTTTGGATATTTCACTGTTAGTCTCGGGGACGAGTGTACACGGGAAGTTTCCCGTCGAAAAAAATGCACGGAACACTCGAATTCTCCCCTTTTTGTTTTTCACATTTTTGGGCGTGCACACCGTGTCGGTAATGAAACCAACAAATCCACCGGCGTGCCGCACGCGATTGCGATGGTATTCTTTCCCGGGGGAACTGGGAACGGGCTCGCGATCGGCCACGATTTGGTTCACGATCACGAACGAGCGAATTTCCAGCGAGCGCTTCGTCTAGGCGGCGAGCTAGATCGTCAATTTTCTTCTCAAGGGTTACCGAATACGAATC
Source organism: Uranotaenia lowii (assembly GCF_029784155.1). Classification (NCBI taxonomy): domain Eukaryota; kingdom Metazoa; phylum Arthropoda; class Insecta; order Diptera; family Culicidae; genus Uranotaenia; species Uranotaenia lowii. Next base: position 102,042,969 of record NC_073693.1, on the reverse strand, counting down.
AGGGCACTGAACTGCGGACACTTCACTGTGTGGCGCTTCCATAATTTTGTCAGCCACTTTAGATTGTTCGTCGAGTGTTGCCGACGGCATAGCAGCGATAATGGAGCGCACAGTTGTAGGTAAGGCTCGTAGCCACAAGTTAGTTAAAACACTGTCGGTACACCCTTGGCCGCCTAGACGGCGCATTTCACTTAAAAGCACACTGGGTTTTTGATCACCAAGCACAATTCCAGACAGAAGGCTGGTCAAACGTTGTGTTTCCGATGGCCGAAAGTGGGAAATGACGGCTTCTTTCAACCGATCGTACTTGTCATTAGTGACCAAAGAATTGCACGTGGTTATCACACTATGGACAAACTTAGCTCGAGAACCGAGGGCAACGATAACGGCATTGAATTTATGTTTATCAAGCCGTATCGCATTCACGCAAAATGCCGCTTCGAGGCATATAAACCAGGTCTCGATATCTTCTTGATCGAAAACCGGATAACTAATTTTCGCGATCACAGGAGATTCTTTTGTTTCGACATCCACATGGAGATCTTTTGTCTCGACTGAATTAGTGGCGTCACTGTTCTCCATTTTGTTTTCACGAGAATGGGTTTTTCACTAAAGCGCGGTTTGCTAAATGGTTCACAGAAGTGGTTTTGTTTAACTTCGCGACTCGCGGTTTGACTATTTCGAATACTTGTTCGGTCGGGGTCACCAATTTGGGGAATGATATTATTTATTGTGGGATAAGATATTCCCCAATATTCGGATACGAATAAGAAAAGCGCGAACACGACTTGTTCGTTCGAAAGTCAAAACTATATTAAAGCTATTTACATTGGTTGGGTTGTGAGATAATAGAATCACTTGCGATCGGATGATCGCATTGTTCGCTGGCCGACGACCGTCATCATCGCACGTAGTGGTGTTGGTGGGCGATCGGTCAAACGATCATCGGATGATGATCATCGAATTTTTGATGGTGTGTTGATCCAAGATTTTGTTCGCTTGTGCGGACCATCGGATGATTCCGCCACAATTCCTATGTATATAAAAAAAATCAAAATAATCGTAAAAATACTCCAAGTTTTCATTTGATTGATACAGTATTTGAAAAATATTGAAATACTAGTAAAATTTAAATTTCATATTTTGTGTTATATGTACCATGCACACTGCGAATTGTAAAAAAACTAGCATAAGATTAATTCAAAAATAAAACACCATATTTTTCCCAAACGACATAACCTCGAGGTACTTATTTTATTTGGTTTCGAAAATATTTTATCACCTTTCAGCTCAATATCACAAAATTGAAATTAATGGCCACCATTTTGTGTACATTCTTTGCTTAAAACAGTAACTGCATTCTTTATTTAAGAAATAGTTTAAATAGTTTTGGAATCACGTTTGATATTGCGGAATCACAAACATTAGGAATTTATTTAAAAAATTGGATTTAGGAAGAAAATTTGACCCAACCATAATTTTCCAAATTTAAATAGGATTTCAAATTGAAAAATCGAATACAAACATACATTTTGAAGTTGAACTTAAAAATTCAGACTCAGAATTGAGATAAGTTTACCGGAAATTAGATAAATATAATCAGAATCCGGCACCTGGAAGTCAGGGTTTTATAGCGCTTTATGGAATAATAATTTTGAATATTATCCAACAAAAACCTTCATTCAGTATTTTTAATATGAGAAGGGAAATGAAATTTCAGATTGATGCTTAGTAATAAGATACTGCAGAATCTGTTTTAACCCTCCAAAGCCGTTCGGGTCACTATGACCCGAAGCGCAGATTCAAGGCATCTTAATGATCATCCAATATACTGAAGAACTGAGATTATTTAGAGACCAAGTATATTCTATAAAAATAATAATCAAATTCACGAAAAAAAACAAAAATTTTAGTTTAGAAAATCGGTTTACTGTGAAATGAGATACAGCGAAGTAAAGACAAAATTGTATGTCTTTGTTTTAGCAGATAACAATTTTCGGTTAAGGTTAGGACAACTAGTATTATTTCTAAACGTATTACCATCACCGTAACCTGAATAGTTTTTGAATATCAAGAATGAAATACTAAACAATTTTTAGTCCTCTCACACTTTTACGTTCAACTTTTATAATTGTATTTTTGAACACGATAAATCATAAAATCCCAATCCGGAAAACCGTGAAAAACTGGAGATTTAAAAATGGAATCTAGCTTGCAATCCTGGTGAAGCTAAAAACGATCCGGACTATCGACTTATAAGTAGGTAGTGACTTCAAATCTTTACGATAAGCAAAACCTTACGGAAAAACAAGATCTCGAAAGCTGTATACGACATTGTTGACAAAGTTTGATGGCTTGGTAACGGATGACAAAACCTACGTCAAGGCAGACTTCAGACAGCTTTCGGGACAAGAGTATTACACAGTTATCGGAAGGGTAAAGGTGCCATACATTTTCCAATATATTAAACTATCAAAGTTTGCTAGAAATATCTCGTTTGACAAGCTTTCTGTAACTGTGGCTTGACAAGCGACATTTTTGTTGCAACCGGGACCATCAACCTGGAAATTTACGTGGAGTGTTCTTCAAAAGCGTATGCAGCCTTTTCCGAAGAAACATGACTGTTTGGCAGGATTTGACATTCTAGCATTTTGGAAAAAGGCCATGGAGTGGTATGCCCCTAACAACATTCAGGTTGTGCCCAAGGATAACATCACACCAGAACTTCGCCATATCGAAAGCCGTAAGAACCTTAAAAAGACTTCAAAAAAAACTGTTAACAGCGAGAAGCAGTTCAAAGCAAATTGGCGTCTGCGACGAAGAAAGTGGATAAGGTGACTTTACGAAATCCGATAATGGGACTGTTTGAGCCACCTCGTCAAGATCTTTCGAACCGTATATTACTCATCTGTGTACATCCGAAAACCAAATTGCCCAATCTCCTTATCCTGCTATACATGACAAACATATAGAAAATCGAGTGAAATGAGTCTTTCAGTGTAAAATTATCTAAAAAGGGTTAAGTCCATTCGATTTCTCGCATTTTTTTTTATAAAACAAATGATGATTTACTAGAATTTGCCACACGCGGGGAAAAAGAAAAAGGTTCCCAGTGTTCAATGCATTGAAAGTGGTTTGATAACATGATAATCATTTTATTAATTTTGAGGGCTTTGTAGGGATAAGATGAAGGAAATGCAGAAAATAAATCAAATTTAATTGAAAATAAAATAAAATGAAATGAATTTGCGGCTTTATCGGTGAGGGTTAAAGAGTTGAAATGAAAGACGGATAGAAGATCAGAAGAAAATTCTAAGGTGGTGAAAAGAGCGAAGAGCATTTGAAATAGAAGCTTGACCACATGCTAAATTCTTTGTCCCGCATCAATTAACTGTATTGAAGAAGTAGTACCCAATAGAGAAGGCACTAGATGTTTCGATACAGTTAATTACGTATCGAAAAATGTAGTGCCTTCTCTGTTGGGTACTACTTCTTCAATACAGTTAATTGATGCGGGACAAAGAATTTAGCATGTGGTCAAGCTTCTATTTCAAATGTTCTTCGCTCTTTTCACCACCTTAGAATTTTCTTCTGATCTTCTATCCGTCTTTCATTTCAACTCTTTAACCCTCACCGATAAAGCCGCTAATTCATTTCATAAAACAAATTTACGGTGATTTCTCCTCTTAAAAATAATAAAATAAATTAATAGTTGTATTCGGCAACACTGAAAATAAATAAAATAAAATAAACTTCTATGGCAACGTTTGCTATTTTGGCAACACTAGGCAAACAAACAAAACAAAGTCAGTCATTGATCTATTCTTGTGAGCGACAGACGTGTCTAATACCGTATTTGTTTTCTCCCCTCGTTCAGTGTTCCACCGTACCTGGTGAAAACAAACACAAATCGTCGCCAGTGTATTGCTACCTCACTCACTCACACGCTCTCTCGCAACACTGACAAAATTTTCGGGGCAACACCGCCTGATGGCAGTGCAACACCAGGTCAAAACCAGTGCAACACTGTCCGAATAAACAAACAGTTTGACAGCACTTAGTGGTGCACCAGTGCAACACTCGGCATAAACAAGTACAAGCGGGTATAAGTGAATCTCTGAAATGAGATTCGTAAAGTCACGACAGGCTTGTGATAGAGCTCAGTTAGCAAGCCAGTTACTTCATGAGCCGATGTCCGTGAGTTCGAGCCCAAGAGTAATCATCAATCACAGTTGTACCGGATTAGTTTTTCAATGACTGTCCGCCAACTGCATCGTTGATATAAGTCGCGAATGACATACAAATGTTAAAACAACTACAATCGAAACAAAAAAAAAAATGATAATGTTTTCTTTGTCAGTCAAAACATGGTTTTATAAAATATTTGAAAAATCTAGAAGGATCTTACTTTGTGAATAAACTTGACAAAATCTGGATATTTTTCAACGAAATCCAGACAACCGGTTGAACCAGACCTTTCCAAAATTTTGAATAAAATTTCCGTGTAGGTTCGGGTAAAACCGAGCAATCTGGCAAGCTAAAAGTACATACCTTGTATATAGTTACTTTCGAATATTCTCTGTGAAAAACAAATTTCACATTTCAAAATGTTTTGTAAACTTAAATTTTCAACTTTTCCGAGCTAAGGTTCATCAGCCAGGTATTCGAAAACGGACAGATCGGGCTTATCAGTGGGTAGCAGACATTCCGGTGAATGTCAAAGCAAAAAAAAGGGAAGAAATAGCTACACCATGGCACATTTATTCATTTTATTCATGACGTTCGTTGGAGGGAAACAAGGCTGGACGAGCCAAAAAAAAAGAAAGGAAAAACTCCGACAGACTCACTTACAGTTACCGGGACTGAGTGAGTTTGAAGTAACTACTCATATCAACGTATAGGGTGGTACTCGAATGTGAATATGACCGTGTGTATGCTTCTGCTGTATGTTTGTATGAATTTTACATCGAGTCAGCATTAGTGCAGTCATCAGAAGTGTGCCGTCTACTCCACACCGTGGCATCCCGTGACCATATCCCGGATTCCATCAGCCAGCCAGCCAGCCAGCATCAGGAACCTGACCATCATCCGTCCTCTTTCCACTACCGTAGGACGGGGTGAATTTGAAATGCAGACTGCGGCAAGTGACGGATGTATATTTTACTTACTGATGCACCGAGAGATGATATCACTTTAATCTTTGCGACTCGCCCATCTAACCAGCAACAGAAAGTGACTCGCCGCATGACGGGGCTTCGAATGTGTGCTTACTCCTGCGCTCCTTTCTGGTTCTGATCCCAGAGCTTTAGGGTGGAAAAATTTTCCAGCCTTCCGAATGGAGGGGATGAAGGATTTAATGTGTGGCAGGGGAGCATCCGGTTCTCGGGAATGGAAAAGGGTGGATGGGTTTGTATGAATTTGTGCTAGGTAGCTGGTCCATCGTTTTGAAATCATCTCAAATCTCGACTTCTACACCCTCTCGCCGGAAATCTCGACTACAAACATATCACAGCACCGGAAATGGAAGAGCAGCAGCAGTCCGTATCTAGTTGATGTGTTAAGGTTTCCTTTTTTTACTGTTGATGAGAATCGTTTGTTAAAGTTTTTCACAAGGGATAAGAGAAACTGATATTTGACCATCTGATTTGACGAAACTTGATAACTGGTAGAGCTGATAATTCCAAAATCAAAGTTTATAAGTTTTGGCATGTTTTCTTTTAAATAAATAAATTTGCAGCTTGAAAGTTTCACACTAAATTGTTGGTCAGAAACGTAATACGGTGACTCGTGACATGCTGTGGGGTAGCCGCATTAGAATGGTACCCCGGGGTTGCTGACTCATGTCGTAAGAGGCGACTAAAGTCAGCAAAACTCCTTTTTCCCCCTACGCAAAGGAACTAGGATTATGCACTCGAAATAGTTTGGGACCATCTCGCTGAATAAAATACATGCAACGGAAATGGACTACGCAAACGGAACTGGCGGAACTCTTCTATGGATGAAGAAATACGCAACGAATTCGGAATTTTGCAACGGAACATATTGGATACCCAATAGACTGTCCCAAATTTGTATGGGAAATTTCAAGCTTGTGAAATGTTATGCGCTGCTGGATTGAATTGATCCTAGGTCAAGTACAAGGTCTCATGCCAAATTTGGTCCAGATCGGATCACGGGAAGGGGTCGCTCAACGAACCTAAAGTTTGTACGGGATTTTTATTTATTTTGTTCGGGAGGAACATGAAAATCTAGTTTTTCATGAAAAACTTTGGTCCCCTTCGGCCGATTTCTTTTGAAAACGGTTTTTCTTACAGCCTAAACTATGACAAATATTTCATCCGAAGACTGCATTTCAATTTGTCTTATAATAAAAAAGTTATTAGACTTCAAAAATGGGGTAACTTTTTTCAGGGTGATATTCATCACTGATAATGCTGCGCCAAAATGTTCGAAGCAGTGCACAATGGGGAAAAATGTGTACAAACCGCGAAGAAATTCAATATCCTTAGTGCTACATGACCCAAATCTATGGAAATATACTTTCCTTTTGTGAAAATTTCCGGAGAATCGATTGGACATAGTTTCAAACGCCGCACAAGCTAACGAACGAAGATTTAGTGCCTTTTTAACCCCTAATTCTCCTATATTTTGTAAACATTCCAGAAAAACACTGATTAGAACCAGAGAATTTTGCACGAAAACAAACCTATGGTGTGTAATTTTTTCTGAGGAATCGAATGAAGGCTGTTTTGGCCACCGCACGCTTCAGAAAATGGAGTTATGGCTGTTTTTACCCTCAATTCCCCTACAGTTTTCAATGATTTAAGAAAAAAGCATGTTCGGACTTGAAAATTTTGAACCAAATGGGTTGTATCTTAAGTAATTTTTCCCAAGGAATCCAGCGTAGCCTATTTGAGCCACCGCACGGATTGGAAACAGAAGTTATGGCTGTTTTACCCTCAATTTCCCTATATTTTTCAAATAGCTCAGAAAAAGCATGTTCCAACTTGAAAATTTCAACCAAATGGAACGTATCATGTTTGATTTTTTTCGAGGAATGCAACGAAGCCTATTTGACACACCGCACACATCGGAAACAGGAGTTATGGCTGTTTTACCCTCAATTCTCTTTCATTTTTCAAAAAGTTCAGAAAAACCATGATCGAACTTAAAAATATTGAACCAAACTAGACTTATCATATGCATTTTCTTCCGAGGAATCCAGTGGAGGCAGTTTGAACCACCGCATGCTTTGAAATAGTGAGTTATGGCTGTTTTTACCCTCAACTCCCCTACATTTTTCTGAAATCATTGAAAAATGAAGGAGAATGGAGGGTAAAAACAGCCATAACTCACTATTTCAAAGCGTGCGGTGGCACAAATAGCCTCCATTAGATTTCTCGGAAAAATTGCATAAGATAAGTCTCGTTTGGTTCAATATTTTCAAGTCCGATCATGTTTTTTTCTGAACTTTTTGAAAAATGAAAAAGAATTGAGGGTAAAACAGCCATAACTCCTGTTTCCGATGTGTGCGGTGTGTCAAATAGGCTTCGTTGCATTCGTCGAAAAAAATCACACATGATACGTTCCATTTGGTTCAAAATTTTCAAGTCCGAACATGATTTTTTCTTAAATCATTGAAAACTGTAGGGGAATTTAGGGTAAAAACAGCCATAACTCCATTTCCCATAGCTTACGGTGGCTCAAACAGCTTTCATTGGATTTCTCGGAGAAAATCACACAAGTTACGTCCCAAAAGATTCAAAATTTTCAAGTCCGAACATGCGTTTTCTTAACAATTTGAAAAATGTAGAGGAATTGAAGGTAAAACAGCCATAATTTAATTTTCCGAAGCGTGCGGCGGCTCAAACAGCCTTCATTCGATTCCTCGTAAAAAACTCCACAAAATACTTTACTTTTGGTTCAAAATTATCTGGTCCCAACATGTTTTTTCTGAGCTATTTGAAAAATGTTGGGCAACTGAGGGTAAAACAGCCATAACTCCTGTTCCTAATCCATGCGGTGGCTCAAATAGGCTTAGTTGAATTCCTCGGAAAAAATCACATAGGATCCATTCCATTTGGTTCAAAATTTTCAAGTCCGAACATGCTTTTTCTTAAATCATTGAAAAATGAAGGGGAATTGAGGGTAAAACAGCCATAACTCCATTTTCCAAAGCGTGCGGGAGCTCAAACAGCATTCATTCGATTTCTCGGAAAAAATCATACAAGATACAACCCATTTGGTTCAAAATTTTCAAGTACGAATAAGCTTTTTTCTGAAATAATTGAAATATATAGGGGAATTGAGGGTAAAAACAGCCATATTTCCATTTTCTGAAGCGTGCGGTGGCCAAAACAGCCTTCATTCGATTCCTCAGAAAAAATTACACACCATAGGTTTGTTTTCGAGCAAAATTCTCTGGTTCTAATCAGCGTTTTTTCTGGAATGTTTACAAAATATAGGGGAATTAGGGGTTAAAAAGGCACTAAATCTTCGTTCGTTAGCTTGTGCGGCGTTTGAAACTATGTCCAATCGATTCTCCGGAAATTTTCACAAAAGGAAAGTATATTTCCATAGATTTGGGTCATGTAGTATGAAAGATATTGAATTTCTTCGCGGTTTGTACACATTTTTCCCCATTGTGCAGTGTCTACCTAATATCACCTTTACCCTATTTTTGAAGTCAAATATTTTTTTTTTATTTTAAGTCAAATTGAAATGCAGGCTTCAGATGAGATATTTTTCATAGTTTAGGCTTAAAAAAAAATGTTTTTAAAAGAAATCGGCCGAAGGGGACCAAAGTTATTCATGAAAAACTGGATTTTCATGTTCCTCCTGAACGAAATGTCTCAAAATCCCATACAAACTTTAGGCTCGTTGAGCGACCCCTTCCCGTGATCCGATCTGGCCCTAGGCTAGGCCTAGGATCAATTTGAGCCTGCAGCGCATAACTTTTTCAAATGTCGGGTCATTTGGGGCACTCTAATACCCAAGGTTGCCCAAAGTGTGCCACTCATGGGGACATGCAAACGCCTCCAACACCAGAAAACAGAAGGAACGTCGAGTCGAGACAACTGACGTTAGCTCGGACAAAGGAGGAGACGATAGAAGAACACAGCTCGGAGGACTTTGCTAAGAGAGGACTACTTACTACTTACCGTCCTGATGAGGTGGAAGTATGGCAGGTCGAAAATGTGTCAGCCGCAAACGGTAGCCCGTGGGGCACCAGGATGCACCAGGACTAGTTTCTATGCTGCCGTAATCTGGCAAACTGACGTATGCGCCAACATTACCGATTTGTGTTTTTTGCAGTTGAACGATAGAAGATACCAAACTCGACCTAATTACATAAAAATATGTTCAGAAATGATAAAAAATACCAACATAACATTATGAAAACAAAATGACGTATGCGCCATTTCTACTCAAAGTGACGTAAGTTTAATAAAAAACATGTTTGGAACGCTTTGATTACGTCTCAAAGTAACAGTGAGGGTGAGGACCATAATAAAAGACTGTCTTTGTCTAATTCTTAAATTCTATGAATTAAAATTACTAGAAAATTGCCAGTGGCAGCTTCAGGACTAATAGAAATGAGGGACAAAACCTTTATACCATTATACTTGTAAAATGATTATTAATTTCAAAAGGTGTCAATGGCTTTGCCTATTCATGAGGAGGTTGGGAAGGGCAGAAGGAGGTTGGTTTGGGTCTTAATTAAGTCCTTGTGTTTCATATGTTTTGCATCATGCATGCATGCATCATGAAAGACGCGTTTTAGTGCGGACTTTCTTCCCAATACTGTCGTTTGTCTTCTGGCATCAAAGGACAGAGTTTCTTAATAATATATTCCTATCTTGACTTTTTGATAGAGTTGATTGAAGACTGAGTGTTGACTTTTGTACTTCCTTCAACTGCGATTGAGTAAACATTTTAACTTTCCAGAATTCTCCTCCAAAACGTGTCTTGTAACTTAAATCGAAACATCTTTGCGTGAATCGGACCTGTTTCACGTCGTACAGTTTCGGGCGAGGTTTCAGTTTGCTCAGAACAGATTGTTTCACCTGAATGCTGGGTTGAAAGAAGTCATTCCACAGAACTCCGTTCTTTCACCCTCCAAGAAGTCTCATTAAGAGTAACGATTCGCGTGGAAAATATTACGTCCTTGAAACGTTCCATTCGCGGAAGTTGGATAACCTATTGAAAAATACGCTTCTTTAGTCCAGACACCTATTCTATTACCGGATTATCCTCAGGCTCACTCTCGGTCAGGCTATACCGTACTCAGCAATAAACTCCATTTCTTTTGGTTCGGATACAGCTCCACGTGCCGCGAATATTTGACTGATTGTGAAAGAAAATATCTGGAAATGGTTTGTCACATGCTACGATGGATGTACGTCATTTGGTCTTGGAAACAGTGAAAAATAATAGCTGTTTCTACAACAAAATGACGTTGGTAACATAACTTCCGTTAATAAACCTTTTTCCACAAATTATGTATTTGGCCATGTTTTGTCATCATTTAAACTCATAGTGTACAGATTTGATTACTGAAATTTACTCGGAGGCTCATTAAAAAAACGTTTTTGCAAAAAGCTTCGTACTGAAAATTTAACTCGCTGGCGCATACGTCAGATTGCCAGATTACGGCAGTATGGGACCCCTCGTCGTCTGAGAGCAGCCCAGATGTTTTCGTGGTTCAGCCGGTCAAATACTTTTTCGTAATAAACGAACACCAGCAGAAAAGAGCCCTGGAATTCGTTGATTTGTTCCAGTATGATTCGTAGCGTTGTGATGTGATCCACAGCAGATCGTCCGGATCTGAATCCAGATCCAGCTCCGTCTCCTGGATCCTGTTCAGGATCACTTTGTGGAGTACTTTGAGAGTTGTACAGATCTAAGTTTTGCCACGCCAGTTACAGCACTCAGTCAAGTCTCCTTTCTTCGGGACCTTTACGAGGATACCCTGCATCCGGTCGGCCGGGAATGTTGCAGTATCCCGAATGTCAGCGAAAAGACGATGCTGACGAGGCATGGTCGGTTTTCAGCATTTCAGCAGGGATGCAATCGATCCCAGGTGCTTTGTTGGACTTCATGTCTTTGAATGCCGCTTCTATCTCAGCCAGCGAGAGCGCGTCGAGCTGCGGATTTTGTTGCTATCGCTATTTGTGACTCGAAATAATTGTTCAAGATGCCCAGACCAACGCTTGATCTGATCTTTTCGATCTGTCAACAGCTGACCTGCTCGGTCTTTTCGCATTAGTGGCATTGGGGCATTCTTGCATTAGTCCTTGCATCACTAAGGCGGCGAGAAATGTCATTAAGTAATCGGATATCTCCATTGGCGGCGGATCTTTCACCCTCTTCGGCTAGGGAGCTTGTCCAGGCTCTCTTGTCTCGTCTACAAGCTTGTTTAACTGACTTTTCCAGCTCCGCATATCCACCTGCTAAATTCCGACTTTCGCCTTTCTCCAATCATCGACCATCCTCCAGGTTTCATCCGATATCCATTCACTTCTTCTTCCACAGACTTTACCGAGAGTACCATGGCTCGTCGTGATAAAGGCATTCTAGATTCCACCCACACCACTGTTCTTCGACTGTTCCGTCTATCGGCAGCTCCGAGGCTCGGGATTCAAGCTGTTCAACGTATGCCCTTTTCACCTCTGGATTCTCAAACCGGCGGACGTCGTATTGACACCTGACTTTCTCCTCGCGACGTTGAACACGCGCAACTCTCAGTCGTATCTAGCCAAGGACGAGGTGATGGTCAGATGCAATGTCTGCACTTCGTTTGTTGCGGACATCAAGAAGGGTCCTTCTCCATTTTCGGCTGATGCAGATGTGGTCAATTTGATTTTCTGTTCTGCCATCTCGGGATACCCAAGTGACCTTATGTGCTGGCCGATGAGGGAAAAGCGATCCACCTATCACCCTGTTGTTGTTGCCACAAATTCTATAAACAGATCTCCGTTTTCGCTCATCAGTTCTAGGCCATGGCGCCCCATGATGCGTTCATGGTCCTGATTGTCGGAGCTAATCTTTGCGTTGAAGTCGCCCAAATAGATTTGAATGTCACCCTTCGGAATTTTCTCTACCATGCTGTTCAGTTGACTGTAAAACTGCTATTCCTCCTGCAAATCGGCAACGTTAGTTGGCGCATAATACAAGACTATTGTAAGGTTTCTAACCCGTGTTCTAAATCTGGCTACGATTATTCTTTCGTTTATCGGTTCCCATCTTATGAGGGCCGCATGGGCCCCTGGGCTTAACAGGAAACCAACTCCTCGTTCCCGAGTAGCATGTTCTCCTCGTAAAGTCTGCTTCATTTAATATTGGAACAAATTCTTTTGCTCATTGTGGCGCTCCTAGTGGACGGATTTGGAAACTTTTTTTACCCACGTGTCGGGAAATTCATTACCTTTCACCATGTATTTATGTCATAACACCAAACGATAGCATTTTGTAAACAACCGCCATGGAAGCCGAACGGAGAGATCAAATTGTGCACAGTTTTCTTGAAAATCCATTGTTGTCGGCATCTAAGCTAGCTAAACAGCTTAAAATGCCCAGAAATACCGTATGGCGTGTTATCAAGCAGTACAAGGAAACATTGACGGCTCGGAAGCCGCATTCGAAGCGTCGGAGTGGAACTGTCGACCGGAAACTGCGTGGGAAAGTCATCAAGGCCGTCAAGAGGAATCCCAATCTTTCAGACCGCGATTTGGCCAATAAGTTCCAGGCCGCTCACAGTACGGTGCGACGAATTCGTCTCCGGGAAGGAATAAGGTAATTCCGAGCCAGCAAACAGCCAAATCGGACGCTGAAGCAGAACAATGTGGCCAGAATCCGTGCTCGAAAGCTGTACGACCAAGTGCTGACCAAGTTCGACGGATGTATTCTGATGGACGATGAGACCTACGTGAAGACGGACCAACTGGGCAAATCCCAGGTCAAAAATTTTATTTGGCGACGGCTCGGGGGGATGTACCTGCAAAATTTAAGTTCGTGTTTGCGGATAAATTCGCCCGCAAGTACATGATTTGGCAGGGGATATGCAGTTGTGGACAGAAAACCAAAGTTTTTCTCACTGACAAGACAATGACATCAGAAGTCTACAAAAAAGAGTGCCTACAGAAACGGATTCTGCCGTTTATTCGTGCCCACGACCGTCCAGTAATGTTTTGGCCGGACCTCGCAAGCTGCCATTACAGCAAAACGTTTATGGAATGGTACGCAACGAACGGGGTCAGCGTAATACCGAAGGACCTCAACCCCCCAAACTGCCCCCAGTTCCGGCCGATAGAGAAATACTGGGCAATCACGAAGCGGAGGCTTAAGGCAAAAGGAAAACTTGTTAGGAACATGACTCAAATGAAGAACTGGTGGAATCAAACCGCCAAAACGGTGGACGAAAAGGGTGTGCGCCGCCTAATGTGCCGTATTACGGGACAAGTACGAGAATTTCTTTGAAACAGCAATGAATAATTTTTTTAATTTTTTTTTATGAAAGACTAAAGAAAATGCTACATTTGTATGAAAAACAAATTATGAATTCGTTAATAAATGACTGAACTACACGCAATTGTTTGTGTTCCAATATTAAATGAAGCAGACTTCATGCCAGAGTAAAGCAGGACTTGCCCGGATTGTGTCTTGTGTTCTCCTGTATTAGGCCAACAGACTTTGCTCAGCCCCAGAATTTTAAGCTTGAGGCGGCTAGCTTCTCTAGCAAATTGAGCCAGCTTGCCTTTTCGGGCAAGGGTTAAAACATTCAAAGTTCCAATTCGTGTCCGTGTTTTCATGCTAAAAGTCATCGCCAAAGTTCCAGGTTGACCATTTCTTTCGGATTCCATAACAATAAATCGGGAGCAGTAGGTTGTTAGCCTAAATTCCCTATCCCGTTATGGGGCTGCCATCTTGGACTTAGCTGGTGGGAGCCGCATTTCTTAAATTCAGCCGCTTGCTGCGAGACAGACGCTGTTTGAGCCGCTCCTAACCTGGAGAACAGACGCTCGTTTGTTGTTGCACGTCGCCCCTGATCTGGGGAACAGACGCGTGCGGCCACCTTCTGAGTTTGCATGCGACCAAGGCATCCACCGGAGTTGGGAACCCGATCTCCACTTAGGTTACGCGCATCCCAGCCGGCACCACGGGGAGGTTGAGATAGGAGGTGTGAGGTGATATGACCACTATGGGGCTTCGTGTTGCAAATTATCCACCATTTGCCAGCCAAACTTTTAAACTGTTAAACTAGTGAATAAATTAAAATTAGTAAGAAAAGCGTGTGAAACGCAAATTTTTTTGTAAACAACAATTTTCGACCACGTGGTGACGAAAATTCAAAACAAAACCAGGGATGCCAATTTGCTGTACATTGCATGTACGATTAACATTACATTTTTCATTTGCATTCTAGATTACCAGATATTATCCTAGCTTGCCCGGATTTTCAAAGAAAAAAATGAGGGAAGCCAGGTTTGGTTTCCCGCATTTCAGGGAAAATGCACGAATTTAGTCCGAATTTATCCACAATTTTAGCGAAATCGAAACCAAAACCTCTAGTGAAGAAAACAGAATTTACGATTTTTGCGTCAATTAACAAATTTTATTGACCTTGCTTCATCGAACCCTTTTTTGGTATAATGAATTAGATATCAATACCACTGAGGTGCCTCTATAAAAAAATAATATTTCATAACCTAATTTTTCAACTTTTGAAACTTTATGAGAAATACCGCCTTTTTTGCCGGATTGGATCAATTTGGTTTGGAAAATTTGGAATTCTTATGCGTAGGTTTTGCCTTTTCGGGTAAAAAAGCTAGAATTAGACCGACCTCTATACATTCCGGAAAAGTAAGTTTGGTGCCATTTTGGATTTGGTTACTGTCGTTTGTATATTAAAAAATTGTCATAGATTTTACATAATTTTCAATCAAAAATATTAGTCCAGTTTAGAATTAACTAAATTGTGGTATTAGCAGTGTTTAAGGAAGCTGTTGATTAGTATGCATAAGTTTGAAAGCGGTTTTTTTTTTAAATATACCTGGAACTCAAGGGGGTTACGGAGAAGCTCGTTTAATTTTCGTTCGCTTAGCAACCAGCACCATGTAGTGGTTGTTTGCTGAGTGATGTTTGAAACAAATACCATCGTAATAAAATTCAAATTCTTTCACACGTTTTGGGCTCATTTTTGTTCTAGGTCCGAACTCTGTTTTCTCTCTGTGCAATAATGACGAACGTCTGTTCATGTTTAGAACGGTGTCGTTTTTAAAACACTGATGCCAAGGAGGAGAAGGGGATAAATAACGCGAAAGTGCTCAAATCCCAGAAAATCAAAGAAGAAAGAAGTCGCTTTTAAAATTAAAAGGAAGCGGAGGATTGGGTTAGCGCACTGCTGGTAGAAGAACCATGGGGGTTGGAAAATGTCATATTAAAATTATGATTTTCTACCGGGAGAAAGCGTCCGACTGAAGGATGCTTTTTGCGAACATCACCGTTTCTCTTTGTTGAAGGAAATAACACGATTGTACGGCGGCGCTTCGCATTTTTTCGTCTGCGCTCTTATTATTATGACTGTTATTTCTATGATTATTTTTATTATTATTTACAGTTTCGTCGTCTCGTCGCGTCGCTACTGGGCTTTTTGCTAAATTGCTGTTTTTCACGAGCAATGTCACTTGGCGAAACGGCCACTGATTGTTTGTTTAAGTGCATTAATATTTGTGACAGCAGAAAGTTGAGGTGGGGTCTTTCGCGGTTCGCAGGATTGGAATAGTAATTAATTGGAGTAGCATCCCGGCCAAAACTCTCAAGGGAGCTCGCGGAATGCAACAAATTCTTTCAACCGGACTAATTATCTTTCTAGGATTAATTTGACTTGGTCTCAGTACTAAAATGGTTCCTCTTTTCTCTATTTTCAGGTATTTTTTTTTCAAAACTTCGTTACGAGGTGCTGGGTTCAGGTAAAAACATTTCCTTAAAACATATTTACTATTTTTAAATTCCCGCAGAGCAGTTGATAAACCTAAAGCCATGTTTTTTTTTTCTTTTTTTCTGAGAACACTTTTAGCGTCCTTTTTTTTATAGCACATATCCGGATTGGACAAATTCTGGCAAAATCCAGGCATTCGATTTAAAAATTGAAGAAAAAAAACCCGGGTAATATCCGGGCAAATTTGGTTAAAACCCAAATATTACTCAACAGAAATCAAGAAAAAAAAAATAATAAAAAATATTTTCATCAAAATTTATCGACAGATTTTAAATCTTATTTCAGGCTTCCAAAAAACCTTTCATGATTTTTTTTATTAACCCTCCAAAACTGTTCGGGTCAATAGGACCCGAATCGCACATTTCAAACCTCTTTATCATCATTCCAATATGCTGAAGAACTGTGAATTTTGATAGACCAAGTATGTTGTATGAAAATAAAGATCAAATTTACGACAAAAAATTAAAATTTGAGTTTTGAAAATCGGTCCATTGAGAAATGAAATACAGCTAAGCAAAGCCAAAATTGGATGTCGTTTTTTTAAGTAGGATTTTTTTCTACCGGAAGATCTGAGATAGCGGTCAAAACTTTCATTGGACCCTAACATATCTATTCATTGTTGGATAGATAGATTCTTGAAAATTTCAAATATCAATAAAACACTTAAACACAGAAAAGCTGTCCTGTCAGAAGTTATGAGTATTATAAAAGTAAAAATGATTTTTCGGATTTTTTACATTCTGAACCTGTTTCTGATTACCTGGTAATACATATCGACTTTATTTTGAAATGTTGTGTAATAAGAATAAATTACCTACACATTGAATATAGTATGATCAAAATCGGTTAACATTTACATCCAGGAGAACGAAATCAAACTGCAACTCAAATTTCCCCGAAACGGATTTTTTTGCGAACAGCTTTGGAAGGTTAAACTTGCCTACAAAAATTTCATTTTTTGTATTAATTTTGTATTAAATATTCGGGCAAATCCGGATAAAACAGGGCAATCTGGCAACCTTAGTTCAATATTATTTTTTCTCATGAAACAAATAGGATAAACGGTGGCTCCAGAGAGTTGCAACATGTGTAGTATAATTTTGAATGAATTTCTGTTTTCTGAGAGTTAAAAAATCATGCACAAGTTTCATTTGTGTTTTTTCAACATTATTTCTCTTTTTTTTTCTATTTTGTTTATTTATGGAGGATTTCAACCAACTTGGTCATACATCCTTTTAAAACATAATTTCAAATTTTTACAGATTAACGCGAGTTTTGATATTTAGTTTTGTGTGAAATAATGCCAAAGATTTTTCGGAGCTTTAATCTTACTCTTGTTATCAAGAATATAAAATTTCCAGATGTAACATTATTGAAGGTTAGAGATGGATTTAAAAAAGATTGAGCTACACGTTCGCTAAAAATCGAGCACTTTTCATATGTTTTTTGAAATAAAAAGAAGTTATTGACCTATAATTTTGTAGTACATTTCATCTAGGTACATAAAATTTACTGTATATTCTAAAACAGTATGAGGGCAATAAGAATTACCAGAAATTGGGATACTTGAGACCTTAAGAAAATTGTTAAATTTTGTTAAAGATAAACAAATGTACAATTGAGGTGCGCACTACAACACAACCTGGTTTGAAATTCTGTTTTTTTTTATCATTGCTCCAAAGCTAAGCTGTTGACTTTGTTCTTCATATTCTAATTTCTTCAGCCCAATCCGCCTTTGAGTGTCAACATGACACTATTGGAAGTTTGGCAGCTTGTAACTTTTTTTAGGGTGCTTTCAAATAAATCAATTTTTTCGGAGCCCTTCAATGTATTCTTGAAATCTTTGAATTTTCATCGTTACTTTTTTAATGGACGCGCCCCGAAAGCCCAGGAAAAATACTTTCTAATCAGACTTTGAGTGTCAATTTGAAACTGCTCGCTTAAAACTGCTATATCTCTCTTGTTTCTCAACCAATTTTAATTAAATTTATATTTTAAAAAACTTCGTAATGTAACTCAAATATGTTTTAGACAAATTTGCAGCAACAACACTTCGGTTTTCCGTTGTTCAAATTCTAAGATAAAAAAAAACCGGAAAACATGATTCGGAAAAGAGACTGTAGAACAGTCATATAATTTCTAAGATAGCTGAAGTTAGAAGCTATGTTACGCACAGGCCCGTGCGAAGGACCCGTCCGGGGGGGGGGGGGGGGGATTTCTAACACCGTTTTTCACTCATGATTACCACACAAACTAAAAAAAAATTTGATGTTAAAAAAAACCAAAATTTTCACAACATATCACACTGAAAGCTTTAAATTTTTGGTAAGTCATTGATTTTTTTTTTCAAAATTATGTTCCGAACTATTGATTATTCTGAACTAGAAATTTGTTTCAAAAGAATTTCCAAGCAATTATGAAATTAGCATTAACAAAACACAGAGTTTAAAACAAATTTGAATTCTAAAATAAATGTCCAATCAGGTGCAAAACTAATAATGATGAGTCGATTCATAAAACATGATTGAATATAAAAGAAAAATAATGAATAGTTTTAAATTTTCAATCGCAGGTTCTAAAGTTTAAAATTACAAGCTCTGAGTATTTTGTCACTTTCGATTGAAATATTGGGTCATAGAAAAAAAAACAGTAGTTTAAAACTATGTTTTTCTTATTAAAAATTTAGATTTGAGTCAGGAACACAAAAATTCAGAATTAAAAACAAAGGCAGTTTTGTTAAAAATATTTCTAAAATTTGAATAGTTTGACTATAAAATTCGGCAAGTTTATTGGAAAATAGAAAAAAACTGCACTTTAACTTCGGTAAATTTATTTGAAAATTAAAACAAAATAAAAACATGAACAATTTAAGTTTTTTTAAACGTTTAAGAAGGTTTTTTTTAAAAAAAAAACACGTTTCATCATAACATTTACAGAATTTAATTGATAACTTAAGGCAACAGCATTTTGGTACTTATTTTTTAATGATTGATTTGGCAGATTTAAGCGTCCTGAACTCGAATCTTTAGTCAAATTTTGTCGCACACATTTAGTTTTGGAGATAAGGAAAATTTAAATTTTTCAGTTTTAAGTGAAATCAATCATTGATAACTGATGACTAAAAAACCTTCATTTTTGAAAAATATGTTTATGATTCTGTTTATCACACTCCATCCAATTAAAGAATAATGTCATGATGAAAATGATACATGATCTAAAAAAGTAAAATTCAACAGTTTAAAAAAGGATAGATATCATTACAAGTATTTTTTGACATAACTGCAGAAAGTGTAATATGTTACCGTTGCGAAATTCAACTCGGTAAAGTTCTTCCAAAGTAAATAGTTATTTGTTTATTTTCTTAAATTATTTGTTTATTGTTAAATGTTATTTAATTATTTCACTTATTATTTCATCAGAGCAAGATAGGTTTAGTTAATATAAAATACAGGACTCACAAGAACACAACATGTTAACACAGGTACACTGAAACAAATACACAAATTGCTGTACTAGAACGGGTATAAAAGGAACGCACAAATTAAAAAGGTATTAGTCCAGAAGTTAAAAAAAAGTGGTATAATTGGCCCGATGAGAGGAAAGCTACCAAAACTAACACTAAAAAGATCTCTTTCCGCTTTGACCGCCAAGACAGCTTGGTTGCGTATCGAGAGGACTTAACCTTACAATATAACGGTGGAACTATTAAAAGTTTAATATAAAAGTTCATTAAAGTCCGACAGCGGAAAAATACCAGTGCGCAATTGAGAAGAGCGAATCAGGTAAAAGTGAAGATCTTGGTAGTCCTCGCAGAAGTTTATCGGCCTTTTATCCACCAGGACCCAAAACTTAGGGGCATATGCTTTATGCCCTCCGGGACCAACAAGTATCGGGAAGATTCCAATCTGGTACCGCGTTTCTGCAATTTGGACCATTTTGGCAGACAACCACCTCCCGTGATACAAGGTCGAACCCCGAAGGGAATCCACATCTGGAAGGCTGAACGGAATCCCATATCCGTTCCGGCCTGAGGAGCTGACAAGGAATTGGCAAAGTTACCGCCAATTCTTGTCAACTGCCTAGCCACACCCCAAATACCCGTAGCGTTCCGAAGGAGTAGCGTCAACAGCAGCAAAGGCCGGCCCAACGAGACACACGCCACACAAAACACAAAGGTAAATTAATAAAAACACATAAAAATCAATTCAGTGGTAGAGTGTTTGATCCTTTCCGAACAGTCCTTGATCAGCAGCAATTTGTAAAAGCCGACCTTGAGGAGCTCCGTTCCTGCTCAAGATTGAGCTAGCCACAAAAGAAGGCCTTGTGTGCCCACCCTCCACTGAGTCTCCAGAGGAACGACCAGGGACTCGAGGGCTTAGGTTTGGCCCCCTCTGGTCCAGACAGTAATAAATGGCGCCCAACTAACTACAAGCTGGTCAGGGATTCTAGGTTTGGTTAAACACAGTGAGCCTGAGGGAATTAGTTAGCCAGGAAAATCAAAAACGAAGTCTCTGATGCGAGTTGGGTATCAAAGTGGTTTCACGATATCATACTTTTTACCAAAAAGTGAAAATCTAATTAATTTGCTGCTTCAGACTAAGCGTCCACGAGCGACAGCGAACATTTTGCGTCGACAATCGATAAAGTACGTTTTACAATTTTTCATAAAAAAGTTTTTGGGTCTTGATTCGAGTAAAAATATTCTCAGCTCAAATCAGAAAAGTTGGGGAAACCAAGAAAATTTTCACGTTTGAATGTTAAATGGTGAATTCTAGTGAATCGTTTGTTAAAAAAGTTGTTTATGGTTTCAACAACAAGTGATTCGTTATTTATATAGTTCAGTTTGTTTAATAGAAATTAATCAAAATCAAAATTTAGTTATCACTTATCCGAATCGTAAAATCATGGACTTGCGTAAATTGTATTGTCATATGGACGTGTCTCACCTTTCAATTGACGAGGTTGAGCACGAATTATTAATCAGAAACATACCTTTTGGTTTAGAACACGAGAGTATCAAGCGGAGGAAGCTAAAAGATCGCTTGAAATCAGAAAAAGACGGAAAGGATTTCGTTGCTTTCCACCCGCGAAAAGAAACACAGGGAGAGATAGCAATCATCAATACTAAACTTAAAATTATAAAAGATCTGCTCGAGAACCCCAAGGTGAGATCCCTAGAAAGGCTAAAGCTCAAAACACGGTTAGTGCATTATCGGGTGCGAATTTATTTGTTGCTAAATGCACCAAAGTCAGGCAAATTTGCAAGCAAAATAACAGAATTAGGACAGGTGGCGAACGATACTTTTGTTTCTCACTTCCCAGATACTTTTGAGAGTATAGCTGATTATCCAGAAGAGATTGAATCCGAAATTACGATGGCCCTGGAAGAAGTTAGAGAAGAAATAGAAGTGCTGAATGAAACAGTTTCGGGAAATGAAATGGAGGAAAGAGGATTGAGGGACGAAGCAATAGGGGGAATATCGAATACTTTGAACTCAAGAATTGTTGAGATGGAAGAATCCGTCCAAAGGGCTGATGAACTAATGAAAGTTCTCAGCGAATACGAAGAGGGAAAAGAAGAAAATACTGGGGAAATCATAAAGCTTTTTAAAAATTTCGTGATTCAAACTACAGAGCAACAAAAAGAGATGCGGGAAAAGTAAATAGAAGAAGAACAAAAGAGAATGAAAGAAGCTGAAGAAAGAGTGGAAAAGAAAAGAAGGTTGGAAAAGCTTTTAACAAATCTAAATGAAAAATTTAGAGAAACGATTGATTTGAAATTGGAGGAGGGTACATCGGAAAGGCAGGTTGAGGAGAAAGAAAATAAAAAGAGTGAGCAGAGCAAAGATGGATTAGTGGTACAAGAGGGGAAACCGAAAGTTGAAAAGAGAGGTAGGAGGGTCAAACTAGCTGAGTCAAGTGGTGGCTCAGAAAGTGAATCTGACCAGAACTCAGAAGCTAAAATCCGTTTTAAGAAACTCTCAATATTGTCGAGAACTCATGAGAAAACTATCTTAAAGAAAAGTTCCGACAAACGTCGCAAATCGGTCAGGTGTGCGACTTCTTCAAATAGTAGTTTAACAGAAAGTACAGAGCTTTCCACTTCGTCTTCGACTGAAAGCTCATCTGATTCATCGGGTCACAGCAGAAGGGGACAGAGAAGGAATCGGAGAAGGGAAGGAAAGGCTAGGTTGAGGAGGATACCGGTAGCGGAATGGAGATTGAAATATGACGGGAAAGATCAGGGAAGGATGTTGTCGGAATTCCTGAAAGAAATAAAAATGAGAGCAAAATCAGAAGAAATTTCGGATCGTGAACTATTCAAAAGCGCAATTCATTTATTTACTGGGCGTGCAAAAGACTGGTTTATGGAGGGTTTTGAAAATCGAGATTTTCGAACGTGGTCTCAACTAAAAAGAGAAATAAGACGCGAGTTTTTACCGCCGGATTTAGATTTCCAAATCGAAGCGCAAGTAACAGAACGTAAGCAAGCTCGAGGTGAGAAATTCGTAGACTATTGTCATGATATGCAAAAACTCTTTCGATCAATGACAAAGCCGCCTTCAGAACACCGTCGTTTCAAAATTATTTGGCGCAATCTCCGATTCGATTACAAAAACGCGATGACTGCAGCAGGCATCAAAAATCTCGCGAAGCTTAAAAAGTACGGTCGTATTATCGATGAAAACAACGCGAATATTTTTCAGAAGGTCACGGAAGGCCAAAATCGAAATCGTCATAGCCACGTCAATGAAATGTCAATCTCGGATCCGAAACCTCGATACACCGCGAACGCCAATGACAAAAAGCGCGTTTTCTTCAAACCGAATCCTGAAAAAGAAAGAATAGGTCAACAAATGAAAACAGAAAATTTCAGAAGAAATTTTAGAGAAAAAGAGGGAGGGGAGAAAAGGGGTGAAACATTAGAACCCATGGAAGGAACAGCAAGGGGAACTTTACAGCAATTGGTTCAATCGTATAGACGGCCGCCGATCGGAGTCTGTTATAATTGTAGGCAAGAGGGGCATCATTACACGAACTGTCCGGAAGAAAAGGGAAGATTTTGTAGGCTTTGTGGTTTCGCAAATGTGAACACAAACCAATGTCCAGTGTGCCAAAAAAACGCACAAAGTTCAGCTTGAGGGGGCAAGCTGAGCTGCCTCTATTCCAAAACCCTAATCAAGATCACACACGAAACGAAATGCAATCGATCGGTCTTAGACCGTTTTCGAAAACCGATTACTGTTCGGAAAGCTACGCGAACGAGCTTTTGATACACGTCGAGGGGGATGATCGTCCCCACGCGAGGGTGAACGTGATGGGAATAGATATCATAGGGCTACTGGATAGTGGCGCCCAGAGATCCATTCTCGGAGTAGGCTGTAAAAAAATAATCAAAGATTTAAAGTTAAAAATTTTCCCCACAGAAGTCACCCTAAGAACCGCCTCAGGTGCTTCCGTACAAGTAGAAGGATATGTTCATCTTCCAATAACATTCAATTCTCAAACCAAAATAATAGAAACTTTAGTTGCCCCAAATCTGAAGCGAAGACTGATTCTGGGCTATAGCGATTTTTGGAAAAGTTTCAAAATTCAGCCTAATTTCCCGAGTCTATCTAGCCTAGGGGAAGTGGTAACTAGAGAGGGGGAATGTGAAATAGAAGAACTAAGTTTTACCAGTGAAGATCAAAATAATCTAACTGAAACCCAAATATCGCGGCTAGAAATAGTAAAAGCAAAATTCAAAATAGCCAAAGAAGGAGAAGTTTTAGAAGTGACCCCCCTGATCCAACATAAGATTGAACTCAAAGAGGAGTTCAAAAGTTCACCTCCGGTTCGTATAAACCCTTACCCCACCTCACCTGAAATGCAAAGTAAAATTAATCGCGAGCTCGATAACATGCTTCGGCAAAAGGTGATCGAGCCATGCAACAGTGATTGGTCACTCAGCACTGTTCCTGTTATCAAACCAAACGGAGAAGTTCGATTATGTTTAGACGCGAGGCGTTTAAACGAACGAACGAAGAGGGACGCTTACCCGCTTCCACACCAAGACCGTATACTTAGTCGCTTAGGAGCAAGTAAGTTTTTATCCACGATAGACCTCTCGAAAGCTTTCTTGCAAATTGAACTACACCCGAGGTCGCGCAAGTATACGGCCTTCTCGGTGCTGGGGCGAGGTTTATTTTGTTTCACAAGAGTAGCATTCGGCTGCTGTAACTCGAGCGCAGTACTCTCCAGACTAATGGACATAGTCTTAGGCCACGGAGAACTGGAGCCGAATGTGTTCGTGTATCTCGACGACATCGTCGTCGTGAACGACACATTCGACTCCCATCTCCAATCTCTAACCGAAGTAGCACGACGTCTTAAACAGGCAAACCTGTCGATAAACTTGGACAAGTCAAGATTCTGTCTGAGTGAGCTCCCATACCTCGGGTACATATTGTCCTCCAGAGGAGTGCAGCCGAACCCAGATAGAATCGAGGCCATTGTCAACTATGAGCGCCCCAAGTCCCTCCGTTCCCTCCGGCGCTTTTTGGGGATGGCGAATTACTATCGCCGATTTATTCCCCAGTTCAGCGAACTAGCAGCACCGCTCACGAGTCTTCTTCGAAATAAACCGAAGTCACTTAACTGGAGTCCGGTGGCCACGGAAGCGTTTGGGAAACTGAAAGATAGACTGATAGCAGCACCGGTACTCGCGAATCCAAATTTCAGATTGCCTTTCGCGATTCAAAGCGATGCAAGTGATGGCGCAATCGCAGCGATCCTCAAGCAAGAACATCCTGATGGGGAAAAAGTCATCGCTTATTTTTCCCAAAAGTTGTCTCCGGCACAGCAGGCATACGCAGCTACGGAAAAAGAAGGGTTAGCAGTACTATCGGCAATAGAAAAATTCCGTCCGTATATAGAAGGAACTCATTTTGTGGTGGTTACTGATGCTTCGGCCTTAACCCACATTATGAAGGGGAAGTGGCGTCCCTCATCCAGGTTGAGTAGATGGAGTATAGAACTTCAGGGCTACGATATTGAAATTCGCCACAGGAAGGGGAAGGACAATATCGTGCCTGATGCTCTATCCCGTTCACTCGATCTGGATGAGCTAAGTACTGTGGGGAGTTCATGGTACGCGACATTACTCACTAAAGTAGAAACATCTCCATCGGATTACGTCGACTTCAAAGTCGAAGGGGGTAAATTGTACAAGTTTCTTCCTACTCAATCGGCAGTTTTGGATTATTCCTTCGACTGGAAGCTTTGTGTTCCGGAGAGCTTGCGGCCACAAATTCTCCGAAAGGTACACGAAGAAAACTTCCACATAGGGCATGAAAAACTTTTAGCAAAAGTACGCTTGAGATATTTCTGGCCGAAAATGTCTCAATCAGTAAAGAGATTTGTGGAAAGGTGTCAAATATGCAAGGAGTGCAAACCTTCCTCAACATCACAGCATCCAGCTTTAGGGAATCCGCGCATCGCAACAAAGCCGTTCCAGATACTGGCGATTGACTTTATTCAATCCCTGCCCAGATCGAAATCAGGAAATGCACATCTACTGGTGTTGCTTGACCTGTTTTCAAAATGGACAGTACTGGTTCCAGTTAAAAAAATTTCGACTCCATTGATAATCAAAATTCTCGAAGAACAGTGGTTCTACCGCTTCTCGGTACCAGAATATTTGATAAGCGATAACGCGTCCAGTTTCTTGAGTAAGGATTTTCAGGCCTTTTTAGAACGGTATAAGATTCAGCACTGGGCCAATACGAGACACCATAGCCAAGCTAATCCAGTCGAGCGTCTCAACCGCAGCATAAATGCTTGCATAAGGACATATGTCCGACTGGATCAGCGACTATGGGATTCTCGTATAGCCGAAGTGGAACACACACTGAATAACACTATCCATTCATCGACAGGGTTCACACCATATAAAATCCTTTTCGGGCATGAAATTTTGGAAGCGGGAGATGAACATCGTCAGCAAGTTGACATCCATCTACGACCTGTGAAAGAAAGAACCGAATTGAAATCAACAGTTAACAAGAAAATTCGCGAATTAGTAGAAACTAATCTAAAGAAGGCCTATGACAAAAGCGCCAGAGCCTATAATCTCCGATTTCGTAAACTTGCTCCCGAGTACCAAGTAGGCGAAAAGGTATTTAAGAGAAATTTTGCACTTTCAGATGCTTCAGCAAGCCACAATGCAAAATTTGGTCCAATGTACACCCCCTGCACTATTATTTCACGTCGCGGAACAAGTTCTTACGAGCTAGCCGATGAAAAGGGAAAGATCCTGGGAATATTCTCATCGGCAGATCTTAAGCCCGGTATTCCGCAGTAGAGCGTAGATAGACACGACAATGCAAAAAGAAAAGCAAATCAAAAAAATATCACATCTTACCGCAGCAATCCCAAAACACAACCGCGTCTGTTTCAATAGTCGCATGAAATGGACGAGTAAAACCGATGCATTGTTTTCAATAGCTAAAATGAGTGACGTTGAGTTCGATGAGGCTTGAGTGTTGAGAAGTTTTCAAGAAGGTTTAATTATTTTTGTCTCTGTTTATCATCAACATAATTTTTATAGCATCTCTCTCAATAGATTCAATAGTTTAAATCGTCAGCAAAGCTCAAATGGAAATGGAAAGCGAAAGAGGAATAGAAATGATCCATGAAATAAAAACTAGCAATGACAAATTCCAAATCGCGGCGCGTAGGTGATGACGTCTCACTTACCCTATTTTCGGATGAGTTCATCTTTAGATTACATTACGATTCCAAACTACAACACCATAAACCTTTCTCTAGAATTCATCTCATTTAACATTCATGAAACAGCATTATCGATTAACACTCGGCATGTCAGTAGTAAGAGTTTTCTTTCTTTCCGTAAGTCTTTTGATTTGACTGGGTTATTGGGAAAGAGGAAGATCCAACAACTTTTACGCGTGGATAAATAATCTCTCATGCGTATGAGAGTTCATATTTGCTAATTTCGCGCAAGCAAGATATTGGTTGTTGAGCGCATAGGGATGCACATAGAGTTCAAGTCTATTCTGAGCGGAGATTAATTAGACGGAACTTAAGTTAAAAAATATGATTATATATTCATATAATATATTTTTTTTAGGGGGAGTATGGGGTAGTGTTACCGTTGCGAAATTCAACTCGGTAAAGTTCTTCCAAAGTAAATAGTTACTTGTTTATTTTCTTAAATTATTTGTTTATTGTTAAATGTTATTTAATTATTTCACTTATTATTTCATCAGAGCAAGATAGGTTTAGTTAATATAAAATACAGGACTCACAAGAACACAACATGTTAACACAGGTACACTGAAACAAATACACAAATTGCTGTACTAGAACGGGTATAAAAGGAACGCACAAATTAAAAAGGTATTAGTCCAGAAGTTAAAAAAAAGTGGTATAATTGGCCCGATGAGAGGAAAGCTACCAAAACTAACACTAAAAAGATCTCTTTCCGCTTTGACCGCCAAGACAGCTAGGTTGCGTATCGAGAGGACTTAACCTTACAATATAACGGTGGAACTATTAAAAGTTTAATATAAAAGTTCATTAAAGTCCGACAGCGGAAAAATACCAGTGCGCAATTGAGAAGAGCGAATCAGGTAAAAGTGAAGATCTTGGTAGTCCTCGCAGAAGTTTATCGGCCTTTTATCCACCAGGACCCAAAACTTAGGGGCATATGCTTTATGCCCTCCGGGACCAACAAGTATCGGGAAGATTCCAATCTGGTACCGCGTTTCTGCAATTTGGACCATTTTGGCAGACAACCACCTCCCGTGATACAAGGTCGAATCCCGAAGGGAATCCACATCTGGAAGGCTGAACGGAATCCCATATCCGTTCCGGCCTGAGGAGCTGACAAGGAATTGGCAAAGTTACCGCCAATTCTTGTCAACTGCCTAGCCACACCCCAAATACCCGTAGCGTTCCTAAGGAGTAGCGTCAACAGCAGCAAAGGCCGGCCCAACGAGACACACGCCACACAAAACACAAAGGTAAATTAATAAAAACACATAAAAATCAATTCAGTGGTAGAGTGTTTGATCCTTTCCGAACAGTCCTTGATCAGCAGCAATTTGTAAAAGCCGACCTTGAGGAGCTCCGTTCCTGCTCAAGATTGAGCTAGCCACAAAAGAAGGCCTTGTGTGCCCACCCTCCACTGAGTCTCCAGAGGAACGACCAGGGACTCGAGGGCTTAGGTTTGGCCCCCTCTGGTCCAGACAGTAATAAATAAAACTTGATTTAAGTTAACATATTTGTTAAAACCTGAGAAAAGATTACATTTTTGCATAAAATATATATAAATCAATTTGGTTTAAAACTTCTTAAAAACTTGATAAATAGGACAAGTAAAAAAGCATAGAATTTCTATTACTTTTTTCGCAGAACTCAAAATTACTTGAAGTCTTGAGGAAAGTTGATAATTTATTTAAAACTTTATTTTTTAATAATTTGTTTCTAATTTATAAAAAATAAGTGCAGAAATTTCTCTAATGCTTTTTATTTATTTTCAAAAGTCATTTCAAAAACAAAAGCTGATAGAAATATTGCATATTTAGATTCAGGGTATTCAAATTAGTCGAATTAACCTTTCAAATGCATGTCACCTCAGAAAAATGTAAATTTTGTAGCCTTGTGAAAATTATTAAATCCTCTTGTGTTGAGCATTTAGAAGAACAAAAAATCTTAAATAAAATTGAGTCTGAAATTGGTTTCTTGAAGAACATGCATATCTATAAATTAAGCTTGCCAGATTGCCCGGTTTTATCCGGGTTTGCCCGGATATTTGATGCAAAATTTCGAGAAAGTCCGGTTCGGCCCGGTTGCCCGGATATCGTGAAAAAAGTCCGGATATTGCCCGGATTTTTTCACAATTTTCACAAAGAAACCAAAAAAAAATCAAAGTTTTTGAGTAAGTTTCAGCAAAATCGATTAACGGTATTTAAATTTTCAACGGTTGCTTCAAATAATTTCGCTGATTTACTTTTATAAACCTTTAAATATTTAAGTGTCCCAAAAAGTTTTTGGAAGTCTGCAATTGCATTAATAAAATATTAATTTCATTTTTTTTGCATTTTTTCTTTGCTTTTATATATAATAACACCTGAGTTTTGCCCGGTTTTTGCCCGGTTTTTGGATTTGAAATATTGAAATACATGCTCGGATTTTGCCAGGTTTTTTTGAAAAAATGCCCGGAATTGCTAGGCCCGGATGGGAATGGAAAAAATTCTGGCAACCTCTTACTATAAATGTTATGTTTATGACATATACGATTAAAAAAAATGGTTCGTTTCAAACTCTGTTCTTATTTAATCACATTCTGAATACGAGGTTGAGTTTTTAAATGTCAAGTTTTGAGTTCCAACAAAAAAATTGATTTAATTGCAAATTGAAATTTAGAAGAATTGGTTTCAATTCGTGAACGTCGAAAAGTCTCGTAGATTGAAATGCATCAAGCCAAAGGTGTTTTAAGACTGAAAAATTTATGACTTGCTTATTAACACTTATTTCCAAATACATTTTAAGATCAAGTAATTTTTCGTTACTACGGTGAAAATTTTACTTGGAAAAAATCTTCATGGGGGGGGGGGGGGGTTAAGGGGTTTAACCCCTTAAACCCCCCCCCCCCCCCGTTCGCACGGCCTTGGTTACGCACATGGATATATTTTTTGACTTTTTTTTTAAATCATGACCACAAAAATGCAAAAAAGTGGTGTAAAAACCGTACTTTTCAATCAATGAACCGTCAAAAAGGTTCAAGTAATATCAGGTGAACTTTGAAAAAAAAAAGGATTGGAAAGTTGATGTACTTTGCCCCTTTTTGCATCTGATTTTTAAATTACAAAAACATAATTTTTGATAAATTTTCAAAAGTTGCTGTCTTTTTAAAATGTTTGTCAGTTTGCCACTGCTCACATTTAATAGCATTAGATTTTGAGAATATTAGCGTAAGATTTGCGCAATAAATTTATATTCACCAAAAAGGCAATTTTATATCGAATTCAGTGGTGTAATTACATTAGCTTTTATTATTAGGAATACTTTACAAATATATGATAAATAAAAAAAGTGAGATACTTTTTGAATATTCCTAGGTCAACGCAAACTACAGCTAGCAGCTGCTTGTTCGTTTCCGAATGTCAAAAAATATAATATATATTTTTGAGTGCAACATATAGCTTCTTATTTTAACTTTCTGGACACAAAGTGAAATTTTTTTGCGCATTCCGTAGTTGATCTACAGTCTTTTTTCCAGAACATTTTTTTCCGGATTTTTGTTTAGACTTTGAAAAACGGAAAACTGTTGTTGTTGAAAATTTTATGAAAAAAATACTTGAGCTACATCACAAGGTTTCTAGAACTATAAATTTTGTATAGTTTGGTTGAGAAATACGAGATATATAGTGGTTTTAGTCTGTAGTGTCATTTGTCAAATTTCTGAAACGGGTGAGGGAGCTAACTTATTTAACAACTTTATCGTAGACTAAAAAACATTTTGATTTATACTTCAATAAACATCTAAGATTTATTTTGGTTTAAAACTTCTTCGAAATCAGAGTTTTCACATAAATTACTAGCCTTTCTAATTTGTTGAATTTTTGTCTTAAAATGCCACAGAACAATTCCTAGCTTGAAGACATCCTATCCCAGAGAAATAGTTAGTTTTAACAATTCGAACTCACCGTCTTGCAAATCCATCAAATTGGGAGTCAAAATACGGCTGATGCACAAACTGATGCCCAACAATGACTGTGTGTTCTTCAACAACCAACACCTGATTCATTCTGCCAAGGTGTTAGTTTGTCGAAACGAATGTTCGGTGCCCCAGGTGCACTGCAAGACTGCATCCGGAACATTCACCATTCCAAACATTGGATCTCCTCTGATGCAGTCTATTCCGGAAACCAAATTGCAATCCGCAAACGAAACGAACCAAATCAAACAGCAGGAAAATATTTGGATGCCGACAAAGTTAGGGGTATGGGACCTCGAAATAGAGAAAAAGAAAACCTCTCCCAAAAGATTTTCAACAAAAGATTCCTGCTGGTTTTGAGTTTACTTTTTCCTCTTGGGGGGAAGTGAAAAGGGAACAAGCGAGAAAGGGAAAGAAATTTCTCCTTCAAACAAAATTTGACCGAACACCTCGTTTGAGTGTTGCATGCAGCAGATCTTCTCCGCCAGGAGGACGACAGCAAAGGCCGGAAGGATGTGCATTAGAATGTGTGTTGACATTATTGGTGCAGAACGGAAAGGTAAATTGGGAAATACCAGCAGTAGCAGGAAAAAAAAAGCTCGAACACACAATCCTCCCGAGAGTGCACTGCAGGATTCTGGAAGTCGGCGTATCTTGTACTGTCTGTAGGTACCTACCTACATATTTTTGAATTCGTGCGGCAATGTTGGCCGAGAGAACGCTAAATTGAAAAAGGATATTCGCCACTGCGGGTGTCAAGTTTACACAGTTTGTGTTTTGAAGTGTTTGGTTTTGATTTGGATGCTCCAGATTGAACTTAGGATCCATATATTTTCGGATAGTAAATTAATAAATTAAATCAACCTTAAAATTTTGTGATTTTTTATGCAACTCATTCATGATTTTTGCCGAACTTTAAAGTTGCGTTTACATGAGTAAATTTAAAATTTGTATGGGAGGATTGAGCATGTGTACTGAAAAACATCTAAGGTTTTTTTTTGACTATCGAACCGAGTCATCTAATCGTTTTTGTACCACTGCACAATTGTGAGAAAAGTGTACACAGCAAAAAAATTGTAACTGTGGGCGATGTAATTTTAGAGGATGTTAGCCAACCTATGTGTTATTATTGATTTCGATTAAAATATTACATCGAAACAATGTACACGATCTGAACGCGTCATGTAGTGTAACATTACAACTTGCTATGCGGTATCACATCAAGTAGTCAATGATTGTTCCAATGGCCTGTGTCGGCAAGCGCCCGCACATAACGACCGCTTGGAGCCGCCACTAGTTCCCTCTCAGTGGAGAGAGGGAATCAGTTGAAAGAGAGAAATTTTTATCCGTTTTGTTATGATCTTGATTTTCCAATTTGATTTTACACGCTAAACTTGGAACACTTTATAAATTGATTTTTTTTTTGTTGCAAGGTCAAGAAATGAAACTCAAAATTCAGTTTGAGGAAGGTAAAACATTAAAATCTAATCACAAAATATAAATTTTCACGCAGGGAATTCAATAAAAGGAACTTTTTAACTGAGGAATAGCTGAGGAATCAAATTATGCATAACCTCGCCCGAATACGAAAATATTGTAACATAACAGTTCCTGTAGTAGTTATAAAACGATTAGAAACAGTTTAAAAAAAACGTTTAGAAAATGACATCTGAAAACATAAAAACATTGCACGTATCTTGAATTCCAAACCGACGGTCTGTTGAATATGGCGTTAACACGGAGAACAAAGTATAGTTTTTTCAACAATAATCCACTTGCTTTCAATGATATTTCTGATTGATTCTCGGCTAAATATAATTATTAACACGCAGCGAAAAGATTTTTTAATTCAAAGGAAAGTGCCGCAAAAACAAAGGATATTTTCCTTTGATTTTGGGATAAATAAAAATTCCTTTGATTCAAAGAATTTTTGTTTTGAAAAATCTTTGAATCAAAATATTAATGCTTTGAATCAAAAAACAGTTTCATTTGATGCAAAGTTTTTTTCGTTTGCTACAATGTAATTTAGATTTAGATTTAAAAGGATTGGTTCATTGAACCATTTTACTTTTATTCCAATTGGAAGAAATATTTTCTGTTGTCCCGAAGTTCCTAATAGGAATTTTGAATAATAAAAAGAGAGAATTTACATCTTAAATTCATTTTTATTCACAAAATTAACACTTACACTGGTTCACTATAATTGAATCATCCGGTCCTAATTTTGGCCTGAGGGCATTTGGGCCGCTCAATAGACTTCCGGAAGCAGCTCCGGTTGATGGCTTTAGTGGTCATCCAACTGGTGATTTTCGCTGAAGATCAGGCCGAAAATAATCAGACCGCTGGATTTGGGGCGGAATCAGCCGTGGTCCTGTAACAATGCAAGAGTTTATCTAAAATCTTAAACATTCACTTTTTGATTAATGGATTAACTTTTACACACACTTACCATTCTTCATCCTGAATCCTCCTAAATAGCTATCTCTGATTCCCTAGTTTTGATTTTCAACACAACCGGATAAATTTTATTCGAAATTCGGTTCTTGCTCACTCCGAAATATCTTCTAAGTTCAAAGTTTTAATTTAAAGAAATTATTCCTTTCTGTTGAAAACAATTTTCTTTCGTTGAAAGAAAATTTACTTTGTTTTAAACGAAATGTGCAATTAAACAAATTTCTTTTGAATCAAAGAATTTGTTTAAAATCAAAGTCCAAAATAATTCAGTTCTAAAAATTTATTCTTTCTTTCAAAAATTATTCTTTTGAATCAGAACGATAATTCATTGATTCAAAGAAAACAGGAGTTTGATTCAAAAAACTGAATGTTTTGAATCAAAATCAGTTTTGTTTTGTATCAAAATCCAAGTTTTCTCTGCGTGAAATATTTAACTATACGTATCATTGGCTGGTTTGGATGTTTTGATCTAGTCAACCATAGATGCTATAGATTGAACTACTCGTGTACTGTTGATTATTTGTATTGAACTATAGATATGATAGAATCCACTTGTACTGTGTGATTGAAAACATGCATTTAACTACGAGAATGATAGATATAACAACTGCTGTATAGTTGATTAATAGTATTCAACTGTAGATATGATGGATTCAAGTAGAAGTTTACAGTTGATGTTTTACGTTTTACTATAAATATTATCATTTCAACAACATGGGTGATAGATTTTGTAATGTTGAAAATTATATTTCTTTTCAAATTCATTTTGTTGCATTTATTAAAATAAAATATATTCGATGTCTTCAATTTCACAAAACATAAACATTTGTAAACAACATAACTTTCACAATCCAATGTATCCCGTATAAATCCGCAGCCATTAACACTGCAAATTTTCCTATTGCTGCTGGAAGTTTCATATTCGACGTCCCCATCATGGATGATCCCGATTCAGTTCAATCATATGGATACTATCTTTAACCACACGAAAATCGGTTCTCGCCAGTTGCTGTTTCCTTAAGCAAAACCATTTTTTAAATACGTCTACCGAGCGATTTCCTTCTTTCCTCCGGGAATATCAATCACAGCCGTAGACTTTCCGGATCGAAACTAGAGGAGTAAAAACACAATCTACTTAACCATTTAAAATATTTCAAATGCATATTATTACCTGGAAATCCTTTCTCCTACTGCTGCTGAATCCCTTTCTGGCGCTTCGCTCGATAGTCATATCGATAGTGGTCCTAGGAATTTAAAACTTGATCCTGCTACTGCTGATGAAAACAGGGGCTGTCGGCCAATGATGATTCCTCGTCGAAGGTGCTGGAGATTCGTCGTAGATTGCTGGTAACCTATAAAGGGAAAACAGAATAACTATATAACATTCAATCAAAACAGTATAATTTTTTCCAGATTTTACAGGGCTTTAGATTTTACCGCGTTTGGCCATTTTTCTTTTTTTCCGCTGATGAACGATGCACTCTTGCGCACGGGAACTCAAACTTAGGTTCAAATGAAGAGAATTAAAAAAGTCAACTGTATGAATATTTGATTCAAACGAATTCGATTTACATTTAAATACACTTTTATATTTGAAATGATTTGCTGAAATAATTAGATCAACTAGCCGGTTTTTTCTCCGTGAAGTTATGTTACTGTTTAAAACTATTAAAACCTCTACATGGAGACACTCTTCCCGGAACAGTTAGGGTATGGTTTATAAAACGATTATGAATAACTTTTTTTAGGTTGTTGAACTGTTTCTGGAATAAATATGTGCATACATTTTACGATGATTTATCAAACCGTTCATCGGACGTATTGGAAACTGTTATAGCAATCGAAATGAAGATTATACGAACCGTTTGTACTAGGATTACTGCATATGGTATTTAAGGTTAGTTACGGAACTCAAACCATTCATTACTGTTAGGGGACCTTTATGGAAGTAGTTCCTAAAACACTACCGATCTAAATTTTCCGCACATTTCCTTTCCTTAGGTATTAACAGAACGTTGAAAATTTTTGAAAAAAGGGATTAATTTTTAATGCGCAGTTCGAAGTCCGTTTTGAACCATCGCAAGGAAGAGAAGGGGTACTCAATTTTATGTTTATAGCATAGAACCATGTTTTGATCCACGGTCCAACTTAATTTTGAGTACCAAATCCGGAGCATGTTTAATGCCATATTTGTGCATGGTGGTTAAAATGTTTGTTTATTACGCAAAAATTCCGAAGCGTGTATGAAACGAAGAATAAAGCAAAACAAAAAACGGGTTGAAAGCAAAAGAGATGCCAATTTATTTCATTGAAACCCCTTTTAGAATTTGAAAAATATTTTGTGAATTTAATATGAAAACCAGCCGGTTGATCAATATTAGTTGCTGCAACTAATCCTAACTCTCAATTTTTCGTGAGTCGTTGAGACATGTCCTAGGTATCTCAACAAAATCACACCGTTTTTAACTCGTTTTTAACATAATATTAACGCGCCAGAACCAAAGTTTACTTGTGAAGTCAGGTTTCCGAATTTACTTCTAAAAATTTCAGTGATTTGCTGCCAGTACACCAGTGACGTTTCTAGAAATTTGATTTCAAAGGACGATATTATAAGAAACCGTTCGAGCTTCGTTCCTTTAGGACATTAAATTTGATAAGTTATATTGTTTTGTTTTAGAAAACAGCCGTACGGGTGTTTGGATTTTCAAAGTTATGTATTATCCATAAACTAACTAGAATTTTGTAAAAGAATATTGGCGAAAAACATATTACATAATTGGTGCAAATTTGAAGCTTTTATCTGAGAAACTAGATATGATTTGCATGCATCGTAAGCGTAAATATAAAATAAATGACTGATCATCAATTCATTCCTTTTCTATTTAAGAGCAGCAAATATAGTTGTTCAAAATTGTTTAAAATACATCCAAATCCCTCTGATCGAGAATACTCATAAGTACAACGGATTTGTCAAGTCATAGCTTGAAATAAGCGATTACGCTTTACTATAAACAGTAATAACAAAAAAAAGCAATTCTTAGATGCACTTTATTCTTATATTAATGTGTTAAATTGAAAAAAAATTACGAAACACAAAAACATATCACAACTGGCAGCCCTGCTGGTACCAAGGAAAGAAAATCAAAACAAAAAATTTACTCTCTCACCGACAGTTTTACGCGATTTTAACAACTTTCACCACCTCGTTTGATACCAGCACCGGGTCCAAAAAATCCGGAAAATGTGCAGGAACCCTTGGAACTTTTCAAAAAGTGTGCCAGTATCGTCAAAAAAATTTAAAAAAGGTAACTCTCAATTTTTCCATACAAAATTTCATCGAAAGGAACCATTTTGATAAGCGCCATCCCTTAGTGGGAGTTGGAACTAGCTCTCAAAAAAACTCACCCCATTGACATTCAAAATTGTTTTCGTATCTGAAAATTAGAAATGGATTGTGAGGCTCAGGAGGATTTGTTTTGCTGGTAAGTCATACCAATATTTAGAATACATCTAAGCAAAACCATTGGTCATAATTTTTCTATATTTTTTTTTCATTTTTAGGCATTTTGGCCCTTGTTTATCAGCGATAGAAAAAAGTTCCGGAAATTGAAAACAGCCGGGTTTGAAGGTGAGTATTTTGTGTTAAACTTTATAACCCTTCTTGTGACATATTTTATGTGATGTTTTCAGAACTTGATATTCACCGTTTGTAGATGCGATGTTTCATGACCGATGGCCGTCCAAGGGACAGATCCAATACATATGGAACATGGAAAATCAGTGTTTCGTTTATCGTGTTTAAGGCTGGCTGATAGTGAGATTCCCAGATATCTTTAAAGTTTTTGTTTCAAGATGACAAACTATGAACAAAGATTAAGACAGGATTCTGATAGGACAGGATTCATGTGTGATTAGTTCTGTTTTCATAACTCCTTTCTTCTTAAAGGCTTAGGCAAAATAGGGCACCCCGTATTTGAACAGCCCAAGAAGAGCAGACCCTGGTAAAGAAAAAGTTTACCAAAAATAGATTTTGGAGACATTTTGAGACGTGAAACTACAAAAAATAAAAAAATGTTTTATTGTGATGTTTTTGAAAAACGATTAATATGTTATTATACCTTTATCAAATAAAATCATCTCTTAAGTTTTCATTATGGTTTTATTCTGATTAAATTATCCGATCTCTATATAGACACAAATCTACAAATCTGAAACTGAATTTTTAGCATTAAATATAGATACTTATGTCGAAAAATTCTAAAACAATCAAAGGTATTTTTTAGAATTTCAGATAAACTTTGCAAAATGATAACGGCAAGAGATTTTATTGGAAGCTGTATTTTATTTTCATGCTCGAGTCTGTTTACTTCATACTTTTTGTGTAATTTTTGTGCAGCAAAAATGCGCAGTAACCAGTACGTTCAAAATAATGTAATATTAAATACATTTAGCGACTCAGGTTATGTGCACGTTTTTTATGTAATATAACAACACTTTTTTTGCTGTGTACCGTGAAGAAATTCCCTCCTGAACAAACCAAATCTATGAAAACATACTTTCCATTAGTGAAAACTTCTGGAAAATCGATTGGACATAGTTTCAGACGCCGCACAAGATTACGAACGAAAATATAGTGCCTTTTTAACCCCTAACTCTCCTATATTTTGTTATCAATCAAGAAAAATACTGGTGTGGCCTAGAAAATTAAAAAAAAAAAACAGACCTCTTTTGTGCGATTTTGTTTTTGAGAAATCGAATGAAGACTGTTTGAGCCACCGCACACTTCGGAAAATGGAGTTTTGTCTGATTTTACCCTCAATTTTCCTATATTTTTCAACTGGTTATGAAAAAAGAAAGTTCGAACTAGAAAATTTTAAACCAAATGAGACTTTTTGTGTGATTTTATTTCTGCGGCGGATTCGAATGAAGGCTGTTTGAGCCACCACATGCATCGGAAAATAGAGTTATGGCAGTTTTCCCTTTTATTACCGAAAATTGTTCAATTATTTCAGAAAAGCAGGGCTTGAAAATTTCGCCCCAAATATAAGCCTCATTTATGTGATTTTTTTTTGGGAAATCGAATGAAGGCGGTGTGATCGCATCGAAAAATTTAGTAATGGCCGAAAAATTTAGAAATGGATTCGATTTTTTTAAGCTTGGTTATTTTTTTTTTATTTTGAAAAAGATTTGAATGCAGCTGACGTGTTTCGATAAAAAACAAATAAAAATTCCAGGTGTTATTGTTTCATTTTCTTCTGGATTTTTCTTCTTTGAACAAATCACTGGATCATGCTTGGATTTCCTCAGATTTTGTGTTTGAAAAATTCGAAATCGAATCGAATCGATTTAGAAAAATCTTGTTCCGATTTGCACAGTTTGCATAAATGCGGAAAAAAATCTTTTAAAAGAATTTTTTTTAACATTTCATAGAAGTTATGCTCAGGGTAACAAAAAGCGGAAAGTAAAAGTCAATGTATCTTTTTTAACTTTTCAAATAACTAGCTGTGGTCTGTAAAACCAAGCACTTTTATGGTGTCAGCATGAGCTCCTAATTAATGTGAATTCATATCAATCGAAAGTTTTTCAATACGACTTCAACAAAATGAGTTATCTTTGATGCAAAACACCCATTTTTAAGGGCTTTTTGCTTTAAAGACTTTTTCTGAAGAACATAAAAATCAAATAAAAAAATGAGAATTTGTTCAGTGAAGGACACATTATTGATATGTTATGAAAATTGCTTCTTATAAAATTAAACTCGTTAATTCTCGATATCTTTTCACTCCTTCAAACTTTCTATCCGCCAAAAAAAAATGCATAGTCTTGAATTGATGATCCTTATTCTGTTTTTTTTAGGAAAATAACTTCTCAAATTAAAATATGAATGCAGATGAAAAAGATAAGTTTTTAACGAGCCTGGGTCATTCGGCCGAAAGCTATTCGGCCGAATGGTCATTCGACCAATGGACGTTAGGCCGAAGGGGTTATTCGGCTGACGGTTATCCAGCCGAAGGCTGTTGGGTCAAAAGGACGCAAAGCCGTAAGAATGTTCGGCTGAATGGTCACTAGGCTGAATAGTCGTAAGGCCAGATGGTCACTAGGCCGAATGGTCGTAAGGTCGAATGGATGATAGGCCAAATGGTCGCAATGCCGAATGGTTGAATTTGGCCTTGCATCCATTCGCCTAACGACCATTCGGCATAACATGCAAAAAGCGATAATATGTCTTATAGGCCTACCATAAATGCGACCATTTAGCTTAACAACCACTCGGCTAGTGGCCATTCGGCTTAGCATCATTCGCCCTTACGACCATTTGGCCCAACGAACACTCGACCTAATGACCATTCGGCCTAACAACCTTTCGGCCTAGCATCCGTTCGGCCCTACGACCATTCGACCTAATGATTATTCGGCCTATTGTCCAATCGGTCTAACATGCATTCTACCAAATAATATTCGGCCAAATAACCTTCGGCCTGATGTTCCATTCCGCCTAATGTCCTATTCGGCCGAACATCCGTCGGCGTTTTAACCCTTTCGGCCTCACATATTTCGACCTATCGGCCTTCGGCTGAATGTCCGGGCCCCGTTTTCAACATTGTAGAAGGTATTTTTTTTATAAGAACGTTTTACATTGGTTTAACGTAATTTATAGATTCTTAAATGATAATTAAAGATTTAGCATTTTGGTGCCAACGTTTCAATGATTGATTTGATAGGGGTAGGGAAGAATCATCTGAAAGGAAAAATATCCGAGAAATAAAACTTGATTTGGTAGATTTGGCGTTCTAAACTCGAATCTTTTATCAGATTTTGTGCATCACCTCTAGCCTTGATGTTATGGATTTTACAATTCAAAAGACCAATTATTGTTAACCAATCTACGAATCTATTAATCAATTCAGGAATTTTGATGATGATTATGAATGATCTAAAAATGTGAATTACATTTATGTTATTTCAAAATTTGTTGAAATCTGAAAAACGATTTGATTTTTGCTTTTTGAAATTCACTTTTGTTGATACTTCTTCAAAAATTTGTTGAAAATGTATTATTTGCAGAATTAGAAAAGTAAACAAATAGAAAATTTCCATAACTTTTTTCGCAGAAGTCGAAATTACCTGCGGTCTCGAAAAAAGTTGATAAAAAGTTTAATTTAATTTTTTTTTTCAAATATTTTACAGTTGTTTCAGAAAAGTGCCGAGTTGTCTTAAATATTTTTTAACAATTTTTTAAAGTTTAAGAGCACCAGGCAGAGTTTTTAAATTCCTTGCACCTCAAAAAATTGAATTCTTGGTCCTGTGTAATTTATTAGAACCCTTTTGCATGAGGGGTTGAGCATTTTGAAGAATAAAAAACACAAAATTAAATTGAGGCTGAGTTGGTTTTTTGAAGAATATTTCATATCAGCATAACATTTTTATTGCTGTATCCGTTTGTTTTTTATTTGAGTGATTAGTAATAAAATAATGGACTAACTAGTTTAGATATACTTCTTAATAAAAACCAATTCTCAAGACGAGGTAGAATTTTCGTGTGTCGAGATTTGAGTTTCAATATAAAAGAATTATGATGAATTAAAGTTTATCACCGGTACTTTTTATACGGTTTTTTCTTATTGAGTTTTTTCGGTGAGTGAAACATCTTTTTTAAATTTTACGTAACGTTTCGGGTTACTTTTCTTCACCCATCATCAGACGTAAAAAATAAAGCAGCACAATTTTATTCTGTTCGGCTGCTTGTTGGTTTGTTTACACAAAAACAAACCGACAAGCAGCCGAACAGAATAAAATTGTGCTGCTTTATTTTTTACGTCTGATTATGGGTGAAGAAAAGTAACCCGAAACGTTACGTAATATTTAAAAAAGTTGTTTCACTCACCGAAAAAACTCAATTAGAAAAAAACCGTATTCAATATAAAAGGTTTATAAAAATGCAAATCGAAACTGACAATTATGAATTAATTTAAATTCGTGAACGTCATGTAGTGGGGTAGAATGAAGTTTCTTAGGCTTAACGTGACAAAACCACTAAATACTAATAAGCGAATTTTTTGACATGTTTGTTAACACTTATTATTAGGCATCTTAAGGGGGGAGTAGGGTCTAACCTATGTGGTTTATCTGTAGGTGCGGACAAGACTGCCCTTGCACGAGTGTGAGAATCAGTTTTTTCAATGTTTTGATTGCTACGTCACAATCGTTCATGAGCGTCTCGACGTTGAAGTCGCCATTCATCGACGACATGCAACGTTTCATGTTATTTTAAAAATAACAATCAAAGCACCCTTTTATTTACGCTTTTTCTTCCTGGCGCTCGATACAGCGACGTTATGAGTTCTAAATAATAAACAACTTTGTTTGCGTCTCAAACATTCCTCCCCGGATCGAAAAATCGACCCAAATCGATTCGATTTCGGCCCGTTCAACCCGTGAATCGGTTAGAAATCTGACGAGAAATCCAACCGATTTCCGACGAATTCAGTGCCCTGGTGACACAACTTTCCTGACGACGATAAGTTTTTGCGAGTGAGCTGTCAAAACAATCAGTTCGTTTTCTGATCCAATCCCGACCGATTCCGGACGGAAATGAGTTCGATTTCGAACCAAATTGGTCCGATTTCCGACCAAATCGGTTCGATTTCGAAGAAAAATCGGTTCGTTTTCGGCCAAAAACCAGACAAAAATTGGTACAATTTCGAACGAATTGCCACCATGTAAAAATTTGTTTTAATTTATTTGCATCGTCATCATGAAATTTTAAGTTATTTTTCTGAAATCCTGTTTCTTTATTATTAATACATAATTTTTCAAAGTAATGTATATGTTCATAAACTCTAGGCTAAAATATCTTCATTAAATTTAGTCAGGTTGACTTCAGGGCACCATTGAAAGGAAGAATAAACATCACTTTTTAATCGTTACAGTTTATGGTGTAAGGCAGGGTGGAGTGCTAGATGTCGAATCAACTTCACAGTTATCCCTCGGGCAGCGGACAACTGGGGCAGCGACCTAATTGAACGAACATGCTCCTTAGTGATGTCCATAGTTCCCCTGGAGATCGACGATCTTCTCCTGCAATCAACTGACAACTAAACCGCCCGTGTAGGACATTATCGACTTGATAATTTCCAGTGGAATAAAAATAAAAATGTAACTTTTGCTTTGTTAATCGCACGCACGCATCTTTCGACCGAACCGATGACAAAAAACATATTGCGAAAACGTTTAGAATCGT
This sequence comes from Uranotaenia lowii, assembly GCF_029784155.1. NCBI lineage: Eukaryota > Metazoa > Arthropoda > Insecta > Diptera > Culicidae > Uranotaenia > Uranotaenia lowii. Next base: position 102,000,549 of record NC_073693.1, on the reverse strand, counting down.
TTTCGAATGACAGTTCCGACCAGTGATGTCAACCTTCCAGATTTTGTCTGGATCTTCCATACTTTTTGAACTTTCGTCAGTTGGCAGTTGGCATCTCTGGTCCCGCCAAGTAAAACTGACAGAATTCAAATCGAAACCGAACCGATTCGAACTGATCGATTTTGATTTCTGTCATTGTATGGCAGCGGAGAAATGGTCGGGAAAATCCAATAGAATTCGAAGAAAAATCGAACGGATTTGAACTGACAAATAAAATTTTGACAGTTATCGGTCCGGTTGCGAATTCGTTCCGATCCGGGTCCTTATAAGTTTCTATGGCTACATTTGGACGCCTTGTACTTAACTCCATGATGGCATCGCGTTACGTCACAATCGTTCATAAACAACTGTATGGATACAACAAACTAATACTAAAGTTTTTGGTTGTCCCCATCTATAGATAAACCACATAGGGGTCTAACGGGTAAAAAAACACCATTTTCACGATTTTTTTTAGAGCTTTTTATAGAGCTACCTTTACAGAGATACTTTAAGACATACAGATTTATTTAAGTCAAAAAGAAAGAATCTTCCTTAAAAGAACACCTTTCATGATTGCGACAAAAGGAAAACATCCCTGATTTCGGCCAAAATCACCTTCTCACCGACGGAAAGTCGCAAGTCCAGTTGGCGAAAGCACAAGAAAAGAACATAAATGCGGAAATCAAATCGCGTTGCAATAAAATTGCAAAAATCGAAGAAAGGTAAACCAAGCACGGAGCAGCAGAAGGAAAGAAAAACAAAATCTGCAACACAGAATCGGGGTTGGGTTGCCAATTGAATAAAGATGACAAAAATCACGACTTTGCAACTAGGGGTTTTTTTTGTCACCGTTTTCTGTGCTGTTCTTCTGCTTCCGGTAAACGCGCGTTTATTTTCCATTTGTCGTTCTCATCATTTCCTCGTGACAATCTTGAATGGATTGTGTGATTTTTTTTATTACTTACTTTCTTTTAGTTTTTTTTTTGTTATTTCAGCTATCGGGAAAGCAGACAGAAAGAGGATATCTACCTTTTATCCCGACAGCTACGGCGCAGATGAAAGGATAATAAAGGAAAAATTGATTGCCGGTGCCGCCAGTTGGATTCAATCGAATTTCATTGCAACTAGAATATGATATTTAATTGGAAAGGAAGTGACAATGGGGAAGTTTATTGTTGGATGGAAGCAATAATCGTGTCGTTCTAGCACTCTCGTAGTCGTTTGTTGTCTTTTGAGAGCTTTTCTCGATGCCTGTCTTTTTGCTGCTAGGAACCGTTAACGAATGAAAAATTTATGCTTGTTTAAAGGATTTGTATTTCCAGGAAAGTGACAGTGTAGATATGATTATTCATATTTGTTTTGTTGGGGATGTTATGAATGTGATTTTTCCTTCAGAAAGAAAAAAAACGACACCAGTCTATTCAAGAAATAAAGGAGCTTATTAAGGGAAAGAGTGGAAAATTCCTCGTTTTATCTAAACATCGAAAAAAATTTAAATTTGAAAAACTATAGCAACTGCTTAGTCCAATAAAAACATTCTCAGAACTCAACTAAATTAAAGCTTAGAACCACTTTTAATCACGCAAAAGACAAAAATGTATTTAGATACCTACTAATAAAATTTACATGCTCATTCAAGCTTTTGGCTGCTAGGGGAAAATCCAATTCATATCCCAGCTTATGCCCTTCCAGTCATTCGTTGGCACTATCTTGAAGAGGTCAGGATCCAAAAAAAACTATGGCCTGAGGCTCAATGCAATGTCGTCTTCATGTCTCCTTCCGAGCTTTCCGGTATAATCCTTTTAGCTAAAACTATTCCCATAGTCTTAAATTCGCATTTCATTTCCGGGCCCTTTCCATGTCAATTTCCTTCTTGCCTCATACACCACTCTCTTCTGCGTATACTTAGTACGTTGGATCAATTTCCACCAAACCATACATTGGTAGTTCACGAAAAAGAAAAACCATCGGAAAAGCAAGAAAATCCGGCGATTGGAGAGGCAGAAACCGAAAAAAAGCCCGAAGCCATCGCATTGAATATTAAATATCTAATCCGGTAACAAATGTATAAGGAAGAATTCATTTCGAATCTATTTTCTGCTTTTTTGGGTCGTTGGGCCTTCGCCGTCGTCGTCTTCGGAAATCTGTACCTACCTTGACTTCTTAGTTCCTCCGGCAAATGACATACGGATAGGGGTGAGAGCTTTGAAGTAGACCTTATTGGACATTTTTTGGATCAAGGTTGAACACGATTGAGAGGTCGTTGTTTGCTTTGGCTCATTGAGGATCGTTGAAAAATAAATACATTTCAAAAAATTTGGAAAATCAATGCCAGCAAAAGGAATTGGCAAAAGTTAAAGGCACAACCTTTTTGCACGTCTCCCTTGTGCAAAGGGATAATTTATATTAACTAAGAAGCTTTTTAATATTTATGGTCTTCAATCATCATGAGTCCAAATGTTGAAAAAATTACTGACTGCACTGTACGGGATTTAAACCCGCAATCTCCCGCTTTCTCGGCCAACGCATTATCGACTAAATAAATATGCTACAAGATCTGTAGTAAAGCATGGATCACACAAAATCTGGACGCATTAAAATGGGTCTATCTCGGAGTTTTGTAAACGAAATAAAAATGTTTTGTAATCAAAATGTAGGGTTTTTATTGCACTTCAAAGAAAAAAAAAATTATTTCGATGATGTTTTGATGAAATTTCGAACTTTTCGTCCAGAACCACTAATCATAGTTTGGACACCCTATTCACTGACCTCAGCGGCCATTTTGTTCCACAATCTCTTCATCTCTGTTGCATCCCGAGTGGTCCTACCGTTCTTCTTCATTTTCTGCTTGACAATTGCCCAATATTTTTCGATAGGGCGGAATTGAGGGCAGTTGGGTGGGTTGATGTCCTTTTCGACAAAATCCACCCGTTGGCCCGATACCACGGTACATACCTCTTAGCTGTAGTGGCAGCTTGCCAAATCTGGCGAGAACTTTACTGGTCCTTTGTGAGATCTTACTTACTTTTTTTTTGTGAGATCTATTGTACGAAAAAAAAAAAAACGTTTTTTAAGGCACTCCTCCTTGTACATTTCGGAGTCCATGGTCTTGTGTTTCACAAAAACCGGGGTTTTTGTCCGCAGCTGCAAATACCTTGCCAGATCAAACACTTTCTTGCCAACTTATCGGCAAAAACGAATTTGAACTTGACGTCACCCCGACCAGTGGCTTTGTAAAATTTTTGGCCAGGAAGCCGCTCAAAATAAGATTTCACGATTTTTGAACCAGACCACGTCGCGTTTTTAACGTGGGTGTCCAAAATTAATTTTCGCCTCGCGGCTTCCATTACGTGGAACTTTATTGGAACAAAACGAATCGTTATGAAATTTTCAGCACTGATAGAGGAAGCATTTCCGAACAAAGTACTGTCAAAACATTCTGGATCCGACAACTAGGAGCGCTATGGTATAATAAACAGAGCGTCCAGATTTTGGATGATCCATGCTTTATACCCAGTGAATTTCTGTGTTTGAAAATTTCAAATTTATATTTGCATGTTTAAAATCTTAAGATGAATCTTAATCGGAGATCAATTGAACTTAAATCAAAATTAGTAGCCAGAAATCTAATTTTTAACTCCTTATCAACCTGCATAACCCCCATATAGAATTGCTGTGCCATAACAGTTTTAAGTAAATTCTGAATTTATCATTTGAATTCCAAATCTTACGTCTGATTTAAAATTTTTTAATCGGAAGTAAGATTTCAAAAATCAAATTTTGTGTCTGAATTCAAAACTTTTACAAATATATTAAACCTAAAATCTTATTATTCTCATTGAAAATTTGGATACGCAATTTGGATTCTGAATAACGAATCTGAAGAAGATTTCTGAATTTAATTAAAAAAACGAAAAAGGGATACAAAAATTTCATTAAAAACTTGAATTATGATTACTCAAGTTAAAAATTTTGGATTACAATCAGAAATCCTCATTTATTTTTTTTGTTGATATGTTTTTGAATTTTTTAATCTGAGTTCATTTTACATTCATTACATTTTGAGGGTGATTCGCTTTGAACATAAGGAAGCTCTTAATTTTAGTGAGTTTCAAAAGTGAAATTAATTAATTATCAAAGGTAATTATAATTATGCCGGTGCAGGAGACCCTCAATGGCATAATCGATGTGTGTCGGAAGATTCTTCTGAGTCTAAGTCAGTTCCAACCACTCCAAGGATGCCGTTAGTCAAACGGACGGCCGATGTGTAAGCTAATCAAGTGGCGGTTCCGGTAGTTTCCTCTCAGGAGTTTGTAGTCCAGCGGTTTATGGGTGCTGGCTACAACATAGGACGAATCTACTTACGCTACTTAGCTGAGTATTCGCTTTAATTCTTACTTTTTCTTGATTTAAAATTGGCATCTATTTTTTTTGTTCAAGACTACCTTAGCAAAAATAAGTTAATCTGACCGAGATCAGGAAATATTAACGAATTCCTATTTTTCAATATTTAGGGGCAAAAATAAGTTTCTGATCTTTAATTAACATAATCGAGATTGCAGTGTAAAGTTGAAGTTAAAAAAGCGCTTGTTATATTTTAATTTTCGTTGTGTTAAATTTTTGTTTCATGTCAAAAATGTGTTAAGTAAACCAAAAAGAAGTTCGTGTATCGCAATCCGGTTTTATTTTTTTAGGAACTAAACTTTTTGGTAAGTTTTTGCAATTTTAGTTACCGATCTACTGATCTGCTGAAAATCAGGGAAAAATGTAATGCAGCCATTCGAGCAGTTTTCACATGAGCTGTCATTTTATTCGAGCACATTGTTTTGGTTCAATGTATAATCTGCTCGAAAAATAATTCTTGAATAGAGATGGTGAAGCTAGCAAGATCAGAACTTGTATGGTAGCATTACTTTTTTAGTTGTACTTTTTATTTAAATATTTCATTTTTTTTATCTGATAACCATCCCCCAGTATAGAGTTTGTATATTCTTGAAAAAAGTAAATTCATTTAATGAAACTGTTGAAACTAACGCCGCGGTTTAGTCTTTGTGAAAAATGTTCTTTATGTTTTATGAATTCTTTTCTTTTTTCAATCGAAAACCAATCAAGACTAAATTTGAGTGAGATTTTTATTGAACACGCGAATGTGTTGATAATTTTTCTCTGAGGATTTTCAGCGATACATTGGATTCAGTTTCATTTTCTCTGCAAGGTTTGCAGAGGGAAATCATCCGGTAAGAATAGGTTTAGATGTTGCATACTTAGGTTGTGAAATTAAGTTTTCTTTCGGGAACGATTATGATTACAGCTCAAGGAATTCTTATTAATGAGTCACACACCATGCCTGAATAGAATCCAAAGAGTTATCAGTTGAATCGAGCATTTCAACACTGCGGTTCTACACAAAATAACACCAAGACGAAAATTATCATGCTATTTTCAAAAGTAGATTGCAGAGCAATCGGTGATGTAGTTGATAGTGACCACAGCTAACAATGGATTTTATTATCGAAATATTCGATTGTGAGTGTTCTCAGGAGAAAGTGACTACAGTATATCTTATTTTGCATGAGGTAGAATCATTTACTTTGTAGTATCATTTTTTTTCAACAATGTTACGGTGTACAGATTTGATGGTTCAAATGTTGACGTTTAATGTTGATATAACGAAGAAGTACAATTGCAATAAGCCTTATTCAATTAAATGGATGCTGCAATCATTATCGTTTGCATATAACTAATGGATAACTGAAACAAGAATGATCCAAACAAAACATTTTTTTATCGATATGAATCGTGACACAGCTTAATTCTTGTTTTAAAGAAGAAATCAGGGTAAACGAATAAGCATTTCAAGTTGATCGATTAAATGTGTATTTGAGTGGTCAGCCAAACTAAGCTAAGCCTATTCATTCTTATTTTAACATAATTTGGAGGAATGCGGAAGTGAAAAGGTTTTCGGTGAATGTGTTTGTTCTCTGTTTATAAACGCCATAAACGGATAGGATTCTTTTCATAATCACGTAAATTTATGTGTGCCTTTTTGTGTTATTGCGTAGTATGCGGGGCCCCATGCTGGGAAGTAGGTAGAATTCTTTGTCTATGTTGACTAGGGTGGATGAACGACTGTGGATAGTACAGTTATAGATGACAAACGGGGGTGTGAATTTAAAATGGATGGTTTTGAAAATTCATTGAAATAGATGTTACAGCTAATATTTAGATGTTGAAAAATAAGATATACGTATGACTCACCGGTGTACTATAAATAACCAACTTTTTTGGTTGATTTGTTTTCTCCGTGAAATTAAACTGAGGCAAAAGGTTGAATTGCACTGATGAGTTTCCAAAAACGATCTTATTCAGTTAACACAACCTAAATAACAAATTAAAATTAAAAGGAACAAAAAGGAGAATCACTTCATCCATTAACAAAACTTTCATATTTTAAATATCTCCTCATAAATATTCTTCGAAGTTTAATAGAAGTATCTTCAATATTGAAGGTCGTTTTTGAAAACACATTAGGGTATCAGGAACAAGAATTAGGGAAACAAGTTAGTTTAAAGAAAACTGAAACACATTACTTGACTTTTAAACTTTTCATCACTGCCTCATATTTAGAAATAGGAGTTTCCTTAGGAAAAATCTAGGAGCATAGGAGGTGTAGGAAAACTCGATCGCACCATTCACCAAAATTGATCCTGATCTATAACCTTTCCCCCACCAACAAAACCCTTTCCTTGTTATTTGACGGTTTCTATAGTTGGTTTAATTGACTTACCTTTGTTTCAGAATTTTTCAAAATTTATCTTTGGAAAATAAAGGGACAAGAGGTTGTTTATTGATCCTGAGAAGTATCCTACTAACAATCCTTCCTTCATTCCTCATTGACTACTAGGACGTGGCCGGCGCCGTCATTGAACATTTCAAAGGGAGAGCATGAGTTTTGTGCATTGTGAATGAACTGCTAGTCCCAAGCACCATTCTTTTGGTCTTTGAACAAAGCTGATGGCCTCGATCAATCACGGAGTAGCAATCATTGGCGAGGTAGAACTTGTTCTGCTTAGCCACACCAGCGATCATGGAATTTGAAGTGCGTCAGTTGAACAAAGTCTATTCAAATATGTTATCTGAAGTTTTAAATGAATAATCCTATCTAAGCACTTTAAGTTCAATGATTTAAGGTGGATATGAGTAGTCAACTAAGCTAAGCTAAGCTAAGCTAATTCGCTTTGAACATAAGGCATGAAAGAATTTTATGAATTAACAAGGAATCTGTCAGCAAGGAGATTCGGTTCCTGTGAAATCTGGGACAAAACATGTCGAAACAGGTGCCAACAATTTTAAATTTCTTGTTTGATATCGAAAAAGATTGTTTATATATTTATATATATGTTTATATATTTTAGATCAGGGATGAACAAAGCGCGGCCCGCGGGCCATATTCGGCTTTCGGCACACTGATGTGCGTCCTTGCGTATTTTTAAATTGAATTTAATTCCTCGACTTTTTATTACGATGAATTTTTTTTTTATACAAGTACATACTACACTAACTAAAAAGTGAAATGACTCTGATTTCATCAAACATGCACTTGCTAATTGTATTTGAATTTCTTCCATAATCATTCATATCGATGAAATTTTTTGTGGTAAAAATCAAAGAAGCAAAACGAAAATCAAAACACTATAAAATTAGCATCCCTGAATTTTTACCAGCGCGTATCCAATCAGGTATGTTTTGTCAAGTTTTTCTTTCTAACTTGGCGAAAATCGGGCATTTGATTCCAGATTATTCCAACAAAACCAGATATAGATGAATGAAAATCACTTTAAATTTATGTTTTTCTTTCAAAGCTTTCAAAAAATTTCCAAAGTTCGTAATGAAGAAAATAATCTCAAAAAATTCATTTCTCACCCAAATATCAAATTTTTCTATAATTTTGCAGAATAACGAAATGCTAAATTGGCCGACTAACGCGAATAAATGCGGACAAAAGTCGGCCAGGTTTCCATTCAATTAGGACGTTCAGGCCCGACCGGATTTGTCTCGATTTTTTTTCCAATATCCGGGAATAATACGGACAATCTGGAATGCTTGAAATTACAGGTAAGCATGAGCATTGGTAAATCCTGTGGCAAAGTGATTATTTTTTGAGCCTCAAGAAAAAAAGTCGTATGGTAACCATTAACAATTGAAATATTTTTGTTTCGAAAAGCCATGCCAAACATAAATAGATTGAATCATTTTAGGGATCAATGTCATAAGATTTTCATGAATTCGCTTTACAAATCCTATTCCAGCAGTGGTGTTTTAATTAAATTAGAAAAATCTTAGAAGCATTTAAATTTTTTTTTCCAGAATTAAGAATGTAACTGTAAATAAGATTCCGTGGGGAATTTGATTAACAATCCTTAAAATTAGGGGAATTTCATGTTTGAATAGATAGAATGATAGGTATTATACGGAACTAAAATTGTGTTTGTACCGTTTGTAGGTAACAACCAGAGCATCAAGGACAAATTTAAATTATAAAAAGCTTCTAAAAATATGCACAGAAGAGAGAAATTTCAGTCAATAAAATGTTTTTCTAACAATTAGTTTCATTAAAGACTTTCAAATAATGTAAGTACCAAAGCTTTTATGAGTAGTGAAAGGCCTTCATAAATTTGCTATTTTCTTAAAAAAAAAAGGCAAATGATGCCTCTATTTAGAAAAACAGTGATTGCAAAGAAGTAGGTACAAATCAATCAGAAATAAATTAAATAATTTAAAAATTAGAACTAGAACTTACTAAGATGTATTGATTACGGCTGGTATTGTCGACTTGTTTAAAAAAAAGGTTAAAATTTCTCTTAAAAGATTTCAAACAAACAATACATGAAATTGTTTTAAATTTTTCCTTTTTTGTGTATTTTTTATGAAAAAAATTTTGTTACAAAAGATTGATGATTAGTTTAAACATCTATATTGCAAAGATAATTATTCGTAAACTTCTACAAATCATTAATCAATGACCCACTTGGCTGAGAAAAAATTAACAGCGAGTAACCAGCATTAAGAAAGAAAGTTTTTAAAATTTTTTTTTTTCAATATAAACGTCTTACTATTTTAAAACGTATTTATAAAATTTTAAAAACAACTCAAGGAAACGACATTTTTGGTGCCTAGATTTGATGATTGCCTAAAATCCTAAATCCTGAATCAGATTTTGTTTATCACCTCTACTAATACAGTAGTTTTTCGATTTTATCACGCTTAGAATTAATCAGATTTGAATAAAATCAATCATTCATAACTGATGATTTGATAAACCGACATGAAAGACAAAACTGAATCTGAATTTGTTTAAAACATCTCTTGAATCTAATAATAATCTAAAAAACGTTAAATTGTACATTTTTTTCGAAATCTGAAAAGATAGCATATCTCGAAACTGGAATGTCTTACAAAGATCAAATGTTCTTGAAAAATGTGCCAAAATGAGCAAAATAACAATGCTTGTAGTTTAAAAAATTTTAACAAAATAATTGTTTGAAAAATTTCACGAAATGTAACTTGAAGATCTTTTTTCATCACTTTAAAATGTTCCTTACATGGGAAAATTATGAAAAAATATTTGTTCCAATGTATCAATCGTTCGAGCGTAAAATGAACTTCATAATGCCATATTTTCAAAGCAATGGAAAACTCTCAACTTTTTTCAGAAAAAGTTTTCTAAAATGTTGAGTATGGGTACAATTGATCCCCTAGAGTTGGGTACAATTGATCCCCCTTCCAAACGGCATATTCTTCTTCTGAATTGATCGTTATGATTGCTGATCACGAAATTACTAATATTTATCCAAAAACTAATATTTATCGAACAATTGTCTGAAGAAAAGAGCAAAAATAATCAATTCTCTCTTAATTATAAAAAATAGCGCCTTTAGGTATGCAATGTTATTAGCGTTGTACAAAGTTAAAGAATTTTCTTCTTATGTCTGCTATAAATTGTGAAATGAGAACAAACATGACCAAAATAGTCAATTAACATTTTATCTTGGGGTTTTGTTTGATTTTTATACAAGGATTAGGGCTTCCTGAATAAAAGATCAAGTCTCCCCTAACTTCAGAAAAATCGCAATTTTTTTACTCCCACGAAAATGCTTCTAGTTCATCAACGGGTTCAAGTATCTTTCTAACTTTTGAAGCATAGAAACTTGAAGTTACAAGCTGTCAGAAAATCTCAAAGACGGCGAATTGCTAAATTTTTCAAAAAAGATATGGTGAAAATAAGAAAAAGGGATCAAGTATCCCCACTCTCCCCTAATGTTTTACAGTTAAAAAAAAGCGCAGATTTTTTTTTATTGATTTTTAACATATTTTCGAAAGTTATTTAAAAAAACATAAGAAGAAAGAAAAATAAACTAATTGCATATTTGGTCTTAGGGCACCCAAATTAATCAATTTTTTCTTAAATTCTATTCACCTAAAAAGAATGTGAATTTTGTGGACTTTTATAATTTTTAAAATCGTTGTTGAATGTGTAGGGAGAAGTGTTTCTAAATGCGCCTACGGCCGTTTGACGAAACGGCTGACAAGAAAACATATCTAATCAATGCATTTTGAAGGTGATACGCTTTGCGCATAAGGCAAGAATGAATGCTATGGATTATAACCAGCTCAAAAATTTAAAATTTACATAAAGTTTTTATACCTTTTGTTGTAATATTTTGACTTTTAAAAATTATACGTAAAGAAGCTCAAAACAAAACTTAAGTGGTTTTTATATCCTATCCAAATAAACTTAAGGAAAAGAACATATTTATGCTTTTATGAAGGTTTAATAGTGGTTGAAAAGTGGAATAAGAGAGAGTTTTTGTATACTCACATCATGTTTGTAAAATGCCGCTTTCCTTAAATAACAGGTTAAATAGCATATATAAACTAGACTGCCCCAAATGACCCGACTTTTGAAAAAGTTATACGCTGCAAAAACCGTTTTTGAAAAAAATCGGCCAACGAGAACCAAAGTTATTGATGAAAACAGGTTTTTCATGTTTCTTCCGAGTAAAATGTCTCGAAATATCATACAAACTTCAAGCTCGTTGAGCAACCCCTTCCCGTGATCCGATCTGGCCCAAATTTGGCATGAGATCTTGTACTAGGACTAGAATCAATTTTAGCCTGCAGCGCATAATATTTCACAGGTTTTGGATTTCCCATACAAATTTGGGGCAGTCTATTGTACATATTTGCACCATTGGGCGACTCAACCGCCAACAATTTTTTTTAGTTCGAAAAACACATGGACCAAGGCTTTATGATGCCAATAAAATGATAATTTTTCGAAAAGAGGTCCTTTTACATTTTTCTCACGTTTTTATTATATGTATAAGCTGCAGCTTTCATTTGATAGAGAATGAGGGTTAATCTTTTTATTGGCATCACAAATCGTCCAGTCATGTTCCTAAGCCTCTGTGGTTATGCATTTTTTTTTTAAATTGTCGAGCATTTTTCCGCCCTTACTTCTTTCCGAACTATCAAGTGAATGTCATCCAAACTCAAATATTAGAAAAACATCAAAAATTACAATCGAGCGCAACATCAATGGTTAAAATCGGTCATTATTTGACGAAACGGCATGTATTTCACATTGAGTGTTCTGGTCGGACATTTAGTCGCCTCATTAAAACAGTGATGAATGTCCCTTAAAAAAGTTAGCCAATTTTTGAAGCTTAATAACTTTTTTATCATAACTTTAATTGAAATGAAACCTTCGGATGAAATATTGGTCATAGCTTAGGCTTTAAGAAAACCCGTTTTTGAAAGAAATCGGTCGGAGGAGACAAAAGTTATTGACGAAAAACTGGTTTTTCATGTTCCTCTCGAACAAAATGTCTCAAAATCCCATACAAACTTCAGGATCGTTGAGCGACCAATTACCGTGGTCCGATCTGGCCCAAATTTGGCATGAGATCTTGTACTTGGCCCAGGATCAATTTGAGCCTGCAGCGTATGACATTTCACAGGTTTTAAATTTCCCATACAAATTTGAGGCAGTCTAATATATACCTACATGACTTTTATCTCAAAACTGATTTGATAAAATTTTTCTTATGGATGAACTTCTTCCATATTATGGCAACCCTAAATTTTGTTTATTCCATGAAGTTATAAAAAAGACATAGATTTTTATAAAACTTAAGCTTTGTTATCAGTTTCTAGCAGTTTAAGCATCTGCATAAAATAGGCGCTTTCCCCTAGTTTAGTTTTTAGATGAACAGGTGCCACTTTTCACTTACTTACTTACTTAATGATCCCGCGCCGATCCTCCGGTGCATAGGGCCGTGGTAAAAGACCTCCACTGTTGACGATCCGGAGCCAGCGTCTTCACCTGGTCCCAGTCAAGATTCTCGTCGACAGTTCGGATTTCAGCGGCTAGACTTCGCCGCCACGAATTTCTGGGTCTGCCTCTTTTTCGATGACCTTCTGGATTCCAATCTAGCGCCTCTCTGCAAATCTCGTTTTCATCTCTTCGCAGCGTGTGCCCAATCCATCTCCACTTACGTTCCCGAATCTCGATTTCTAGCGCCTTTTGATGACACCGGCGATGTAGTTCCTCATTCGAGATCCAGTTGCCAGGCCACCAAGCGCGGATGATATTCCGCAGGCAGCGGTTTACAAATACTTGCAGTTTTCGCGTCGTTACCGCATATGTGCACCAAGTTTCGCACCCGTACAGCAATACGGATTTGACGTTTGAGTTGAAGATTCGGATTTTTGTTCGTAGAGAGATCTGGCGTGACCGCCAGATGTTTCGGAGACTCGCAAACGCAAATCGGGCCTTTCTGATCCGTGTTTCGATGTCTTTTCTGGTACCACCATCAGGCGTAATCTGGCTACCAAGATACTGGAAGCACTCCACTTTCTCAACTTGTTGCCCAGCTACCAGGAAACAGGAGGGATCTCCTGTGTTGATCTCCATCGACTTGGTCTTTCCGACATTGACTTTGAGACCTGCTGCCTTGGAACTTTCGGTGAGGTCGTCGAGTTTGCTCTGCATATCTGGTTGTGTTTGGGCGAGCAAAACAATATCGTCAGCCAGGTCAAGGTCGTTCAGTTGCTCCATTGTTGAAGGATTCCACGGCAATCCTCGGTTCGGTGCACAGTCAATCGATCCAATCAGAATCTCATCCATTACGATTAGAAAAAGTAGCGGTGATAGAATACATCCTTGTCTCACTCCAGCAGTTACCGGGATTGGTTCGGACAAGACACCGTCGTGCAAGACCTTGCACGAAAATGCCTCATACTGTGCTTCGATGAGATGGACTAGTTTCTCTGGGACCCCTCGTCGCCTTAGAGCCGCCCAGATGTTTTCATGGTTAAGTCGGTCAAATGCTTTTTCGAAATCAACGAACACCAGCAGAAGAGAGTCCTGGAATTCGTTGATTTGTTCCAGTATGATTCGGAGCGTTGTGATGTGGTCCACACATGATCGTCGAGATCGGAATCCAGCTTGTTGCCGTCGGAGTGTGGCGTCTATTTTCTCCTGGATCCTGTTCAGAATCACTTTGCAGAGTACTTTGAGGGTTGTACAGATCAACGTTATGCCTCGCCAGTTACCGCACTCTGTCAGGTCTCCTTTCTTCGGGACCTTTACGAGGATACCCTGCATCCAGTCGGCCGGGAATGTTGCAGTATCCCAGATGTCAGCGAAAAGACGGTGCAACATTTGTGCTGATAGGGCAGGGTCGGCTTTCAGCATTTCAGCAGGGATGCAATCGATCCCAGGTGCTTTGTTGGATTTCATGTTTTTGATTGCCGCTTCTATTTCAGCCAGCGAAGGCGCTTCCGAGTTGACGCCATTTATGCGACTTACTGTTGGCGCTTCGAGCTGCAGATTCTGTTGGCCATCGCTATTCGTGACTCGGAAGAGTTGTTCGAAGTGCTCAGTCCATCGTTTGAGCTGATCTGTTCGATCGGTCAATAACTGACCTGCTCGGTCTTTTAGCGGCATTCTTGCATTAGTCCTTGCACCACTGAGGCGGCGAGAAATGTCATAAAGTAATCGGATATCTCCATTGGCGGCGGCCCTTTCTCCCTCTTCGGCTAGGGAGTTTGTCCAGGCTCTCTTGTCTCGTCTACAAGCTCGTTTAACTGCCTTTTCCAGCTCCGCATATCGTAAGCGGGCGGCTGCTTTGGCTGACCCGGTACATGCCTGCTCAATTCCGACTTTCGCCTTTCTCCGATCATCGACCATCCTCCAAGTTTCATCCGACATCCATTCACTCCTTCTTCCACAAACTTTACCGAGAGTACCATGGCTCGTCGTGATAAAGGCATTCTTGATTCCACACCACTGTTCTTCGACTGTTCCGTCTGTCGGCAGCTCCGAGGCTCGGGATTCTAGCTGTTCAACGTATGCCCTTTTCACCTCTGGATTCTCCAACCGGCGGACGTCGTAACGACACCCGACTTTCTCCTCGCGCCGTTGGACACGTGCAACTCTCAGTCGTATCTCGCCAAGGACGAGGTGATGGTCAGATGCAATGTCTGCGCTTCGCTTGTTGCGGACATCAAGAAGGCTCCTTCTCCATTTTCGGCTGATGCAGATGTGGTCAATTTGATTTTCTGTTCGGCCATCTCGGGATACCCAAGTGACCTTATGTGCTGGTCGATGGGGGAAGAGCGATCCACCGATCACCATGTTGTTGTTGCCACAAAATTCTACAAACAGCTCTCCGTTTTCGCTCATCTGTCCTAGGCCATGGCGCCCCATGATGCGCTCAAGGTCCTGATTGTCGGAGCCAATCTTTGCGTTGAAGTCGCCCAAATGGATTTGAATGTCACCCTTCGGAATTCTCTCAACCACGCTGTTCAGTTGACTGTAAAACTGCTCTTTCTCCTGCAAGTCGGCAACGTCAGTTGGCGCATAACACTGGACCATTGTAAGGTTTCTAACCCGTGTTCTAAATCTGGCTACGATTATTCTTTCGTTTATCGGTTCCCATCTAATGAGGGCCGCGTAGGCCTGCGGGCTTAACAGGAAACCAACTCCTCGTTCCCGAGTAGCATGTTCTCCTCGTATGCCAGAGTAAAGCAGGACTTGCCCGGATTGTGTCTTGTGTTCTCCAGTATTAGGCCAACGGACTTCGCTCAGTCCCAGAATTTCAAGCTTGAGGCGGCTAGCCTCTCTAGCAAGTTGTTCCAGTTTGCCTTGTTGGGCAAGGGTTAAAACATTCCAAGTTCCAATTCGTGTCCGTGTTTTCATGCTAAAAGTCGTCGCCAAAGTTCCAGGTCGGTCATTTCTTTCGGATTCCGTAACAATTTCAAATCGGGAGCAGTAGGTTGTTAGCCTAAAGTCCCTATCCCGCGATGGGGCTGCCATCTTGGACATAGCTGGCGGGAGCCGCATTTCATAAATTCAGCCGCTTGCTACAAGACAGACGCTGTTTGAGCCGCCCCTGACCTGGAGAACAGACGCTCGGTTGTTGTTGCACGCCGCCCCTGACCTGGGGAACAGACGCGTGCGGCCACCTTCTCAGTCTGCATGCGACCAAAGCATCCACCGGGGTTGGGTACCCGATCTCCGCTTAGGTTACTCGCACCCCAGCCGGCACCGCGGGGAGGTAGAGATAGGAGTTGTGAATAAGAGGTGATATGACCACTATGGGGTCTCGTGTTGCACATTATCCACCGTTTACCAGCCAACCCCCATTTTCAGCCTACCCCCATTCGGGACACAAAATAAAATTGAGGCTGAATTAGGTTTTTTCAAGAATATTTCATATCAGCATGGAAATAGTCATGACATGGAAATTTTTTTTCTAGATTCAAAGTGATTAGTAATAAAGTAATGGGTTCTAAACTTGAGTTGTTTTTTGCTAATCCTTTTGACTTTTGCTAGGGTAAATGATCTTGAGCGGAACTAAATGGTCCAATTCGATGCAACTCGGAAAATCTGATCAAGCGGTGTGGATAGGGGATATGTCCGAACGAATTTTTTTGAACAGCGGATAGATCTTGGTTTCAGCTTTCTAATGATGATTTGTGGAATATTTTAGAGTAAATCCTAATAACTCTAGAGCTGTTTTACTGAAGAAAGAATTCTGATCTTGAGCGGAACTAAAATATGATCTTGAGCGGAACCATTTTGTACTGTAACCATCTTTAATAGCACTCATTCCTAATCTGTATAACTGTGAAAACTGCAATTAAATTTCATCTTTAAAGATTTTAAAGTTGAAAAAATAGTGATTTTACGTAAATTACAAAACCTTAGCTATCCAAAGTTGTTCTCAAAATATCCGTTCCAATTTATTTCTTACTTAAAAAAAGATATACAATTTTTACTTTGATTCACTTTGATTCACTTTGATTCACTGTACCTTATTTCGAAAGAACCGATTCTATAAACTCAAACTTTAGTTTTTTATCGCAAAAATTCAATTCGTAAGTATATTTGAATGAATTATTTGAACAACTTTTGCTGATAACGACAAAGTCAGTTATACAAAAGTTCATGCCTTAAATTACAGATTTTGCTAAAAAAAACTGTACATTTCTCTTAATCAAGGTGTATTTGAAAAAAAAAAATCTGATTTTTTGTGATTTTATCCGAATATTCTGTGATGGATTTCTGTGGTGCTTAATCTTTTAGTTTCATTGAAAAACTCATGATAAATTGAATCTTTTTTACATTTTAGTTGGGGAAAATCAGTTTACATTTAAAAATTTTATCATACTTTTCTAATTTTAAATAAGAAACCTAAATTTTATATCAGTGGTTTTCAAACTTTTTTCCTTCACAGCCCCCTTTTGAAAAATTTTCGAGCTCAACGCCCCCCTGGGCAAATTTTAGAAAATCTTGAAAACAAAACAATCTTGATCGTTGAAAAACCATTAGCTTTTGACTATATGTTGTTGTAAAACTTAATTCAAAATTCATTCAAATTTATTTGAGGGATAACATATGCGTTGTTTTATGCACTTATACCCTTTGGCTCCAAGGGCCTCATATTACTTGCAACTTCCAGTAAACAGTTAATTCTATGTAAAGTTTCCTCGACAAAATTCTATAGTCAACATTGATTTGCATTATTATTATAAGGTACTAATAATAACTAACTAAGCTGGCAAAACAACGTAAAAAAGTATTATTTCTAAATATCTGAATTTCAATCCTGTTCAAAGTTAAGCATTCACGGGTCTTCAAGTTTAAATAAGATTTTAGTTACTGAATTCCAGCAATGTAAGTGATAACCGAACAGATTAAAACATTTAATTTAAATTCAAAAGATTATCCATGGCAAATGGCACAATAGATTTTTTTAAATCGATTGAAATAAGAACTTAAAATAAAAATTTTCTTTCCTGAACCAATTTTTTTCATTTTTTCTTTCTAAAAATTCTATTACTAAATCATAAATAACGCCTTTTTACACAGATCTTTTCGAAGGTTAAGCAGATTTTTTTAAAATAATAAATTTTAAAGATTATGAAGCATTCTAAAATCAATTAAAAATCAAGCCATTAATCCTTCTAAGCATAACCCAAAATAATCTTACAAAACCAGATCATCATGTGGAGCGTATACAAAATCTGTGACAATTAAAAAAAATGTAGAAACATTTTAAGAAAAAAAATATTGAGATAACGGAACAAAAAATTGCTTGCAGCTTCGAGAAATTATAGATATTTAAGTCTTGAACTTGATGTTTAGTTATGTAACGTGATTCGTTGTTTTGCATCGAATTAACTCGTTGTTATTTCAAATCAACATTGTTTCGTGATTTGTGAAAATGGTAATTACGACCTTACCGCCCCCTGGAGCCCTTACAACGCCCCCCGAAATTCAAAATTGAGGTCACCGCCCCCCTAGAAGCTCTCAACGCCCCCAAGGGGGCGGTAGGGACCACTTTGAAAACCACTGTTTTATATCGACCAAAAAAATATAATTTTGGAAATCCATTCAAAAACTAAAAATTCTGTTAAATCTGTGAATATTTAGAAATTCTGTGTTCTGTGACACAGATTCTGTGATAAAATTTGCTTAACATTTGGTGAAATTATAGATTTTTCTGAGATTTCGGCAACCTTGCAACAACTCATTCATAGAATATAGTTTATAATGAATTCCAGTTTCTTATGGATCATGATAAAATTTATTTATATTTAAAAATTATGGAAAAATTAAGTATTTTGCTCAATTGATAAAACAATTATTTCCCAAACCGATTTCTATGAGTTGTAGCTCAATTGTAACATCAAATACTAGGGAATCGGATAGGTTATCAATACCGGGCCACCAATTGAATCTTAAAGTATTATAAAATGGCTAACCCGGTGTTCTTTGCTACACTTTGTAGAACTGAAGGAATTTGTGGTAAAAATATTTGAATTAGTGTTTATTAGTTTTCAATTGGAATTTCAACATCAAGAACAACCTTTTGAAATGAAAGCTGCTTCTTGACGTTCAAATAGTAATGGCAATGAAGATTGATTCTTATTCTGAAATAATGACTTTACTTTATTGGCTTCATTGGTTCTCGACCTATGACAAAACAATTTGTAGAAAGCCTTCCTCCTCCTTCCCGCCTTCCCTCTGAATAAAAGAATCAATTTTTGTGTGCCTGGTTTGGTACGCTGCCTACATTCAGGGGCAAAACCACGTGTGAGACATAAGGCATAAGGCAGCGCACCTAGCGGTTTATTTTGGAAGCTAGTAGTTCCGCTCAAGATCAAAGATGGTTCCACTCAAGATCATATTTTACTTTTAAAAAACCACGCGATTAATTGATATTTTGATGGAAAACTTGTTACAAAAACCCGAAAAATGCTTTTTTTAATGAATTTTTCTACCATTTTAGTCATTAAGAATCAGTTTATAACAGCCAAGGGTTACATAAATTGACGTTTAAAGTCAGCTTAGATTGGTGAAAATTTCAGCAGAACTACGTATGTTTTTAGAGCTTCTAATAACATTATTTCATTTCATCAATTTAAGCAAAAATGACAAAGGTTGTATGAAAAGATCTTAAAAAAGTGTTATTTCAAAATTTCGATGAGATTCATTAATACACATTGCCTAGATCTAACGAAAAGTAAATGGTTCCGCTCAAGATCAGATTTCGACTAGTTCCCCTCAAGATCATTTACCCTAGTTGTAAACAACTGTAATATGGCTACCAGCTTATTGGTGTGTTGAATTAGTGTTTGATGAATGAATTTTGAAATTAAAATGGTCTGAACTGGTTCAGTTACACTTTTTGTAGATAATTCATTCCAAAGACAAAAGTGTCAATACAAAAAGGTTTGTAAAATTGCAAGTCAAAATTTAGAACTATAAATAAAATTCTATTTGTCTCTTATTATCTTTTAAGTCTCTTAAAAATGGCTTAGTAGACTGAGTCAATTTGGGGTCATTTTTGAATTTATCAAACCACCACGGAAGCAACAAAAATGATTTAGATTTTTTCGGTACAAAATATTAAATTTTCCTAAATGTTCAAATTTACTCATTTAAAGGTTACTTTAAAATTCAGCAAAAATCATGGATGAGTTTTGGACCAAAACGAAGCTTTTTAGACCCCAGGGTTTGAGAAATTCAAAAATGACCCCAAATCGACTCAGTCTAATGTCTTAGGTCTAGACTGGTATCTGTTAGACTAAATTCCGCCGGAGCCGAGCAAATTTTCGGATATGTTTGTTGACACTAATTTTTCAATACCTAAATTCATTCCTAAAAGTGATTTTTTTTCTTAGAAAAATGCCGGATAATCTGGTATGCTGAATCGAATTACGAGTTCTGAATTTAATTTTTGGAATTCAATATCTGAATTATCAATGAATTGAAATCAAATCCCGTTGTTTTATTTTTTTAACACCCAAAGCCAGTGTTTTTATTTTTTAAGTTTCAAATTCTGAATTGGAATCCAGCTATTATACTAATTGTAATTTTTTTTCATGAGAATGTATACACACTATAACTCTAAACTGATTTAAATAAATTTACCTAATTTTTAACTTTTTCTTCGACATTTTGGATTCATTGTAAAATCCTTTATGAAATATTTATGATGAAAAAATAGTTCGAACCTCATTTCTGGTTCCAATAGAAAGAACTTTTGCATTTAAAAGCTTCTTTTTCTCTCCAATGCAATGGTTTAAAATATTCAATTCTGTGATGAATAATGATAAAATAAATATCGTCAACCTTCCAAAGCTGCTCGCAAAATATCCATTTCGGGGGAATTTTACCAGTAGTTTGTTGGCGTTCCCCTAGCCGTAAATGTTAACCAATTGTGATGACATTTTTTTCATTGTGAAGGTAATTTATTCTAGTTACTCAACATTTAAAAATAAAGTCGATAGGTATTACCAGGTTATCAAAAACATATTCAGAAATATAAAAACCTGAAAACAACCATTTTGTTTTTGTAAAACTGGGAAATTCTAACAGCTTTTTTGTATTCAAATGTTTCAATAATTTTTGGAATCGTCAAGAATATGTCTATCCGACAATGTTTTAATATGTGGGTCCAATGGAAATTTTGACCGATATCTCGGATCTTTCGGTAGAATAAAATCTTACTTTAAAAAAGGCATTCAACTGTTGTTTGCTTCGCTGTAATTCATATCTTAATGAACCGATTTTCTAAACTCAAATCTTAGTTTTTAGTCTTTTATTTAATTATCATTTTCATAGTACATACTTAGTCTCTCAAAAATTCTAGTTCTTCAGTTTATTGGGACGATAATATGGATGTTTGAAATATGCGATTCGGATCATATTGACCCGAACAGCTTTGGAGGTTAACTTAGGCTTACCAGATACTTTCAGAAAAAAGCGGGACATTTCACGAAAAAAAGCGGGACATCGCCAAAAAAAGCGGGACATTTTAGAAACTCTTAAAACATAATTTTTATGATCATTCCTAAACATATGTAGATGTTCCTTCAGCTAAAATAGTTCTTAGAAAGTAATAAAAAATTGATAACTGAAATTGGTTAAAGAAACTGAATTCTCAGAAAAACTTTTATCATTGTATACTGCGAAAACTAAGTCTAAATAGTTCAAAGGGATATAAAATCCAAAATTTGAAAATGTTTTTATATTTTTAATCAGTCGTTTTTAATCATCTAACAAATTTATTTAACTTAACTCGTCCATTCATTCATTGTTTGATTGAAAATAGTGTTTCCTGTTCTTTTTTATCCGGAATTTGTTTTTTTAAGCATCACATTCAAGGTATCCTGCTAGGATTTCGGAGAAACATCTGGATTCATTTGGAAGCAACTTAAATAATATTTTTTCAATCGAAAATATTAACATCGCTAGAACGTGCTAGAACGCTTAACTGAACCAGATTGATATGGTAATTCTAAGATAAGCTTGTCTGATCGCCTGGTTTTACCCGGACTTGCCCGGATATTTGACACAAAATTTAGGAAAAGTTTGGTCCGGCCCGGTTGTCCGGGCCGTAGAATTAATTCCGTAGAATTAAGTCTGGAATTTGCACTGGTTTATTCTCATTTTCCTCATTTTCCACAACTCAAAGAAACTTAAATTGAGCTTTAAAAAATTGCGTCCAAAAACAATTTTTTTTGTAACAAGATTAATATAAATAATCATGAACAACTTAAGGAAGCCTAAAATATGATTTAAAACCTGCCGATGTGTTTTGATGTTTAAATATATTTCGAAATGATTTTTTTTCATTAAATAATTCCTTGGTTTACCAAACTTGCTGGAATATTGCTCGGATTTTGGTTTGAAAATTTTGAAATCTGATGCCCGGATGTTTCCAGGTTTTTAGATAAAATTATCAGTATTCGTCCGGTCCAAATATGTCTGGTAAATATTCTGGCAACCTTAAATCCTAAGAACTAAATGAGTTATTTATTCTTGTCTTATATAAAAAATTCTGCTAATTTTGAGAAAACAAAATACAAAAAAAAAAAAAGGTTTGAATGATTTGTTGTGTTGAACCAATAAATTTAAATTGAAGCTAAGGTTTTTCCAGTGTATGTCAATGAAACCTCATGAAAGTGTTACATAATCAATTTTTACAGCCTTATCGGTGAATGCCATAATATTTAAGTAGGATTATTTCTATTTTTCAAAATTATAAAAGGATAAAAAAAGATTACAAAAAAAATGACAGTAGTTGAATATGATCTAGGATAGACTTAATAGTAAGCGTTTTCATCAAGCACGAACCAACTATTTTGAAGTTTTGATCCGAAAAGGGTTGAATCTACAACAAAACTTTTCTCAGAAAAAAAGCGGGACATTTTGGGAAAAAAGCGGGACGGCGGGACATTCTCTAGAAAAGCGGGACATGTCCCGCTTTTGCGGGACGGATGGCAACCCTAGGTTAACTTAATATACTTACTTAAGGAACATCGAATATGTTTGTTTCAGAAATGTTTCCAATGGTGTTATCCATGAGATGTAATATTTTTTTAACCTTCAACTCGTAAATATCTTCGAATCTCTTTGTACAGCACCAGTTTTGGCTGTTTTTCATTTGTTTTTTGAAAAAATATAGTTTTCGTTCGAACCTAAAAGAAAAAAAGATAAATTCTAAACATCTGAAAAATTCTCCTTATATAGTTGGAAATATGAATAACAATATTGTTGGAAATTCCTTTGAAAATTGGAAACGACTTTTAAAGTGTGGCTCCAGAGAGCGATTGCAAAAGGTTTTTTTTTGCAGTTTTCAAATGATAATGGAAGCAATTGCTATCCATATATTCTTGAGTTGATTTGATTTGAAATTTGATTATTGATTATATATTGAGGCACAATCCCGATTAGGCACCTTTTATTCTGAAGTTGAGGAAATAATTTTTTTTTGAGAGATTGAAAAGCTGAGTTTTTATAACTCCTGGAATGTATCATTATCAATTGAAGACTGATTTGGCATTGTGGGTATTTTAAGGGTCTGTATGTTTACACTGATAAAGGATTTTAATTCCTGCAACCCTATTTAGAATATTTCTTTGAGCTGCCAAGAGCTGTTTGATCTCTTTGAATGATAAAGAAGTTGTCCCCTTTTAAGATAACGCCCTATCTTCCTCAAACATTTCTTGTCAACAACATATTATTGCGCAGCTTTAGTTTTTAGATGAAAAGTGGAAAGCAGCAAGAAGATTTATACCGAAAGGGTAACAACGTCAACGCTATCACTCTCTGGAGCCACCGAAAGGGGTGACCCAATATATATTTAATATCTTTTTCTCTTCCAATCACGTTTGCCGACTTTAGCGACCTCCACCGGCGATTTTTCTTCTGTTGTGTTTTACTTTTCTACTTTTTTTTACTATCTTTCTCTCTCTCCCCTAAGCATAGGTATCCAATGTCACTTCCCGGGTCTTTGGAGCAGAAACGGCTTTCCTACACATGGTGATGGTCTTGTCACACCAGTCAGCCAGCCAACGTAAACTGTCTTCTTCAAACAGTCGAGCCCTGGCTTGAGATGGCTCAACTCGCTCCACCCCCACACAGACACAACTGGCAAGCATACAAACGCCCTTCCCCCATACCTTTTCGGAAGAGATTCGTTTCGTCAGCGCCATTCAATATTTGCTTCAAAGCCCCGAGGTAACGACATCATCGGCCTGAGACATCCGTTCTGTTTTTTTTCTTGCAATGGAGGCCACCCGTTCGTTCGTTTTCCTATTCCTTTCGTGGCCATGTATAGTAGAGATGTCGTCAATTTTCTTTTTTATTATTGCGAGCCTCGTTTATTGTTAGTGCAAATAGGGAACGAAATGGTTTTATGATCCACCCGCAGCCGCCATTCGTCCGTCGCCCTTTGCCACTTTTTCAGATGTCGGGCAACTGATATGTTTTTCTTCCGTTTTGGGAATCAGATTGAAGAGCACTAGTTTTCGTTTGCAGTTTGTTTTAATCAACAATTTGGGTAATCACTTCAGATTTGGCATTGGCAGTTTCACTGGTGGATACTTTTTTCCCGAATGAATATGGACTAATGTAAAACAAATGATAGCAGCTCTCTGGAGCCACCTTTCCGTTTTTTGATTCGTTCCATAAGGTGCGGCCAAATAGACAAAAGAAAAGGAAAGAAGCTTGAAAAAAATATACCAGTGAAATGTAAAACATTTGGTTCATCAATTCGACGCTTATCATTTATTTGTCAATCACATTCAGCCGTCTGTTTCTAGGCCAGTAGTGCTAAAGAATGTCGCATATAAAATGAGCTTTCTAGTGTAACAATAACAGAAACAAGAACATCGACAACGATGACAGCGAATGGTCACAATTCTGTCACCCACTTAAACCTGCCCAACTGGTTTCGAAAACCTCACCCTTACTTAATCGACTCTTATGAAAGAACCGAGTCCTCCAAACATGGGAATTCAATCCTCCAGGCCAAGGTTTTATTGAATTACGGAGGACCGTCGAACTTCGATTACACCTCTATATCGACGATACGAGACAGACAAGTCATGTGCAAAGTTGTGAAGTTTTCTTCCCCCGATCTCTCACTCTTCCATCCTCAAACACTGAACTACTTCTTCGAATGTTACCTACATTCACAACCATCAACAGCAGCAGCAGGTTCGTTTCTGTTTCGTTTCGATATCAATGATGCATGTTCTTTCTAGGGACTCTAGGTGTATATGGCTCAATTCTAACTGTTTGGCATGTAAGCTGGGACTGTTTTCAGATTAACAAGAAATCTTTTTCCATATTTGCACATACTAGCTTGAAAAAAAAAAATAGATAAATTGAAAGACAAAACTTAAATAATTTTGAGTCAGTTCAAGTTTCTTTCATTACATTTTCTAGTTTTCATGATGTAGAACTAGAAATTAAGAGTAATTAGTTTTATTGAAATTTTCCATATGTGACTCAGCTTACTGGAGAAACCTTGTCAACCAACACCTGACAAGAGAGTTAGCAAACGGAGAAAAAAAATCAGAAAAAAATAAACAAGTTACGAGAGCAAACATATTTGGACAGAGGAGACAGATCGGGATTCGTAGAAAGTATTTTTTTCCATCAAGGCACACTCTCTGTGGAATCCTACCCCAAAAAAGGGATCCCGAAGCTGTTTGTCGCTCGCGAGCTGGGTCTTTTCCCCAGAAAAAAGTAGTTAGAAGTGGTACGAAGGCAATGTGGTACATACAGAGGTGAGGAGAAACTCAAACGTTGCTGTCGTGTTAAATTAACCATGCAAAAATTTCACAAGTACACAGGCATGTTCTGTAAAAAATGGGCTTGTGTGCGTGAGCTCTCTTGATATTCGCCACCTGGTTATGTAGCCAGGTTGGTACAAAGGTACGGGTTTCAGAATTTTCCAGAGTTATCTAAGCTTGGAGTGAGGGTTGTGCAAAATTTTCAAACTTGAGATCTTTGGAGGTAGTAAGTAAGGTAGTAAAGCATAGATTACGCAAAATCTGGACGCATTAAAAGGTCTTTCTCGGAGCTATGTAAACGAAATAAAAATATTTTGTAATCAAAATGTAGGGTTTTTATTGCACTTTAAAGGAAAAATAAGAAAAAAAATATTCCGATGTTGTTTTGATGAAATTTTGAACTTTTTGTCGAGAACCACTCATCATAGTTTGGACACCCTATTCACTGACCTCAGCTGCCCAAAATTTTTCGATAGAGCGGAATTGAGGGCAGTTGGGTGGGTTGATATCCTTTTTGACAAAATCTACCCGTGGGCCCGATACCACTTTAGTACCTCTTTGCTGTAGTGGCAGCTTGCCAAATCTGGTGAAAACTTTACTGGTCCTTTGTGAGATCTTATGTACGAAAAAAACGTTTTTAAGGCACTCCTCCTTGTACATTTCGGAGTCCATGGTATTGTTTTTCACAAAAACCAGGGTTTTTCATCCGCAGCTGCAAATACCTTGCCAGATCATACACTTTCTTGCCAACTTATCGGCAAAAACGAATTTGAACTTGGCAGGGACATCACCCCGACCAGTGGCTTTGTAAAATTTTTGGCCAGGAAGCCGCCCAAAATCAGATTTCACGATTTTTGAACCAGACCACGTCGCGTTTTTGACGTGGTTGTGAAAAGTTAATTTTCGCCTCGCGGCTTCCATTAGGTGTAACTTTATTGAAACAATACGAATCGTTATAAAATTTTCAGCACTGATGGAGGAGAGATTTCCGAACAAAGTACTGTCAAAACATTCCAGATGCAACAACTAGGAGCGCTATGGTATAATAAACAGTGCGTCCAGATGTTGGATGATCCATGCTTTAAGATGATAACTGAAAACTTTTTCTTGAATACGTAAAATCAAAATTTCCGTTTTTCAGTGATTCGACATAGTTTAATTAAGCAGATATCTATCTAAAATGTTCTTTAATGATGTCTATGCAATCAAAGCCTGATCTCTAGTTTATTTATTCTAAAAATTAACTTTATTTCAACTTTGTAAAATGCAAAATAAAACTGCAGATAACTCGAGAGATCAATTCCAATTAAAAATTCATCCTTACAGTTAAGTTTCAGTTTAAAAAGTCGAAGTCAAAATTAAAATCAAAATTCTCCTTCAGCATTTAAAATTCAACATTTGAATTACAATGTCTCAGTGAAAATTCCGAAAACGAATTAATTTTTTTTTTAAATAAGATACAAAATCAAAATCTAAAATAATACCATTAAATGATAAACATAATTCAGTATTGAAGAGCAGCATCCCAATTTCGTTCGAAGGAATGATTCAAATTACCAATTACTACTTTCTAAAAATTTGAATATGTAGTCGACAAAATCAAAAGAAATCAACATTTGAATAAAGAACATAATTTTCAAATTAGAATTTAATTAAAATTTAAGTTAAAGGATAAGATAAAAATAAAACAGAATTCAACAATATAGAGTTTCGAAAAAAAAAAATCCAGTCCTAGAGCTATCAGTCATCCAGATCCAGATAGAAATTCAAAATCAGTTTATAATTTTAAAAACCTCAATTAAAACTCACTCGAATGGACAATTTGAATAAAGAGCATATTTTGTCATTTCTTTATTAGAAACGGTTCAAACTTTAGGAAAAATAAAGAGCATTGTTATACTCAATCAAATCTGTGAGAAAACAAGTAGAACCATACTGCCCTCAAATTCCTAAACATAACCTAAACTTGTCGAGCTCCGGCCTCTTCTAACCATGTCTTGAGCAAACGATTGTTAAAGTGAGCATAAATCCAACATACTCAAAATAACTTTACACTTTGTATTCAGACAAAGAGGTTCGGTGTAGAACTAGCACAGTCTCCTCAAGGCCTCATGAAGACTCATTCTAGTTTACCCATTCCAGCATGGTCGTAATTTGTTATCTGATTTTAGAAATCTTCTTGGATCAAGCTCCGAACTTGAATTTTGAAAAATTAAGAATTAGGATTTTTGATAAATTGTAGTTTCAAAACTGTGAAATTTGAAATTTATCTCATAATATAAAATAATATTCTGGTAAAATATATTCTTTCAAAATCACAAGATTTTTGATTAGTGCCTCATATAAATTATGATTTGTAAATATTACGTTACTTTACCATTTTACCGTTTGCTTAACCCATATGAGGCCTTCAGAAGCAGAGGTGTAAAAGTGCAAAAATGGTCAATTTTTAGTTTTTAATGCACAACGATTTTTCATGTTTCAAACTGCATATTTGGTGAAATTTTCAAATTCATATAATTTTTCCTTTAAACTTTACCGATCGAACGAAAGTTATAACTTTCTGAAAATAGCTGAATAACGAGAATAAGAAAACTTTTAAGCGCTTTTTCTCGAAAACAGCTTCGATGCACGTATAACTCTTTGGTTCTAGACGACATCCATCAATTGGGCAACGCAAAAAATGCACTTTTTGACCCCCTCCCCGACGCTTGTCACAAATCGTAAAGCTGCGATGAAACTCCCTCTGAAAATTACGTAACCTGATCAATACCTCCCCCTCCTCTCTCATATTGTTTTATTTTAATGTTCGAAGTTTTGAAAAGGGTTTTATCATAATATTTTTTCATGGTATTCAAAATATGTAAAACAAAGTTTTAACAAAATA
Source organism: Uranotaenia lowii (assembly GCF_029784155.1). NCBI lineage: Eukaryota > Metazoa > Arthropoda > Insecta > Diptera > Culicidae > Uranotaenia > Uranotaenia lowii. The sequence goes on along the minus strand of NC_073693.1, from coordinate 101,972,477 downwards.
TTTTTTAATGATATTCAAAATACTTTCAACAAAATTAATTAAGCTTATATCTGTTCTTAGAACTCGATAATGGCTTCATTCAATCGTAAGTAAAAATTGGTTTCTACTGGTTTCTGTCAACTGGCAGTGGTTCAATGAGCAAATGTATTGGTCGAAACTAGTCAGGTCGTTGTGCAATGAAGAAAGTTGAAACTAGTCAAAACCGATCCAGCTCAGCAGCAGGATTAATTTCGACCTGGTAGAAATCGATCGAAGTCAATTGAAAAAATACAGTTTATCAACTGACTTCATTAATGGGACTTAATGATAACTTTCTCTCTGTAAACACTTCTTTTTTGTCTTATTCCGATTACTCTGTGCTTGTAAGCTGATGATCATTATTAGTTTATTTTGCTCAAGGAGCACAACTTGTTATGCAAAACATACTTCACTTAGTGATATTCGTCGGAATTAATAAACCTTGCATATTTTAAATCGATAAAGCATAATTGAATTTTTGGAGGACTCCTATTCGGTTTTCCAACGTTTATTTCATGAATATTCAAAACCGATCTTAAGAAGTCTCTCTCAAAATCTTTATAAGAGGAAAACATACGAAACCTTCCTCCCCCCTCCCCTATGTCACAATTCGTAACGCTCGAGCTTACTCCCTCTCCCTAGGAGCGTTACGTATTAAATGGATGTCCCCTTAGAAGGGTCTAATAACGGGTGACAACTAAAATTTTGGATTTTTTCAAGGCCCCAATACTCAAACATAAACGAGCTCAGAGAAAAATGAGAGTGAGCATGTGTTGCCAGTTTTGTTCAAAATGCCGTCGAAACAAGGAGCGTTTCGCGAGCGCGTTGTACAGTTCTACGACTGCACAAAAATCTCGGCGAAAAGTGTAAAGTACAACATTTTAAAAGTGAAAATGTGGAGGCATTCCACTGTTTACCATATCCTAAAATCTCCAACAACTACTCGCAGACAAGGTAGTGGTAGACCAGCGAAAATTATGGACGCAAAAGGAATTTGTTTTCTTACTCGTGCCTTCAACGGCAAGGATTCACCGAGCCAACGGGATGCTGTCAAAAAGTTTAATTGTTCTCACCAGTATATTGGCAATACATTGAAAAAATTTGTGTTGAAGACGCAATCAACGCAGGTTTCAGTGGTGGAAAAGAGTTAGGTAGGGTACGAACACAGTGAGCACGAAGCGAACTGCGAAGCGAAATATTCATTCACCGGATGAATTTCGCAAGTTCGTTTTTGAAGGCCGGCCACAGTGTACGCGAATTGCAGAGCGGTTCAACACTGAAAAAAACCTTCGGTGTTTTGCAAAAATCAATCACTTGTGAAAAAATCTTTGCAAATTAATTTTCAGATTCAAACCGTGGAAAAAAACCTTGCGCGTTCTAGGACCGCAGGGATTATGAAAAGGAATCTTAAAGTCATGAATACTCGGTGCCTGGACTTTATGAGTACGTCGAAGAATAGATTTTTGACACCCAAATCCTATATGGCGGCTTCAGCCTAACATCAAAATGCTTTAAATTACTGAAAATCGCATAATGTGGATATTAGGTGAGAGAAATCAATTAGAAAAAGTCGAAATTTGCAGTCTGACACTATGAAACGCCATCTTAAAATCCAATATGGCGGATTCCGCTCAATTTTAAAATATTGCGGTTACTGGGATAATTTCTAACCGCGCGACGGTAGCCTTCCGTGCGGTAGGCTAGCCGGAGCAGTAAACACAGTTAAAAAAAATCACTTTCACTCACTAATTTTATTGAAAAGTTTAGAAGTTAATTCTCGAATAACAAATAATTATTTAGCAAGGGAGGAAAAAACATGAATTAAGTCATCGGAATGAAATACATATTATTATTCTTAATATTCATTGAGTTTGCCGCCCCGAGGAAAACAGCATATGCACACAGATTTTTTGTATTTCATTTCAGTTTCATTTCATTGAAGGTTATTCGTTATCTCCGTTCATAAACAAAAACATGCGCGCGCGATGAGTACGTTTGTTGCAAATTGAGAAAAGCTTGGTTTGCTCACAAAGAATTTGGGAATTTTTCATTAATCGTTTATCAGTGAGTTATTGCATGTCCTATTATAGGAAATAATATCATACGCATCGCAAAAAATGGACTGCGCACTGCGAATATTTAAATTTAAACAATTGTGCGATCTGTCAAACCAGTATGAAATCTGTCGGAATTCTACATGCTAACCGCATTTCTGTTAAACTTTATACGGATAACTGCGACTGCAAAAAAATGCACGTAATCCAACTTTCAATGAAAGGGACAATATTCTTGAATACATATTTTTATTGACTCGTGTTCAGCACACACTTTAATTTGTAATTGATGAGGTGAATGAAAAAGAAATATAAAAAACTACCACTTATTGCATTAGATCCCTACCGTGTCGTCAAACTATAAACTTATTTGAACAACTTGAGGATTTCATTTTGTGATTTTGTCCACTGGTTGACTAACCCCATCGCAAACAATATTTTTTATAAACAATAGATGGCCGGGCTTCGACCATACCGAACTGAGCGCCATGATCAAATTTAAAAACAACAGAAATTAGATTTTGTGTTATTTGTATTGTAGATCCATAATATGGTTGACTGGAATGAATTCCTTGGATTATAAACTGTCATCTCTGGTTCATAAACATAAAAGATTTCGTCTCTCGATGAAAATACTTGCACATGATGTTCAAGAGTTTCGAAAAAATGCAGATGGCGTTCAGTCTGGTCGAATCCCGACCAGATAATTGGATAATAGTCCTATTTGCCGCTGGTAGTGTTCGTGATATTATGTTGGTTGTTTCACCAACACTTATCAGTTTTGGGACAATCAACCTCAAAAACAACCATGTGTGCCCGTTTTTTGTACCGAGAGTTTTTGAGGTTAATTGTTCCGTCTCATCTGTACACGCTCAGCAAGTGTGCGTAAGAAATGTCAAAAACAACTCTATTGGATTGTTTTGACAACTACAGTGAGCGAAATAAGAATAGCACCACTATGTGTTTTGCTTGTGAAAATATGAATGATTGAAAATTACGAAAATTTTCTTCCACGGTTTGTTCTGAATTGCCTAGCGGATAAATCAAGCATAAGTTTACTTTTTTTGGACGTAGCAATTGGCGTTGAGGACAAAAAATGTTAAAAAAGGGTGCGAAATAAGAATAGCACCACTTGAGTTTTTCGACAAAAACTAGATTATTTTTAAAAATTTACTGTGTAAAAGTGAATAATCATGCTTCTACGAATTATTTGAATAGATAACTGCAATTTCAGGAGTTTTCCAGAATTCCAAAGGTTTTCAAAGCTATTAAAAGGAGGTTTTAAGAGATGCTTCTTTAGCTTTAAGGAATTTGTTATTTGAGCTATAAAACTTTATCGAACTGCTTTATTTCTTCATTAACATTCATAAGTATGATGCAAAATGATGAAACATAAATTTGAAGCTGACTTTAAATCCAAAAAGCAGGTTGGAATTCAAAAATACTAATGTTTTTTAATAGTCAAACACTATTTCTCTAGATTTAAGTCATAGATGGCAGCACTATCTTGCCATTTAACCAAATTCATGCCCTTTTTCGAATATCCGTGATTAATTAAGGAGTGCTGGATGATTTTGGTCAAGAAATAAATACATGTACCGTGTTAACGCTTTGGAAATTTCTAATATCACTTTATCCAAAAAAAAAAATAAGAATTGCATAAAGGTCACTAAAAGTGAATTTTTGGACCGATTATCAGAATAAAGTTATACTTTGCGATGGAACTTGATGGACCAGATGGCTAGCTGTATTCTTAGTATTATTTGCAATTGAATCGGAAGTTGAGATGAGCAGGAATTTTGGCGGTTGTACATTTTTGTGCTGGTGATTCTTTTGCAAATCCGGAAAAGCTTTCTACAGCGTGAACTTCCACAAAACTGTGATGTGAAAATACCTCAAAATGATGAATATGGGCCTAAATAAACCTGGAAAATCAATATTGAGACCAAATTTGGATTTAACTGCACGATAGTGCTGCCATCTACGACTTGAAACTGGAAAAAAGTGTGGTTTACTTAACAAAATCAAAGTTTTTTATTTCCAACCTATTTTTTCTGATTCAAAATTAATCCCGAATGTTTGTTTCATCATTTCACGTCATTTTAATGAAGAAAATAAGTAGTTTGGAAAAGAATTACAGCTCAAATATCAAATTCCTTAACGCTAGAGGAGCATCTCTTAAAACCTCATTTTAATACCTTCGAAAACCTTTGGAATTCTGGAAAACTCTCTAAAATGCAGTTATCTATTCAAATAATTCGTAGAAGTATTATTATTCACTTTTACACAGTAAATTTTTAAAAATAATCTTGTGTTTGTTGAAAAACTCAAGTGGTGCTATTCTTATTTCGCACCCTTTTTTCACATTTTTGGTCCTCAACGCCAATTGCTACGTCCAAAAAAAAGTAAACTTATGCTTGATTTATCCGTTAAGCAATTCAGAACAAACTGTGGAAGAAAATTTTCGTCATCTTCAATAATTCATATTTTCACAAGCAAAACACATAGTGGTGCTATTCTTATTTCGCTCACTGTATTTATTATTCATTTTTTTTCGTGGATTTGACCGCCGATTGACCAGTCTCAATGCAAACACTTTTTTTTTATAAACAATAGATAATCCGATACTAATATTTGGTATATCTCTATATTTGTTTTGACGACTTTTTATTTAATCATCTTTCAATGTTTTTCGCTTGTTCAGCCGATTTAATTTCAGTCGATAAATAATCCTTCACTCAGAAATGAAAAAAATATGAAAATTATTATATTTCAATAACTCCGATATTTCTCTGACATAAATATCCAGAAATATTAAAAAATAACTATTTCAGATATTTAAATTTATGCATCCGAATAATTTCTCGGCGTGTAATGATCCAATGCTTAAAATTTAATAACCGAGAAATTATATATTATTTTGTTCAAACAAACGCTTTGTGCGTTTGAGTCCCAACTAAACGGGTATGAGCACATGCTTGATTCTTCAGTTGCTAAATGCCTTTCAACTTGACTGCATGCAGATTCCATTCTCTTTAAATATTTAACTGAATCATATTTAAAAAGGATGGACTCAATTGCAGCAAGTAATATTACCAGCGAAATGCACATGTTTTTATGCTATGGTCAATCATGCACATTGACCATAGAACATGAACAAAAATCAAACGATTTTCGTTTGGTTTTTCTGTTTATTTCTGCTTTAAGCGTTTGCCTTTGCGTTACGGCTCAAACTTTTATTTCTGACCACCAGATGTCGTTCCATAACATATCTCAATGCATAAATTTTAATCGCAGAAATATTTCCCAGTGAGAAATATCCCAGTAATTACACCATGAGAAATATCCGTGTGCGTAAAGAGGGAGATATGTGAAAATACCTAAAATATAACTGTTTGATATTTTATTTATTTCTGAGTATTATGAAGAACAATGTTTACTTTTTTTTTGAATACTGTAATTTTTTTTACAGTGGTACCCTCCGGGAGCCCATAAATCAGCTATCGCAGAAATAGAGAAAAAAAAATGAAACAACAATATTTTAAACGACTGACAATCGCAAAAAAAAAATCTACCAAAACTAAGATAAAAATATAACAAGTAGTATTTTGTTATATTTTTATCTCATTTTTCATAATTTTGTCAGAATATTGTCATTATTTTTGACAAATTTTTGTCAATTTTTTTTTCAGAATTTTGTCATATTCTAGCCCATTTGTCTTATTTTTTGTCAGATTTTTGTGATTTTATTGTTAATTTGTTGTTATTATTTTGTCATTTTTGTAAATTTGTTGTCAAATATTGGTCCTTATATTAGTTCTGTCAGGTCATTTTATTGTCAAATTTTGATTATAATTTTGTCATAATTTTTTTTCTCATTTGTCATAGTTTTGCCATTTCTGTAAATTTTTTCTCATATTTTTGTCTAATTTTGTAATATTTGTCATATTTTTGGCATAATTTTTTTTACCAAATTTGGCGTGTTTTATTCAAAGTTTTGTCATATGTCACTATTTTTTTTGTCATATTTTTGTCATATTTTTAAATTTTAGTAATAGTTATTCATATTTTCCTACAGTTTTGTTATATTTTTGTCAATATTACTTTAGTTTTATAACACTTGTCCTATTTTTGATTATTCATTTCAGTGATTTTTGCAGTTTTCTCAAAATGTTTGTTAAATTTCTGTCAGTAATTTTTCATCTACTTTTTGATCCGATTTTCAGTTATTTATTGCGTTTTGAATTAAGCGGAAACCGCCATCTTTTATTTCAAAATGGCGTCGGACAGCCAAATTCGACTTCTACTTATTGAGTACTTCCATCCAATACCCATATTGTGGGAGTTTCATGTGCTTTTCAGTCACTTCCAGCATTTTAAAGTTGAGTGGAAGGGGCCATACTGGATTTCAAGATGGCGTCGGATAACAAATTCCAACTTCTATCCGTTCAGCCCCTTCACCCTATAAACATATTTTGGGGCTTTCATGCCACCGGTCGCCAGTTAGAATTTGTTTCAATTGAAAAAGACTGAAATCGCGTTTTTTTCGAAAATCCGCGCTAAAAAACCGTGCATTTTTCATTACCAACACAGAAACGGCAATGATTATTAAATAAACAAACTTTTGGAAAGAATTTTTTGATAAATCATTTTACGATAAAAAATATCCGAGAGAATATTTTCGGTGTATGTCCGGATGAACAGGATAAATTCGCGCGATCCAGCCAGGTCTTCGCACGAAAATTCGCTTGCACTGTGGCCGGTCGATGTTTTTTTCAACGTGTTTCAATGAGAAGCGAGTTTTCGCGCGAATTGGAAATTCGCTTCGCACTTCGCTTCGCGCTCACTGTGAATTCGACCTTAATCTGTATTCAGTTTCAATTGTCTAGTCACTATAATAGTACTCAGTGGCGATAGCTATTTGTCACTTTCACTTCCCTAACCGGGAAATTACTCATTTCTCAATGAGCATTCCGATACTTCTAATCATTTTCTGCCTGCCAACACTGCAGTCTAACTGATAACCACAGTTTGAGTTGTTTGGATTCACAGTGTGATGATGTAAACATTTGTTTGTGTTTACTTATCATCATCACCTGTCATCAGCAATCATTGGTTCTATCCGCGATGCCAGGTAAATTTTTGACGTTTTGGAGTTAGGAAAAATGTATGGCCGTTTTCAAAAGCTTTCCAAAAGCTCCCTAACTAATCGAAACTCTTCTATGGAGTACATGGTGTCGCTAGTGTTTGCTTAATAACTCCCATTGTTCGCAATTGCGAATTGCATGGAAATAGTGGAAACCAAAACAAACAATGTTTTGTTTTCGCCGGTAGAACAGCAGATTTTCTCTGCTGTTCACAAGAGATTTCGTCCGGAATCATTCCGAAATAGTGAGTATGAACAAGTTAGAATAAAGACCAGATTTCGACTTTTAAAACCCAAAACCACTATGTAGAGAATAATGCTATAGGTAAATGAAAGCTCACGCGAGAATTTGTGAATTCGAACGATAATATATGAAATCGGTATTTATCTCGGTGTATGTAGCGAGAGCATCCCTTTGCAACAACAAATAAGGGAAAAAAGAGAATATTCTGCCTTTTTAATGAACTCGCATCGAGAAAGGAAGAAAGAGATAGATTGAATTTCTATTCGGTGTCGAAAAAGAGAGATATACTAGAGATCAGCCTATTGACGAATTTTAGTGCAAACGGTTGAAGTCCGTGTGGTAAGTTGAATGTAAATTTACAAAAAAAGTGTAATTAACAGAGATTAAATAAGCTAAGGTTACGACAATGGCGCAGTTGAGTCTCCACACCGGTAAGTACATAAGATTCACTGAAATGAAAAAAAACATGATCCACGTCCTTTTTCGCAATTTGAAGTGAATGTTATTATGCGCGACGCCATTTTGTGTAGATTTATAGAAAATTTTCATTATTAATTATTACGGATTCAGCGAATTGAATACCAGTAACATCCATTCAAATAATTTTATCGAAAAAAAAACAGACGGGGTTTAATAAATATTTTTAATTAGAGCTATATCCAACATAACAACACTTGAGGTTACTGAAGTTAAAGGTTTTGATTCAAAATTGATAAGAAATGAAAGAAAAGGTAAATAAAATGTATTCAGATATCATAGCGTTTCAATTCCGGAATTCAACTCCTGCATCAATAATCCACACTTTCGTTCTAGTTAACTCACCGAATTTAAGAATCACAAAATACAAATTAAAAGAATCGGTTTCAGTCGATCCAATAAACCTAAAACCACACTTTGATAATATCATTTTAGCACAATATTAGCGACCCGGTTCCGGTTAGTCCGGTGAACCCGAGGTGACGCACGATTAGCGACCCGGTTCCGGCGAACCGCACGATTAGCGACTCGGGTCCGGTTAGTCCGGAGTTTCTGAGGTAACACAAGATTAGTGACCTGATTCCAATCAATCCAAAGAACCTGAAGCAACCGATCCGGGCCAAGCCTGGGCTGGTGCTCTAGATGAATAAAAATCGCAATTATAATTTCGAAGAATCTGAGGTTATAAGTTGATAATTAATGAATTATCGAATAGCAAACAGAACACGGACTTCAGAAAAACTCCCGACTAATATGACTGCCGGGTCGAGATGCAGCCTTAAATTGAAATTTTATTGTTACGCTTGAAGATAATGGAAGGCTTTCATGTAAGATTACTCAGACAGATTACACTAATAGATCAAACTGTGAACTCGAGAGAATAACTTTGTCCAACAATTTGACTAAATAAATGGAAGCAGAGAAAGCAACAGGTAAAATCACAACAGATCCCAATAGTTTTAAACAAAATAAATCTTATATCAGTTCACTGCAGTATATGATCTCTGTATACCTATATAGATCTGACCAGGTGGCTCAACTTACATCTAAAGCAATCTGAACTATGAAGAGCGATCGTAGCACTATTAGATTTATTCTAGTTTGAATATCAAAGAAGATGAGATATGAAACGTAAACCTGAAATTTAATTCAATAATTTGATCATGTACAAAATCAGACTTTTTGAATTTCAGTAACTTGATATGAGTATGAAGCTCAGTTTGAACCTGTTGTCTGAAATCGTTATTTGAATTGAAAGTCCCAAACTATAGTTCAATCAGAAATGCGAATTTGAAGTATTGTAGATTAAAAAAAAAGATGAAAGTCTATAGCGCCTAAAATTAAAAATAGACATGAAGAAGGCATCAGAAATGATCAGAAATCAAATCAGAATTCACCAAACGCTTGAATCATTGGCTCTTTTAGCGATGCAATTTTGGTTTCAGTTTAACCGGAAACCCTGAGGCGGCGCTAACTTACTACGCGACCGGGTTCTGATCCTTGTGACGCTTATAATAACTACTGACACGATAAGCTACCTGGTTCCGGCCAAAGTAAAGAACCTGAGGTGACGCTGTGTTGATTTACAAATGAACTACAGAAATGTTTCTAAGCTTATAATCAACTACTACCACCTACTAGTATGGTTGAAGAAGGTTCCTACATCAGGTGGCGTTTGCGATAAATTGACAAAATAAATAAAATTAGCGACACGATATTAGCCTGAGGCGACACTTATATTGAATATTGAGAGATTCGATTTGATTTTGTTTAAATTGCTGAAGGATTGATGAGGAGGTTAAACGGCCTAAATATGGTCACACAGTCTTATACTGAATAATAAGAATGAATCAGTCCTATCAAACTTGTTTTGTTTGAATGCGAGAGTTTGTTATTAGCTTGTGTGAAACAGTGGCAGTTGCACAACAAAGCACTTTGTTGCGATCGGACACATAAGGAAGAATGTAATATATGATTAATGGAAGTGTATGGTGCGCAACTGTAATTAAGGTAATCATGATAGATAGACAGTAAAATTTTGAACTTTGTCTAAGTCTTTGACATATTGGAACCAGTTGGGAAGAAGAAAATTCTCTGAATTGTTTTCAACAATGATAGTCACTAGGCGTACCTATGGGAAGCGGTTCCTAACATGGAAGATAAACAGGGTTTTAGAAACTAATGTTCGTCTAATTCAGTCGTATGTGGTAACACCGAGTGACCCCACTTTTGCAAACATATTTGCTGCGTTTTAGCAGGAAGGTCGGGTTAAGTGTCCATGGGTTGCTGGTAAGGTAAGATTTGGATATGTGTAGAGTAGTCATACTTTTGTCCAACCACTTATAACTACCTAAAAGCCGTACTTCGCCCACTTGAAAAGTATTCTTGCGAATTCTCCCTTTAACAAAAATGGGGACAACGATTAGATCCCGGAGCCTTCGCTCGAGATGGAGCCGCTCTTTTTCTGCGATATTCTCAATATCCTGGAGCTTTCCCTACCGTCCTGCGTGAACCGAGGACATTCGGGGGCCCAGGGCAATTTCCCCCTCTTAATCCTTCGTTGCTGATAAATGAATAAATCTGACCACCAAGAAAGTTAACGATATTTGAGTTTTCCATTCTCGATTTTTTAGTAACGTCCAAGCCTAATGTGGTAATATTTTTCCATCAGTTAAAGTCGAATTATTTCCATAATCTGATTTATTGATTTTAACACTAGAAAGACCGCACCAGTCAAAATGACTGGTTGGACACTTTGTTTGTTGAATTTTTTTTTAAATCTTTCGCTTATAATATTCGCAAAAATTACGTCTTTTCATGATTTTTGAATCTCTACTAAACTGTGTATTTTTATTCCACTAGCTCTTTTAATAAGCGAGAAAAATGTCGCCATGGACACTCGGACCGTGACCAGTCAAAATGACTGGTAAAATTCACAACCCTATAACTCAAACAAAATAAACTTTTTTCGCTTACTTTTGGTTTCATTTGCAATCTACATTTAAGACAATGAGCCCTAGTTGATTTATGGTGACAGAAGTGAGTCATTCGTCGTGAAATTATTGATTTTCGATGCGAAGTAATGAAAATTTGTAGAAAAAGTTCTCGGATTGGCCGCTGTGTGGCGCTTCAGGCACTTGACTCCCAATTTTTTGGTCTGTTTTGTTGCTCAACTATAATCGAACTTTCTGTCAAAATTTGGCGAATTTTTATCAAGATTTGTAAAAGTTATGTTAGTTTTAATCATGTCCATTCGAGTAATCGAGTAATTTTAGATGATAAATATGTTTTATACTGAACTAGTATAAACTAGTAAAATAATTATGAATTGTGTAGGGGAGAGTGGGGTATCGTGGGCCATGGGGAAACGTGGGCCACTTTTAATATCTCAGCTGTGTGTTGAGATAAAAATCTCAAACCAACTGTCATCGTCGTCGCTTTGCGTGAGCATGTATTCCCATATGTTGTTGACTGAAATACGCATCATATGCTTCTTTTATTTATCAAGCTAAAAAAAGTTAGAAAAATTTACTTACATAATAAAAAAAACACCCGCTAATTTCATCGATGGGGAACCTAAAGTGCATAACAAAAATATGCTCATACGCTTATGATCTTAGTTTTTGCATGATCTTTCACGTGGAAAAGGAATTTTTGATGAAACATCAATAAGTCACACAAACGCAACCAATTTGCAAATCATAGCTTGTGGGGAATCGTGGGCCACACATCTTGAATCACCTATATTTTTATGTTTTTTTGTACACATTCAGAACTTAAAATACGTTTTTCCTTTCTGCAAAGTTTTCTTATGCCAAATGAAGAGTTATGGGAAATATTTTGTCCATCCTATATAAGAAATTTTGCCAAAACGTTTGCGAGCCAGGTTTTTAAATCTATGCGACCATACACAGCTTTCTTTTTTATTTCATCATCTGAAATTGCTTTTAAATAACGAAATTAATTAGGAAATCACAGCTTTGGGTCAACTCATAAACTTTGCATGTTATTTGGTCAATTTGGATTTGGTGGCCCACGATTCCCCACCATTTTTCAAAATCCAAAAAATATTGCTTTTTTTCAAACAGTCAGAACTTAGGGAAAATAACTTATTGAAAATAAAATAAAAATTACTTATGATACCTTGAAAATGTAGAAAACCATACCATTTTTTATTTTCATTTTATCTTTTATAATAAAGAAGTTATGGAACAACGAAAAAAAGTGGCCCATGATTCCCCACTCTCCCATACTTATTTATTCAAATTTGAAGACATAAGCAATGAAACTGAACAATTGAAATGATTTTTTTTAAATATGATTATTTTTCATATGTTGGTTATCCACCATGAGTGCACGGATTCACCGCAGTTTCTGCCCAACTATGTATTCACATGCGTTCTTAGATTATTAGGTTCGACAAATTTCCAATGCAAGTTCACTTACAGGTATTCCGGCACCCGTGTATAAACCTGACCAGCTGGCAACTGATTGAACATTCTTATTGAACATTCTTATTATAAGAGGAAACACATCTTACCTGTGCAACTTATGGGGTTTGAACCTTAGAGTTTTCTTGTCGATACCGGGAATTGAACCCAGTACACCTGGCATACCTAGACTAGACTATCTGATACACCACATCGGCGCTAAGATATTTCAACATGAGTGCACGGAATGGCTGTAAATTCGCTGTTGTTAACACTAAACGTACCGGAGGCGGTCAAATGACGGTTTTTGAACTTTAAACGATGATTACGCCTTATATAATTGTTTTTTCGCAAATTTAACGACAGGACTATTTTTGTTTTTGAAATGCAAGTATTTTTGCGTTTTTAAATTTTTTTTAAGTGTTACGGTTTTCGAATAACGTATGTGGTATACTGCCGCTCATAGCAAGTCCGTCCCATTTGCGTTTTCATCATTTTTCAGTTTATCGCTGGAATCAGTTTAACTTTATCTGTATTTTCAAGAGAAAACTTTGTTTTCAACACTTTGTTCTGATGAACATTGAAAAAAACCTCAAGTAAATTTGTCCCATTGAACAAATGATCGCAAGTCGGTACCATATGGCATAAATCATCGCATGTCGGTCCCACAGTCATAAGGGCCCAGCAAATGATTTTCAACGGAATCAAAACGAAAAAATTATCTTTATAAAGCGAAAATCTTTCATTAGCCTTTGCAGTGATAGATTCGGTTGATAATTTTGATTAAAAACGCATACAAGTGCCAAACTACCATTGGACTTTTAACGATTTTTCAATGCCGTTTTTCTCATTTCAACAAAAACGCAAATGGGACGGACTTGCTATGAGCGGCAGTATACCTATTCATACCGCGAGCGGTCAAATGACGGCAAAAACCGTTTTCGCTAAAACTCCCTTGTTTCTCAACCGATTTCTACCAAATTTATAGTTTTGAAAAGCTTATAATTTGACTCAAATATGTTTCTCAGACAACTTTCAGCTACAATCAATAACTTTAAAGTTATTTACAGTACAAGAAAAATTTTATGAAAAAACATGCTTCAGGAAAAAGGTTGTAAATTAGTTATTAAGTGCTCGAAAAAAATTTCACTTAGTGCCTGAGAAAGCTGAAGTTAGAAGCTATATGTTACACATATGGAAAAATTTTTTGAAAATTTTCTAAGATCTTGGCTACAAAAAATGTAAAAAAGTTGTGTAAAACCCGTACTTTTCAATCAATCAACCGCCAAAGCTGTTCCTGTTACAGTAGAAAATTTTAAAAAAGTGAATTGAAAAGTAGACGTAATTTGTCACATTTTGGCATCTTTAGATTTTTTGAAATACGAAGTACATAATTTATGACGACTTTTCAAAGGTAGCTGTTTTTCGAACTTTTTATCAATTTGGATTTTCTAAGACAATTCCTACACCTAAGCTCAGCTTTGCACTGGATTTTGAGTACGTTAACGTAAGGTTTAGGCAATAAAACTATATGCAAAAGAAAGCTTATTTCATACCGGTTCTAGTGGTGTAACTGCATTGGCGGTGTAATGCTTGGCAAAAATATGATAAATAAAACAGTGAACTAGTTTCTGAATTTTGAGAAGACAGCACAAATTCTTGCTTGGCAGACGGGCGCAGTGGGTGGTAATATCTCAAAGCTATTTTGCACACGAAGACGGATGAAAAGAAACGAAAAAACAAACAAGCATTAGCTCAAATTTTCTAGTTTTACTTTCAGAAATATATTTATTATATTTTTGTAAAGCATTGCACCGCCAATGCAGTTACATCACTAGAACCGGCATGAAATTGGCTTTCTTTTGCATATAGTTTTATTGCCTAAACTATACGTTAACGTACTCAAAATCCAGTGCAAAGCTGAATTTGGGTGTAGGGATTGTCTCAGAAAATCCAGATTCATAAAAAGTTCGCAAAATAACTACCTTTGAAAAGCCGTCTAAAATTATATATTTAGTATTTTAAAAATCTAAAGATGCCAAAATGTGACAAATTACGTCTACTTTTCAATTCACTTTTTTAAAATTTTCTACTGTAACAGGAACAGCTTTGGCAGATGATTGATTGAAAAGTACGGGTTTTACACAACTTTTTTACATTTTTTGTGGCCATGATCTTAGAAAATTTTTAAAAAATTTTTCCATATGTGCAACATAAAGCTTCTAACTTCAACTTTCTCAGGCACTAAGTGAAATTTTTTTCGAGCCCTTAATAACTGATTTACAACCTTTGTCCTGAAGCATGTTTTTTCATAAAATTTTTCTTGTACTGTAAATAACTTTAAAGTTATTGATTGTAGCTGAAAGTTGTCTGAGAAACATATTTGAGTCGAATTATAAGCTTTTCAAAACTATAAATTTGGTAGAAATCGGTTGAGAAACAAGGGAGTTTTAGCGAAAACGGTGTTTGCCGTCATTTGACCGCTCGCGGTATGAATAGGTATATACAAAGTGTCGGTATGTTTAGTGTTAATTATATTAGTCAATCGAAAAACTTTTAAGGAAAAACAAATCAATGTGTACATTTGACAATGTTGATTCATTATTTTTATTTTTATTGTTTTCCGTCGTACGACATAACTAGATGCATATAATTCCTAAAATTCACTCGATTCATGGTAACCGTTTTCCAATTTCTTGGATGTTGATCAGATCTTATCAGATAAATATACGATTGCAAAAACCTGTTTTTAAATAATAAATTAATAAATTTATTATTTCAAGATATAATTGAAATATTTCTTTTCCAGGAATGAAAAAACGGAACTTAAAATAAAAACCGTCATTTGAGTCAATATGTCTCAACATGAAAGACATGGTTTCGATTTTGGTTTAGTTAAGATTTGTAATAATGCTTTTTAAAAATTTGCAAAAAGTCCAATATTTGATTAAAACGCGGTGAATCCGTGCACCCATAGTGAAAAATCATGTATATAACACAAATTTTCATTTGAATCTTTAAAAGTCTTTATTCTTTACCTTTAACATGCAAAAAAATTGATTTTAGATGAATGGAGGTGAATCCGTGCACCCATGGTAAATTGCTCTACTTATATAAAAAATATGTTTCAAAACCTACAATATCAAGTATAATTTATAGGCATCGGGTTGAAAAATTTCAGAGCGATGGATGCTAGAAAATATCTACTAAAACAAAACTGAAGTGAAACCGTGCACCCATGGTCAATACCCATAGCCATCTAACATGTTTTTATTATAAGATTGATAATGTGTTTTAGTTTTTTGATAATTATTTGACATATTCATTTTATCATATACACGCATTCGTCAACTATGCCGAAACGAGGTGATTCCGGGCACCCATGGTGAAAAAATATTTCCATTTTATAACAAAAATGTTATCGAATAAATAACAAAATAATTTCAAAAGAAAAAAGTTAAAAATATTTTGATAGAAAAAAATTCCTCTTTACCAGTCATTTTGACTGGTCACGGTCCGAATAGGTATATTCAATTTGCCGGTCCTTCTAGTGTTAAATCTGTGATGTTCCAAAACTATGCATAGGATTTGTGCTTGAAAAATCCGGTTTGAGTAAAGCTGTTGCAGAAAATCAACTTTGAATTAGTAAAGCATTCCCTTGATATTGTTTACTTTATACCTAGACTTTTCTGTTTCAATGTTCTTTCCTCAGCCCATTTTTGATCCAATAGATGGCGAGGATAATAATCAAACCATTCTTTCTTATTTTTTTAAAGTATTAAATTTTTGTTCACAAATTGAGAAAGCCTCCGAAAAAGTTTTTAAAAGAATATAAACAATCCATTTGAATTGTTTTGAACTTTACCATAGTTATGAAAGAAGGTGGATAGTCAGACATTCGTGCGCCAATCGAAGAAAGTTTGATAGGTGTTGAAATTGTCAGATTGCTCGGTTTTACTCGGACTAGCCCGGATATTTGACCTAAAATTTAGGAAAAGTCCGATTTTGTCCGGTTGCCGGATTTCGTTGAAAAAGGCTCAGATTTATTTAAAAAATCAGCATACAAACTCGAATTAAGTTCCTCAAATTTGTACTTTTGCAACCAAAACCTAAAAGTTTTTTGCAACTTTTTTCAAAATCATCGAGAACGATTCTAAATCTGCTGATGTGTTTCGGTGAAAAAAAATGTGTCTACACGGTGTGCCAAAATACGTTATTAAAAATAAAAAATGACCACCAAAACGGCACTCGACATTCGAAAGATATAGTATTCAGGCATCTATCCTGAAAGTTTGAAAATGTTTCATCGGGCTTTTTTGAAATTAGAGCGATTTTAAATTTTCAGTCAATTTGCATTAGATTTCCAATGGGGTTTTTCGACCTTATGTTCTATGACCATGGATATTTCTGTCTACACATATTATATGACTATCACTCAGTTCAATGACTTTATAGGAAATTTCATGCCCGACAACTTTGTGGAAGACAGGAAAAAGATTTGAGTTGATCCTGAAAAGTTATTGACAATTTTCTAAAACTTTATTAGACTGATTTTAATTTTTCCATGTTTCTTAAGTTTTTTTTTCAATTCCGCTTCACTAAAAAGCGAATATCTTTCCAGGCGTAGTTTGAATCGTTTTTGGGTCTTCATTTTTTTTCGTGCTTTAAATGTGCTTAGTCAAACGAGGCAAATAGCGTTATATTGGCTTTAAAATAGTCATTTTTGATAACCATCTTGGATTCAACAATCAAAATAAACGATATTTTTGATTTAAAATTAAAAATCAACACAGATGACCACTGTTATAGTCCACTACAGCATTTAAGAGATGATCATATTACAACCACAGAAAACAGACGTACAAGCTCGAACAAAAAACCGTCAAAAAAGTGTGTAAAATTTCAAATGCTATCACCAAAAATTTACGTTAGAAACTGACTGCAAACAGTGCCATCTATTGCGCCGTTCAAGAGTTACAAATCAACTTTAAAGTGCCCAGTTTTCGAAAAGGCGTAATTGCAGCCAAAAAAACAAATATTAGTTCAAAAAGGGTGTTGGGATTTTTACACAAGTTTCGTGGGCTAGCTTGTACGTCTGTTCTCTGTGGTACAACTTCGATGTATCGGGGGTTTGATATCGTTTCCACGTGTCTGAAAAATCATGATGAACACTATCCGAGGCTTGCTCTCCGAATACACCCAGCGGTTTTCCGGTGTATTCGCAAAAATCCTTTACATGAAATCGTAGAATGTGGAATTTGGAAGAGTTTGGGAGTTTAAGATTCTTCCACACTGTAGAAAACTCATCAATGAGTGATGTGTACTCGGAATCTAAGTTTTCCTGAAAGCATGCCTTGTTAATCTCCTGAAACAGCTTAAGTGCCTGCGATATCGGTATTTTTTACAGTTATAAGTGGTTTTTTATTTAACTAATTTGCTTATCTTTAAATGTTCTTGTACATCAAAATGACCTAGCACATCTGAGGGATCCATTAGATTATGGCAAGCTTTCCCTGTGAAACCAAACGTTTGTTGGAGATGCCTCACTCCTGCCTTTGCAGTCCACAATTCTGCAAGCTCTGGATTCGTTGCTGCAACTGCCTTAAACAAGGCATTCACGATTCCGAGAGTTAAGATCAAAGACGGTGGGGGAGCGGCAGTTAATATTAGTTGATCGTCAGATCCTTTGAAGAGTGGCTCGTGAACACTGCATGAAAATCTTTTAGCAGATTTACAGTTGGCTTCTTTCCATTGCTGTGCGTTTTTCTTGATTGTCCCCAAAGTCCTCAAGTTTCCGTTACGTGTCATCAAATTTTGCGTATTGACATCGCAATATGGGCACGGATGTGCTGACGGGTGAGCCATTATGTCCGTTATAGTATTTATGACTTTTAAATCTCCTGCAACATAACCATCGATGTCTTGCAACTGTAGCGCGTTCGAAATTGGAGCAATATTCTCATATTTTTCTTCCAGTTTTAGGGCAAGAGCAAGAATCAAAAGCCTGATAGTTGATTAAATAATTTGACGTTATTATACTATAAGTCTAATGTTCATAAATATTTTTAATATACCTTCGAACACCGCCATCCTTGAAACGTTCAGCTTTGGACTGCTGTGCCTGTGAAATCACCGACAAAGTAATTTTAAAAGAACCACCTCCACCGTCCATTATAATTTAAAAATTAGTTCTTCATCAGTCATATTTCGCGAGTCTCGAATCTTTTTTAATTCCTTTTACATCGACGCAGTATGCTACAGGTGCTTCTTTGACGCTTTCGTTTCTTCCCATATCACTCAACTTCTTGATTTCGAAGCAATCCTTTAATTGCCGGTTAAATGAGCCTAACTTTTCTTTAAGATTAGGCTCAAAATTTATGCCCATTTTACGGAAGTTTCGTGTAATACTAAGAGTTTTCCTCACGCTTAAGTTGTTGTCAACTTTCATTTCGAACACATTCTGGGCAGATACAGGAGCAGTTGGTTTCAAAGAGCTGTGAGCTCGTATGATGACTATTACCCATGGATTTACTATTACATACACATTTGTGCTGAAAATTCTATCCCAAACAACTTTATAGAGAACCCAAAAACGACTCAAGCTACGCCTGGAAAAATATTCGCTTTTTAGTGAAGCGGAATTAAAAAAAAAACTTAAGAAACATGGAAAAATTCCAATCAGTCTAATAAAGTTTTAGAAAATTGCCAATAACTTTTCTGGATCAACTCAAATCTTTTTTCTGTCTTCCACAAAGTTGTCGGGCATGAAATTTTCTATAAAGTCATTGAACTGGGTGATAGTCATATAATATGTGTAGTCAGAAAAATCCATGGTCATAGAACATAAGGTCGAAAAACCTCATTGGGAATCTAATGCAAATTGACTGAAAATTTAAAATCGCTCTAATTTCAAAAAAGCCCGATGAAACATTTTCAAACTTTCAGGATAGATGCCTGAATACTATATCTTTCGAATGTCGAGTGCCGTTTTGGTGGTCATTTTTTATTTTTAATAACGTATTTTGGCACACCGTGTCTAGTGATATTTTTTAAATTAATTTTTGTTGAGTAATTCAGATTTTAAGATGAAAATTTTGAAGTCAAATACCCGGATTTTTTTCAGGTTTTAGACAAAAAAAAATCCGGATTTTCCCAGCCCGGAGATGTACGGTAATAATTCTGGCATCCTTAAGTATACTGCTATAGCTCAAACTATGCGACTAATTTCGAAACTCAATGCAACCGGATAATGATAAATGCAACGACTGCAAGCTACTCAACGTGTCGATCTTTCTTCTGCCGATATCGTAAAACTTGCAAGCTGCTAAGGGAACTTTCTTCTGTTCGATGGAAAAGTTTAAAATACCTGCAGTCAATTAAAACTTTTAGGTACCATACGCCGATCGAGAGGAACGCCCAGAACAAGTTATTGAATAAAATTCGATTTGTCCCTAATTGGAACCATGGTCTTGCGGGAAGTTTTCAGTTTCAGCCCTTCGGTTTCATTGATTGCGTCTTTGTGGTAATTGGTTGAAAACTTTGCTCCGAGATCAACTGGGATGAACGATTTTTTTCATTTAACTTTGTTAATAATAGTTTTTCTCTCGTTTTTTTCCACAGGTGAGCAACTCAAATCCGGTAGTTTATCAAGTGCAGTGAGTATTAGAGCAAAAAAAATAAGAAAATTGAAATAATTTGTTGCAAATTATTTCGGAAAGTGCTTACCGTACAGAAATGATCTGGAACAATTCCATTAAATCGAAATATTTCCGTATTTGTTTTGGGGCCTCAACTTTGTGGTGTTGCCCGTCTCTGGGCCTTATGTGACGACATGTTTCGGCGCGATGAGTTATTGACTCAATTAATTCCAATTTGCATATCTACTTGGGACGGCCTCCCGAAATACCTGCATGTCCTTCCCCTATTTCGTCATCAGCTGCCACCTTTGTTGTAACAAACTATTCAAAAAGTAAACATAAACACGTTCTTTGGGTGGGGAAAACGAACTAAGAATGGGGGAAAGGGGGTGTCGGAATGTCGGTTTGGTAATTTATGAGAATGTGACAGCACACCCACGCCACGCACGCACAAATAAATACATTCGAACAAGAGTAAACAAAACATTGCACATACGCATAAATATGGACACGTGGTATCCTAACCATATTGGAGAAAGGTGGGGGAGGGGGTCATTTGTGTCAGTGTTATGCAACGATATTGGGCAAACACACGAGAACGAAACCATTCGGAAAAT
The DNA here is from genome assembly GCF_029784155.1 of Uranotaenia lowii. Classification (NCBI taxonomy): domain Eukaryota; kingdom Metazoa; phylum Arthropoda; class Insecta; order Diptera; family Culicidae; genus Uranotaenia; species Uranotaenia lowii. The sequence continues at coordinate 101,951,854 of NC_073693.1, read as the reverse complement.
ATGCTGCGACACAATCGAAATGCGTGACAGACAACGAATGGGAAACCTCCTCTCTCTCTTCTCTCGATTTAGAAACACATCGTTTTCGATTCGCAATAAATTGCAGATCCATATCATATATTTTGAGGTCCCCCACCTTCAGTTGCTCCCCTGATATGGGATCCGAATGGAGCAAAACAGTCTGATGCAATCGTTCTCTTGTTGGAGAATTTCAAACTGAAGCTTTTTCAAAATTGCCTGAGACATACACAAGCTACGTGTTTTTCATGCCAAGTGACACCAGAGTTAGGAAATTTATTTCTTTCAAACGCTAGACCAAACCCGAGTTGATTTTGATTGGACTGAAGTCCGATTTTCGATAGTCAAATTAATATTAGGATTTTGGCTTCAAAACTCAGATTTCCCATATGTTCCTAAACTCATTCAAAACAATTTCACTTTAGAAATAACAAAACAATTTTCCGACTTATCACATGCAACTCCCAATTCGACGACCAAAGGTGGCCACCAATATGGCATCTTTCCAAAAACACCCGACCACATTCTGGAGCCACAATTGAAATTTCCCCGACAAATATTCTGCCAGTCTCAGGAAAAACAACGGAATGGATAGATTGGAGCTTTACTCTAAAGTGATTTATTGCGGACAACTAGATTCGCATAAATCCTTTTCGATTGGCACACGCGCTTCTGTAAAGTAGCGAAAAAGGCGACCCACTGGATACTGATGGCTTTGAAGAAAGAGGCTTCTTTCGAAACCAGCACTATATTTTCTTCGAATGTAGCGAGGGAAACCGATAATATGTCACTGCTGCTTTAAAGTGAAATCTATGGTCCGATCGGGAATTGAGAAGCCTTAGAGTCGTAGCCTAAGCCAAGGCACACCCATATGAAAATTTATCGGAAGCATAAGCAGTTAGAATCTAATTGTAAAATATGATTTAGAACAATCTCTAATGCATCGTTTGTTGGCTAGCCAATTTTCTGAAAAAAATAAATTCTATCAAAACTATTGCAGTACCTATTTCAAAAAAAAACTTTTCGTTACTTGAAGAGAAGGTTTGTTTAGTGAAATTTTTCAACATGTTTTTAAAATCCTTTTTAAACGTAGTTCTTCTGGACCAACCCACTTTACATTGAGTGTTCTGGGGCAGCGCTTCTACTTGAAACAAATAATTCCCATCGAATGTCCAAATGTGGAAGCTTCAAGAGAATTTGAATGTGCCGAATCGAATGTCCATTTGTTCCAATGATTCCGTTTTCAGTTGACTTAACAAACAGTTTATTTATATCCCAAAATTGAGCTGAATAAAAATTAAATGAGGACCGAAATGTTTGCTTTGTTTCCTCAGCGTGAAGAATTGGAAAATAAAGAAAACTAGGAATGCATTGAATATTCCGGGGCAGCGTTTCAACTTGAAATAAAATTCTCATCGAATGTTCAAATGTGGAAGCTGCTAAAGAATTCGAATGTGCCGAATCGCCGAAGCCGCCGAATGTGCCGAAGTGCACATACTTGTATGAGAACACTAATCAGGGACAGCAAATTCAATGTAGGAAAATTCTCCTCTAAACGTACTGAAAGGAAAGGCTGAATTATTCTAAATTTTTACGATATGATGTTTCCGAGAAATATCGTCAAATAGTTTAACTCTTAAGTTTAAATCCATTTATTCCAATGTTTCGGGTTTCAGCTGGATAAATAAACAAAATGATAGACATTTCATTATTTGATACCAAAACCATCTTATTTCTTAACAACTAATATGCTTTACAAAAAAAATTTCATTCCAAAATTGAACTATTGCTAAAAATGTGTGAGTGAAAATTGAATGTGGACCCAAATGTTTGCGCTAAAAATAAGGTATAAAACAGGAACTGCGATGTGTCAAAACAGTGAGGCGATTCGACCCATTGTTCTAGAATGGACGATGAGTGAATTCGTAGAGTTCGCTGGAATTGTTGACAGTTGAACAGATTGGAAATCATTAGTGAAGTGTTGCCAATATTACGGCTAGATAATCCAAGCATAAGTTAATCACTATTGTAACCTGATATCTAAATATGACTTGGCGAGAATAAATGTGGTTGTATTAACAGTTCCAACACAAAAAGTACTCTGTTTTGTTTTTAATTGGTTATCCAACAATTTGAATTTTAAATAAAGTTTGAATAGCAAATTATGAAATTCGAGCCGACTCCCAATTTTATTGGTCTGTTATGTTGTCCAACTACACCCACAAATCAGACTTTAATTAAATCAAACACATTATAATCAACATTGTTAACTCTCAGCATGCTTCATATACTTCAGCAAGGACATGCATATCAGCACCACCTCCAGGAGAAAGTTCTTACTAGAAGGAAATCTCAAGCATTGAGGTACTGAGGAAACTCTGAACATTCTTTCCATCAACCGTGGGTTTGCGTCTTAACTACAAAAGTTCGTGTTTGAACATGCATTTCTTTGACCACGCAGAAAATTTTGTTTATGTTTTATTTTCAACATAGGAATTTCAGCCTACTCCAACTTTTCTTCGTGTAGCAAAGTATGTTGCTATGGTTTTCAATTTGTGTTATTTTCTGCCGAATGGAAAAAAGGTCCCGACTGACGAAGTATGCTAATAAATCTACAATTTGAGATTCTAATGTCATTAGAATTGGAACAATCATTGATGGAAATTTCACTTTTTGGACAATACTGAATATTTTATAAAAGAAATCATAAGGAGGCAACAATTTACTAAGTAAATTGATCTTAACATCTACTCTTCAATATTATTTGAGATTTATGGATGACCACATCATCATTATTATTATTATCTGGAGCACGTTTGGTAAATGGAAATCAGCATTTCTCTAAAATGAATAAATTGGTAAAGGAAAAAAAATCTGCGTGTAGAATAAGCTCTTTTTAATACTTTTCATTTAGGCACATCTGATTTTTAGAAAACTCCAAAACATGTTGAACCGATAAATCAAAATCATATTTTGAGTATAAAATTTGTTAACGAAGTCAACTTACTTATCATGAAAGATATTATGAAAAAAATAGTAGATATACTTGTGTTGTATTTAGTACTAGCTGATCCCATACGAACTCCGTTTCGCTTTCAACTTGGAATATGTCAAGAACAGTTTGCACGAAAGTCAATTGCCAAGCATTTTCCAGATGTACTTTTGAATTCATTGTAAAGTAATAATTGCAAAAATATTGGACGATCATTTTGTCTGTCGTCTGTAAATTTGAAATCAGGAATCAATTGACCGTGCCACAAAAACCCGTGTATAAATTTCGACTCCCTCAGAACTCCCGTGTGCCAAAGCCAATTTTCAAAGCAATCCGTTGCATAATAACGTCAATATTGCTAAAAACAGTGAACAATTAATCTATATGGACGACCCTTTTCATCGACCCCTGGCAAAATATTTGACATTTAAATTCGATTGCCTGTCCCTGAAAACTACCGTGTGCAAATTTTCATCCAAATCCGATAAATAATATCAACGATATAGCAAAAATATTGAAGGGTTAATATGGACGACCCCTTTGGACGATCCCCTACACATAATTTGACATCTGAAATCGATTTCTCGTCTTTCAAAACACTCATGTGCAAATTTTCAACACGATCCGACAAAAAATAACGTCAATATCGCGAAAACCAAATTTGTCTTCTATAGACGACCCCCTTCAGAAGGGGTCATCTGAAAATTTAAAAACATTTTTCATCCTTCCTGGTCCTAATGAGCATCCATGCCAAATTTCAGACCTCTAGCTCTTAAGACGGCTGAGTCTATAGAGGACAAACAAACAAACAAACAAACAAACATACAGAAATTGCTTTTTATATAAATAGATAATTGTCAGATCGGGACACAAAGTTTTGGTGATAATGAGCTTAGCAGTTTTCGCCAGAAGCTTTCGAAATTTAGTCTACGGCAACTTAGGTCTTCTCGATAGCATTTATTCATGTTCGTAAGAACTTTCCTCACATGGAGGCGCGTTTCATGTGTCCTTAAAGTTACTGGGGAGTAAGGAATATTCCTACTATTATTATATTTGATTAAATAATGATCTTCTCCCTCCTCCCCTCCACCTTTGTTACACATTCTCTTCAGGTTTCCTGTCCAAAATTCACAAAGCGTAATAAACTGCTATACCTACTCCCCCTGATAATACCTGAATACTAATTACTGATAAAAAATAGAAATGGATATTGAAATTTCTTTTAAGTATTATAGGTATGTTCTTCAATGAATTTTCTAGAAAACTGAATTGAAAGATCCAATAAGAACTGAATCTAGTTCGTGATCCAAAAGATTCCTTCCTCAGAAGTCAAATTTAAAGGAAAAAGTGCTCCCAATGTTTGAAACCGTTTTCCAAAAATGTCAAATAAAGGCAGCCTAATTTGTTATACGTTTTAGTCCTAAAATGTAGGAATCTATCCAATATAAAATTAGAGTGGAGTTATGTGGAGTTTTTTTTCAAATCTCTAACTGAATTTTGAAAACTTAAAAATTCTATCGTTTTTTTTTAGGTAACTTCCTATCAACAATTTTTACTTCATTTATTCAAATAAATTTTCATTCATTTAGGTGAAAAGTAAGCCTAGCAAAAGTATAAAAATTATTACAATGCTTAATACATTCGTGATTTTATTATTTTTTGCCATTCAATGTAAGCAAATTATTGTGTAGTTTAAAAAAAAATTCAAACTCTTTCTAGCACTTCTTTGATAACTCCTGAACGAGTAATCCTTTCAATATCATCTTAATGGTTTCGTGTAGCCTGAAAATGCCGGAACACGGTGAAATATACGGATACAAAATCTTGACCACGTCAAAAATCGATTTTCTGCTAGTCTATTTGGGTTTTGGACCACTGTGCGACGCACACCCTCTAAGCGTTAGTTTTCAAATAATCATGTTTTTCTCATTAATGAACGGGAGATATATATATTTTCGAAAATTTATTTGTAGTTCATGATCTGATCTGCAAGTTTCAATGAGAAATTTCAACATAGGTTTTGACGTTATTGAAAAATTTGCAAATATATGGATGATTATATTTTCCATCTTTGAACCTACTGTTTCCGTTTTGGTACTGAACATGGTACCTTTAATTGGACTTAAAACTCAAATTTCTATCATACTTTTTTTTTTAAATCAAGTAGTCAAATATTATTTTAAAAAAGGATAATAGCTTTTAAACGAATAAAACACTTGAATTTCTGTAATGACTATCTCAAAACTTTCATTCCTCGTCAGCTCTTTCAGCAGAACAACAGTTGAAACTTTTTTTGTGATGCAATACTTGTAGTTTATTTGCGTTAAGCTGACAAAAAATGTTAAAAATGTTCGATATTGGTTCAGTATTATACCCCAATCAAATATTCACATCTTTGTCGATTTGCTAATGTTGAAGCAAAGTTTTGATGATGGCATGTCTAGAAATGGAACATCAAAGTTGAAAGTCTTCTTTATATGTACCCTTTACTAATTTTCTGGATTTTCCATTAATTTTCATTTATTTTAGGAAAAAAAGTAGTATGGTTCATTTTTTTCATAGTGTAAGTAATTTCTTTTAAACTCTAGCTTAGGCAGTAAAAAATCGTAATTTTTCCTTAATCACTCCAGTTTCTTAAAACGCGCTCCACTAATTGAGCTACCCGATTTACCACTGATGAGGAGATATTTTTAAAAAAACGTTGAAAATTCTATCAGAAAAACTTTTAATGGCAAAAAGCGGTTCAGTAAGAATAACTTTCAATAATTAAATAAAAATCTGAAATTGGTTTTTTATCTACAAAGAAAAAAAAAGATAAGCATTTTAAAACTTTATTTTTGAAACAGGTCTCACATTAACAGTAGGCTTTCATTCCAAGAACGAGTTACTGAGACAAATTATTCGCAAAAAAAAGTCATATTAAAAAGAAAATTCGAATTTTTTCCAGCTCAATGTAATCAATGAACGTGTTCAATTTAGTATGGGAGAAGAAGATTTTGCATATGAAATCATCCAGGAAATTCTGATAAGAAAAAAGAAAAAATTAAAACTGTCGCTAGATGCATATTTTACAGCAGAAAATGTTGTTAAAAGCCTCATTTCATCAGTAAACATTCCAATTAACATGTTCAGTATTATTTCTGGGAAAAAGTTGAAAACCAGCTGAAATATTGACAATTTAAGTCATTCTGTGCAACAATGGGTAAGGGGACAACGATTGGCAAATCACCCTAATTATTTATTTAATTGCTGAAAACTATACTTTGAGACGTTCGAAGTTGGTGAAAATCTGGGCATTTTTATGTCATACTATATTCGCTTTAACTAAGACCGAATTTTTAAAAATTTTTTGAGATGCACTATCAATTTAATTTCCAAAAATATAAATTTGAATTTTTTTTATTCAAAACATGAAAATTAAAGTTTTGTTCAAGCCATTGCCAACCCATTCGCTTCCATTCTCATCCCTTTACCTTCAATGACAAAGAAGGATAAAAAAAAACACCGGCTTAACGGCAGACGGGCAATGCAGTGTGCTTTTTTGGTAATCGGATGTGGCCGAAACACTATGACAATAAAATTTCGTTTGCTAAACGACTCAGATGGTGCACTGGGTAAGATATCGAACTGGTAAGTCGAGATGAGAATTTTGCTGTGACTCACAGGTGCACGGATTCACCGCAGTTTCTGCCAAAGTATGTGCTCACATGCATTCTTTAGATTATTAAGTTCTACAAATCTCCAATGCAACGCGTACATCATACCCGGACCCCATGGCTTCGTATGAACTGTTATGGAGTGAATGTATTGTGTTGATGTAGGTTTATTTTGGAAGAACGAGTCAATCAGGTGGGCTGGTTTACTTACAGGTATTCCGGCATCCGTGTATATACCTGGCCAGCTGGCAACTGATTGAACATTCTTATTATATAGTCAATCAAAACTGTCGGCCACTTATGGGATTTGAACCCAAAAGTTTTCTTGCCGATACCGGGAATCGGATCCAGTACGCCTGGCATACCAAAACCAGACTCGCGCCAGCCTATCCGCTAGACCACATCGGCGCTCTAAAAATAATGTTTTAAAATGTTGGACTAAAAATCTTAGTGATTCTATTGTGTTGACTGAATCAAAGCAATCGAAAGATTCCTTTTAATTTAACCATGGTAAATGAAAAGTTCATATACCGGTATTTCGATAGCAACGTTGGGGATAATGAAACTTTGCAGTTCATTTTTGACAAAATTGCTAATTTGGGATTGAATCAAATTAATCACATAAAAAACTAGCAAAATTGCTATTTAGACCTTTTACTAACAAACATTTATGAAGATTTTTGCGTAATTGAAGCGCAAAACCCTTTATGGAAAAACGAGGCGTTTCATACGGTGATTGAATATTCCATATTTATACATGAGCATCAAAGACCCAACGACTGCGAATATGAAGAAGTCTTTGAATACCAATCTGCAAATTATGAAAACATTAAGAATAGATTAAACAGTGTCAATTGGCAAGAAATTTTTTAGGCATGAAGGAAATTTGGAAACTGCTGTTGACGTCTTTTACAAAATTTTATTTGGAATTATCTCACAAGAAACACCATTGAAGAAAAGAAGACGTCACCGAAACTCGAAGTACCCGGTCTGGTTCAACAGACAAATCATGAACTTAAAGAATCGGAAACAAAAAGCACACAAATTTTACAAAAAACACAATACTAATGAAAATTTAGCATCGTATTTGAACTTATGCGATCAACTGAACTTGGTCATTAGCAACGCATTTGAAGAATATAATGAGAAAACTGAACTTGAAATAAAAACTTGTCCAAAGAAATTTTTCAAACTACGTCAAAACGAAGTTGAAATCTGGGAATTTTCCGTCAAGAATGCACCTTGATGAACATGTCGGTGATAACTCGGAGCAAGTTTGCAATCTTTTTGCAAATTTCTTTCAAGAAATTTATACGACATTTAATGACGAAGATCGTGATCGCGATTATTTTTCATTTTTCCAGAATTCTCAAGGGACATTAGCATTAATCAAGTTCATGTGCAGGATATTCTGCAAGGACTTAAAAATCTAGACGGACCAGACGGAATACCTCCTGTATTCATGAAAAGTTTGGCAATGGAACTGACAGCTCCATTGTTTTGGCTTTTCAATATGTCATTGGAATCAGGAAATTTTCCTAAAATTTGGAAAAGCTCATTTTTAGTGCCTATATTCAAATCTGGTCGAAAGTCTGACATTCGAAATTATCGCGGAATAGCCATTATCTCTTGCATTCCGAAGCTTTTTGAAACAATTATAAACGAAAAATTATTTTCCCAAATTAAAAACGGTATCGATTTTCGACTGTTAAATATGTTTTTTCGAGGTAAATTTTTCGGCTATCAGTCAACTTAAATAGCAAAGACGACTATTTATTTAAGGGATCTTAAATAAATAGTCGTCTTTGCTATTTAAGTTGACTGATAGCCGAAAAATTCACCTCGAAAAAACAAATTAAAAACCGAATAACTGACAGGCAACATCGCTTTTTCAAAGGCCGTTCAACCTCAACTAATTTAATTGAATTTATAGACTTTTCATTGAATGCAATGGATAATGGCAACCATGTGGAAGCTCTTTATACAGACTTTAGTAAGGCATTTGATCACATAGACATACCAATGCTTCTTTTCAAATTACAAAAAATTGGAATAAAATCTAAACTCCTGAAATGGCTTGAATCATCGCCAACAAATAATAAATTTCAATGGAAAGAAATCGCTCCCTATTCAAGTCACTTCAGGAGTTCCGCAAGGATCTCATTTAGGACCTCTACTTTTCATACTTTATGTAAACGACATTTCCTTTATTCTCAAAAATCTCAAAATGCTCATTTATGCCGACGACATGAAGCTCTATTTGGAAATAAGAAATGAAGAAGACATCAGCATGTTCCAGAATGAAATTCACATTTTCTACCTGTGGTGCAAAAAAAATCTTCTGAAGCTCAATATAAAAAAATGCAATTTAATATCATTTAGCAGAAAAAGAACAACACCAAACATCACAATTACATTAGGAGATCAGAATGTAGAAAAATGTGAACGAGTTAGGGATTTAGGAATTATCTTAGACCCTAAACTTACTTTCACAGACCATTACAATACTATCATCCATAGGGCAAATAACATGCTGGGCTTTATTAAGCGCCTTTGCTTTAATTTTCAAGACCCATACACAATAAAAACACTATACCTATGTAAGGTCTTTACTGGAATATTGCAGCGTTGTTTGGTCTCCTTATTCAATTTCACACGAAGAAAGGATAGAATCAGTACAAAAGCAATTTCTTCTATATGCCCTTCGTAAATTAGGTTGGACATCATTTCCACTTCCATCATATAAAGCGCGCTGCATGCTCATTGACATACAAACACTAAAAGAACGCCGTGAATATGCAATGGTTTCATTTGTAAACGATATTGTTTCGCAGCGTATTGACTCAAAAGAAATTCTATCAAAATTAAACTTTTATGCACCTTCTCGGCACCTCCGAAATCGAAATTTATTTTTCATTAATCACTTTCGCACAAACTACGCGAAAAACGGGCCCATAAATCGCATGATGGCCTCTTACAATCAACACTGCGAAACCATTGACTTTACAATGTCTCGGCAAAAACTCAAACAATATTTTAATCGAAGAAATCTTAACTCTTAAGGAGAAATTGTTAAGCAGACACTGCTTAAACCAATTCTTAAGGAAATGCACATGTATCAAACTAGTCTACGTTACGATTGACGAAATGAATAAATAAATAAATAAATAAAAGAAACTTACTACCTCCCTCAGTGAGCGTTTTCGATTGATACCGATGATTAATCGAAAACGCTCACTGATGAAGGTTGTAAGTTGCTATCAAAATACCGGTATATGAACTTTTCATTCACCGTGGTTGAATTAAAAGGAATCTTTCGATTGCTTTGATTCAATCTTAGTGAAACATTCTAAGACACATCTATAATGTTTCAAATTCCATAGATATATCATGAAGAAGAACTCTTAAAAATACAATAGTAATCTAACAAACCTGTAATAAACCCTTGGGAACCCCAATCATCCAACTGCATACAATTTCAAACATTTTTCCCGCCACCACCATAAAGTTCGTCACTGGAACCATCAAGTCGACGCTTGGTGGACTGCAAGTAGAAGCTCGGCAAACTAACATCCGCAAAGCTGGAACTTCTTCCCTCCGGGAGGTGCAGCTTTTCCACTTGCGCCATCCGGAATGGGGCTGGAGACGTCGGCAGGGTAATGTCATCTGCAAAAGGTGAGAAAAATAAATCAGTTACCAAAAGGAGACCAGATGCTGGCACGGCACAGCAGGAGCTCAAAAAAATAAGTACACATGCACCACTAGTTATGCACCAACACCGACCGAAACCATCGTTGGTCCTTCAAAAAAAAAAAAATGAAGATTTTGTGAGAATTTATAATAAAAAGCGTCCTAAAGTTGTCCTAACCAAGACCAGCAGCAGACGTAGTTGGGAAGAATGATGGATCCCAACGAGATGCAGGTTTCTGGTTGCTAAGCCAAGAATTTGGTCAGAGGGAGAAAAAAAATGGTAGAGAAGATAAAAGTTTAGCTTCTAGCTAGAAATGTTGAGATTTCATGGAGAGATTTTTCAGGTTAATCAGATTTTTCACATCTCTGAATCCAATTTTTGCACCCAAACAACGGCCATCACCCGGATGCTGATTATGAATGGCGGAAATTTGTTGTTCACAGTTTGGAGATTTTTTTTTTTGTTTTCCAAGATAGTTTTGCCTTCAAAGGAGGTACAAAAAGTGTAAAAAAACTTGTTGAAACTCGAAGGGGACTATTCTTAAATTTATTTATTTCAGTTTAAGTAGGGATGAATTATGAATTTGAAAAGAAATGGCTGCGAGGTCCAATTTTAATGGCAACAGTGATCCTAAAAAACACCCTTATATCGAATAAGTATGTTCTATCATACTGAGTCTATTTGAGGTCATTTTTTAATTTTTCAAACCCTGGGCCCAAATCTTTGTTTTGGTTTAAAATTCATCCATGATTTGTTGCGTAATTTTTAAGTACCGTCAAACGGGGCATCATGCAACAGCGGGGTTTGATGCAACATTTAAATAACACCATACTTAATCAATTTTTTATTTATTGTATTGTAATTAAGTAATCTTTTAATGAAAACAAAATAATGATGACATAATTTCGCGCATCTTAAGCTAGTTTTTAAAAGTTTTTTATTTTTATATGAAATTTAAAAATCGAGCAATAAATGTAGAAATTTTAATATTTTTCGATGCCGAACAAAACAACCCAGTTTAACGAATTAGCTTGATAATATTAAAGGGCGCACACGAAATTAATGCGACACATTCAACAGAGCATAACTTTTTTACCATTGGGTAAAAATCAACCAAATTTTTCACACTTTCTGATTGATGTGTATTGTTCACATGCTGTCAAACTCGAAGTCGTGTATTTCGATTCAACAAAAATTGTCGAGAGAAAAAAAATGTCGAGAGAACAAATTCTTTCCAAACACCTGGAATTTTCTGTCCTGTCGCACCGGCAGTTGGGAAAAATATTGAACATTCACTATTCAACCGTCTCCAGAGTGTTTAAGCGGTTCCAGGAGCAGTTGACGTTGAACCATGGCAAAGGAGCTGGAAGAAAACTGGGACCGGAAAACAAAAAGACGGAGGGAAAGATGAAGCGGATGATTAAAGCAAATCCTAATGTCTCAAGCCGTGATTTGGCTAAAAAAGATCGGCATGTCCCAGAGCTACGACCAGATTGCAAAGAAGAGAACTGTAATACATACATACAAGGTACAGAACTTCCTAAACAGCGATGAGCGGCAACAATCGACGGCTAAAACTCGGGCACGGAAGCTCTGCGACAAGATGATGACAAAATATTGCTGTTGTGTGATGGACGACGAAACGTATATAAAAGCCGATTCCAAGCAAACTTCGGGGTTGAAGTTTTTTAACGGCAAGAGCGGATGTGGACGGCAAATTTAAGAAGAAGAAAATTTCTAAGTTCGCCTCCAAATATCTCGTTTGGCAGACCATCTACTCTTGCGGACTGAGGAGTGAGCCTTTCGTGACAAAGGGCACAGTAAATGTTGAGATCTACAAATCTAAGTGCCTCAAGAAGCGCCTTTTTCCGTTCTTGCAGCAGCACGACGTAGCTTCGCTGTTTTGGCCAGATTTTGCATCATGCCACTATTCTTAAATTGTCCTGGAGTGGTATGAGGCCAATTCTATCCATTTTGTTCCAAAGGACATAAACACGCCAAACTTTCCGGAGCTGCGCCCGGTGGAGCAGTACTGGGCAATAATATAGCGGGAACTTCGGAGGAGCAAGAAGACATTCAAAGACGAGAAGAACATGAAAAGAAAATGAAAAAAAAAACTAAAAAGGGGCCGTTCAGATACTAGGTGGACAGAAAAATGAGATTTTTGACCCCCTCCTTCCCCTCCGAGGACAAGCGTGGACATTTGGCAAACCTCTACCCCCCTCCACGGATGTTAAGGTGGACAAATTTCAAAAAGTTTTTATTTTAAATACCTATAATTTGACAGTTCGAAAACACCACTTTTTGCATTTTTGTTATAGAAATGGCTGATTTTGTAAAACCGTTTTAGAATTATAAAAAAAAAAATTAAAAATTTTAAATTCCTAATTACAATATTTATCACTTGCTTTCAAGTAGCTACTTAGGCTGGAACAAATATCAATTTCTTCTTTTGTTACCCCCCCCCCCCCCCCCTTCGAAATTTCCAAAAATTCGAAAGGGAAATAAATAAAGTTTGAAGTAATTTATGTAAATTCCTATAAAAAATTCCAATATCTGAAAGTTTACAAGACTAAAAATTAAATTTTAGAAGATGGGAGTTATTTCACCTTTTGTTTTCTTGATTTCATTGAATTATTCGATAAAAAATTACTTGATTTATAGGTTTTGTGCAACAATGTAATATGAAATTTTGTTGCATACAAGCTTCCGTGCAATTTATTCCAATTTATTTGTTTTTCGCATTATTTTTTATTGTCCCCCCCCTCGCGATGTCCCAACTCCGAGTGACAAAAGAAGGATTTGAAATTTGTTCCGGCCTTATTGTTTAAACTTAAACTGAACTGTTAAGACTTTGATGGAGGGCATCGAGCGAAAATGCGATCAATTTTGCACTTAAGGCTCCATCGACTATTTTTCTTTTGATTTTTGAAGTAAATGTATGTATAAAACTACCCTGAAATTTTGGTTTGATTCTAAACATTATAAGAAAATTGGCATGGCATTTTCGGTGTCGCAATAATTTCGTGTTCGCTCTTTAATTGAGAAAATAGTTGAAAAGCAGAAAAACAATCAATAATGTTTAGAGTTGAAAATAGTTTCAGTTGACTTGATCGAGTTGAATTTGCTACTTGATTCTACGTCAGAAAACGCTCATCGTGCCCCGATTAATGGCGATTATACTACCCCAGGGGGGGGGGGGGGGGGTTCTGTTTATGCCCCTACAGTGACTGATTTTCAGCTTTCGGCCAAAAAAAAAAAAATTAAAATGTCTTTTGGTTCGATTCCCATCTCGGTACTGGGTGTAAAATGTTAATCATAAGTTGTCCACGTCTTTTAGTCAGTCTGTAAAGCCTAAATCGGCTAAGATGGTGTATGTCTTAAAAAAAATACAAAGAATAAGTTTTGGATGTATTAAGAACAATTCTTCTGGAGGGTTTATAAGTTTATGTGGAATTCATAATTTTTAATCAAAGTATTTTATTTTTTGACTAGGAGCAATATTGCTTGTATAGCATTCTGATAAAACAGTACAAACCTGATAAACTTCCTGGTAATGGTTTTGCCCCAAAATGGTTCTTCTTCGCCACCATGCGAACGTTTTTTTGCCTTACACAAAATTGGATTAATATATTCAACATCAACTCGATTCCAGAGAATCATTTTACGCTCGAATTCTTGGAGACCGGATTCTTTTATCCAGCTGCACTCCACCACGCCATCTTTTTATTCTCCAAATGTACTTTAGTCACGACGACGACGACGACGACGTCGTCAGTGATTCTGGAATCAGGAATCTCGGAAACGCGAAATCTTCCACATCTTCATGGCCGGCCATGTTAGCGGGGCGCCAAACGACGAAAGTATTTTAAATCAGGAAAATTGAATTTAAAATTGACCAACAGCTGCCAGCCAGCCAGCCAGGTTATCTGTCTGTGCTGTCGATGGCAGTCGCCAAAGGTAGGTAGACTAAAGGGAGGAACAGAGAGGGGGGAAGAATCGCAAAAGTTTCTTGCCACGATGGACGAACTCTGCGCTGGATGCTGATTGTGTATGTGTGTGTGTGGGTGTGTGTCCACATCGGGGAACGAGCGCGTCTTAATGGATTATGGACGTTGAAGAGTTGTTTTTTTTTTTCCTCTCATCTCCATCTCGAAATTTGTTTTCATTGGACGCGACCAACAAGAGTTTGTCCCAACGCGGATCATGAAAGTTATGAAATTGGAATGAACAATTTTGAGATTCATCAGCGGTGTTTTGAGGAAAGTTTTTCTTCCGTTTGTTTTGCCATTGTTTGAAATGTGCCCCAATGACAAACATTGCTTCAGGAGATGTTCACAAGGTAATGTGAGTTTTTCCATTGAATTAATAAACTGAATACCAATTTTGAGCGTTTGTAACTAGAACTGTTTTATTTTTTGATGTTCAATCTAGGGATTGCTTAACTTTAAACCGCTCTTGAGTGTTGACACTAACTTGTAACTTTTTTGTGTGCATCTAAATAAAAAAAAATTGTTCGGGACCCTCATTGAATTTTTGAAATCTTTAATTTTGCATTTTTACTTTTGTTATGAACGCACCCTGAAAGCCCAAGAAGTTTCAGACCTTGAGTGTTAGTTTGACACTCTTCGCTTAAAACCGCTATTTTATCTTGTTTCTCAATCGATGTTTACAAAAATGATATTTTGGAGACCTTGTTTTGTAACTCAAATATGTTCATTCGATATTCAGCTACAACACTTCAGTTTTCCGTTATTTAAAGTCTAAGAAAACTAATCCGAAAAAACATGCTTCGGAAAAGAGACTGTAGATCAGCTAGGGATTGCTAAAAAAAACATCACTTAGTATCCAAAAAAGCTGAAGTTAGAAGCTATACGTTGCACACAAGCAGAGCCGTAGGAAGTAACGGCTCTTGGGAGGAGTTTTGATGACATTTTTTTTCAATAACATTTTCCTTGAACAATGCATACACAAGTTTTTTTTTTGTTTCGATTATAGTCGTTTTACCATCTTTATGGCATTCGCGACTTTATCAACGTTGCAGTTGGTGGATCGTTATTGAAAAACTTATTCGGTACAACTGTGTTCGAGGTTTGCTCTTGGGCTCGAACTCTCGGACATCGGCTCAGGAGACAACAGACTTGCCAACTGAGCTATATCATAAGCCCATGCATACACAAGTGAAATAATGTATTTGTATTAAGTACACATTAACAGCTAACGTTATTTAGCATTTAAAGCTATATATGATTGGAATTAAGTCCTAGGAGGTGCCGATTTTTTTTTATGCAGCTTTAAAAAGTATAGAGATTTGTGATATAGCTCATTTGAAAAATCAGTTGCTCCCTTAGCTGATGGTCGTGAGTTTGAGCCCTAGAGTAAACATCGAACACAGTTGTTTCAGATTTGTTTATCAACTGCATCGTTGATAAAATTTGTGAATGGCTCAATGATTTAGAAACGACTTTAAATGGAACAAAAAAAAAAATGTTTGAACGCTTCATTCAGAAAAAAAATTTTTTTTACTCACTAACATTTGTAAACTAATTCTTTAGAACCACAAGCATAACTATTTTATGCATGGGTGAAAATGTATCAAATATCAGGAATTAAAAGTAAAAAATTTGGTTTGTGGTTCAAATAAGGTTTATTTTCGACTCTTGTAAAATCGATTAAAATTTAAGATTTTAGACAGAACCATTGATTTTGAAAAAATCTGCAATATATGTAAACAATGTGAAATAAAATTTCAAGCTGAATTTTCATTTGAGGGTGAAAACAAGTTCAAAGCTTATCATTTATTTATTGTTTATACTTGATAATTCCTGTAATTAAAGATTTCAAAATTAAAATCCAAATTTTCAAAAACAATTTTTTTTAAATGAATCTAGATTTTATCTTTTGTATGTGATTTTCGCCGGTTTGTGTTTCTAAACTGACTTTGATGGAATTTAATATATTGAATCAAGAATCAAAGTTATGAAACTGCGATCTCCATCAATTTGAATTGAATATTGATTATAAAACTTGAATTTGAGCAAGATCTGAACCTTGGATTTTAGGTAAAAGTCTGAATTCTGCATTTTCATGCCAAAATCAAATCCTTAATTTAAATTACAGATAAGAAAACCTACGAATTTGAAACCAAAAAGCGAAATTTGTATCAGAACCCTCAACCAGAAATCGTTTAATTGATTCTGAACTTATGGTTTTCAATATAATTTTTTTCAATTATTTATTTGTAATTGAACTTTTAAATTTACGTAAAATTACGAATGATGAAATTGTTTCACATTTGTCAATTATAGACTCATGAAACTTTCTTATGTTTCAGGATAAAAATTTTAGATCCAAATCTTTAAAATGGTTCGAATTTTTTTCAATTATAAGTTTCGAATATGAAAAAATCATCACATTTTAGATTGAAATATAACACCCAGGTTCGAAGCAGGATTCCATACCAATGATGATCCAAACTGAAAATCAAGAACAACTCAAGCAACCAAGCAAATCAAAACCGTACTTTTCAATCAATGAACTGTCAAAATTGTTTAAGTCACACCAGATAAATTTTTAAAGGAGGATTGAAAAGTTGACGTCATTTGGTACATTTTTGCATCTTAAGATTAACTTAAAATGTAACACAGAAATTTTGTCGAATTTTCAGAAGAAATATTTTCTTGCATATAAAATTCAACTTTTCACTGGGTTTCGATTATATTCACGCAAGATTTTCACAGCGCTTATGTAACTATTCCCCTAGAATCGGGTTGAAATTGGCTTTCGGGTAAATATAAATTTATTGCGGAAATGCTGCGTGAATATACTCAAAATTCCATAGAAAGTGGAATTTTAAATGCAAAAAAAAAAAAAAACTGAGAAATTGAAAATTGACAAAAAGTTTCAAGAACAGCTACCTTTTTTTTCCAATCCTCATTCCAAAATTTATCTGGTTTGTCTATTTTTATTGTTCATTGATTGAAAAGTACCACTTTTTCAGATTTATTGTGGTCATGGTCTTAAAAAATTTCATAGAAAATACCTCCGTGTGTGCAATTTATCTTCTTACTTCAGCTTATTTGAAAATTTAGTGAAGTTTCCTTTGAGCATTCCGTAGCTGATATACAAGCTTTATTCCGCTGCATGTTTTTTCGGATTTTTATTTTTAGACTTTGAATAACGGGAAACTGAAGTGTTGTTGCTTAATATTGTCTGAAAAACATATTTGAGTTAAATTACGAGGTTTCCAAAAATATCATTTTTGTGAAAATCGGTTGAAAAAAAAAAAGAAATATTGGTTTTAGTCGGGAGTGTCAAATTGACACCCCAGAGACTGTAAGGGGTAAAAATTTCTGGGATGTGTGAGGGTTAATATGTGTTTAAAATTATTTAAGACAATTTAAAAATAGTATGGAACATAAATGATATATGCAGATATTGAATTTTTATTTCCAAAAAAAAAAAAACAATCACCGCACGCCTAAAAATATTTTTTCTGTGCTACCGCCAAACGGTAGAGCAGAACCTTAAAAGTTGTTTCATGGTTCATTTAATGGATTAAAATTTTCATATTTATATTTTTGGAAACGAAATTGATATCCCATCTCAAATCTTTTAAGAATTTTAAAAAATTCATTTTTTAGTAGGGGAGTTTGGGGTAAGTAATTAAAAAAAAATGAGGAAATAATAAGATAGATCTTTATTGCTCTGAAGAAAATGATCTGTTTAAGCTTAACGAGATTGATATCCCATCTCAAATCTTTTGAGAATTTTAAAAAAATCATTTTTTAGTAGGGGAGGTTAGGGTAAGTAATTAAAAAAAAAAATGAGGAAATAATAAGATAGATCTTTATTGCTCTGAAGAAAATGATCTGTTTAATACTTTTTTTTAAAATTTCATCAATTTTTACTTACTTTGAAGATATTTTACTTACAAAATTTATTGTGATAGTTAAAGCATGAATAGCTTGACATGAAAAATCACAAATTTTCACAAATTTCAAACATCTCAAAGTATTCTTTTTTTTAGCAAAATTTCGCAACAAGTTAATATTTAATAATGGAACTAAGTTTCAATTTTTTTTAAAAACAAATAGTTGAAGCTAACTCTCGCTTATCAATGAAGGTATTCAATTTTTTGTTAGGTATGTTTTTTTTTTGTGTTTATCAAGAAGTTTAACATTTTCTCAGTAATACTCCAAATTTTCAAATAAAAATTTTATTCCCTGAAGATCGTTAAATCTCTTCAACTTTTGGAATTGATGAGTGTGGACGAAATTTGGTTGAATTGAATGAAAACGTGTTTTTACACTATACTTAAAGATAAGAATTGATGGAACCACCCGATGAATTATTCTCGCGAATAATGCGTTAGGTAGGACGTATTTTAATCGTCAATTTTGAAAATTGTCAAACATGTATTTTTTATTAATTTTGGAATTATTGTAATCAAGATAAGGTAAACTTATCAAAATTTTCCCGACGT
The DNA here is from genome assembly GCF_029784155.1 of Uranotaenia lowii. Taxonomy (NCBI): domain Eukaryota; kingdom Metazoa; phylum Arthropoda; class Insecta; order Diptera; family Culicidae; genus Uranotaenia; species Uranotaenia lowii. The sequence goes on along the minus strand of NC_073693.1, from coordinate 101,933,012 downwards.
ATATTTTCAATTGATGAAATGATTACGAAGAAATGAAAATGAGTTCAAATATTGAGCTAGAATATCATCAACTTTTCGTTAAGATAGTATTTATTATCGAGAATATTTCACCCGAAGACATCAAACCTCTATGAGCTGATTTAAGGAAGTTACGATGCACAAAGCCTGTTCTGCCCCACTGTGCGCCATATAGAAGAATAAAGAAATTTAAGGGTGTTCAGCTTGTTTCTCCGACACTGAGAATAATTATGGATCTTGATCAAAATTAGGATGAGAATTAATGTCATATGATAAACTTAAAATTAATATTAAATCTTCAATTTTATTTTCATGAAATATCCGTATAGTGATTCTTGATTCAGATCTAGATTCTGATCCTGATCTTGGTTCTATTCCCTATCTTGCTCTTCTACCTGGTTCTGACTCCAATTTAAAATCTTACCATGATCCAGATTATTCAGTTTAAGTCACTGATCGTAATGCTTCAAATCAAGATTCCTGGTGGCTCCAGAGAGTAGGTGTAAACATGGTTCGAAATTCCATGAAGGGAATCATTTATTTTAAGAGATGTTAAAATTTAATTCAAAGAACAATTTTTAGAAATGTGAGATAAGAATGAATTTCAAACTTTTCAATTTCCATTTTTCGCAAAAAATCAATGAACTTTCAAGTTTAGAGAGACTCCTCAATCTATTATCAATAAATCAATCATTATTATTTTCTCAATATTTGTTTTGTCATATTTTTGGACTTATAAGCTTTCAAGGTCGATTGCTGTTTAAATGTTAGATAATAATCTACAATTGAAGTTCTCAACCTACTGCGAAAGTGAATTAATCTATCTGCCTATCTAAGGGTTCGGAACCGATCCTCCAACGTATGGGGCCGAAATAAAAGACCTCCTCTGGAAAATACGGATAAGTAGCGCATGTCGATGGTTGTTATTAGTTCGTTATTTCGAATTTTTTTAGATGAAAAATAAAACTGAAAGATCAAGAGTATTTGAGTATTGATGTTTTCAAATTGTGAGATTTCTTGAGGTGTTTTTTCATTTACGCTGGAGTAAATCCATTAAGTTTTGAGTCAAATTTCGGTCTGAAATTTAGTCAGTCAGATTGTGTTTGAGAAGTGAATCAAATAAGTGATTCAGTCTGTTTTTGTGTCGGACTGTATTGATTGGTTGAATTCCTTTTGCTTCAGACCAAGTAAAGTGATATCACAGACGAATCGATTTGTTCTGTGATTTTGTGAAATTTTTAATTTTAGTAAATTATTTCACTATTGAGTATGAGTGAAAATGGAAGATTTCAACATTTTAAAGAAACGAGAGCGTCAGTTGCGAACCATCATTAAGGGCTTTCAAATAAAAACGCCTTCCTCTCTGAAGCCACCACGTTTTCAATATAGCCTTTCTTGGTCTTTAAAAGTCTTATACTAAAATTGATTAACGCATACATTCTTCGATTTTTGTTTCCTTCGGAATTTCGAAATGCCATCACAAATTATATGATTAGAAAAGCAAAAACCCATAAACAATCCACCGAGTTCGATCGCTCGACGCACATATACTAGGGGGACACACCCACAACAATTCCAGAAGCAGAGCTATATTTTTCTAACAGCTTAAATGTACAACATTTTGTTCCAGCTGCACCTTGCTCGAATACGGGGGGCTGGGGGGAGGCGTATATCAAAGTATCAGCAACAGGGGAGGTAGAGCAGCAGTTGGAAAAAAAAAATTACACACTCTACAAAGCTAACGACCTTTTTGTGCAGCACAAATGGCCACAACACGGCGCGTCGTCGTCGTCGTAGATGATGACGACGACGCCGTCGACGACGATGGCAACAGAATCAAATGGATGATGGCTATTGCTTTCGGAGTAGATTCTGGGTTGGTGTATTGCTGTGTGCACACCCACACAGCTGGGAAAGCTGGGAAATACACGACCATAAACGATCTTTACTTACAGCCCCGGTTGAAAAAGCAGGTCAACGAACGAAATCTCCCGAACGGAGCAAGAGCTTCATGAAGGACTAGAGCATAGAACAAGACAAAGACAGGGGTCATCAAAAGGATGATTTAATGCGAAAACAAGTGCCTCCCCACAGTAGATTGATGGAAAGATAATTGATTAGAATCGCTTAGAGCAACATATTAGTTTCTTGTACTTTTTTGGTTTTGATTTCTAGCATACCCTAGGGGGAAAACATTTGAAAGTGCAACATTTGAACCATAATTTCAAATTTTTAAAACTTGGGGCTGTCTAAATCGAGTTTGAAGTATGAAAAACGAAATGTGTTCTTCATTAAACTTCATTACTTGAGAAGCTATTCCTCTTTTGTTATAGCTTCACTTAACTTTTATTTTCAGCATGGTCGAAAAGCTGACTTTATTGTTTTTTTTTACCTTAATGTTGACAGTCCTTTGAAAATAATAATGTTTTTCTACAAAAGCACATTATGGGCATTTTCGATGGTAGTCTTGCAAAAAAAAAAAATAGTAGCTTGATAACGTTGAAGCTAACTTTAATAAGGTACCACTTGCAAATATTTTTTCGTACCTACAACCTACAACAACTCTAACGAATAACCATACTCTCTGGAGCCACCACTTTATATACTTCGATTTGTTATCTGCCAGAAATCTAATGATGGAAATTAAAGCCAAAAACTTTAAATCTTTGATCTTGATATTCTTCATATAAGTATTTCACTCTACAATTCATAATAGCTGCTGACATTAGTATAAGACGTTTTTTGAGTTTATAAGATTTAGAACGTTTATCGATGTTTCATTTATAGAACCGCTATTTGATGAAAAAAAAAAATAATGTTTGTTCTTTTTCAACATCCTAAAAAAAAACTCGACAAACCTGTTTTTGTGTTTTGTTCCCAGGTTTCTTTAGTGTTTCAAGTAACAAATGTCAAACTCATAAAATGTATAACTTGTAGCTAAGATAGTTTTGACAGAGAATTTCATTTCTTTAACACGTTAGTCACAAAGCGCAATTCGGAAGAATTTTTTTAGAGGACAATTATGGCCCAAATTCTGCTTGCGCGTTTTTTTTTCTAATTTTAAAACAATGGATGTGAATCATATATCAAACACTTTAAGCTTTAGGGATAAAAGTGCAAAACCGATCAATTTTGAGTTAATAATATAAAACGATTCTTATAATTTCATACTTGATTTGGTGATTTTTTTTTTGAATTTTTTATTTTTCTATTTTTGCAACTTTAACTTTGAACGAAAATTGCAATATTACGAAAATCATTTGGACAAAAACGCAACTCGATAACTTGAAAGCTTGTTTTCTCAAAAGCTGCATATGTGCACACACATAGAAGTTTGTAAAAATTGGTTCCGTATTTATGAGATTTAAGACAATAGATCTGGCGACTTGTGAAAGCGTCACCAATTTTTTTTTTGTGACAAGGCACCCCAGGAAATACACTCGTCATCAGGGCCGGATTAAGCCTTTGAGAGTCCCTAGCCAATTTTTCTTGTGAGTCCCCTTTATTTTAATTATAAAGGGGACTCGAATTTATGATATATTTGAAACAGTTTTTAGTAAAAAAAATTCTAATCATTTTATTGTAAAATCAAGAAGAATTTTAGCTTAACATTGTTTTCCAATTGATTAAGCTCGCCAGAACGGGCGATTACTTAAGGGGGGGGGGGGGGGGGGTGTGGTTAGGGTCTAACGGGTAAAAAAGACACAATTTTCACGATTTTTTTCTAGAGCTATCGTTCAAACAAATGCATTCAAATTTTTTAGTTTTTTTTCGTAGAAAAATATTGAAAAATGAGCCGGTGACGGAGCATTTTCGAGGATGCCTTTTAGAAAACAAGATTTGCGGTGGACACTGTATCTCAGCACAGAATCATCTGAAGTAAAAAAATCAGAGCGGAATATTTTTAATAGATGTTTTTCTGGACTTTATTTATTTAACTTAAAAAATTTATTTTACTTAAAAAAAATTTTATGAAATTTTTGTGGCTGTTTGAAATAAAAACTACAATTTTTCACGAAAAAATCCGCCATTTTTTATCTGTAAAATCTCCCCAAAGTAAAAAAAAGAAAAATGTTGGGGTCTGGTATTTTATATGTAGAAAATATGTTCCAAATTTGAAAAGAATCGGTGAAGTAGTTTTCAAATGACGATGTCCACGGACTTTAAAAATGTGCTTTCGAGAAAAACGCGTTTGAAGTTTCTGCTCTTGCTTTCTTGCAGTATTAGATAGGAGGAGATAAAGGCCTATAATTTCTACAGTTTTGCTTCAATTGACTTGAAAATTTGACACAACATTCTTGAAATGTTTTACAATAAGAATATAAAAAAAATCTATTTTTTGAAAGTGTCATGTCATATTCTTTGAGAAACAATATATTTTAAAAATTGAAAGATTATAGACGGATAGAAGATTTGAATGAGATGAAATATGGAAAATTAGCGGAAGGGTAATTTTAATTTGAAAAACTTTTCATCATATTTCATCTCTTTTTCTGCTTATTCTACTTATAAAAATTTAATTAATAAAATACAGAATATAACGTTCCACCGATATTTTATAAAAACATATTTATGGTGATAAACTTTTCATTTGTTGGTAACTAGTACCAGTATTATACCAACTCTCTGGAGCCACGATTATTATGATTTCAATATTTTACTTTACCTTTTTAGTTTCCTATATAGATTTTATAAAAAAAAATCAATCAACAAGTAAAACAAAATTATGGTGTTAAAGTTGTCCATCAAACGTTCCATAAAGAAAACCGATACGAAAATGTTTTGTTCTGACGTTTTTATTTCTATTTGCGGTTTTTAGTTTTGCAATTTTTTAATAAAGTTTGCAGGATAAACTTTCCTTTTTTTTTTATTCGTAGATCCGCATTTAGCAAATCTTTTAACTTAGAATTAACTGTTTAGGATTTTTTTAATTTGAATGTTAGCTTTCAATCACGAATCAGTGGCTAAAAATCTGTATCTCTGCCTGTCCGCGAGTTCGAGCCCAAGAGTAAACATCGAACACAGTTGTGCCGGATAGTTTTTCAATAACGATCCGCCAACTGCAACGTTGATAAAGTCGCGAATGCCATAAAAATGGTAAAACGACTATAATCGAAACAAAAAAAATATGTATCTCTGCCATCGGTTTCTAATACCGATTTTGACTACAGAATAGAAATTTGGAGTTTAAAGGTCAGTTTTCTATTATAAAAAAGCGATGGTTATATTGTTATTTTTTAAAGTTTCTGCCGGGCAGATTCCTGGATAGTTGTTTTTTTGCATTTTTAAATTTTTCATTCTACCATTCTGAAAAATTTATCGAATTGAGTTTCCGAAAAAGTGATTCGTAACACATTTATTCTATTTTTCATAATTTCGACAAATTTACTAACTAGAGTTTGAACAAATGCAGAAGCAACCAAAGTTTAAAAGAAGTTTAAGAATTTAAAGAGCTTTTTGCTTTGATTGTTTTATATTCGATGAATTTCAAAATGATGAATTTTTTCTATAACTTTTAAACCATCGTTTTTTCGAGCAAACTTTATTTTCCGAAAATTTACTATTTTTGCACCATTTGAAATTGAGGAATTTCCCATTTCATTTGAGCACAAATTTGAAATAATCCATTGGAGTATTTAGAACATTTCTTGCAAATTTTTTTTTCGACTATTTCAACATTTTTTTAAATTTAAATTTTATATTTTAAGCTCACTTAGTGTAAGGACTTTCATGAACAAATATTTTAGACAAGGAAACAAATTGGACATTCTTCTTTCATTCAATCCCACATTTCACATAATTCAAATCAATATACCTTTTTTGAAAATCTTTCATCCCTTTTATTGATTTTTGAAAGTTTTCATATTTTTCATTGTTATTCGGTTGTTCAACCTTACACAAGGTACCACAAGGATGGTAAAGAGTCATATCTATATAGAACCAAAACATCATTTTTAACCTTTTCTTAAGAGTTTTATTGCATAACTTAGCGTTCTAAGAGGTATTAGTGTATGTAAAAATGTGGTCGAATGTGAATTTACACGCATTTTTAGCAAATATTCAAGATTCAATTTTGCCAAAAGTACGTTAACTTAAGCTTGCCAGATTGCCCGGATTTATCCGGGTTTGCCCGGATATTTGATGCGAAATTTTGAGAAAGTCCGGTCCGGCCCGGTTGCCCGGATATCGTGAAAAAAGTCCAGATATTGCCCGGATTTTTTCACAATTTTCACAAAGAAACCCAAAAAAATCAAAGTTTTTGAGTAAGTTTCAGCAAAATCGATTAACGGTATGGAAATTTTCAACAATAATTTTGCTGATTTACTTTTATAAACCTTTAAATATTTAAGTGTTCCAAAAACTTTTTGGTCTGCAATTACATTAATTAAATATTTATTTCATTTTTTTGCATTTTTTCTTTGCTTTTATATATAATAACACCTAAATTTTGCCCGGTTTTTGCCCGGTTTTCGGATTTGAAAAATTGAAATCCATGCCCGGATTTCGCCAGGTTTTTTTGAAAAAATGCCCGGAATTGCTAGGCCCGGCTGGGAGTGAAAAAAATTCTGGCAACCTTACGTTAACTGAACTGAATGTGTTCTATTGCTTTTTTTCAATTTAAAGAATTTTTCAATCATTGTTTTTTGTCGATCAAATGGAAAAAAAAGAATAACTTATTTATTAGTATATTAAAAAATATTTTCTTAAATTTCTTTTAGTTCATGGGATTTTTTGCTGATTTTTTATTTCGTTTTATAAAAGTTTTTTCTTTGTACAAATTTTTAAAAAAGTATTTTTAAATTTCCTAGAGATTATGAAAAATGCAACTTTTCATCTAGAAGAACCCTATATGGAATGCTGCAACCTTTGTCTGTGGATTTGTTCATTTTTATAACATCACTCCGTATCATGAAAAGATTTTTTTTGCGTAGCTTAAAATGCCTAACATTGTTTTTCTTCAGCATTTTGCCTCAATTTTGCTCAAATTCAATATGTTACATTGCTCGAAGTATGAAATGAGTAACACAATTTTCAAGAAACGAAGCAATTTTGATTTTTTAATATTTTAAACGCAAACTAATCGTTCTGAAAATTTTAATACTCTACAAAAATAAACTAAGTCGTTAAGATACTATTTCTGATTTTAGTAACTTCAACGATGAGAAGTTTTATAAGATTTTTCAAACGAAATAATAACTACTCTGTTTGCGACATCACAACTATTTTCTCTCAGTTTGTATCACTTCAATGTCTTCGAAAAAGTTGCAGCCAGAGAATTTTCCGATTACATCATGTTTTTGAAATATGGAGTTGGAATAACTCCAAAAATAGTTTAAAGATTAGATTAGATTAGATTTAGAGATTAAAAATTGTTAAAAAGGTTACAAAATCTTCAAAAAAAAGTTTTAGACACTCCGATGGATTATTTAAAAATTGGGATTAAATAAAAGGGGACAGTCCTATCTTTCGAACGTTGGTAAAATAAGCAATGTTAATTTTCGATAAATAAAATTGTTTTATCAGAAACACTGTGAAGAATCATTTTGCATTAATGACTCAAAATGTATCATTTTTGCACTTATACTCTTTTGGTTGTGAAAGCCTCATTTGAGGTTTAGAGCATGCATTCTTAAACCCTAATCCTTCAAAAATTACCTTATCACAAGTCTAGATTTTTTTTCTTTAATTGAAACTACTCAAGAGATAGGCATATTTTTGGTTATAAAACTTGCAGCTTTCAAAAAAAATTTATGATAAATTTTGAAGCACACACACACAGTTGGTAGAATATTGAAAACTTTAAGCGTTGATTTATTTGATTATAAATCTTTATTCTAGTTTGAAGAAGAGATTATCGATCAAGTTTCAAAAAAGTATCTACACTGGCGATTCAGAAATTCTTTTCTCAAACAGGCATTTTTTCCTTCAAAAGTCTGTTATAGAAATCTATTTTTCAAGGAACATTCTTGGATTAAAAAACATAATGTTTAATATACGAATAATTCAGATTGTGTGCTGAAATAGAATGTCCCTTCCAAATGAAATAAAACAAATTTCGGTTCTCTGGTTTCAACTAAAAATTCATTACTTCTAGAATGCAAGCACGGAAGATCAAGCTAACAAATTTGTGAGTTTAGTTCAAATTTGATTTTACAGTTGCAACAAATTACTCTGCAGCTTTTTCGCGTTTGTGTTTGTTAACATAAATGCAGGCGTTTTCACATAATAAACCCACCTGGTTACCCAGATGTTTCTGGAAAAATTCACTTTCTCCATACTTGGTTTACTGCATTGAGAGGAAAAACACTGACGCTGATGCCGTCAATGATGACGACGTCGACGTCGACCCGTTCGCCTAGCTAAACCAGCCCGAGGCTGTTGGCATTTTGTTCATCTAATATGTAGAGGGGAAAATTTCATAAGCATACAGCAAACTCATACACCTCAGTCTGTTGCTGCTTTCAGGCAGTCAGCCAGCCAGCAGCCATCGACCGAAAGGCGAAACTTCATTGAATAACTACATACACCTAGTAGATTCTACGAAGATGTGTGTGTATGTGTCCTTGCTCAAACATAAAAAAATTGCAACGAGAGCTCAATTTTGAAAATGTTGGAGCTTTCAACCCTTAACATATGATAAATTTAATGATTATCAATTTTTTGTATTATAAAAGGCAATGAAATGATGTTTCCACATTTAAATTTAATTTTTTCAAACAATTTTTCTGAGATTTTTTTTTAAACCCAGAATGAGAGTGCAAAGGGAAACTTTTTTCAGGAGCTGAAAACATCTGTAGCTGTTTGCTAAACGTCATGTTAAGATGAAAAAAAAAAAAAACATTGAGTTCGCTCGCTGTGCGCTTAAGAATACTACCTGTATAAGGTATGTATGTGGGTGGCACCAAGAGTATAAATAGCTCTGAAACTGCCTTGAGCGTAAGCGCCAGTAAGTAGGCAACCTAGCATGATTGAATAATGCAGGCGCGCACAATATCAATGTCAACTTTGTACCGTAACTAGTTTAGTGGTGTTTTAGTAAACAAATTTTCGACCTTTAGAATTTTACCTTTTTAGTTTTTTTTTATTGATTATATTAAATTTTGTTTAACAAATCTATCGTATCGCCACAAATTTGGATTTTTTCATGAGCGGCTGCTTCGAAAATCTAATTCACCTTAAATTTTTAAATGCAAAGCTTCCTCGGAATTTTAATATCTGATTCTTATCCAGAACCTATTGACGGTGGACATCTCTCAAGATTTTTGATTAAATTTAATCCAAAAAATGAAGAGCGAACATTCCAATTCAAGCAACGCATTCGCAATCAGTTAAATTTATGATTAACTAGCTGATCCCGTACGAACTTCGTTTCGCTTTAAATCATTGGTACGTCAAAATGAGTTTAGAAAATGAATTCGAAACATTCTTTCAATAATTTTGGGGAAAAAATTCAACAGTGTTTAAAGTCGCTATTATTACTATTACTTGAAATTCAAACTAAACGGTTGATTGGATTTTTATTAAAATTTATGTGAGAGTGTTTTCTTCTCGATCGGTTGCAAAATCTAGACATTATGGCAGAAACATGTCCTATTTGTTTATGTGCACAACTCTTTTGCTTGACCTTCACACTTAAATTGGTATCAACTAACTGCCTCGAACAAAATTATTGCACAAAACACTGAACTTTCAATGAAACCCTCTTTTTCTGTCCCGTGGCCCGAAATTCGATAATTAAAGCCAATTTTACGTTCCTCACAACTCCCTTGTGCCATTTTATTTTTTTCAAATTATATGTAAAATAACGTCAGGAACTTGAAAACAGTGATCAGTGAATATAGACGCCCCTTTCACCGACCCTTGACACGGAATATGCTACCTGGAGTCAATTGCTCATAGTTTATAACCCTCATCTGAACATTTTCATCTCAATCCGATGCATGATCACGACAATATCGCGAAAACAGTGAGCAACTAACATGGACGGCCTTTTTTTTACCACGATTCAAAACTTGACTCCTGAAATCATTTATCTTTTCTGTTAAACTCCCATGTGTCAATTTTCATTACAATTCTATGCTCAATCAAGACTTACTTACTTACTTAATGATCCCGCGCCGATCCTCCGGTGCATAGGGCCGTGGTAAAAGACCTCCACTGTTGACGATCCGGAGCCAGCGTCTTCACTTGGTCCCAGTCAAGATTCTCGTCGACAGTTCGGATTTCAGCGGCTAGGCTTCGCCGCCACGAGTTTCTGGGTCTGCCTCTTCTTCGATGACCTTCTGGATTCCAATCTAGCGCCTCTCTGCAAATCTCGTTTTCATCTCTTCGCAGCGTGTGCCCAATCCATCTCCACTTACGTTCCCGAATCTCGATTTCTAGCGCCCTTTGATGACACCGGCGATGCAGTTCCTCATTCGAGATCCAGTTGCCAGGCCACCAAGCGCGGATGATATTCCGCAGGCAGCGGTTTACAAATACTTGCAATTTTCGCGTCGTCACCGCATATGTGCACCAAGTTTCGCACCCGTACAGCAATACGGATTTGACGTTTGAGTTGAAGATTCGGATTTTCGTTCGTAGAGAGATCTGGCGTGACCGCCAGATGTTTCGGAGACTCGCAAACGCAAATCGGGCCTTTCTGATCCGGGTTTCGATGTCTTTTCTGGTACCACCATCAGGCGTTATCTGGCTACCAAGATACTGGAAGCACTCCACTTTCTCAACTTGTTGCCCAGCTACCATGAAACTGGAGGGATTTCCTGTGTTGATCTCCATCGACTTGGTCTTTCCTACATTGACTTTGAGACCTGCTGCCTTGGAACTTTCGGTGAGGTCGTCGAGTTTGCTCTGCATATCTGGTTGTGTTTGGGCTAGCAAAACAATATCGTCAGCCAGGTCAAGGTCGTTCAGATGCTCCATTGTTGAAGAATTCCACGGCAATCCTCGGTTCGGTGCACAGTCGATCGATCCAGTCAGAATCTCATCCATTACCTCAATCAAGAGAATATCGTAAAAACAGTGAACAGATAATAACCCCTTTTGCCGACCCCGGAGTCAAGATTTGAAACCTGAAAGCAAAAGAGCGTCCCTCAAAACTCCTATGCGGATATTTTCATCTCAATCCAATGTAGAATAACGTCAAAATCACAAAAACATTAAAGTTGGGTATGGACGACTCCTTCAGCCGATTTCTGATCCGCAATTCGAAACTTGAAATCGATTGCTCGTCCCTCAAAACACTCATGTGCTAATTTTTATCACAATACGATCTATAAAAACGCCAATATCGCAAAAACATTAATCAGTGGATATGGACGACCCCTTTTGCTGACCCCTGCCCCTTAATTTGATAACTGTAATCGATTGCTCGTCTCTTAAAACACTCATGTGCAAATTTTCATCACAATCCGATGTATAATAACGTCAATATCGCAAAAACATTAATCAGTGAATATGGACGACCCCTTTGGCCGACCCCTGACCCTAAATTTGATAACTATAATCGATTGCTCGTCTCTCAAAACACTCATGTGCAAATTTTCATCACAATCCAATGTAAAATAAAGCCAATATCGCAAAAACATTAATCAGTGGATATGGACGACCCTTTTTTGCCGATCCCTGACCCCAAATTTGATAACTGTAATGGATTACTCGTCTCCCAAAACACTTATGTGCAAATTTTCATCACAATCCGACGGGAAATAACGTCAATAACGTGAAAACAATATTTGTCTTGTATGGACGACCCCCTTCAGAAGGGGTCGTCCAAAAATCTAAAAACATTTTTCATCATTCCTGGTCCCAATGAGCATCCATGCCAAATTTCAGATCTCTAGCTCTTAAGGCGGCTGAGTCTATAGAGGACAAACAAACAAACAAACAAACAAACAAACATACAGATAATTGCTTTTTATATATATAGATGTACCCAGCTGTGCTGGAGACCCAAGAATTGCAAATGTCGTCGCCGCTTTCATCCAACCAAACCAAAACAAAAAATATACACATAAACCAAAAAACACACTCCGGGAAGCTTTGCATAAATTGTGTAGATTCGCTAAAGGTTTAATTTGGAAAAGAATGTGCAATAACACAGAGCAGAGAGAGCAAAAAAAAATACGAAAGAAAGCCGAGGCAAAAGCTTTTGTTCAGGCTGTTCATTCATATCTCGAACATTATTAAGTTGCCCAAGTTGTTTTTTTTGGCATGTATTTTCTGTCGGCACAGCATTTGAAACGAGGCCACAGCTGGCAATTTCTTTTCGTGGATCTTGGGAATATAAAAAAATGCCTACACAATCCATACGAGCCATCATCGGAGCTTTCGGGAGAATTCGGCAGAATTTTAAACATAAACTTTCCTTTGTCCAATCAGCCATAGTCTTTTCGAAACATTCTCTGAATGGTTTTTTCCCAATGATAAATTCATAATATAACTTATTTCTTTTCTGATTTAATATTTAAGATATTTTTGTTTAACTCTTTGTATCGAAAGTTTTATGATCCTATAGAAACTCACCGAAAGATACCTGGTGGCATAACTGGAAGCCGTAAGCCGGCAGCTAAAGATGTTAAACTTTTAAGCCATACAGAAAGAGAGAGAGAGAGAGCTAAGCTAAGAAGCATTATTGTCTTCCTGGGACTCTGTCTCAACTTAGCTCAACTAACCGGAAGAAAACTTTCCGGTACCGGGAAAATCTAGATATGCAAAAAAATAATCACCTAGCGAAAAGTTACCGACCAGTAGTAATGGAGGAAAGTTTAAGCACGAAGTAACTTTCCAAGTTACCTCCAAGCTTGAGGGCTTAGAGGATGCAATTGCGAAGGATTGGAGACATTTCGGAGTAGGTAGCGATTTGCTAGGTTTTTTGGGTCTGACTTTTTTTGGCAAAAAGTTTCTCCCGATGAAAATTAACGAAAGTCGTCCGTAGAAGAAAGTTGGTGACGTTAGATTTTTTAGAAATTACTTGTAGTTTTTCGCGTAAGTTTTTTTTTTGAAAGTTGTCTGTCATTTTAAAATTTATGAAAAAAGGCGTTTAAATTTTTCGAGGGGAGGGTACTTTCGACTATAATAATTTGACAAAGAAAAACTTCATTTATCGCTGAGTATTTTAACACTTATCAGCAACAAAACAAATTTGTAACACCATCACGAATTGACGGACGTTCGAAAGAAGTGCAATTAGGTATCCGATGGTTTTTGGGTTAGAGATCATTTGTAAAATAGTTTCGAGAATCTCATATTTTAAGAAGGGGACCCGATACAAAATCAACTTAAAATGGGACACAAGTCGACCAATTTTTAATAAAATTTTCATGAAAATTTATTATTTTTCCATTTTGTTGGCCATTTTTTTTTAAATTTATTTATACAATTTGTAACTAAGTATAACACAGATTTTCTAACAGTATGCAAGTAATGCAAGGAGTAGAAGGTTTGTAACTTATTAACAAAAATCGACTTGAGTTTGTTATAAGGAGTGTATTAGAAAAAAAAAATGCAACAATTTGTTTTGTGAATAACCTTTGAATGCATGTTTGTATGTTAATTGATGAAATTTTCAGTGAAGCCACCTTGTAATGTAATGTGTACGTGTACAAAATTTGGTGACAATCTGTTCAGTGGTTTTTGAGATAGCATACAAACTGAAGATCTTTTTTAAAAAAAATTTGAGCAGGATCGAGAAAAATCCAGAAAATTACCTGTGAGAGACCCAAAAACAGCTGGAAATCGACTATTCAACCGAAATTCACATGATTAATCGTTTAAGAAGTCCTAAGGAATCCAATAGTTAGCTAATGTTTGAATGAAAGTGAAGATGATTGTGAAGTGAGAGGAATATGAGTCGAGTTTTTTAGGCTCAATACGAAAATATGATTTAAAGAAGTGATAAATAAGTAAAAAAAATCTGACTGGTTCGTCTAGCTGACTTATAAATAGGCCTGACTTCATTTCAACAAGGTAGAAAAGCTGCCCATCGATGAAATAAACAAAATACGGTGGTCAAACCGTGCGCAAAATATTTGAACTGCTTGAGGGGAGATATTTTGAAAAATTTCGTAATGGACAGAAAAATGAACTCTTTAGCGGTCACATGGCAGGATTCCAACCAGAAATTGTTCGTTGAAAAGTCTCGCCTGTATTTTTCGGAAATAAAAAAAACTTTAGTACTTGAGTAGGCTTACGACCTGTGGAAACAGCAAATTTCTCAGTCTTCCCCATAACGATTGACACGATGAATGGCCTAAAATTCAAAGAAGACTGCCTCCAAATGCGACTGTTTTATTTGAAATGCACATCAATTGGTCCCACTTAGTTTACTCTGTTCATTTGGATGAAGAATCGTGGCATTACGCAAAACCGGTGGTGGAATGATAAAAAGTCAAATATGTTGTGTTTGTGCCGAAGGACGGTAATCAGCTAAATTTGTTATAACTTCGAAGAAATTCAAAATTTTGAGTTGTTTTGAAGGTCAAGCTTCAGGAAACAGAAAACGTAATCAAAACCAGCCTTGATTTTAAAAAGGATGGTTCAGAGAACGCATTATAGATGGCGCACATGTTGCCCAAAAATTAAAGTCAAAAAAATTCTTTATTGGATGCTATCTCAAAAATCACTTGACGGAACATCACAAAAATTTGTACATGTAAACATAACATTAACAAGTAACTTAGCTGAATTTACATCTATGCATTCAAAAGTTATTCACGAAACAAAGTGTTGCATTTTTTTCGAATATCTACACTCCATAGAAAAAAACAAAGATTTTCTTCAACTATCTCAAATTGATTTTTGTAAATCTGTGCCTTGATCAAAAACATAATTGGAACCGTAATTTTTTTAAATCAAATTTCAAAGTTTGCGTTATTGTCGTTTGAAAGTGGTCAAAGAATGCAAAGAATATTGCGAGAAATGGTGGCTCCAGAGAGTAAGTGTTAAAGTTGTTCTAAATTTCACTGGATAACACAAGTCAATTGGTTTTGTCTATTTTTTATCGCTTAACTTAAAAACTCAAATATTTTTTCTCCATAAGCTTAAGTCCATTTCCAAAATTGGCTCAAATTGGTATCAATCAATACCAATAAATAGTTATGTCATGAGACGGAATACTACGAAAATAAATAAAATAAACCTGGCAAAATCCGGCTTTTCATTTCAATCTTCTCAACCTAAAATTCGCGCAATATCCGGGAAATATTTGGACAAATTAAAAAATAATCATTACCATTGGAAGGAATTATTCGCAGCCACTTGATTTGCTGCGGATGGTTCAAAATATAATTTTTTTTCATAACACAATCTGGTAAAAATTACATTGATAGTGTGACTTTTTGTTCCTTTATCACTTTTTGCTTCTTCCAGCATGCAGTCTTTTTTCCCAAAGCCTGCGTTTTCCTCTTGAAATTTTAAAAATGTAGTTCATCCACAATTGTGATCTACTTCTGTACTTTTCAATGGAATATCGATGATTCAATTCTTATTTTAAATCTTAAATCTTCATACTAAATGATGAAACAAATTTAAAAAAAAAGTTGAACTTATTTCAGAATTTGGGTTTTCAAAATGTGTCCAAGACCGGAAGGTAGAAAGTTATTTGAAATATAAATATTTTTTATTTGTAAAAGTTATCATGTAAATTGTTATGGTCTGCTTGTGTCTTCATTTTCCCCATTTTATGGGGTTAGTTTTGCACTATGATTTCTCAGCAATTTTTCAACTGATTTGTGTGTTCTTGGTTGAATACGTCGTTTGATTGCTGGAGCAGTCCAAAATTTTGAAGAAAAATTCTGTGGTACTATTAATAAGCCATCTTTTAATGATAATTGTGTGTAATGTATGATGCAATACATAAGATCCAAGTTTATAAAAAATATATACTTATTCCCAGGGCCGGATTAAGCCATCGGAGGGGCCCGGGGCAATTTTTCTCGGGGGCCCTATGATTGGATTTTTTTTTCAAATGCTATTCCAGAGAATACAAAACATTTTAAACGTGTAAAAGAACTGGATATGAGCTCAGTTTACAGCCTTCAAATAGCCATGTTGGCTGCACAGAAGATAGTTTTTGGTACCTTCAAATAAAAAATTGTTAATAAATCAGGTGCAAACATTGCGGAAGAGTTAAGACATTTTTAAACAATGAATGCTTTGATTTGAGCTGCAAAATGCTGAATTTAATTCTTTTTTTTTTTTAAATATCCTTATCACCAACTAAAATTCTATGATTTAGAAACATTACCGAGCAGATATTTTAAATGATTTTCATTTCATCATTGATCATCTGGTTTGTGATTCATGGAGAAATATTTACCTCATGACAATTGGGAAGTATCATGAAGATTTGAAACATTGAAAACAAAATTTAAAAAAATAAACAAAATAATTAAATTAAAATTCCATAGAGATTCAGATATAAGAGTTTAAGAATTCAAAACTTTTAATCAGGTTATATTCAGAACCAAAATTCAGTGTCTCAAATCTAAATTGTAATTTCAAATCAAGTTTTGAGAAACAAAATATGAATCAAATAATAAAAAAGAGAGATTTAAAGTTACATTCAGAGCCAAAATAAAAATTGCACCAAATGTGAATTTCAATTTTATATCTTTGGAACACAAAAAAAACGTTTTCATGAAATGTTTATGAACATAATTCTCGTCACCAAATCGTTATTCTAAATGTAATAAATGTTTCGTTCGATGCCCCCAAAGCCAAGGAGGTATAAGTGCTAAAATGATCTATTGAAAAAAAAAAAACTAGTTTAGAGATTATATGTTTAAAACGCAGAATCAGCTATCATTCAAAAAGTCAGATAAGGAATCCAAATGAGTTTAGTACCTCAAAAAAGATTCCGAATTCTCAAAATTCAGAAAAAAAAACCATGAAACTGAACCTCAGTAACTGGAGAAACAACACAAGACTTAAAAATCTTAATATGTTGAAGCTAGAAAAAGATAAGATTAAAAAAATTGAAATATTAATGTTAAGAGAATCACTCAATGATATTTGCAGCTTAACTACGAGATCATTTTTATAATAATTCGAGAATGATCATTTGGAAAATGCCTTCAGTAGATGAAAACATTTTGGTTAAATCAGTTGAACATGTTTCATTGCGAATTTCAAGTCAAAGACCGAAATTGCGATAGACAGTCAATAAAGAAAATCTGTAATTTATTTTCAAAAATTGGGTTGAGAATTTATAACCCAACGGAAATTTCAATAATAATGATCGAAAAGTGAAAAGTTATAATAATAATACGCGGTGTTTACCCGGATACTGCGCGGGTAAGATTCTTATGCTTAAATGCTTATAACAAAGTTTCTCTGTTCTCTCTTAGCACAGTGAATCAGTTTTGGCGAAATTAGCTGCTAGTTTAGTGCAGTAAGCATAACTTGGAAAGTTTAAATAATAATAAACATTATCATTGTGCAAGACGTCCGTATGCAATGAAAATGAGGAGATGTTTTTCTTAATGTTTCCTGTTCTGTACAGAATAACCCGACTGACATGTTTCGATGAAGGAAATAAAAATTTGTGGTGTTTTGCCTCATATTCTTCTTGATTTTTGTTACGAATTCGGTTTACAATATAATTTTCAAAATTCAATACCGAGATTTGATATTCTTAGCTCGCAAAATGCATGGAACTTCTTCACTGCTAACTCTAGGGGGCCCCCTTAACTTATGCAAGAGAAAAACTATTCTAGACATTATTTCCCGGGGGCCCTTTTAGTTGTTATATTTCAAATTGTCATTCCGATTTTCTAGTTTTTTCATAGATTTGTAGAAATCGAAGTAGTATGATTAAAGAAATGTTAAAACTTTTTTTTTCCCTCGGGGGGCCCCCCTCAGCCGGGGGGCCCGGGGCAATTGCCCCTTTTGCCCCCCCCTTAATCCGGCCTTGCTTATTCCAGAACATACAAATACGTTTTCCAACTTCTTACCGTCCGAATGCTAAATGTAGCTAAATTGTATTGAATGACGGAATGTGAATTGAATCTTAGTATCAACTTTGGTCTGGTGTTGTGCTCAACCATAAAAAATGGATTTTCCTTTGTGTATAAAAAAATGAATAAATGAATGATTGAAAAACTTGGCTACAGACATTTAAAAGCGATTAAAACCAGAAAACCTTTACTTTCCAAAAGTGGATTCTCATTGCCCATCTACTTATATGCAAAGAGGCAAAGGTACTCGACAACAATTGGCCCCGGAAATCCGTGCCGAAACATTTCCACCTACCGACACCGAATCAAGGCAAAAAAATCGTGTCGACTGATATAAGTCCTACGAGAAGGATGAAAAATAACAGTTTTGTCGGGGGAACAGAACGGAAAATTTCAATCAAACAAATTGAGACAACCAATCTTGTCACCCTTCCGCATTTCCGCCATCTCAGATTTGTTTCCATTGAAAGGATCCAAGAGCAGCACCCCCAACAACACACATTGGCACCCAGATGCAAAGAACTCCATCATCTTGCCAGCGGTAATATGCGTATGTGTCAGAATGAATCACTTGTTATGTGCATGTATGTGTGTGTTTGCGTGTGAATGTCGGAGTTTGCTTGCGAATATGATGAAGATACGATACGACACCCACCGCCTGGATATTGAAAAAGAAAGGCACCACGTGTCATCCATCAAAATGTCATCATATCGGAAGGCGAAAGAGGAGGGGGAGGCTTTCACTTTTTCGTTTTCTGAAGAAGAATTTGTTTCCTAACAAGAACGATTTTGTTGTGCAGCAGCAACATGTCAAGTCAAACCAAAGGGCAAACCTACTTTCGGGGTGCAATTATTTTGTACTTTGACGCCATTGTTCGCAGCGTGTATTTCAGAATCGAGATAAATATTATTTGTTACACTTAATTCCGGCAAAGATAAATGTTTTTTTTTACTACTAAACCTATGAAGAGCTTTGAAAAATCAGTTGGTGTTGAAATTAAACGGTGTCTCCAGAGAGTGTGAAATAATATAGATTGAACAATTTAAAATATTCGGTTGGTACTTTGCAACCATGAAATTGAAAAAAAAATGCCTAGGACTCGGTAGGTGATGTACATAACTCATGTTTGCAATTTGAAAATTTCTTAGAGGTCTAATTCATAACTTCTTATAATTTTTGATGTTAGCATCTATCACACATGGAATTTCCTCAGAAGCTCAAATCTGCCGCTGAATTTAAGCGGAGCCATCTGAATGAAGTGTTATTTTACCTTATTTGACCAGTATTTGGCTTTTTTCTTTATATGTCGTACCACGTAACATTTTGTGTCACTGAAATTCCATAGAATGAACTGAAAATTATTTAAAACTTTTTTTAAAGTGCCTGGCGGCCTTTACTTACTGGTAAAAGGATAAAAGGAGGTGATCTGTTCCCCCTCTCCCTTTACCGCTATAAAGAAAATTGTGACTTAAAAAAAATTGCTTCGGGACTAACTTGGAAGTCGTTCGATTTTTACATAATGAATATCAATTTAAAGCTTAAAAATGGACTCAACCACGCCAAAAGTTTGAAATCGTTAGACTAATTTATTGAATTTATCTTGTCATAAAATAATTTATTTTCAATATCTTCTTCATGAAAGTGAGATTATTTGTAATGGATGTAAATTCTGGACCATTTCAACAAACTTCAGGAAACATTCGTTTCACATTGAAATTGTTCCTAACAACTTTCCGACAGAAAAACTATTTTGATAAAATTAAGATTTACTATGTTATGAGTGTTAATTTTTTTGAATAAAAAGAGCCAAATAAAGCTTCGCTCAAATGTTTCCGGTCTAGCTCGACGGCAGATTGATTTGCACATGATGAGTAATATTTTGGGTCTTCAAACCTTCGACATAGAGTTTTTTTTTGGGATTTAGGGTCGAAGTTTTCCTACTGTACAATATTTTGACAAAATTATTATCAAAAGCAAGGGGTTCGCTGTTGATATGTTCTTTCATTAAGATTTGTTGATTCAAAATTTGAGAAACAGGGTTTTTTTTCTAGAACAATCTTTACATTCTTTGAATAAAATGTTGAGTGAATGGTCAAGATAAAAGATTTTAAAAATGATCTGATAAAAAAGTAGTCCCTCAAAGCCAAAGCAGTTTATTTGTTTGTTTATTTGTTTGTTTATTTGTAAAAACATCAACGGATCACATGTTGATCCTAATGATAACTTAATAAAAATAATGAGTTAAAAACTAGTTAAATCTACAAAGTTCTCGAAACCATTAAAATTTTTCTTCGAAAAGTAGTCCTTGAAGCGTCGAAGTCGAAGTACTTGGCGAAGCGGTTGAAAGTTCTCAAAATTCCAATAAAAGCGCTGTTGGCTCCGTAGTTATTCAGCCGGATGGGAACATAGAGCTGTAGATTCTTGTTCCTTAATCCTCGGGGTCGCACACTGAGAGGAATAGCCTCCAGCAGCATGGGAGCGTCAATCCTCGACGCAAGGAGATCCGCTACGACTAGAGCACGTGCAGCATTACGACGAATTTGAAGCGTGTCTAAATCAATTAGGCGGCAACGGTTTTCGTAACTGGGTAAACGAAACGGATCTAACTAGTTCAAGTGTCGCAGGGCATACCGTATGAAACGCCGCTGGATAGCCTCTATTCGTTCAGCTCCGTTCTGGTAAAATGGGCACCAAACTGCAGATGCATATTCAAGCGTTGAGCGAACTATGCTGCAATACAAACTTTTTAGGCAGTACACATCTTTAAACTCCTTTGTTAAGCGAAATAAGAAGCCAAGACTTCTAGACGCTTTATCGACGATGTAATTCGTATGAGTCTTAAACTCCAGCCGATGGTCTAGGATAACGCCCAGATCGTTGATGTGGTCCACCCGGGCGATGATTTCGTTCCCAAGAGTGTACTCTGCGTGAAGAGGGTTCCGCTTGCGAGAAAAAGAAATGACCGCACATTTGCTGTGGTTCAGAGGCAAGCAGTTGGTGTCACACCAGTGAGCGAAGGTGTTGAACTGCCTTTGCAAGAGATCGATATCGACTTGGCCATTGATGGTGTGGAAAAGTTTGAGGTCGTCGGCATACGCAAGTTTTGGGCCATCCAATAGAGTGAGAACATCGTTAAAATAGATGACAAAAATTATCGGTCCCAAGTGGCTTCCCTGTGGCACACCTGAACAAGCCGAGAATTGTCTTGAAAAGTAATTTCCAGTTTGCACAGATAACTTTCGTCCCGTTAAATAGCTTCGAAACCAGTCCAGTAGGGATCCACAGAATCCTAAGCGTTCGAGTTTAGCAATAGCAATATCGTGATTGACTTTATCGAAAGCAGCAGACAGATCAGTATAGATGGCGTCAGTTTGTGACTTCATGGTGAAGCTATCTTGCACGAACGATGT
Source organism: Uranotaenia lowii (assembly GCF_029784155.1). NCBI lineage: Eukaryota > Metazoa > Arthropoda > Insecta > Diptera > Culicidae > Uranotaenia > Uranotaenia lowii. The sequence continues at coordinate 101,911,626 of NC_073693.1, read as the reverse complement.
AAAAGTCAGCAAATTTGTTGTCGTGGATCGTTTCGGCAGAAATCCGTGCTGATCATTGGAAAAGTATTGTTTTGAGGACGAGAAAATCGGATCCAGAACAACCAATTCGAACAGTTTGGCTATCGAACAAAGAGCTGATATTCCGCGGTAGTTGTTCACATCTTTCTTATTTCCCTTTTTGTGAACAGGGAACATGTAAGCTTCTTTCCAGAGCGAGGGAAAGGTTGTGAAGTCCAGCGAAGCTCGAAAAATATGTCTGATGGGAGTCAGCAAGTGTTGCATGAAACGTTTCAAGAAGATAGCTGGTATCCCGTCTGGACCCGTAGATGATGAATTTTTAAGCTTTGCTGTCGCCCTTAAAATGGCTGCGTCATCGAAGGCAATACCGTTTAAGGAAGAGTCTAGAGGTGTGATATTTCCTACAGCCATATCCAGTTGCTCTGATGAAATGGACCCAGTTGTGAAAACGCTAGAAAATTTCTCGGCAAAGAGGTTGCATATTTCAAGATCGGTGTTCGCTGTGTGGCCGTTCAAAAACATTTGAGACGGAAGCCCAGATTCTTTCCGCTGATTTTTAACGTACTTCCAGAAAGATCTCGGGTTGGTCTTAAAATTACGCTGTAGTCGGTGGAGATAGTTCTGGTAGCAGCGCCTACTACTTTTTTTTTACGCCGTGTTCAGCTGGCGGTATTCTTCCTTTGTGCAGAGGGACTTGTGCTTGCTGAAGTTTCGAAGAGCACGGTTTTTTGCCGTCTTCAGTTGTCGCAGTTTATTAGTGGCCCAGGGAGCTCGTGGGTTGGAGGGTAAGCTACGTTTCGGAACATGGCGGTCAATTATATAATTCAGTATATTTGAAAAAGTCGCGGCGGCTGCATCGGGATTAGACATATCGAGCTCGTTCTCCCATTCGATAGAATCCAGGACGAGTGAGATAGCTTCGTAGTCAACGTTTTTGAAGTCCTGGTAGAAGGGAGCGGTTTCCTCTATAGGAGCGTTAACTCAAGTGACATCGAGTGAGACCACTAAAGCTGGGTGATGGGAAACAACTTTAACAAGAGGAGCAGGAGCTAAATCAATAGTTGGATTCCTGAAGCCTTCGTTTATGAAGCAGAGGTCTAGCATACGGCCGTTTTCGTTTTAAAAGCTGTTGATCTGGCGAAGAGTCGAGGTGCTCAAAGAGTCCAGGAAGATGTTGGAAGGAGCCGAGAAATAGGAGCGCATAGGATCTGGGAACAAAAAGCCGCCATCGGAAGGACACCATTTCAAGCCAGGCATGTTGAAATCACCGATAACAAGAATATCATCTACGGGAGAGCAGATTAAGTGATTTTCACAGTTTTCAGACATTGCAAGTTGCCCGACTTTTCAATACATAGACATGGTTTTCAAAGAATTTAATAATCTCAAAATTTAAATTTTTATATTTGAAAATAAAGAAAATAAATTTATGGAAATGTGAAGTGTCTTTGAATAAAGTAAGCAAATACTGAGTCGAAAACAGTTAATTAGACCAGATGCATTTCTAAAATTAATAGTTAAACGTTAATATCCAGTTATTTAGCAAATAAACAGGCCATATAAAAAAACAATCGGAGTTTTTTTTTATAAAGCTCTTGCGTGAAATCAATTAACGTGTTCAATTTTGTATAAAAATTTGTATGGAGGAAGAAATTTTTGCATATGAAATCATTCAGGAAATTCGAACTGGCTTGAAATGAAGTTTGTCTTACCTATTCTTAAGCTTTATTTTTGGCCAACATAAGAGAAGCTAAGAATTTCACAAAAAAAGTGATAACCATTTCAAAGTAAAATTGGAATCCATTGAAAAGTATTGAAAAATTGCAGGCTTTGCTTGCTAAAGCTTTCAATAATTTCATGACATGTTTTTGCGAAGGTTATATAAATCATTTAACTCATTGGCTATGCAAAGCAGTTAATCGCGATTTTTTATTTTCATCCTACGGTCAGACAGCTTTTAAGTAAGCAATCAAAATCGCATTTTTTTTTAATTTCTAAAATGACATCGAATGTCATTTCTTGGGTTCAAATTAGGTTAGGTGTTTGTGCACAAGGAATGTATTGCATGAACTAAAACATATTTAAAAAAAAAAGTTTGCGAGGAATCTATAAGGCGGTTCATGCTGCCGGTCTGTCGTGATTGCCAACACTTAATATCGGAGCAAATCGATCAGGCAAAATTGATGGCACAGCAAACGGAAATACTGGAACAACTTAAGATGCAAAACACCTCCCATGAAAGGTTAAGCTCTCAAGTGGCAAAATTCTCATGCCTCGAGACTCTGATTGAGGGTATCGACACACTCTCCAATCAGATTAATGGCCAAAAAATTGAGCTTTCGTCCCTTTTAAAAACGGCCTTGCGACCACCACCGTCAGAAGAAAATTTAATTGATTCGCTTTCATCATCAATGAAAGAGAAGTACGTGTCATCTTTTGACGAACATAAAAGAAAGATGGCACAAACGTTTGAGATGCTAGAGGAATTGATTTCGGCACATCAAAATAGCCTCATGAACATGGTCGAGGAACAACATCGAAACTGCTTCGTGAATTTGGAACAGGAGCTCACTCCTTCGCTCCAATCTATTGCCTTGGAAATAAATGCCTTAAGAGCAACAGTACAAAATCCAACGGCTAACGTGGACTTGATTGATGAATTACGATCTATCCATGACGCTGTTACATCGATTCATGTCGTTCCTTCACCTGAACCAGGAATGAGCTTGGCAGAGGAATTGAATCCTAAAATTGTCTCAGGTTGGCGAACTTTGGGAACAAGAAAGGTGTGGAAAGCTGACTGGACAGATTACGATGCACGGCAATTGCGTCGCAAGGAGCAACAAAAAAACGCGGATAAATCAAAAAAACGGAAAATCCGTCAGCGAAAGGCGCGTAATCGTCCACAAGGCCGTGTTAGCTCTAATTTCAACAATAATTATTCATTACCGCCTGATCGAGAGCTTCTTGCAGCGGCTAAAGACCTTTTTTCACGACCTCCAACCAGCCCCAGTAAACGTAAAAGAAACCAGAGGATCCAGTTTGTAAGGGGTGAAACACTAAACCCCCCAAAAGACAACGTTTTTAAGACATCAAACCCTGTGCCAATTGCTAAATCGCCGAACGCATCACCGCGCCGTAATAGACCCTCATCGATTCCGATGCCAACCGCTCCACCAAATGTGTCAACGCATCATAACGGAAACCTGACGCCTTCAGTACCACCTGTTTCTCCGCATGCTTCCTTCACCTATCCGCTACCTACTCCGTTCATCACACCATTCGCTGCGTCATGCTGCCATCGTGCCCCTATGGCTCCCACGGCTCCCACGGCGTTTGATTACTACAATCCGGTAATGTATGGGCAATATAATTTTCTGCCCCAACGACGCGTGCCGATTTAGGTACTAGAACCTTTTCTTCCGCGGAAATATTAGTATATTGTCAGAATGTTAATCGAATGAAAAGCGCGGCAAAAATGAAAGATATTAATTTGAAACTTCTGGCCTCGTCTTATAGAATAATACTGTTTACTGAAACAAGCTGGGACGCTAGCGTACACAGCGAGGAAGTTTTTGGTTCAAATTTTAATGTTTTCCGCAAAGATAGAAATTTAGCATTGTCCAAAAAAAAGTCAGGTGGTGGCGTTCTCGTTGCCATAGACTCTCTTTTCCCCTCAGAACAAATTGCAACGCAAACATGCACAGAATTTGATTATGTTTTCGTTAAAACATCATTGGCAAAGGAAGTGCACATTTTCGCTTCCGTGTACTTTCCACCTGAATATGCCACTTCTCAATATTTTGATTTATTTTTCCAAATTCTTAAAAATACAGTAGCTGAAAACCTGGAAGCAAAGCTACACATTTATGGCGATTTCAATCAACGTAACGCTGACTTTATTTTGGATGATGAAAATGAAGCAATTTTACTCCCAATTATAGGGGAGAACGAAACTTTACAACTAATTTTTGACAACGCTTCTATTTTAGGCTTAAACCAAGTAAATCATGTAAAGAATAGTAACAATACGTATCTTGATCTTTTATTTACAAACTGTACAGAAGACTTTTGTGTAAATGAATCGGCAGATCCAATATGGAAAAATGAAGTATTTCACACAGCGATCGAATATTCGCTCTTTATTCATAACTGTGACAAACCTCGCGACTGGGAGTACGAGGAAATGCCAGACTATCAAAATTCAAACTACGAACTTTTAAAACAAGAACTAAATAATATAGAGTGGTCAAGCATATTGAAGAATGAAGGAAATGTCGATACAGCAGTAGAAACATTTTATAACATAATGATTAATCTCATAAACAGTTATGTACCTTCAAAATTTAAAAGACGGTCCTACAGCTCTAAACACCCTGTCTGGTATAATAAAGATTTGAAAAACTTACAAAATAGGAAGCAAAAAGCTCATAAAGTCTACAGAAGTGATAGAAGTGTTACAAACCATCAAAATTATATAAATCTATGCAACCAGCTTAATTCATGTGTAAAAAGTTCTTTTGAAAAATACAATCAGAAAATTGAAAAAGAAATTAAACAAAACCCAAAAGCTTTCTTTGGCTATACTAAAACGCAGATGAAAAATTCAAACTTTCCTACACAATTGACACTTGACGGAAGCATTGGAAATAATCCACTGGAAATTTCTAACTTATTTGCAACTTTTTTTCAAGAAGTGTACACTTCTTTCACTGAGGTTGACCGAGATAGAGAATACTTTTCAGTCATTCCAGATCTAGCGTGTGACATTCAGGTCAATGAAATTGATTACAATAATGTTTCCGAAGGACTTAGAAATCTTGATGCATCCAAAGGAGCAGGGCCTGATGGACTTCCCCCATGTTTCCTTAAAAACTTGGCGGCCGAATTGGCAGAGCCTCTTCTGATTCTTTTTAATATGTCATTAAATAATAGAAAAGTTCCCAAATTTTGGAAAAAATCTTTTTTAATTCCGATTTTCAAGTCCGGAAAAAAATCCGATGTACGAAATTATAGAGGAATAGCTATTTTGTCTTGTATCCCAAAACTCTTTGAATCAATAATAAATGAAAAAATTTATCAACAAGTAAAAAATATTATAACGAGTAAACAACATGGTTTCTTCAAAGGACGCTCTACAGCATCAAATCTTCTCGAATTTGTTACATACGTTATCGATTCTATGAGCAAAGGCTTTCATGTTGAGGCTATTTATACCGACTTTAGCAAAGCCTTTGATCGCATTGATATACCCCTTTTAATCTTAAAATTTAAAAAAATTGGCTTTCATCCAAATCTTCTCTCCTGGTTACAATCATATTTAACTGATCGAACACAAATCGTTCGTTTCCAAAACGAATTATCCAAATCTGTACCTGTGACCTCTGGTGTGCCTCAGGGGTCTCATTTAGGACCTCTCCTTTTCATACTGTTCGTTAACGACATTTCCTTTATTCTAAAACGGATTGAATACCTAATATACGCCGATGATATTAAACTATTTCTGAGAATAAAAACAACCGAAGATGTTGAAACATTTCAAAACGAGATCAATGTTTTCTTTGAATGGTGCAACAAAAGTTTACTTCAATTGAATGTTAAAAAATGCAACTCTATATCATTTAGCAGAAGACAAAGTCACCCTATCATTGAAACAAAATTAGGCAATCAATCAGTACAAAAATGCAAAATTGTAAGGGATCTCGGCGTCATACTGGATTCAAAACTCACGTTTGTAGAACATCAGAACAATATCATCAATAAAGCAAATTGCATGCTAGGATTTGTAAAACGTTTCAGCAAACACTTTCAAGACCCATACACCATAAAATCACTTTATATATCCTATGTTCGTTCGATATTGGAGTATTGTAGCATCATATGGAATCCTTATTCAAATATTCACGAGCAACGTCTCGAATCAGTTCAAAAACAATTTTTGTTATATGCGCTACGTAAAATCAATTGGACCACTTTTCCTCTGCCATCGTATGAATCTCGTTGTAAGCTTATTGATATAGAACCTCTCAGTAAACGCAGAGAATTTTCCCAAATTGCATTTGTAAATGATGTTGTTACACAAAGAATAGACAGTCCTGAACTACTTTCAAAACTAAATTTTTACGCACCCTCCCGTCCATTAAGAAATAAACATTTGTTCCACATTAAACTTTACGATAAAGACTATGCAAAACATCAACCTATTAATCAAATGATGTACAAATACAATTTTCAAAGTGAAATTATAGACGTAGCGATGAACAAAACACAATTGAAAAAGGCATTCAAAAACAACTTCATAGAACAACAAAACAATAGCTTACATTAGTTTTAAGTAGTTTTAAGTATTGTAGTCTACAATGTTTGACTTAATAATAAATAAATAAATAAATAAACAACCTAACAAAGTTTTTTGAGATACACTAAATAATAAATTTGAAATTTCCATACAAATCTTGCAGCGGACTAATGTAAAAAAATGGGGCAGGAGGAGATAAAGCGGACCAATTGTTGCACGATTCGATATGTTCTAAGGTGATGTATGGATCGTTAAGGTTTTGTTTAACAATTAGCACAAAATCGCACGAGAAAAAAATTTTTCTTAAACTTTTGTTAGACACATATTTTACAGCAGAAAATATCGTAGAATTCCAATTCAAATGATTCAGTATTATTTTTGGGAAAAAATTGAAAAACATCCGGGTTTGCCGGAATTTGAGAAAAGCCCGGTCCGGCCTGGTTGCCTGGATTTCATAAAAAACAGCCCGGATTTTGCCCGAATTTATTCACTTTAATTGCCAAATAAAACAGAAAAAAACCAATTGTGTTGCACATTTTTTATGCGTTCAAATCTAAATTTTTCAGGCAATTTTTTTAAAGTAATCTTGAAAAATTTTTGGAAGCCTTAAAAATTGTATTTGAATAAACTGATGAGTTTTGATTAAAAAAAAAAAACATTATTTTCATTTTGTTTTTTTCTTATTTTTGTTGAGAAATTGAGGAATAAGTTTTAAACAAATTTGCTCGAATGTTGCCCGGATTTTTGGTCGACATTTTCGAAAACAAATGCCCGGATTTTGCTAGGTTTTTAGATAAAATTGGCAGGATTTATCCGGCTCGTGTAGGTGCTGAAAAAAATCTGGCAACCCCACCCTATCCTCATTAATATTTAAGATGTTGATTTCAAATTTTTACACACCTGGCAAATAACTTCATCTTATACTTCAAAAGTTACTTCTCAGAAGTATTCAGTTTAAATTCTTATATTCATGAAACTTCACTCCTTCTTAGGGGTGACTATGGGTAAATTTTCATTACTATATGCGAACATTTTTGAATTTTTACATTTTAATGTGAGTTGAATTGCAGGAGTAACTGGGAAAACAATTCAAAACATCATTTTTTGACTTATTTTTTTTTTCCTTTCATAAAATAAATTACATACTTATTCATCTGTCTATTAAGAAAATTTTTTTTTCAAGGATTTTAACTCTGTTGTGTTATTCATCTTCATAAGAAAACATTGGCATCCAAGATTTTGAAGAGAAAAAATTGTAGAAATCATTTTACTATTAAATAATTGAATTTTGAAGCTGTTCCAGAGAATTTTAAAATCAGAGTTCAAATTACAAATTACAAATTAAGAATAAATTCATTTTATATTTCAATTGGAATTTTTTAAAACTATTTTCAACCATTGATTTTGAAATTTGGTTCTGTTCATTTTCTTAGATTCATAATGAATGTGGAAATTTCATTGAAAAATTATAATTTCCATTTAGAGATGAGCCGTTTCTAACGAAAAAATTACGAATGTTGCTATCGATTCATACTTTCCTTTCCATTTTCAAAACAGAGTTTCAATTTCTATTGTCAAAATTGTAAGAGGTTTTTGCACTCTAATCTGAAAGACAATTCCATGTTCTAAGAGATGAACCAGCTGAAAGCTGAAAATCACTATAATAAAGACATTAAAAAAAAATTCCATGTTCTGTGTTTTTTTTTATGAAACTTTGAATTATTGAGTCTGTTCATGGCCGTAGGCCGTAGGTTTTGGGGGTTAAACCCCCCCCCCCCATGAAGATCCAAAAATGCTTAGTGGAATTTGTTATGCTAAACATAAAATTTGACATTTCTAATCAAAATTTGATGAACAACTAAAATGATTCAAGAGTAACAATTGAGTTACAATCTCAACTCCAAAACCTCGAAATCTCATGCCAGGACCACAATTCTACAACAGTTTTTCAAAAAATTTCTCACTTGTTGATAATTATTGAGTCCCGAATAATGAATTCCAAAAAAATTTGACTAAGCTCACCAGATCGTCCGAATTTCAACCAGATTTTCTTACTCTATTTGAAAATCAAACGAAAATTTCAATTGAGTCCTTAGAATAGTGTATCTTGCGTTGAATTTTTTTTTAAACAAATTTTGTCAAAATAAACATAATCAATGATTTGGTAGCCTTCAATATGATTCTGAATCAGCTGATGTGTTTCGATAAAATTAAAAAAGTTTTTCACGTTTTTCTCATCTTGATTTTAATGGGGATTTTAGGGAAAGTTTTGAAACAATATCCCGATCAGGAGAGCATATCATAATAATAACTCAAACATATCTCACCAAGATATTTACATCTGATTCAGTTATAATTAAGTACTTTAAATTTTCGTTTTAAGTTTCTCCAATCTGAATTATATCTTATTCTGATTGACAGACTTGAATGGGGTTGAGCTTGTTTTTAATGATGAAGATTTTTTTTCGGATTGTCTTACATAAAATGATTATATCTAATTTTGATGTACGTACATTTTTTTATGAAACACGCCCGATCAGGAGAGCATATCAAAATAATAATTCAAACGTATCTCACCAAGATATTTACATCTGATTCAGTTATAAATAAGTACTGAAAAATTTAGATTTTAAGTTTCTCCAATCTGAATTATATCTTATTCTGATTGACAGACTTGAATGGAGTTGAGATAATTTTCAATGACAAAGAATTTTTTCGGGTTGTCCCAAAATAAAATGATTATATCTTATTTTGATATATGTACAACTTTTTCTGAAACACGGACATCGAAGTCAACGGCCCAAACCGTACATCAGTGAGTTTCACTCAACAGATCCTTAAAATTGGATCCAATTTTAGGGAAACCAAAAATTTAACATGATTTTAGCAAATAATATGATTTATTCACATTCCACTAGTAATTTTTCTCGAAGCACATATATCTTGATAAGTTATAATTTTGATAGGTTTTGTTCTGCCCAATATCAAACTATACTATCTGAACGGGATATAATCTTGAAAGGAGCATATCTAAAATTGATATAATTTAGCTATGATCGTATAGATTTTTTGATATAATTTGAGATATTTTAACATCCTACGAATACTGAATTATAACTCATTCGGATAGAAAAAAAATCAGTATCAAAATATCTCATTTTGATATAATATTGTTTTTCCCTTCTGATCGGGCGGACATCGAAGTCAACGGCCCAAACCGTACATTGATGAGCTTCGCTCAACAGATTCATAAATTTAAATCCAATTTTTGGGAAACCAGAAATAGAGCATGGTTTTAGCAAATAATGCGGTTGATTGACTTTCCACTAGAAATATTTCCCGAAGCACTCATATCTTGATAAGTTATAATTTTGACAGGTTTTGTTCTGGCCAACATCAAATTATGCTATCTGAACGAGATATAATCTTGAATGGAGCATATCTAAAATTAATATAATTTAGCTATGATCGCATAGACTTTTTGATATAATTTGAGATATTTTAACATCCTACGAGTACTTAATTATATCTCATTTGGATAGGAAAAAATTGACTATCAAAATATCTCATCTTGATATAATTTTGATATTCTCTTCTTATCGGGATTCCTTGATTTCGCAAGGTTTTAAGATAAAATTGCCTGGATTTGCCCAGCCGGAAACTTGTGAAAAAATATCTAGTAAGTATCCAGTTTATTGTTCTTGATTATGAGTTTGGATAATTATCAATATTTAAAATTCAAATCATTTTTTGATTAAGGATCTAAAATTTTTATCCGGTGTTTATGCGGAGTTGAAACATAAGAAAAATTTATGAGTCTAAAATTGAAAAATGTGAAATAAAGTTCAATTACGAATAAATAATTTCAAAAAAATCATATTGATAACCACAAATTCAGAATCAAATAAGAAATTTCTGGTTAAGGGTTCTGACTCAAATTTCGCTTTTTGGTTTTACATTCATAGGATTTCTTGTCTGGAATTAAGAATCAGGTTTAATGAATTAAGGTTAAAAATGCAGAATTCAGACTTGGAACAAAAATTTAACAAGATTCGCATTTGATTTAGCTCAAATTATGTTTTTCTAATCAATATTAAAATTTTACTGTTTGAATTTTATGAAGGATTCAAATTAAAGGAATCTATTAAATTTGAAATTAAATTAAATTAAAGTTCAATCAAAGTCAGTTAAGAAACACAAACCTGGTGAAAATCATATACAAAAAAACAGTTAAGTCAGTTAAAAAACACAAACCTGGTAAAAATGATATATAAAAAATCAGATCTAGATTCATTTAAAAGAATTTGTTTTTGAAAAATCTAGATTTTAATTTTGAAAACTTCAATCACAGGATTGAAATTATGAAATGTATTTTAATAAATTATAATTCTTGACTTGGTTTTTTATCCTCAGGTAAAATTTCAGCTGGAAATTTTATTTATTATTATTTACATTTATTGCAAATTCTTCAAAATCAAAGGTCCTTAAGGGGGGGGGGGTAGGGTCTAACACTTTAAAAAATCGATTTTTTGATTTTTTTATTTTCTTATTGTAAAACATTTCAAGAATGTTGTGTCAAATTTTCAAGTCAATTGAAGCAAAACTGTAGAAGTTATAGGCCTTTATCTCCTCCTATCTAATACTGCAATAAAGCAAGAGCAGAAACTTCAAACGCGTTTTTCTCGAAAGCACATTTTTAAAGTCCGTGGACATCGTCATTTGAAAACTACTTATCCGATTCTTTTCAAATTTGGAACATATTTTCTACATATGAAATACCAGACCCCATTTTAGAGGTGAAAAATGGCGGATTTTTAAGTGAAAAATCGTAGTTTTTACTTGGAACAGCCACAAAAATTTCATAAAAATATTTTTAAGTTAAATAAAAACGTTGGGGTCCAGAAAAACATTTATTAAAACTATTTTGCTCTGATTTTTTGACTTCAGATGATTCTGTGCTGAGATACAGTGTCCACCGCAAATCCTGTTTTCTAAAAGGCATCCTCGAAAATGCTCCGTCACCGGCTCATTTTTCAATATTTTTCTACGAAAAAATGACTAAATGTTCTTTTAACAATGCTTTGTATAATGCAAAAAATTTGAATACATTTGTTTGAACGATAGCTCTAGAAAAAAAATCGTGAAAATGGTGTTTTTTTATACCCGTTAGACCCTACCCCTCCCTTAATAAAATTTTAAATTTTAATCGAGTTTACATGAGTAGAGAATAAATCTTTTTTTAACCCTAACCCTATTTCTTGTTTTAACTATTTGAGAGTATTTTATACATTTTTACCCATGCTTAAAATGGTTATGCTTGTGGTTCAAAAGAATAAGCTTGCTCATTTAAATACCTAAGTACATTACACAAATACTTATCTACATCATTGTGTCACTCGCGACTTTTATCAACAATGCAGTTGGCACGCCAGTCATTGAAAAACTTGTCTGAAACAACAAGAACAACTATGTTCATGTGCTCGAAATCACGGAAATCAGCTCAGGAGGCAACTGACTTACCAACTGAGCTGTATCACATGTCTTCTTATTTTTGAAAACTTTATGAAAAAAAAAATAAATAACTCCTAGGACTTATTTTCAAAAATAAATAACTTCTAATGCGCAATGTAATTAAATAACATGTAATTAGTACATAAATATACATTTTTTTCACTTCTGCATTGTGCATGCATTTTTCAAGCAAAAATGATTGAGGAAAAAAATTTTCATCAACCCCCCCCCCCATGAGCCGGTTCTTCCTACGGCCCTGAGTCTGTTTAATTTTGACATTGTTTGTTTTATCCTTCAACTGATTTGTAATTTGAATGTGTGCTCAGTATTCGATTGTTGATTTCGAGGAATAATCTAAAACCTAACCTGATTTTTTTTCTTAAAGAAATCTGATATCAATTTATGATGTTATTCAAGGTTTTGAATCTTTTTCAGAACTAATTTGAACTTCGATTTCATCAAAGATTTTCAAATCGAAATCTTGAATGCTACATTCACTGTAGCCATATTTAACTTATTCTCTCTACTCTACTCTACTCTACTCTACTCTACTCTACTCTACTATCTTTCAAAAACTGAGTATCCTATAGCTTACCATGATTGACTACTCACATCCACATTTCATCATTGATCTCAAAATGCAAACGTGGAAAATCCGTCATTGTTTTTAAGCTTAGTAAGTTGCTTTGATGTTATTTTATATGATCGCAATTATTATTTTTAAAATCGCATCTTGAATTCCTTGATCGAAGGCTTGACCATATCTGTCAAAAAACAGTGTGAAGCATAATTATAGCTCTTGTTTAGCATAGCTTAGTTGGCTACTCATGCCCACCTAAAATTATTGAAATTGAAGTGCTTGGATATGATCAGAATTATAGTTCGAATAAATTAGATAAGTGGCTCAGGCCTCAGCTCAGTGAGGAGAATACTCGTCATGCAAGTTTATGGCCATGAGTTTCATCCCAAGAGTAAACATCAAACACCATTATATCGGAATGGTCTGTCATCAAAACAATGTCAAAACAATTATTATTGAAAAAATATACATTAATTTTTAGAAAAAAAAACCACAGGCCAAGTCTAGGCAGGTGAATAACTCAGATTGAACAGGTTTTTCTCGGTCATAGATTTTGTGCTGCGAAAATAATCGAATCTGATGAGTTCTCTCTATATCTTACGGAGATTATTTGCTTGATAAATTTTCGCTTATCCAGTTTCGACTGTATTGGACTGTTGGGAAGTTCAGTTTTTTTCACTTCATTAACTATTTTGACAGTTGATACTTTGATACCTCGATATCAATTGGTGAGTGTTTGGAAAACTGGGCCAAATGTTTGAATTCGCAATCAAATCGGTTGACGAAATTTTCTTCATGCTGTGCGTATATTTAATAAGTCATAACATTTTCTTGTCATTTATGTCAACAGAGAAGCACATTCTGTTGGAATGCTAATTTAACTTGTTCAATTTAGTTTCAATGTCCAGGGTTTTATCAACCAAGTTATGAATGTTGCGCCCTTGTGACAGTTAAAACCTTAAAACCTTACTTCTTTAGAAGATGAGAAGCCTAAATTAAGGTAGGTCAATGTAAAATTCCACTGAATTTTAATATGCTGTTAATCACTGGAAATCACATGAAACTTCCACAATATGGGAGTGAAAGGACAAAACGAGTAGAAGTCGAATTTCGCTATCAGACGCAATCTTGAAATTTAGGTGATTTTATTTTTTTCTAACTCACCCTTATCATAATTTGAAGCAACATTAGTAAAACCTTTACAAAAATTCTTCATTTTTATAGCTAAACACAAAAGCTTTCGGGGAACAAAAACAGGGAAAAATTTCCTAAAATCTTGCACTGATTGAGGATAAAAAATCTTGATCCAGGGATCGCTTTTTGGATGATTTGAAACACATATGTTTTCAATGAAGTATCTGTTTTTCAAAATTATTAAACAAAACGAAGCATTTTCAAAAGTTCTTTTATTTTCAAATTGCCAAATCTTAGGAAGAAATTTATAATATTGTATAGAAGAAAATTTGTTTTTTTTTTCAAAGTAGTTTTTTGAAACCAAGTTGAAAAAAAATATTTTTTCCCCAAATTGAGTCAGAAGAACTTTCAGCTGTCAGCTTCATGTTTGTTTGAGTTGCCTCCCCCAATAAATGTTTGTTCCGGAAACACTAAGCTATCAGTTAAAGTTTAATTCAAAAAAATGCAATTTCCGGCCATCGTAATAAATATCCAAACTAGTCATCTTATTTGTCCGATATTTGATTGACAATGATTTTAAAAAACCTTTGGAAATGATCGTAATTCAAACTATTCTCTTGAAAATTATTCTGCTTGGAGCTATTTTTGAGACACTCTGTTTTGAAAGTTTTGAGTTACAGAGGAAAAACATTAGGGTAAATGATCTTGAGCGGAACTAGTCGAAATCTGATCTTGAGCGGAACCATTTACTTTTTCTAAGTTCTAGGCAATGATTGTTTATGAATCTCACCAAATTGTTGAAAAAACACTTTTTCAAGATCTTTTCATACAAGCATTGACATTTTTGCTAAAATTTATTAACTGAAATAATGTTATTAGAAGATTTAAAAACATACCCATTTCTGCTGCAATTTTCATCAATCTACGCTGACTTTGAAGGTCAATTTATGTCACCCTCGACCGTTGTAAACTAATTCTCAATGATTAAAATGGTAGAAAAACTCATAAAAAAGCATTATTCTGGTTTTTCTAACAAGTTTTCCATCAGAATATCAAATAATAGCGCATTTTTTAAAAGTAAAATATGATCTTGAGCGGAACCATCTTTGATCTTGAGCGGAACTACTAGCTTCCGAAAAAAACCGCTAGGTGCGCTGCCTTTTGCCTAATGTCTCACACGCAGTTTTTACCCCTGAACGTATGCAGCACATTTGTATATTTCTTATTCTATCAGCTTTAGGGAAAGAAAAAATGTAAAATTAAGTTCGAATAGAACAAAAACTAATAAGTTGGTGTCACAGCGTACCAAACTAGGCACACAAAAAGTTTAATTTTTAGAGGTGTGAAATGTGTTTTTGAATCTTTCTTTCAGAGGGACGACGAGAAGGAGGAGAAAGGCTTTCATACATATTTTTTTGGCATAATTCGAGAACTAATGAAGCCAATAAAGTTAAGTCATTTTTCAGAATAAGAATCAATCTTCATTGCTATTACAATTCGTACTTTATGAAGTAACTTTCTTTTAAAGAGATTGTTTTAGATGTTCACATTCCAATTGAAAACGATATACTATCTAATAAACAAAAATTCAAATTGTTTTTTTATACACATTCTTTTAGTTTTACAAAGTGTAGCAAAGCACACCGGGTTAGCTTTTTTTATAATACTTCACGATTCAATTGGTGGCCTGGTATTGAAAACCTATCCGATTTCCTTGTGTTTGACCTTACACTTGAGCTCGAACTGGAAATTGGTTTGAGAAATAATTGTTTTATCAATTAAGATAAATAATTAAAGTTTCAATAAATTTTTAATATCAATAAATGTTAACGTGATTCATAAGAAACTGGAATTTATTATGAACTTTATTCTTTAATAAGTTGCTTACAGGAAGGTTGCCGAAATCACAGAAAAATCTGTTATTTCACAAAATTTTGAGGAAACTTTTATCACAGCATCTGTGTCACAGAGCACGATATTTTGAAATATTTACAGATTTCACAAATTTTTTTAGTTTCGAATGGATTTCAATAATTATAATTTTTTTTTTTTTTTTGGTCAATACAAAATTAAGGTTTCTCACTTTAAATTGGAAAAGTATGAAAAGATTTTCAACGTAAACTGATTTTTCCCAACTAATATATAAAAATGACCCAATTTAGCATGAATTTCTAATAAAATTGAAGGAATTAAGGGAATAAGGATTTTAAAAAAATAAGAGTTTTTTCTTAAAAACATTGATTAAGAACAATGTACAGTTTTTTTTCCAAATCTGTAGTCATCTGCTTTTGTATTACTAACTTTGTCATTACCTTCAAAAGTTGTTCGGGGCAGTATGATCTTAAACACGCACATTCAAAAAATCAGTCAAATGTACTAACGAATTTAATTTTTGAGATTAAAAAAACTAAAATTTGAGTTTAGAGAATCGATTTTTCTCAAAATAAGATACAGAGCATCAAAGGTAAAATAGGACTTTTTTTAAGCAAGAAATATATTTGAACGGATATTTTGAGAACAGCTTTGAAACGCTAAGTTTTTTTTCACGTAAAAACATTAATTTTTGAACTTAAAAATTTGCAAAGATGAAATTTAATCGAAGTTTTCACAGTCAAACAAGTATTAGGAATAAGAGCTATTAAAGATGTTGACAGAAGAAAATGGTTCCGCTCAAGATCATATTTTAGTTCCGCTCAAGATCAGCGTGGTTCCGCTCAAGATCAGAATTCTTACTTCAGTAAAACAGCTCTAAAATTATTAGGATTTACTCCAAAATATTCTAAAAATCATCATTAGAAAGCAGAAACCAAGATCTATCCGCTGAACTGAAATTTTTTTTGTTCGGATATAAACCAAAGCCATACCGCTTGATCAACTGTTCCGAGTTGCGTCGAATTGAGCCAATTAGTTCCGCTCAAGATCATTTACCCTAATTAAAAAAATCATTAAAACCCTACTTCCTAAATAAGCATTCTGTAAATCTTCGTTAAAAGTTAAGAAATTTCAACTCTAATTATCCTTTTCTCATTCTTTAAGCGCATGCAAACTTTTTCCCGTGACCTAAATAGCGATGTTCTTTAAATTTATTCCAATAATTAGAACCCTTGCAAAACTTCGACCACCAAAACAAACTTGTCCTGTTCTAACCCTTTCTCGTGTTTGTTCTTTTGCAGGTAATAATGTCGTACACCAGACTACAGTAGAGTACAGTTAATGGGTAAAGCTGAACTGAGCTGAACTAAACAATCCGGCTGGAAGGAAAGACCCCATTCATGACATCGACTCGAGCGAGGTAGACATACATTCCTATCAGCAGAAAAGGTAAAATTATCCGTTCTCTAGCAAGTGAAGACAGTTACTCTAAAAAGGCAGGACAACTTGCTAAGGACTTTCGTTGTCGTAGTCGTCGTCTTCAGTTAGTTGGTTAGTTGGTGAAAATCATGCTTATTGCTCAATCACAAGTGTACCAAGTCTGACTACCTTCGAAGTTGGTCCTTTGCTGAGATGTTTGGATTTGGAAAACTGGAAGAGCGCGTTTAGACAGGTGTCATCAAGTACCCAACTCCTTTCGCTTTTCTTGCTGGAGCCATACCTAGCTGCCAATTTAGTTAGCAGGTCTCCCAGAACCTCAAGATGGGGTAAAGTTTTCCTGGGAAATGAAATTGTGTTTCGCAGCTAGGAGTGTTTGGTTATTGTAATTGTTAAAGTTTTCCGCAGTCGAGGTGCCGTTCCAGATTTTCCCGACTCATTTTGAGCTCAAACGAGCCCCAAATGCTTCTGGGAAGAGTTGAGCCAGTAAAGTTTGGGCCAAGTTCTGCGATTAGATAGACCTCAGCTTTGAGTTTTATTTCCCTCCGTTTGACGCTGCATTATCTATATTTCACATGGAAACGGAGTTTATCTGACTAGAAAGTTTTGAATTCGAGAAAACAAAAAAAAAGTCCTGCAGCCTCTCTTAATTGAATATTAACGCAATCGTTCTGAAAGCTGTAAGGTTTAGTCAAAGTGAGAGAGAGCTCCCCAACAATAGCAAAAGTACCTACTGTTGCAAACAAATTTCTTTGATCAAAATCTTTCTTCCCACTTTTGGAAGACTTTCATCCGGTAGCGGTCCATTTCTCTGACAGAAGGTGCTGTGTACTTTTGATTAATATTTAAAATTCAATTTGAATCGAAATTTCGACCAGACTCTGTATGGAGAAACAATTCCCAAAAGCAAACATTTCAAAAGTGCTGTTCCCTGAAAAAAGGAAGAATAAAAACCGAAATCGAATAAACTCCAGACCAGAAACGAAAGTCCATTCGGAATGTTTCGGATTCTTCCCCCCGAGAAGAAATCGGTTCTCTTTCCTTACTTATTTGACATTCTTTCTTTTCAGCACACCATAGAAGCCTGCTTTGGAAATTGTTGAAGGCCATTCATTTTGGACGAAGGCAAAGAATACACTTTGCCATTCCATTTGAAGTCCATTTTTCACAGGTCATAATTATTAATTAGATTTGGTGGCCGGACGGACGGACTTTTTGCTACCTACAAATGACGAATGATATCGAGAGGCCGAGGGTTTGAATTATGAAATTCTACAACACTCAGTTTGCTTTTGCTTTTGACAACTCCGCGCTGCCTGACAAGAAGAGTTTGATTATTAACGAGCTCGTTAAAATTTCACGATTATTTGTGCTCGGGAATGAATGGTGGCAGCCAGAGTCCATTCATCAAGTATGAATAGTAACGAATTTTCCAGGGAATAAAAGGGATTTATGTGATCAGCGTAAACCATGGCAGATGACATAATCTAAACTCGGAGCTTTAAATTTTTAGAACTAAGAACTAAGACATCAGAGCTCAAAATTCAGAAATAAAACCACTGAACTAAGAATTTTGAGTACAAAGCTTGTAACTCAGAACTCAAAACTCAAAACTCAAACTCGACACTCAAACCTCAAAACTCAAAACTCAAACTCAAAACTCAAAACTCAAAACTCAAAACTCAAAACTCAAAACTCAAAACTCAAAACTCAAAACTCAAAACTCAAAACTCAAAACTCAAAACTCAAAACTCAAAACTCAAAACTCAAAACTCAAAACTCAAACCTCAAAACTCAAACCTCAAAACTCAAAACTCAAAACTCAAAACTCAAAACTCAAAACTCAAAACTCAAAACTCAAAACTCAAAACTCAAAACTCAAAACTCAAAACTCAAAACTCAAAACTCAAAACTCAAAACTCAAAACTCAAAACTCAAAACTCAAAACTCAAAACTCAAAACTCAAAACTCAAAACTCAAAACTCAAAACTCAAAACTCAAAACTCAAAACTCAAAACTCAAAACTCAAAACTCAAAACTCAAAACTCAAAACTCAAAACTCAAAACTCAAAACTCAAAACTCAAAACTCAAAACTCAAAACTCAAAACTCAAAACTCAAAACTCAAAACTCAAAACTCAAAACTCAAAACTCAAAACTCAAAACTCAAAACTCAAAACTCAAAACTCAAAACTCAAAACTCAAAACTCAAAACTCAAAACTCAAAACTCAAAACTCAAAACTCAAAACTCAAAACTCAAAACTCAAAACTCAAAACTCAAAACTCAAAACTCAAAACTCAAAACTCAAAACTCAAAACTCAAAACTCAAAACTCAAAACTCTAAACTCAAAACTCAAAACTCAAAACTCTAAACTCAAAACTCAAAACTCAAAACTCAAAACCCAAGACTCAAAACTCAAAACTCAAAACTTAAGACTCAAAACTCAAAACTCAAAACGCAAAATTCAAAACTCAAAACTCAAAACTCAAAACTCGAAACTCGAAACTCGAAACTCAAAACTCAAAACTCAAAACATAAAACTCAAAACTCAAAACTCAAAACTCGAAAATCAAAACTCAAAACTCAAAACTCAAAACTCAAAACTCAAAACTCAAAACTCAAAACTCAAAACTCAAAACTCAAAACTCAAAACTCAAAACTCAAAACTCAAAACTCAAAACTCAAAACTCAAAACTCAAAACTCAAAACTCAAAACTCAAAACTCAAAACTCAAAACTCAAAACTCAAAACTCAAAACTCAAAACTCAAAATGTAGAACTCAAAACTCAAAATAAAGAACTCAGACCTCAGAACCACGAACTCAAAACTAAGAACTTAGAATTCAGAACTTAACAATCAAACATCAGAACTCAAAACTCAAAACTCAAAACTCAAAACTCAAAATGTAGAGCTCAGAACTCAGGACTCAGAACTCGCAACCCAGAACTAAGAACTCAGAACCAAGAACTCAGAACTCAGAACTCAGAACTCAACTCAAAACTCAGAAATCAGAAATCAGAAATCAGAAATCAGAACTCAGAATTCAGAAATTAGAACTCAGAACTCAGAACGTAAAACTCAGAACTCAGAACTCAGAACTCAGAACTCAAAACTCAGACCTCAGACTTCAGCACTCAGAACTAAGAACTCAGAACTCAGAACTCAAAACTCAGAACTCAGAACTTAGTACTTTAAATTCAGAACTCATAGCTCAGAACCCAGAAAACAGAACTCAGAACTCAGAATTCAGATCCAGAATACAGAGTTCAGGATTCAGAACTCAAAACTCAGAATTCAGAACTCAGAACTCAAAACTCAGAATTCAGAACTCAGAATTCAAAATTCAAAACTCAGAAATCGAAACTCAAACCTCATAACTCAGAACTCCGAACTCAGGAATCAGAACTCAGTATTTAGAACTCAAAACGTAGAACTCAGAACGTAGAACTCAGAACTCAGAACTCAAAACTCAGAACGTTGAACTCAGAATTAAGAACTCAGAACTTTCAACTCAGAACTCAGAACTCAGAACTTAGAGCTCAAAACTTAGAACTCAGAACTCAGAACTAAGAACCCAGAACTCAAAACTCAGAATTCATAATTCAGAACTTGTAATTCAGAACTCAGAACTCAGAACGTAGAACATAGAACTCAGAATTCAGAACTCAGAACTCAGAACTCTTTTTTGAAGGGATTTTTAACGGCTATCAGTCTCGGATTTTTAAGTAAAAACGATTGTTTTTTACTTAAATAAACAGTCGTTTTTACTTTTAAATCCGAGACTGATAGCCGTTTAAAATCCCTAAAAATCAACCAAATTAGTCGTTCCATTCATAAAGAACTCAGATCTCAGAATTCTGAACTCAGAACTCAAAACTCAGAACTCAGTACTCAAAATTCAGACTCAGAGCTCAAAACCCAAAACTCAGAACCCAGAATTCAGATCCAGAATTCAGAATTCTGAATTCAGAACTCAGAATTCAAGACTCAGAATTCAAAACTCAGAATTCAAAATTCAGAACTCAGAACTTGAATCTCAAAACTCAAAACTCAGTACTCAGAATTCAGCACTCGAAACTCATAATTTAGAACTTTGAGCTTAAAACTCAGAACTCAGAACTCATCATTTAGAACTCAAAAGGTAGAAATTATAAATTTTATCTATAAATTAAAGAAAAATAACTAAGGGTTCAGAGCAGGGAGCTCGTTACACAGAATTCAGAACGCATAACTCAAAGTGCAACATTTTTAGAGCTCAAACCTCAGAATTCAGATCTCAAAACTCATAAATAAAAACTCAGAACTCATGTCTTAGAACTCAGAACACTGAATTCAGAACTATGAACAGAAAACCAAGAACCAAGATTTCTGCGCCCAGGACCAAGAACCCAGAACTCAAAACTAAGAACTCGAAACTCAATATTCAGAAATTGAAAACTCAAAACTTTAAATTCTAACTTCAAAAGCAGAACTCAGTACTCAGAGCTCAGAAATTAGAGCATAGAACTCAGTACACAGACATCAGAACTAAGATCGTAGAACTCATAACTCTGAACTCCAATCTCTGCACTTTGTACTTTGAACTATGAACTTTAACTCTGAGCTCAGAACTCAAAACTCAGTATTCAGTACGTATATCTCGAAACTGACAATTCAGATTTCTGAACACGGAATTATGGATTTTGAACCCAGAACTCAGAACTCTGAACTTCGATCTTGGAACTCAGAAACCAGTACAGAGATTTTCACTAGTACTGAGAATTCAGAGCTAAGAACTCAGAAGTCAGAACTAAAAACTCAGGAATGAAATTTCGTGACCTTCAGCCCAAAGCTCAAACCTCAGAATTCAAAACTCGGAACTCGGAACTCGGAACTGAGGACTTGGGTTTTCGAATTCAGAGCCAAAAACTTGAAAGTTATAACTCCGAATTTAGAAATTTTAACTGAGAACTCAGGTTTAAAAACTTCGAACTCAGAGCCATGCGGTCTGAAACAATCATTGGAAAGTCAGAACTCAGGCAAAAGATTTTGGAACTTGGAAGTCCTAACTGAGAAATTAAAACATCGAACTCAGAGTTTGGAATTGGGATTGTCAAATTCAAAATCATCTTCTCAGACCTCAGAACATAGAGCTCAGAACTCAAATCTTAGAACTCAAAACTCAGAAATCCACAAACCAGAACACAGAGCTCAAACTTCCGAAGTCAGAATTAATATCCCATGATTTAGAACCATAGACTCTGATGCCATTATCGGAAAGTCTGAACTCAAGACACAAATGACAGAATTCACATCTCATAACTCAGAGCTCGTTATTTTGATTTCGGAGCTCGTTTCTTTGTTCTCAGAACTCAGAACTTAGACACCGAACGTAGATCTCGGAAATCAGAATAAAGAAATTAAAAATCAGCTCTCAAAACTTTGAACTTAGAACCCAAAATTTAAAATTTCTCAGCACAGAATCTAGATTTAAGAACTCGGAGCTCATAAAGCGACAAACAAGACAAGGAAAGTCGAGTTTAGAACATGAACTTTGGAACTCTGGCCTGAGTTCTCATTACTCAGAATTTATAACTTAGATCTTAGAACGCAGCTCTCAGATTTCAGCACAACTAAGAAAGTTCTTCCTTTGCTCAAAAATTGTATGCTTTAAGCTTTTTCATAGCCTTTGGTTTGTTTAATACAACCTTTAAGCTCGCACATCTTTCCAAATCGACTGCCTCTGCCATATTTATTACGTCAACGACCTGTTCGAAATTTTCTAAACAGCACCATTATGCGGAAAGCCGAAGAAACCCCGCAAGGAAGCACCAATTTCGGAAATTTTAACTTAATTAAAATCCATCGATCGACATCCTCTGTTCGGCATTTAGCTTCAATCAGTCACCCCTCCCTTCCCGTTTTGAAAAATATCGTTTCTGATGGTGGTGAGACTCTGTCTCAGTTTTATCGGGAAACTTTTCGCTTTATTTAAAAAAAGAAACCGGTAAAAAAAAACTTCTCGCGCTTGATCCCAGAGCATCTAGGAAGCGCCTAGAAGTGAAAATTATTGTGAATCGAGCGCACAAAGCAACAAGAAAAAAAAACGGGGCCGCTAAATCATCTAACCAGAAACTCGGGACCGGGTTCCGTAGCCGATAATGAGCAAAAACGGCGCCGCCTAATACGCTGAAGCTTTGTTGAGCAGAATTTTTCGGGCAAAGATTTTCTCAACTGCTGCCGGAGATGAAACGGAAACAGGATCCGCGGCTCACCTGGCTCGGCAGCCGGGAACAAATAACGGTTGAGCAAAAATTTCCGCAAATTTAATTAAAATAGCTGATTAATTCAAAAGTTTTCCCCGCGTACGCGGGGAAGTTTGGCTGGGCGAGGGTTGGGGGTTAAACCGTCCTAAAATTTCCAATATTGGTTACAACCATTAACAGCGATAGCAACAGCATCATCACCGTCGTAAGAATCATTACCGTTGTCGAAAAGCACGACGTTTTTAAGACGGTTAAATATTTGCTTATATATGATTTTGAGGTTGTTTTTTTTTTAGCAAAATTCGTTCCACTAATCAAAAGGATATTCTGTAAATAGCAATCAGTTTTTCAAAATAAAAAAAAACATTGTACCCTAAGCTTAATTTAGTCTCAATCAGAAGATAAAAAACCGAGATCTTAGAGCTCAGAAAAAAAATCTAAGGCTGAGGCTCAGTCTGGATTTGGGACTGAGAATTGAGAGCTCAAGAAGCTTAACACAGGACTTCGATCTCAGAATTCACAACACAACGTTCTGATTTCAGAGGGTTATGTACCCGAATATCAGATCCAGATATACTCAGATCAGATCAGATATGCTCAGATTTCAATTGCCAATGCAAAGAACTTAGTTCTGAAAATTTAGAACTCTAGTATTAAAATAAAGATGAATTTGGGACTCCGAACTCTGAGTATGGATTACAAATTCTGAACTCTGAACTCTAAACTCAGAAAGAACTCAAAACTCTGAACTCTGAACTCTGAACATTGAGTTCTTGACTCTGAACGCTGAAGTCAAAACTCCCAACTCTATGTATGAACTCTGAACTCTGAATTCTGAGCGCTGAACTGTTAATTCTAAATTCTGAACTCTGAACTCTGTACTCTGAACTCTGAGCTCTGAACTCTGAACTCTGAACTCTGAACTCTGAACTCTAAACTCTAAACTCTAAACTCTAAACTCTAAACTCTAAACTCTAAACTCTAAACTCTAAACTCTAAACTCTAAACTCTAAACTCTAAACTCTAAACTCTAAACTCTAAATTCTAAACTCTAAACTCTAAACTCCAAATTCTAAACTCTAAACTCTAAACTCTAAACTCTGTACTCTGAACTCTGATCTCTGAACTCTGATCTCTGAACTCTGAGCTCTGAACTCTGAACTCTGAATTCTGGAATCTAATTTCTGAGCTCTGAATTCAAAATTCAGAACCTTGTGCTCTGAACTCTGGAATCAGAGCTAAGACCTCAAAACACTGAATTTTGCACTTGAACTCAGAACTCAGAACTCTGAACTCTGAGCTCTGAATTCTGAACTCTGAATTCTGAACTCTGAAATCTGAACTCTGAACTCTTCATTCTCAACTTTAAGCTCCGAACACTTAACTTTGAACTCTGAACTCTGAACTCTGAGCTCTGAATTCTGAAATCTGAACTCTAAACTTTAAACTCTAAACCCTCAACTTTGAAATCATAACTCTGAACTCTGAACTCTGAATTTTAAACTCTGAGCTCTGTGCTCTGAACTCTGAGCTTTGAACTCAAAATTCTGAACTCTGAACTCTGAACTCTGATACAGAGCTAAGAACTCAAGAACTGAATTCTGCACTTGAACTCAGAGCTCTGAACTCTGAACTTTAAACTCTGAACTCTAAACTAATAGCTTTGAACTCTGAACTTTGAACGCTGAACTCTGAACTCTGAACTCTGAACTCTGAACTCTGAGCTCTGAACTCTGAAATCTGGACTCTAAACTCTGAACTTTACACTCTAAACTCTAAACAATGAGCTCTGAACTCTGAACTCTGAACTCTGAACTTTAAACTCTGAGCTATGAACTCAAAACTTTGAACTTTGAACTCTGATTTCTGAGCTCAAAACATTCAACTTTGAACTCTGATTTCTGAACTCAAAATTCTGAAATCTGAGATCTGAACTCTGGAATCAGAGCTGAGAATTTAAAACTCTGAATTCTGCACTT
Source organism: Uranotaenia lowii (assembly GCF_029784155.1). NCBI lineage: Eukaryota > Metazoa > Arthropoda > Insecta > Diptera > Culicidae > Uranotaenia > Uranotaenia lowii. The sequence continues at coordinate 101,886,550 of NC_073693.1, read as the reverse complement.
CAACTCAGAGCTCTGAACTCTGGACACTGAACTCTGAACTCTGAACTCTGAACTCTGAACTCTTCACTCTGAACTCTGAACTTTTAACTATGAGCTCTGAACTCTGAACTCTGAACTCTGAACTCTGAGCGCTGAACTCTCAATTCTGAACTCCGAACTGAGAACTCTGATCTCCGAACTCTAAACTCTAAACTCTAAACTCTGAACGCTGAACTCTGAACTCTGAACTCTGAACTCTGAGCGCTGAACTCTGAACTCTGAGCGCTGAACTCTGAACTCAGAAGTCTGAATTCTGAACTCTTAACTCTAAAGTCTGAACTCTGTACAATGAACTTTGAACTCTGAGCTCTGATCTCTGAACTCTGGAATCTGAACTCTGGGCTCTGAACTCTGAACTCTGTAGTCTGAACTCTGTACTATGAACTTTGAACTCTGAGCTCTGAACTCTGAACTCTGGAATCTAAACTCTGGGCTCTGAACTCAAAATTCTCAACTCTGAGCTCTGAACTCTGAACTCAGAGCAAAGAATTGAAAACTCTGAATTCTGCTCTGAGTTCCGAACTCTGAACTCTGAACCCTGAACTTTAAACTCTGAACTCTATACTATGAGCTCTGAACTCTGAATTCTGAAGTCTGAACTCTAAACTCTGAAGTCTGGACTCTGAACTCTGAACTTTAAACTCTAAACTCTAAACTATGAGCTCTGAACTCTGAACTTTGATTTCTTAACTCTGAACTCTGGACTCTGTACTCTAAGCTCTCAAACTTTGAACTCTGAACTCTGAAATCTAAACTCTGAGCTCTGAACTCAAAATTATGAACTATGAGCTCTGAACTCTGAAATATGAGCTTAAAACTCAAAACATTGAATTCTGCACTTGAACTCAGAGCTATGAACTCTGAACTCTGAATTCTGAACTCTGAATTCTGAACTCTGAGCTCTGAACTCTAAGCTCTGAACTCAAAATTCTGAACTATGAGCTCTGAACTCTGAAATCAGAGCTAAGAACTCTGAACTCTGGATTCTGCACTTGAACTCAGAGCTATGAACTCTGAACTCTGAATTCTGAACTCTGAACTCTGAACTCTGAACTCAGAACTCTGAACTCTGAACTTTGAACTCTGAACTCTGAACCCTGAACTCTGAAGTCTGGACTCTGAACTCTGAACTTTGAACTCTAAACTCTGAACTCTGAACTCTGAACTTTGAACTCTAAACTCTAAACTATGAACTCTGAAATTTGAACTCTGATCTCTGAACTTTGAACTTAGAACTCCGTACTTTGAGCTCTGAACTCTGAACTCTGAACTCAGAACTCTGAACTCTGAACTCTGAACTCTGAACTCTGAACTCTAAACTATGAACTCTGAAATTTGAACTCTGAACTCTGAACTTTGAACTTAGAACTCTGTACTTTGAGCTCTGAACTCTGAACTCTGAACTTTGAACTCTGAAATTTGAAGTCTGAGCTGTGAACTCTGAACTCTGAGATCTGAACTCAAAATTCTGAACTCTGTGCTCTGAACTCTGAACTCTGCACTTGAACTCAGAGCTCTGAACTCTGAGCTCTGCACTCTGAACCCTGAATTTTAAACTCTAATCCATATACTATGAGCACTGAACTCTGATTTCTGAACACTGAACTCTGAACTCTGAAGTCTGGACTCTGAACTCTGAACTTTAAATTCTAAACTTCAAACTATGAGCTCTGAATATTGAACTCTGAACTCGGAACTCTGAACGCTAAACTCTGAACTCTGAACTCTGAATTCTGAACTCTGAACTCTGGACTCAGAACTCTAAACTTTGTACTCTAAGCTCTCAAACTTTGAATTCTGAACTCTGAACTCTGGAATCTGAACTACGAGCTCGGAACTCAAAATTCTGATCTCTGAGCTCTGAACTCTGAAATCAAAGCTAAGAACTCAAAACTCTGGAATCTGCACTTGAACTCAGAGCTATGAACTCTGAACTCTGAATTCTGAACTCTGAACTCTGAACTCTGAACTCTGGGCTCTGATCTCTGAAACCAGAGCTATGAACTCAAAACTCTAAATTTTTCACTTTAATTCAGAGCTTTGAACTCTCAACTCTCAACTATGAACTCTGAAAACTGAACTTTCAACTATGAACTCTGAACTCTGAACTCTGAACTCTGAACTCTGAACTTTGAACTCTGAACTCTGAACTGTGAACTCTGAGCTCTGAACTCTGAACTTTGAACTCTGAACTCCGAACTCTGATCTCTGATCATTGAACTCTGAACTTTGAATTCTGAACTTTGACTTTGAACTCTGAACTGTAAATTTGAACTCTGAATTCTGAATTCTGAACTGTGAATTATGAACTCTAAACTTTGAACTCTGAATTCTGAAGTCTGAACTCTGAACTTGAATCTTTTTACTCTTGAGTCGGAAGTCAGAACTGTGAACTCTAAACTCGGAACAAAGAACTCCAAACACTGAAGTCAGAAGTCTGAACTCTGAACTCTGAAACCTGGACCCTGAACTCTGAAATTTGAACTTTCTTACTTTGAATTCGGAACTCTGAAGTCTGTCAGCCTGTATAAAGTTTGTAATTGAACCTTCGACCAGATTATATTCATCAATGAGACTTTCCAGCTGAACTTATCTTGTTCGATTTGTTTGTTCGAGTTGCAGTTTGGCTGCTTTCACTTCAAGGACCTTAATCTTGAAGACCTCCACTTTCTGAAGTTCTTCGGGTTGAAAGCCTTAAGTTTGATACCCATATGTTTCTGTAGACAACCCCTTAACCAGAACTTCTTCAGAAACGAAACTTTCAGTTTAAAGACTATCGGCCTGATAACCAACAGTTTTGAAATTATTTAATTTAAAGACCTTTAGCCTTCAAATCATGGATTTTAAGATTCTCTAAGGTTTAGATACTTCAGGTTTAAAGTCCATCAGTCTGTAAACCTTCGTCAGAACGATCTTTGACCAGAATACATCCCGCAAAACGTTCAGCTTATTGTGGGGGTCCGTGAAGCCTTCATCTTGGAGACTTTCGGTTTGAAAACCTGTAGTTTGCAAGGCATTGATCACCAAGATTTGAAACAGTTTCAGTCTGAAAATCTTCAGCTTGAAGGCCCTCAGCTTGTAGATCGTTGACTTCTGGATAGTCAGGCTGACGATTTCCTTACTTTTTTTGGTCAAATTCTGTCCTGATGACTTTTGGTGGGAAAAACTGTGGCTTGAAGTTGTTCAATTCAAAGACTTTTATCCTAGAATCGTTTCCGTTGAAGATCGCCTTCCTGCAGAGTTTTGTTGTCTGGGTCTTTTCCTAACAGCTTTCCTGTCAAGAAATTGCTACGTGAAGCCCTTTATTCTGAAGATCTTTGGTATAAAAACCTATGTTTCCATTGGAAATTCTTCGATTATAAGACGTTTAATTTGAAAAACCTAACGACTTTTAGGTTTAAGATTTTCTTTTCCAAATACCTTTGTTGAGGAGACCTTCGTCTTGATGTCTCTTATCTCAAAAATTTTAACCTGCGGACCCTTATTTGAAATTCCAATAGATCTTATAGATCCTTAAAGATCTTTTGAATCCTCAAAGATCTAAAACCTTAAAACTCCTCATTTTCAGCCTGAACAGCTTCAGACCTGTGATCTAGTTAGCATTGAGATGAAGATGTTTTTCTTTAAAACTTCCTTTTTTTGCGAAATATGTTTTTGACGGTCGCCATAGAAGAATATTTCAAATATTCTAGACAACATCCAAACATCTATAAAACTGGAAGTCTAAACTGTTTTGAATTTTGATGCTGCATTTTTTTCGAAATAAACTTCACAGTTTTTCCGTAATGGTTATCGTTTGTCTCTATTGAAATACTCGTTTTGTTCAACTCAGTTCTTCCACATGAACCTGATCTCTGCTCGGGATTCAGATTAATCATGGAATGGCAACTTCGGAATTTCATTCTTTTTATACGTAACAGATATTAGCTCCCAAAACAGATCTGTTGTGCATTTGACCTCAGCCCGCGTAGTTGTCAGAAAAGTGTTCATCTCCGCACAACATTGTCTAGTACCTATCTCGTGATTTATTGAGTACAAATCGAAACCAAAGCCTCTCTATGTTGCGCAATAAACCACTTTCAATTCTTTTCCGGGGTGCCTGTCCGAAGAAGAGTGATAAAAACTGGAAAGACACGCGGCTGGGATGATAAATGGACCACAGAAGGCAAAAGTGACTGAAGAATCCAGCCAGAGAGCCAGCCAGCTGGGTGCCATCACAGGATTGTTCCCGAAGAAAACTTCCAGAAAACCGTACAAAACAAATCCTCACCACTGGGGAATCGTTTGCATTTCATTCCCAATGTTTTTTACAAATTTGTTTCCGTTCTGATCTTTTGTTTTTTATTGTCTTCCAAGTGAAGAAGAGCTCTCGACAGCTCAACCCCCTCAAGTTTTTTGAATGAATCAAGCCGGACAAGGATGATCCAACAAAAAAGCAACAATCCATCATCAAGTATCATCATCATCTTCAACGTCATTGGTGAATAAAACTGAACGAACGGCTTAATCCATTGGCAAAGGCGATACAGAGGAGAGATAACAAAAAAAAATTGACGGAAACTATGAAAAGTCGTGGGATGCGAATTTAAATAACTGAACTGTCTTGGGGTTTGAAAAATCACTTAACGATTTAAAACCTTTGTTTGAATAAAAGGAACAAACGCTGCTATTTAATTGCCCTACAAAAACTTAGGAAAATGAGATGAAAATTTAAAGTTATAAAAATGTTTACTTGTAAACAATCTCCAAAGTTTAGCCAAGAATCCAAATGATGAATAAAAAAAAGATGATAACAAGAGTTCATTTTTTTCTGAAGAACTGAATCAAATACTAAAAATTCTTGAACAAAATCTTTCGAGCTGACAGTCTGCAAAGACGTAATAAATTCATTTAATGTACTGAGGAAGAACTTTCATGATTTGTTTTCGTTTAAAGAAACAAGCCCAAACGAGGGCTATTTCAGTCTATTTAGAGAAAAATTTCACCCAACAAAAAAAAAAGAACAACCACTCTCAAAACAAATTTGAACCACCCCCGCCAGTTCCGGGACCTGGGCTCGATTCCCCCGATGATGGCCGCCGGAAAACGTGCGTAAGCTAATAATGGAGTCGGAAGATTTTTCCCGGGTCCGGTGAAGAAACCGAGAGTCTCTGGCAAAAACAACAGCAAGCAATGGTCCTGCGGGTAAAATATATCATACACATAACTTCGCGAAGATTGCTGCCAGGGTACGGAATGGGTTTCTCAAGAATTTTTCTGCCCAGGTTTTTTTTTCCTCTCTGGAGCCGGATTTTCCGGAAGAAAAATGAAAAAAACCCATTTCAGTTCATCTCAAAAATGCCGATGGCAGTGGGATTTGGACGGAGCCAAACGGGGGAAAAAATAAATGGAACTGGATCTGATATGGTCCTGTCAGGTATTTTAAGGATTTTTTTTTGTTTTCGCCTGACTGAGATGATCAAAAAGGGTCATTTGGATTTGACTTGAGCTGAAAGTGGCTGCCGTGGCATGTCTTGTTTTTTTTTTTCACTTTTTCCCTTAAAAGGATGACGAAAGATTGTACAGCTTAAAAAAAGTGAAGTAAAATCAGTAAGTTTCAATTTTCAGTTAGATATTTTTTTTAAAATCACTGTCGAAATCAATTGGCAACAGAGTTCATAAAAATTCGCTACTTTAGAAACATCCCAAGCATTTCTTCGGAAATAATCGTTCCCCATTCGACGATGATGTTTTACGAAAAAGTATCAAGAAGCGTGATTTTTCGGTCGGTTGAAATATCCCAACATTCCGAGCCCGTCGAAGACGACGTTGGGCGCTTCTAGAGAATTTTTAATTTTTTTTTTTTATTATTATTTCAAGGGTCACCCCATCGGAAAATCCTTCTTGGAAGACGCTCGGTAGAACAATTTTGTTCCGCTTTTTTTTTGGATTGTTCTGCTATCCGGGGGCCTGAAGAGAAGTTTTCAATCTAAAATGGACGGATTTGATTTTTTTAAGAGAAAAAATTAACAAACTTATACGAGAATATTTATTGATATTTTGAACACAAATCTCATTTATTGTATAATTTTAAGAATGTGAATAAAACTATGACAAAATGTTTTAGAATAGTAACAGTCGATCTCTAAGTTATGAAAATTAAAAAAAAACATGATCTTTATTGATTGACCCATATTTCTAATGTAAAATCGGGCGCTAAATCTGAAAATGAAATTAAAAAAAATCGCAGAAGAACAATTTTTGAGTTGTTCTTCAAATATGAAATTTATGGAAAATAAAAAAAGGGCATGCACTCAATCTATGACTGCATACCATTGATTTGATTTATTTTTGCATTTTGAAAGTTGCTAAATTTGTATCCAAGGGTGACAGTGAGGCCTCGTTTGCATGATCAGTAAACGCAGCAGTTATTCCGAACCGAAAAGAAACCAAGCTTTGTATCTCTTTGTCGACCTACTGATTCCAGGTTTTTCCTTAACTCTTTCCTTCCCATATGGTAGCACAGGTGATCCACAACTTTGCACAGCTCGAATCCACAACTTTGCACAGAAACGTTTTATGAATACTCATGAGAATCATTCCATCAAAAAAAAAAAATCCTTTCAGAATAGTTATTTAACCTGTTTAAATGATCACATGTCTCAAAATATTTTAAAATGTTCGTGATTTTTTTTTTTCGAAAAACGTCATGTCAAGTTTTGCTTACGCAAAGTGTTATAGTGGCCATTTTTCAAGCCAAAAATGAAAAATTTCAAAAACTTCAATATTTTACAATCCAGGATCGTTTTAGTTTGTGTTCAACGAGATGAATGAATTCTACGTTTTTTGAAATTATTTCTTGTTTTTCATTTGCACCCTATGTGTTGTTATGTTCCCAATAAAGCATATATGATCCACCTTAAAACCCAAATTTATCAAATGGACCATTAAAGTAGCCTAAAGTTATGCATCTTTCATTCTAGAACTTTGGTTGTGGATCAATATTTTATTTTAAAAACGTAAAAAACTTTGTGGAAAGGAAAGGGTTAATCGTACGACCTTTGAATTACCGAAATAATTGTTTTCTTTAATGTTCGATCCACCGGGGTGGTAAATCCGTTTTACGGATTGCATTCCAAGGCACGGCGAGCCACCGCGTCACCCCAGTTTGCTACTCTGGGTCCATGAGTGCAATTAGACGACTCTAGATACTTATCCCCTACGCCATAAAGTGCACCTGGGACCTGTGGCTTTAATTCCATGGGAAACCAAGTCCGCGCTTCTGCGATCATCGGCTTAAACGGTTTCAAGTCAAAACCCCAGCATATACAGTACCGTTCGTAATTGTATAGAAATTGGAAGCAAGCGCACTGTCACTTCGACTTTGAACTTCCATAACTTTGTACTCTGATGATATTTTTTGATCAAATTTTTTGCGTTAGATAGATCAAATATCACACTATTATAACACAAAATTTGAGCTTTCTGAAGTTTGTGTGGCCTGAGAAACAGTAGTTCTACGAAAATCGGACTTTTTGGACTTTTCTCATTAAAACTGCAATATCTCTGAAACTACGCTACATTTTTTATTGAAATTTTGCACAGTGATTGTTAAAATATGAAACTAGCATGTCTAAAGTTTTCGAAAAGTTCTATCGGTGAGATCAAAAGTTACGCGAGGTGCAATATTTTAGGCATGAACATTGAAATGCGATTTCTATAGAATTTTGGACAATTCATGAGAACAATATCGTTTCCTCCACCAATCAGACAAAAAATGGCTGGAAAAAGCAATGAAGAAAAGAAAAAATGGAATATACGCCCGATTTTACATTAGCTTCATATTTCAACAATCGCTGTACAAAATTTCAATAAAAATGTAGCGTAGTTTCAGAGATATTGCAGTTTGAATAGAAAAGTCTTAAAAGTCCGATTTTCGTAGAATTACTGTTTCTCAGGCCACACAAACTCCAGAAAGCTCAAATTTCGTGATATAATAGTGTGGTAGTTGTATATCTAACGCAAAAAATTTGATCAAAAAATATCATCAGAGTAAAAAGTTATGGAAGTTCAAAGTCGAAGTGACAGTGCGCTTGCTTCTAATTTCTATACAATTACGAACGGTACTGTACGTATACCCTATCTCTAATTACGATAGATTAGACTAAGGACCTCTCCTCTAACGAATTGAGGCCCTGCTTTACTCTCAACTCGAAACACACTTGGTTACCACGACTATCGTGTGCTCTGCCAAGCCCACTACTAGAGACTCCGCTAGGTTTAGCTCGCGGCCCTCTCTTCTTTGCCCGTCCGTGTGCCTAACGAAAGCAGCTTTTCCAGGACTCACGCGCCGACGACGTGAAGTCACTCTATCCGAGAAATTCATCGATGCCACATTTTGATCGGTATTATCAGTGTATCTTATTCTCACCCATAAAAGTCTCAATATAACAGAAAGAGATACACTGATAATACCGATCAAAATGTGGCATCGTTTCCGAGAATATTACGAGGCGTGAACACTCTCTCCCATACGAGTTCGTCTTCGGAGAAGATATTGTCCTATCCCCGCAGTCTTCGTTGCACAGAGCGCGTTCCACTCAGATAATCCGCTGCAGTGGAGGTATCCTACACAGGGTTCGCAACGTACCTATCAGCTCGGCATACGCAGAAGGTATAGTCTTATCTTTGAATGCAAGGTTCCAACGCACTCTACTCAGATGTTCCCTACACCGGTCGCGGACTGGTGCTCGTTCTGTCGTGTTGGGTCGCGCAGGTTCGTTAGCCGCTGCACGATGCGAGCTTCTGCAGATTACCCTCCCAGCTCAAGGCTGCCGTTCCGTACCGCAAAATGGACGAGGTCACGCTTGTCAGGACCCTCCTTTTGCTGCAGTAGATCGCTGATTTATACGACATGGCTCGCGAGAGAACTACCGTTGCCTTTGCCGCTCATTTGCAGACTCGTGAAGCTCAGCCGATCGTCGATCACCACCCCTTAATCTCACGCTTGGACTCGATTGCGCAAGGTCCAACTGCAGTCGTCCCTGTTTGCGCTGATATCAGGTTTGGTCATATAGGTACTGCAGTTGGCGGTTAGGGAAGGAACACTTCACCACCCAACAGATATAAGCCGGGATCCTCATATGAATAAGCGCCGAAGCAAACGTTGTCCAACTGATGCTGTTAACCCACCAACCCACCGGAAGTGTACTATGTATGACGTGACCGGGATTCGATCTCATACCCCCTGGCTTAGAAGACTTGAATGCTATCCTCTACGCCAAGGGCGGCGGCTTTTTCGTTTCGGAAGATTTTAAAGTGTTTTTTTTGCTTTTTTATGTTTCTGGATGCTCATTTATGTTCTCAATTATGTGTGATATTCTGATCTAACCTGACTGAGTATCTGGCAACATTGCAGTGTAACCACAAACCTAAATTCAGTACTTTTGTTTTGTCGCGTGATGATGTTAACATTTGTACCGTGTTTACCATCATCCTGTCATGAGTAATTATCAACTCTTTTGCTCGTATTTGCGCATTGCACGGAACAAGTGGGAACCAAAACAAAGAGAGCCTTCCATCTGTACCGTTGAGCCGTCAACACGTAGGCCGGAGCATCGTATCGTTGCTGTGTACCTGCAGGAACATTTTTACATTATTTATTTTTTGCTTACCTGTTTTTCAATCAGCACTTTTCAGTGCTAAAATTATTTTCATTTTCTTTTATTCATATTTTCTCTTTTCTTTCCAGCATGGGGAAGTCATCGGCCGGCTCAAGGGCCGGTAGAAAACGGATTGCCGAACCTAATTCAGGTCCATCGCCCAAAAAAGTTGAAATTTCCAATTCATTCGATGTCCTTCATAACATCGGTGATGAGGAAATATTCATATTTAATTCTGATAAGAGTACTAAGAAACCTTCTTCTTCTTATACTCTTAAAAACGAAAAGATTCCACCAATAACGGTCACGATTCCCGACTTCAATGCCTTTCGAAAAGAAATCGTCACTTCCGTCAAGGATGTGAAGATTTCTTTTCAGATCGGTCGAAGGGGAACTGCTCGTATATTGGCGGAATCTTTTAATGATTTTCAAAAGGTTTTAAATTATTTGAATAATAAAAACCACCAATTTTTTACGTACGACACTAGAAGTGATCGTCCATTTAAAGTTGTACTTCGTGGTCTCACTGGCGATCAGACACCGGATGAGATCACAGCTGAATTAAATTCTTTGTTAGGTTTTTCTCCAATTCAAGTAATTCAAATGAGGAAAAGAACCAACACGAATAATACCAGTAGTGTTGGTTTTGCTCCTGAACTTTATTTGATCCATTTTAAAAAGGATCAGGTTAATAATTTGCAAATTCTTGAAAAGGCTCGTCTTATGTTTCATTGTCGAGTCAAATTCGAACCTTTTCGTAAATCTTCTACCAATTTTCTTCAAAATATTACGCAATGTCGTCGTTGTCAAGCTTTTTGTCATGGCACTAAAAATTGTAGAATGAATGCCAGATGCATGTTTTGCGGCTCATTCGATCATGAAAAATCTAAATGCCTTTTTGGTGGTGATAAGCCAAAAACAGATTTTTTTAAGTGTGCAAATTGCGCAGGTAATCATTCCTCGAATTCGCTAGACTGTCCCATCAGGGCAAAAATTATTGCTTCTAGGAAAAATCCCAAAGTTTCCAGAAAAGTTTCTTCTCCTCCTTCCTCTTTTTCGTCTTCACACGTCGGGCCGGCAAACAACCTGCCTGTTCGCAGTCAGCCTCGGCCTACATTGGAATCACGGCTGGGTAATACCCGAAGTGATTTTAATGTTACCTGGGCTGATTCTGCGCCACAGACTCGTTGTTTATCGTTCTCAGAGGTGGTTGAAAATGGGTTGCCTTCTTCAGGTTTAACTAATAAAAATGGGAAAAAACCAAGTCTCAACGTTCATGCGAAGGCTTGGGAAAATCCCCGAAATTCAAATACTTTTTCTTCTCCTTCCTTTTCTGATCCTAACAATTTTGTTGATTTGGGTGAGATTACTGAGGAAAAATTAAAATTTTTGCATCAAAATTTAATGGAAATGATGCAACTTATGTTGAAAGCAAATTCAATGTTTGAAGCTTTCCAAACTTCTTTTAATTATGCTAACAAAATTATTATGACTTTGCGATTCCCTCATGGATCCAAATAGATGTTTAAATATTATAAACTGGAACGCTAGATCTTTGCTGGCTAACCAAGATGAATTCTTTTTATTTTTGAAAACTCAAAACATACATATTGCTGCCATCACTGAAACTTTTTTAAAGCCAGACAATAACTTGAAAAGTAATGCTTTCTTTAAAATTTTACGAAATGATCGACTTGATCGACAAGGTGGGGGTGTAGCTATTGTCATCAATAGTCGTCTCAAATTTAGACTTCTTCCTTCTTTCAATACAAAAGTCTTAGAAACAATTGGAATTGAATTAGAAACTTCTATGGGGAAAATTATAATTGTTGCCGCATATTTGCCTTTCCAATGCAGCGGTGAACAGAAAAATTTTTTGAAGGGAGATTTACAAAAACTCACCAGAAATAAATCTAAATTTTTTATTATTGGTGACTTTAATGCAAAGCACCGATCTTGGAATAATATTTCATCAAATTCAAATGGGAATATTTTATTTAACGACTGCTCTGCAGGTTATTATACTGTTGAATATCCTAATGGGCATACTTGTTTTTCTTCAATTAGAAATCCCTCCACAATTGATTTGGTTCTAACGGATTTAGGCGAGCATTGTAGTCAATTAGTTACTCATGCGGACCTCGATTCAGACCACCTTCCAGTAACATTTTCTTTATCCCAAAGTCCCATTGAAAACCCTTTAAAATCAGCTTTTAACTTTCAAAAGGCTAACTGGGAGCGATATATGAATTTTATTGAACGTAATTTGAATGTAAACGTTCCACTTAATTCAATAGAAGATATTGATTTGGCTGTAGAAAATTTGACAATTTCAATAGTCAATGCTAAAGCCGCTTCAATACCTAAAGTTAAACATAAATTTAATCAACCTTTAATTGATGATGATCTTCAGTTTTTGATACGACTGAAAAACATTCGTCGACGCCAATATCAACGTACTAGGGATCCTTATTTGAAATTTATTTATTGCGACCTTCAAAAAGAGATCAAGCGTCGTTTAAATTTCATTCGTAATGAAAACTTTGCCAAAGCAGTAGAGGACATAAAACCCTACTCAAAGCCTTTTTGGAAATTAACTAAAATTCTGAAAAAGCCCCAGAAGCCAATTCCTACTTTGAAAGATGGGGATAAACTTCTTTTAACGAATGCAGAAAAAGCTAAAAAATTAGCCCAACAATTTGAGTCTGCTCATGATTTTAATTTAAACGTTGTAAGTCCAATTGATGCTCAAATTTCCCTTGAATTTGATGATATTCTTTCTAAACAAAATGTATTTGAAAGTTCTCATGAGACAAATATTGATGAACTTAAATTGATTTGCAAAAAATTTAAAAATATGAAAGCCCCAGGGGAAGATGGGATTTTCTATATTCTTATTAAAAAGTTGCCTGAAAGCACTTTAATTTTTTTAGTTAAAGTCTTCAATAAATGTTTTCACTTGGCTTATTTTCCAAATAAATGGAAAAATGCCAAAGTAACTCCAATTTTAAAACCTGGAAAAAATGCTTCAGAGCCTTCAAGTTATCGACCAATTAGTCTGCTCCCTTCTTTAAGTAAACTATTTGAGAGAGTTATTTTGAATAGAATGATGATTCACATTAATCAGAAATCTATTTTCCCTGATGAACAATTTGGTTTTCGTCATGGACATTCTACTACACATCAACTTTTGAGTGTAACTAATATGATTAACGCTAGCAAATCTGAAGGATATTCAACTGGTGTTGCTCTTCTTGATATTGAAAAAGCTTTTGACAGTGTTTGGCACAAAGGTTTAGTAGCTAAATTAGCTCGATTTGATTTTCCTGTATATCTCACCAAAATTATTCAAAATTATTTGACTAGCCGAACCTTACAAGTAAGCTATCAAAATTCATGCTCTGAAAGGACACCCATTAGAGCTGGTGTCCCTCAGGGTAGTATACTTGGGCCAATCTTATACAATATTTTTACTTCTGATCTTCCTGATGTACCAGAAGGAAAAGGTAGAAGATTATTTGCTGATGATACTTTGCTTTCAGCCAAAGGTCGAAATTTACGGGTGGTACGCAGTAGATTGCAACAAAATTTAAATTCCTTTTTGAATTACTTGAAAATGTGGAAAATTTCTCCTAACGCTTCCAAAACTCAACTTATTTTATTTCCCCATAAGCCAAGAGCTCAATTTTTAAAACCTAATGAAAATCATTCCATAACTTTTAAAGGGGTTTCATTAGAATGGTCTGATCACGTGAAGTACCTGGGACTTACACTTGATCGGAATCTTACTTTTAAAAATCACATTGAAGATATTCAATATAAGTGTAATAAATATACTAAATCTCTTTATTCTCTCATCAACAGGAAATCCAGGTTGTGTCTGCGAAATAAGATGTTAATCTACAAACAGGTATTCCGACCAGCGATAATGTATGCAGTTCCGATTTGGTCTAGCTGCTGCGCGACGAGGAAGAAGGCCATCCAGAGGATTCAGAACAAGGTTCTGAAAATGATTTTGCGGCTTCCACCTTGGCACAGCACCGAAGATCTTCATCGGATTGCGGGCATCGAATCGATCGAAGAGATGGCCAACAAAACCATCTCCAACTTCAGAGGCAAATCGATGCAGTCTTCCATCGCAGAGATTCGTTCTCTCTATAATTAGTTTTAATATAGGATAGTCTTAGTTTTTAGTAGTAAGTTTAAAATATTTTTTGACATTACAGGATGTTCTCCTGCATAAAAATACTTGATTGCACTCAGCAAAATTAATGCAAATAAATAAATTATAGTGATTAATAAACTATAGGGCTCTGGACAGTTCATCATAGAACTGAACACCTAATTTAATGTAATAATGTAATATAAATGTAATGATGAATTGGTACAAATAAAGACATATTTAAAAAAAAAAAAACAAAGAGAGGAATCGTGTTTATTGCAGGAACTTGCTTGTGCAATACAAACACTTTGCTTAATCAATATTGAAATTTTGTGCAATTTGAACATTCTGGCTTTCATTTCTGCTTTTTGAAATCTAGAATGAAGGCAACACTATGTTCAATCTTCGGATTAATTTTAGAGTTTCAGTCTTTTGTTCCTTATCGCACAAAACACGGAATTTTATAGCACAAAGAACATTTATCACACATTGAATGCGTGGTCGGTACATCATTTTAACATTTTTTTCTTGATAATAACACTTAAACTATTAAATAGCATGCTTTAAATGCTAAAACCACCAGCCTCCAGAAAAGTACTATGTATTCAACCCCATGACATCTGGCTTAGAAGACATACACTCTAACTTCTAAGTCAATGCCACTGGACCGATGAGCCCAAAGAATCAATCTTTGATCTTAAGCACTTTTCAAAAGAATCAAATGGCAAACGTCGGAGAAATAAATAATTTTGGTTGCGTTTCTATATAAAACTGACAAATTTTAATAACTTTTTTTTAATAAGTATGCTTTTATGCAAGCAGCTTTCAAGTGAGATTTAGCGCAATGGCCTTCCCGTTAATTTCCATGTAGGCAATGCGCTCCGCCTGAATGCCAAAAATATGATTTTAGCACTCAAAGTTATCTAATGAATAAAAGGTTTGGTTAGTGAACCTTCATATAAGAGAAGCGACATCTGATCCCTCTTAAAATAAAATATGTGGCAACATCGCCGAAATCTTGGACAAAAAAATCCCCAGCACTGTTTTCTGGCTCAATGTTCAAGCTCTAAAGTGAACGCTCCTTCAATCCAACAAAACAACATTGAACTCGATGCCCGAAAAATCGCGATAAACGGTATGAATGACTTGAATTTCGTTAATAATCAGTTAGTTTTCTAACTAGAAACACGATTCACCAAAGCATTGAAAAAAATAGCACCTAATCATAAATTGATATGACCAGCTGAAAAACTATCTGTTTGAACTATAACAACAATCACAATACCTTCCTTGGTTGAGTTTTCAATAAGAAAGGTAAAAGCTCTGCGACAAAATGCTCGGATCGATTGGAATCGATTTTGACAGTTTTTTTGCTCGATTGGAATTTCATGATTTAGATGTCACTTCTCTTATATACAGGTTCACTAGGTTTGGTATGTCTGTATGACCTCAATGGAGGTGCAAACTACTGAACATATTAACATGAAATCGACGTGGAGTTTTTTAATCCGGGCTAGTTTCCTACGAAGTTTGAAGCCCCCCTTCCCTCTCTTAGAAAGGGGGTTTCACCGAACAAATTTTGGATACAATTCGATGAAACTCTGGTTTTTCGTAGGAAAGTTTCAACAAATTTAGTATGCTATTCATTATGGTGGCATTGGATGCATGCTATATACTTATGTATTGCAGATTGACCCAAAAAACTTACCTTTGCCATATTTAAGCTCAATCGGACTTGATTTAGGGGCCACTCAAAGCGTTCAAAGTTTTGGTTTTTTAACCCTCAAAAATAACAAAAGAAAGGAACCAAAGTTAAACTGGAAAATTAAGCTTTTCATTTTAATGACAAATTAAATAAAAAATGCACATAGCTCTGATGTTATCTCGAAAAATTTTTTTTGTAAAAACCGAGTTTAAAATTTCAAAAGTAACCTTTGAAGGAACCAAAGGAAGTTCGGATAATCAAAATACAAATTTTGATTCCAAATGACTTAGAAATGCATGAAACGAGATCTGGTGTTATCTGTAGAAAAAATTTGGCCAAATATCGACTTTCTGGGACTTTTCCGTTTTCCGACCGTTTTCCGGAAAACCGACTATGCCTCAGATGTTTGGTCAAAAATTTTATTTCGAGATAAAACCTTATCTTTACGTTTTATGTCTTTCTAAGTCAATTGGCATCAAAAATAAAATTTCGATATTTTAAATGTCTTTTGGTATTTTTTTTTATTATAGAGACTTTAAGTAGGCTTACTCATTACTTACCCAGTTTTGAAGTTTTAGGCATTTTTGAATAATTGGGCATACAAATTTACCCCCCACCGCCCTTTTGTAGCTTACTTCACTTGGATGTAAACAACAGTACGCAATCAAAATTTAGTTGAACACTACAGGATTTTTTAAACTGAGACGGTTATTTTATACTGTATTTATAATTATCGGAACAGTCTATAAGTAACATGTTTGATAAATTGTCACTATTCAAAGCCAGACTGCCATAATTAACTTTAGATTTTCGCAAAGTTAGATAGTTAAAAGCTTACCTGAACTTTTTGAAGTGTGTTAATACTCTCTAGTCGAAGTTTAACTAAATAGAACTGATATAAACTAATCAGCAGTTTTTCAAGATACTTTAGTCTAATGTAGAAAAAGTTCCTACAATATAAAGTTTTTGATGCAAATAAACAAGAATATGTAATTAAAAATTCAGAAAAAAAAACAAGTACGAACGCTCAATAATATTGGCTTTGAAATCAATTAGTAGCTCAGCGATTCCTCAGCAAACATTTTGGTTGCTATATTCTTATGCTGTTTTAATACACGTTCCATAAACATTATAAAATGATCGTATGAAAGTTAAAAAACAGCATTTACCTACCAAAGTGGAGGTAATATACATATATCAATTTCATTTCATTCTAAAACGATGAAAACTACACCAATAGGGCGTTATCCGATACCTTATTCGTACCTATCGAGAGCGCAAGATTTTGCTCTTATAGCCTTCAAATCGTTGCCAGTGACGATATTTTCCAGTTCTTTCATTGGTTAATACATGTATTTCTAAATTTCCATCTTATGTTTGTAACAGGGTTACATTTTCGTTTTTGTCTAATTATCATTTTCATATATAGTTCGTTAGTTCAATTATTTCGTTCATTACTGTAGTCAATTGCATGCTATAATATGTAGACTCATACTTAGAACTTACAGCTTAGAAGCGCCTTTAGTTATGTAATGCATTTGAAAATGCACGTGTTTAAAAGGAAGTGAAGGAAGCTTGCGCTCTATAGAAATTATCTCAATGAGAATTGCGCGCTCAGCGTCATCTCTCGAGTTGACCCCATTATTTTAAGGAATCGGGATTCCAAGGGTGGATCGTTATGAGATGGAACGATTAGACGGGGTAGGAGGGAAAGAGAGGCCACCTTTTTCAATTGGGTCGAAGCCCATTGGTTATTGTGTCCAAAGGTCAACGACTTCCTTCGGGAAATCTTCGACTCCCCTATGAACAAAGATGTTCCTTGTGCGAATCTGAGGAATCCCTTGAATTCACTGGGTTATTCCGAATTTAACCGTGGTAAAAAGTAGATAGCGAGGTTGTTCTTGTTCCGCGTCTTTGTACCGTAAGAACACGTTTGGTGCCTTTTGATTCGAGTGTTTTAATGTTCCTTGTTCCTTCCTAGAAAGTTGATTAATTAGCCATCAGGTAGCTAGCTAAGTCGTGTGTGCGGTTCTACAATTCATGTGCGTTATAAAAAAAAAGCGTGAAAGGTAAAAGTACTACCTAACTGTGTGTTCTGTGTGTGTTTATTAATTTAATGTTTGTCGTGATCCGACAGTTATATGCAGCAGAAAAACCGTCGCACATCTAGCGATTGCTAACCCAGCTACAGCTCAGCAGTTCCGGTACAACACCACGGTGAGGATTCGGACCCCGGCCACTGAGAGTCGGACAAGGTCGTCAGCCGTCTTTTGGACGAACCAATCAACCGTGTTCCAGACCACCACCAGCCTTTCTGAAACACCATCATCCATATCTGTCGTGGAATCCAGCCGGTGTCGAGTAACCACGTGCTCGGTAACACTCCACCGAAGGTATGTACATGTTTAAGAATTCCCCAGGACAATGTAGTGCTGAAAGCACAATCTATTTTTCGTCACCAGTCATTCTATTCCGGCCGTTCAAACACTTCCGGCTACTGTGATAAACCATACATCAGCATCATTAATACGGTCTCAAAGTAACACCGTCTTACTATCGCAAGCAGGCCTACTTTATCGGCCGGAATCTAAATCGGTACCGCATGAGTGAGAGTTAAAAATATGCGCATATAAAAATAGAATTACACTCAGCAAACTCCTCATGTAAAACTAACATAAAAACACACACAGTTTAATTCGGAACCGCCAACCATTGAAGGGTTCCACTTCTGAAAACTCGCCAGAAAGTTATTCAGAACATGTAAACCGCACACGAATAGGGGAAGTTAGGGAAGGAACTATTCAAATCGAACTTATGTAATCCTAGGATAAGAAAAATAAACCAAAATTAAGCATGCTGTATTATAAATAGATTTACGTCATTCGCATTAAATAATCGTTAAATACAAATCGACTATGTGTTCTTCCAACAAAATGTTCTAAGTTGTTATTTTGTGCTTCCCCGAACATTGAGCTCTTGGGTTAAAAGGTGGTTCACGTGTTCTTCCCCGATTAGATTTTCTTTTACTCTGGGAGGACTGCCCGGGAAATCAGTCTGCTCGCTTCTGCTTCGTATCACGTGTTAAGCTAGGGTGATTTGGTCTTTTTAAGCCAGTGATGAGAAGCACAAGCGAGTGTTTCTAAGGGGATAGAACGCTGTATCCATAACGTTTTTACTTAATTGGCAAAGGTGGCCGATACGAGTAGTTCCTACTCAGGCTGATTGTATAAAACCTGATCTTTCGTATCCATTCTTGGATCCTTTTAGGAACGACCTGCCCTGAGGTCAAAGTTCTCGCCGGGCAATTTGGACTCGACGAGCGGTCCTCGACTAAAAGAGGTGGCGCTAAAGCCGCTCGTTTAACGAACGCGAAACTGAACAGTGTACAATTCCAGTAGTGCTCCTCGGCGCACTATATGTTTAACCCTCTGGATGCACAGCTGATTGCAGAGAAAATATGACGATAATTTTCACACTTGAAGGCCGCGCGGAAACAAAATCATTTCAAAATTTATAAACATGGCGGACTTTCCATCATTTTCCGATTTAAACTGACTTCAGACGACATTTTATACGATCTTTTCACTATGCAATTGGAATTGCGATTTGCAACACCATTGTGGACGACTTAAGTTATCATTTTTGATACGATTTCATGTTTGCAACTAAACACAGGTAGGGGAAAAGTTCATATAACGCCCCATGTGGCTAATACGCGCCACTCTTGTTTTGAAGAATCTGAAACATTTTAAGCCTGCAAAATATTACCAATTTGTTTTAAATGCTGTGATTGGTCATGGCAAGTATGAATTTTTCCTTAAAATGCCCCTGTGTCGTGATAATTTCACAATTTAGGTTTTTCTTCATTTTGATCTAAATTTTAAAACACTTTTAATAAGGTGTCACCAAGCAGAGAAAAACGAATAAGACAATATTTTCTGACACATCGATAGAGGAGAATCTAAATTACGATTTTATGCTAAAAAATCATACTGAACTCGCTTAGGTATGCTTTTCATGGGTATGTTCTATCACGGCCCATGCGCTCTTTATAACGCGCCAATCGTAGTAGGCTGAAAATAGCATTAATTTTTCAAAAAGGCCAATTTTCATTGAAAATGAACAAAAAGTCTTAAACCATATTTTGAGCGTTAATTCAGTTAAAAAAATCAATTTTTCATATTTTGTTAAATTTCCATTAGTCCATTTTGATTTTCTTTTCAGTCAAAGTGTCTGTAAGTATTGGTGTGTTTTCGGTCTTCGGCTGCTCTCGGGTGTGTTCGGCTGCTAGGCGCGTATTGAATACACAGCGGCGCGTATTTGCAACACAGTTTTGTTCTGTTGCTTTGAATATGGTTTTTAAAAATCATGTTTTTGTAGAAACTTTAGCAATTTGAGTAATGAAAAATCATAGGAATATGTAGAAAACACTTTTCTTCAACGATTACACCCATTTTTAACACAATTTGTACATGGAATACATAGAAAATCAGCGATTCGCTTAGGTGGCGCATAATAGGGCATGTTCCCCTACATTCAACGCTGAGAAGGTATGCGCTGCCGCTTATTTGGCTGACTAGAAACGTCACTTTTGGTAACAAGATAAAAATAGAGGTACTACAGTTAGAATAACTAGTGGTTTACTAATGATCAAATCTTCGAGTTCTCATTAATACAAACTTTAAAAAATTGTTAGTGAACGAACTTGTTATACAAAATTAAATTTAAAAAAAAAATTAAAGATGAGAAAACCTTGTTGTTATGTCTTATACAGCTCCGTTCAAGGACTAAAAAAATCGTATTCAAATCGGAGCAGCCAAGAAACAAAACCGCGCGTAGTTCACAAAAATTCTGACCACAGTAGGTTCGCGACTCAGCAAACACGTGATTGTAGGGGATTTTTTTCAAGGGGGATCCGATCGCCAGAAAATCGTGAGTGAGCCGTGGCAGAAAACCTCGCGAACCTCGCGATTCTGGTTCGTGAACCAAATTGGAAAACGCATTGCACACTTGATGGTCGTGTTTTCCGTTTCGTTATTTTGTCTCCACATGGTTGTTGATTGCGCCAAATGCAACGCGTGGACAGATGAAATAAATCGATTTTTCAAAGTTTTCATAACAATTTCTTGAAAATTGAATTTCAATGTTAACTCATTGCGGACCAAATACAAGATATCTAGTTTTTTCGCTTGACGCGTTTCCGAGCCGAACAAACCGGGCAATTTTAAATAAAAACCTAGCAAAATCCGGGCAAATAATTTTAAAAATGTCCATAAATCCGAGCATTATCTGGGCAAAAAAACTTTTTTGTTCATCAGAACTTATCGACAGGTTTTGAATCGTACTTTAAGATCCAAAACACCTTTCATGATTATTTTTTCTCAAAAAATTCCGTTTTGGAGGAGTTTGTTATTTTGATTTTCCAAATAAAGTGAATACAACCGGGCAAAATCCGGGCATTTTTCAATGAAATTCAGGCAACCGGGCCGTCCCGGGCTGTTTCAAAATTTTGTATTGAATGTCCAGGCAAACCCGAATAAAACCGGGAAACCGCCGTTTCTCACATAACGATCCCATTTTTATTTTCGTATTTTTCATATAATTTTTCACATAAGACTTTAATATGAAACAATACAAAAATAGTAGGTAAGTAGGATGGTTTGTACTGATACAAAACAATATTTTGATGTGATTCATAGCTTAGTCATTGTCTTCAACATTTTAATGTTATTCAGTTTTTCAAAGTTACAGAGCCATACCTAGTTCAGAAATATTTCAAAATATTTTTCAGAACATTCTCATATTGCAAAATATTTTCAATGGCATCTTATTTGATTTTCATTACTACTTAAATTTGACATACATACTACCTTTGGACTAGTGTGAACATATTCGATTTTTATTTTTAAAATTTTATATGTACGATTTGCGATTGATATTTCAAATTCCTAATTTCAGCTGAAAATCTGAATGATGAACAAAATATGAAAACAAATAATTCAATGTTTACAATTCAAAATTCATTTTTTTAAATTCCTTCTCTGGGTTCAAAATTATACAATTGATTTAAAAAATAAGGATTGAAAATTCTTTCTCATAAATTCTTAATTTCACATTCGTGATACTTAATTTGAAACTGTACAATTTAAATTCGAATTCTGAGTTTTGAAATAAGTTCTACGAATATTTGAATCTAATTTGTGGATTAAGAATTCCCAATTCAAATAGTAAAGTGTGACTTTTTCATTCAGAATTGAGTCATCAGAAGATCACAATTCCAAAATCAGAATTCCCTATTCCAAAATGAATTTCAACTGAATATTTTTGAATTTGGAATAAGCAATTTTCAATCATTAATTTGTCCATTCCAAACTCTATGCAAAGAGTGAGAAAATATAAATTTTAATAGCAAAGTTCGTATAAGCGGATTCAGAAATGTTAAAATAAAATTTGAAAAACAAACTCCGTACTTACTAACAGTACGGAACATAGGTTGATGAACCCTTAAAAGGAATTTTGATAGTTTTGAATCACAAATAATGAATAATTAATTTGGAGTTATTCATTTTAAAGTTGCGTTGTGAATTTTGTTGATCGAAAAATAATCTTCAGATTATAAGTAGATAAAAATGATGAAAAAATGGTAGATAAAAAAATTGCAGAAATCAATTCAAGAAGCTCAATCAAAGGAAACTCAGACAATAAACGGTGATTTCAAATCCAGTAGTAAGATCAAGATTGGATTCAGAGTTAATGTTAGAGATTATTGTAATTTAAAAATAACAATGCAAATTTGTAATTTATTTTCCGACTTATCATTAATTCTATCGGTTTTATCATTGATTGAGTATCATACTCATTTTTTTATTTAAAAAGATTTGAATTGAGAATAACATGAATTTATTGTAATATTTAAAAACTACCGTCCCGTTATTGTGGTCAAAGTCCGTTTTCGCTTTGACAAAATAAAGTACGCATTCTTATAATTCGGGTTTTTTCTCTTCTAAGAAAATTGTTTCGTCTTCTTATAAGTTAAAAAAAATTCAATTCTTTGCAAAAGCCGTTGTTACTAAGGGTTTCATTATTTCTTCATCCTTTTAGCGGCATGCGAATAAGGTGGTGAAATAGCAAGTTTCCGTAAATATTTGTATCGCTCAAGCCAAAACCCCTCAAGAAAGTTTTTTTTTTTTTAAGAAAAATTACTTGAAAACTCTTCTTTATTATTATTATTATTATTGAATTAATTTATCAATTTTTTATGATATTCACTTTAATCCAAAATAATCATTGATACGTTTGCATGTGTTTTCTTATTGAAACTTTACATATGGAATCGTGGTTGTCTTTTCCAAATTTAAAAAACAGTTATGGAATTTTACACTCAACCTCTGCTTCAAAAATGTAGTGACTTGGATGAAATTGTAAGGCTCTAAGATTTGATTAGATTATTTATTCCTTAAACGGTTGTTAAAGATCATTATTAGGGCCTTCTTGTGTCCATTCTAATCCATAATTTTGTCAAAAAGCTTTGTTTAATTTAATTGACCACCCAGGAGTTGACATGGCAGAATGAATTTGATTTAATATTTAGATTTTCGTTAATCTTAAAACGCTGTAAGTTATCAAAAAAAATTTTTTTTTAAATAAACTTAAAAATAAAACAGAAATATTCCATACAATAATAACAGTGGAAAATGAAGAATTTCCTGCTGCTGCTTGAAGCACAAATTATTACCCGTACGCGTACCTAAAGAGACGCACAGCCTGCCTACGGAGGAAAATCGAATAACCACGCGTTCCCTTCCAAAAAAAGTTCATGAACCTTTTCGCTTAATGGTTCGTGAGCCAAAATCGCGGGGAAAAATTTTCATGTATGTTACGATTTCCACGAGCGAGACAGGATTCAAAATCCAAAAGAATCGTCTGTTGGTTGGACTGCCTCGCTCGTGTTTCCTATGGTTCGCGAACCTAAGGGATTTTTTTTCACAGCCTGCTCGCGCTTTGGCGAACCTTTACGGGTAAAAATCGTAGACGAGCGGGAATCGCCACTCGTGTACACGATTTTATTAGTCCTTGGCTCCGTTACAGCTAAATATTCTTTGGTACTGAATGATTTATCCACAATAAAGCCGAGATCTCAAGTGGACTGAACTTTTTCAAGAACCACGTTTTCAGATGTATAGGGTTGCAAAATTTCATTCATTTAGAAAACTAATTTAGTGTCGGTTAGTTCACAAGAGTCGTTCATAAATAAGTTGAACAGAAGTGGGCCCAGATGGCTTCCTTGAGGAACTCCGGATGGAACCATGAATGTTTAGAGATTTGATGTGAATTGTCTGACGAAAGCAGTTCTGGCTCTAAGATATGACTCATCCCATTTAATCAGCCAAGTTGGAGATCTCATTTAGTCCAATAGCCGATCGAACGCCTTTCCGAAGTCCACGTAGATTATTCACGAAGTCCAGGTAATTGGCTACGAGGTGAATATTCCCAGATTTATGAATAGGTGTTATTGCAGCATTTTTCCAAGCATTTGGGAAGATCGATGATTTCAAGGACTTACTAAAAATAATGCTTACTGGGAGTGCCAGAGAGTTTCAGCATCGTTTGATAAATAGCGGGGCAGATCATCGGGGCCCCCTCCCTTACGCTCGTTTATATCTATATGCGCCTTCTTCTCATCGTTTGGGCTAACTCTTATTTCAGGAATTCTGATATTAACCAATTTAACTGCAGTCAAATATTGAGTACTAACAATGTTGTTGTGGTCAACGAAAGTGGTTTGAGTTGACCACAATAATATAGTTAGTGCTCAACATATGACTGCAGTAAAATCGTTTTACATCAGTTTTCCTGAAACAAGAGCAAGACCCCGTTTTGCTATACCTAACTTTTATGTAGGGTTTTCTACGATTCGATAACTGAATAAGCTGCAGTTCCACAAGAAGCAAAGAGAGAAAATGCATTTCATGCCCCTCTGCTATAAGCGTTCTTCATTCATCCGAAGGGTACCCTAGCTGATATAAAACAGTCAGAAAAAAAGAACAATGATCTGACAGGAATGATCCGCAAAAATCTGGAGCGGTTTATTGACTGAAAGAGATTTGCGCGAATTCATTGGCTGTAGGAACAATTGAAGAAAGAAACGGCTTCCTATCAAAATCTGCACTCAAGACAAACGGATGCTCAACCGAAAAAAGAACGACCTGAAAAACATCGCCAAAGGCAATCGAGCAACCGAAGAACGATGAAAGTAAAGTCTACAAAGACCACTCAGACAGGTCTCTCGACAAGATTGATTGTTTAATTTGGTGGTGGTTGAAGAGAGCAAAATCATTCCGGGAAGGAGTTTTCCCCAGACCGATGAAAGACTACAAATTCCCTCAACTCTTTTGGGATTCAGGTACCCATCTCTGATATTGAGGTTGAAAGAACAATCGAAACAAACAAGAGGCAGCTGAAGCAGAAAAACAAAAAAAAATGGCGCTTCAATGGCGTAATGGAAATTTCATCGATTGTGTTCGCCCCTCGAGATTTTGGGAAAGGGGAAAAATCGACCGAATTCTGGCTGGAAGTATTATAACGGCAGTAAGAAAAGTGTGTCACAAATGAGAGGGGGGAAAAAAGGAGAAATGGAGGCGGCACCGTATGGAAAAGCTCAGTTTTGCTCACTTCTGTTTTTCTACCGAAGATCCCCCCCGCACTTTTTACCGATTCTTGGGGGAAAATTTTTCTCAATCAGAAACAATCGATCAAAAACACATTGTAAGAGTGAGCTGATTTTTTTGTTGCTCCAAGTCCAAGTTGGGTTGGGTCTTTTATTTTCACACACTACTGCGAGACGAACGGAGTGAATGAGCATTTGGTTCATTGGTTGGAACTCCACACACCCGCACAATTACTCATGAATATTCAGCACGTGATTCAATGATTACGTGCCGGGGAAAGCTCCCGGAATGGAAGAAAAAACCCTGGGAAAGGGAAAAATAGGGAGGTAAATCCATAAGCAAAAAGTCAAAATTACGAACAAACGAAAACAACTTTACCAAGGAAGGGAGACTTATGGGATGCCGGGTAATGTATGTGTTATGGCATAGGTCAAGAAGACGATTCCACGCTGCTCTTTCGCGTATTTCGGGTGTTTTTCTCCAATACACTGTTTTTTCGTTCGAATCATCACATGAGTTTTCCTGGGGAACTTCACAGCATATGCGAGCATTTCTGGTTTTCTCTCAGGTGTGGGGAAAAGTTTATTGGACGGTAACTGTCATATTTTTTTATCTTTCGAAACCATTCCTACAAGGTACTTGAGACCACACTGTCATGTACTGAAAGAGAGAGAGACGTAAATGTGGGAAGAAGTTGGTTTTCTGGTCGATGTTGCTGCTAGGTATCTTTCCATCATAGCAAAATAAGAAGGTGCATGAAATAAACCAAATGGTACGGAAAATTTTGTGTTAAAGTTATCAATTGATGATGTGTTAATATAAGATGTTTTACTTAATTTTTTTTTTATCCTGATAAATTTAAGACTAGGGTGTATCAAGAGAAGGCAATGGAAGGCAATTCCTCCGGGAAAAAAAGTTTTACATTACTTTAATAGTTCTGCTTTTGTTCTAGGAATGTGGGAAAGAAAGTTAAAATAAGAAAATTGGATTTAAAACGAAACCATCTAAGCCCCCCCCCCCTCCCCCCGTTATCCCCCCGAAAAAAATTATCTCGAACAGTTTTATTTTTATATAAGTCAAGGGGGGCCTCTTAGAGAATGAATTTGCACATTTTTTCCACATTTATGTGGGCTGAGCAAATCAGGATAAAACCTGGCAAAATCTGGGCCTTAATTTTTCAACACAAAATCCTAACAAAACAGAATCCAGTGATTATTTTTAAAAATTTACAAGAAAGTAAAGGAACCACCTAAATTTTTTTTGCAAACAAAACACGTCAGCAGCGTTCAAATCTTTTTTCAAACTCCCAAAAACCGATTTATCTAAAACTAACTTTTTTTTTCAAATCATGTAAATAAATCCAGCAGAATACGGACTTGATTTTACAATATATATATATTTTTGACACAGACTAGAACGTAGTTTGCTTTACTTGTCCACTTTACTTTGAAAACCTGGACATGTTCGAATAAATCCGGGCATCTGAAATGCTTACCCTACAATATAAAATATATCTTTTTTTTTAACAATTCAGCAAAGAACATATTTTAGGAAGTCCTAGTGAATCAAACGGGATGTTTTGAATATGATAAATTTTGCACATTTAAATAAAAACAAAATGGCTTTTTACTAGCGTACACAGAAACAAAACAAAAAAAAGGTGATCAGAACTGTTTTCTGCCTAAAATATGCGTTTAAGACCTAAAGAGCCTTCAAGAAAAATAACTAACATCACAAGGGCTTGAAATTGAAAAGAACTTTTTGGAAAAGTCATTAAGCCACCTAGCTGTGGTATTAAAAGAATATTTTTTAAATTATTGATTTTAGAACCTTGAATATTACCTTGAAAAAGTTTTTAGTTTGTATCAATTCTATTAACTTCACAAAGCCAAAGAAGCCATTATTATTTCGGAATGAAAAAAAAAACGAAAATTCTCGAATCCTGGGAAATGTTGAAAAAAAAAACCAAGGAATTGCTAAAACCAGTGAAAGGTGCTCAATTATTAAAAATTCATACAAACTTAACTGTAAAAAAGGATCAGATTGAACAAGGAAAATGATTTTTTCACCTTGATATATAACCTATACATTTTTTTTAAACTGGTTAATCCATTGAACTTGTTAAATAATGTTTTTTCGTTTGAAAACTTAGTGCAAAAGTGAAAAACGACAAAGAATCTATAAACCAAACAATTACAATTACATGCTTCGCAAAGCATCTGAATGTTCTATTTTGTAACACACATTATTTAGAGCTTCCATTTCACAAACTGTTAACAGTAGCAAAATCATTCGCAAAGAAATGACATATCTTGAATCAAAAGAATAGTTATCTTAAAATTTTCGAGGATTGATAAATAACCTGAAGTCTAGCTAACCAACTTCTATCGATAGTGAAAAACCTTTCTCAATTATTTCAAATTTTTGCAGCTAGAATCAGTCATGTTTGTCGCTTAATGTGCTTAGGTTTTGGGTCTTGGGCAAGGTGGCCGAAATCACAGAAAAATCTTTTATTTCACAGAATTTTGAGCCAATTTTCGTCACAGAACACAGAGTTCTAGGAATGTTCAAAGATTTCACAGAATTTTAAAATGTTGGACATATTTTTTTAAATTATTTATTTGTGTCAAAAGAAATTTTTGGTAATAATCTTTGAATGGAAAAAATATGATGAAATAGGTAATATTAATTGATTTTTTTAAGTTATATGTAAAAAAACACGCAATTTGACATGATTTTTGAATGAAATTAATGAAAAAAGCATCACAGAAAACCGTCACAGAATTTTTGGGTAAAATCAGTGAAAATCAGATTTTTTTTCGCCAAAACACAGATTTTTTTTTCGGCAACCTTGGTCTTGGGTTTCATAATTGCTAATTGATTTGTTGAAGTATTCAACACGTTTCATAAAGTATGCTATACTCTTATCTAGAAATTTAGACATACCATATTGAAAAGGGTTCGTATGCAGTAGAGTGTTGAAAATTTTAATTTTCAATTTTTCACGGAATCTTGAGAATTTTCGAAAAAAGGGTCGTCATATTTCCAGATTCCCGGGAAATGGTTATTCTACTATTTACTTGAACCACTAGAGTGGTCGTCCAAGTAGGCCAACTATCAAAAATTCCACACGTTGCAGCCTGAAATTGATCTTAGGCAAGCTAGAAGATCACCTGCAAAATTTGAGACTGATCGAAAAACGGAAAGAGATCACGTAACGAGCCAGAATTTTGTATGAGATTTTTAAGCATTTTGTTCGGAAGAAGCATGAAAAATTGATATTTCATCAAGTACTTTTTTCATGAATGGCCAATTTCTTTTGAATGCAGTTTTTATTAAGTTTAAAGTTATAACAAACATTTCATTTTAGACCGTTTTTCAATTGGAGTTTTGAAAAAGGTAAAACGGCTCGAGTTTAGCCTCAAATTTTTAAGAGCCAATAAGTGAAAAACGCTTTACCTATTTGTTAGGCGGCAGAGTGCAACTTGAATACTGATCTTGATATACTTGCCGTTACGCCTTAAATGATCAATATCAACTTTTTTTACCTTCTAGCCTGCCTATGATCAATTTAAGTCTACAATGTGTGGGATTTTCGACAGTTGGCCTACTTGGACCGCTCTAGTGGTTTGCCTGAACTATTTTTTTTTATCAAAACTCATTGACAGATTTTAAACCGTATGACCGACTTCCAAAAAACCTTTCATGATAATGTTTCATTAAACTTGCTTAAAAAATTTCGTTTTGGAGGCAAATACAAAAAAAATAACAACACAATTTGTTTTTGTGTGTGATTTGCCAAGTAAAATGAATAAATCCGGACAAAATCCAGGCATTTTTCAATGAAATCCGGGCAATCGGGCCGAACTGGATTATTCCCAAGTATATTAAATATCCAGGCAAACACGGATCTGCAAAATTCCTTTTTTCCCGCTACACTCACAAAAAAATTCAGCATATCGCTTTAAAAACGTGAGTAACTCGCATTTGCTATCAATCAACATATTTAATAAGTTATATACATTTTTTTATAGAGTTAAGCACCCCTTCCCCATTTTTAAAGTGGGATGGTCTATTACTCGTAATAAACCACATATTCTTGATTCTTTGCTCAATAAAAATAACCCTGCATGTTTTCTGGCAAATTTTGTATCATGTTTTCTTTACATTGAATGGGGACCCCCCCCTTCTTTGAAGAGTGGGGCTATTGCTTACGATAAATTATCTTAACATGCAAATGTTTGCATTTCACAATATTTGATAAGAACCACTTGTCAATTGATTGAATAAAATCCTTTTTTTATCGTATTTTCCGATTATTTAGTATGGAAGCTCTCCCTCCTTTAAATAAGTAGGAATTGAAAACTTCACAGGAAAAATTGTTCACTCAAAAAAACTATCTTTTGTCAAAACTCACATCAATCGGTCCAGTAGCTTCTGAGTTCTTGAAAAACACAGACACAAATTCTCTTTATTTTTCTAACGATTTAAGCGATGTTTACTAAATTTTAAACAACGATGAAACGCTTCAAGCATACCACAAACTTTTTGCTGTTGTAAAAAAAGTGTAATATGAACTTTCAATTGCAATTTTGACTTATCGTGGTTCTTAAAGTGTCATTTGTCAAAACAAATTGCCTTATAGAATTCAAAATACTCATTCACAATAAAAATTTAAACTATCCCGTTTTCAGTCGACTATTGTCTCGGCAACGTAACAATTGCTCGAATGATCTCTGAGTGATTTTTAATCAACTCCGATTGGTTTAAAGTTCCACATCAATAAAGTTCCACATCAATCATATCTCAAATATTGTTTCCAGATCATTCACAAAACGATAATTTTAATTAAAAATTATTTATTAGTTTTATATTTGACACAAAAAAAAGTTGATTAAGACAACTTTAAAGAAAAGTATATATTAAATACACAAGAGAACATCAGTGTTGGAGCCTATATTTTATAAACTGATTTTATGAGATTTTTGTGTCACGAATTCAAAAATTGCGTCAGATTTTGTCTATCACCTCAAGCATCAAATGCTTTGGCTAGTGCAATTTTAAAACTTACAAATAAACCAACTGATCAACTTGCTATCCTATATAAAAACCAAAAACTGACTTTAATTTTTTCATTAAACTTTATTTAATGAAAGATCCAGATTGTGTCAAGATTTTCTAGTTACAAAGATATGTACAATACTTTATAAAATCAAAGGAAATCTACAATTTTTTAGAAAATTCAAATGGAAATATGTAACTATTTTCGACATATTTAACAACAAGGATTCTGAAGTTGTTTTTACAATTAAAATTACAATTTTTTTTAGAAACTTTGTTGAAGACTGCAAACGTCATTTTGATTTGAAATTTCATAAAGATCCTGGAACTTCTAGCATTCAAAATCCAAAACTAAATTTATACCCATGTGTAACTTTTTCCCGAGAGTCAATATTACTCGCAATCCTCGAGAAAGTTGACTTTTGATTCAAAACCAATATTTTCATTATCTTTGTAACATTTTTATCTTTTTAAAGTGCACAATTAAGTTAAATGATTTTTACCTATTTCCAAATGTTAGCCTTGAATCTCAGAAACGAGAAATGATATTTAAAGTTGAATGCATATTTGGATTTTACTTCCAACTTCATTAAAACCAGCTTTTAAGTTTTTCACATTTATTATTTTGTGCAATGATGTGCTATTGATCCTTCATTTCATGAGTTTTTAATTTTTTTTTTAAATCGTTCCAAAAATTGGGAATAATGCGCCTTTCAAGTAATAAAAAACAATTTTTCGATTTATTCATATTTCTTTTTATGTAATTTTGTTACTAGTTGAAACGTTGAACAGGTAAAATTTCAATTAATTCATTTTATTTTAGTTAAAGTTAAAAATTTGAGATGATTGCTTGACATTCATTAATAAATCAATGAAATTAGTGTTCCAAATGCCCCAGAGTTCAGAATATTTTATTTAATTTTATTTCCAACTCAATATTCAGAAAATGATAACAGAAAAATTTAAAAAAATATCTGAGTTTTAAAATCAGTTTTGAATTGATGGTAACAATAATCAAAAACATATCTAAAAATTTGCTATTCAAATGTATAGTTGCAAAATGAGATCAATTAAAATTTCGTTGTATTAACCTTGCACTAATTTTCATGATTTTGAAGGAGTGATCCCATACTTTTGACCAGCAGTGTATTACATCTGGACAATCACTGTTGCTTATATAACTCTATGTGTCGTGTTTTATATTGCGGAATATTGTAAAATTGTTATGGGTATTAAAGTTTGTGTGTTATTTTTATAAGTGTAACATCAGGGGTGAAGCTTGAGACAAAATTTTTGGTAGTCAGTCCTTAATGGGCTAAGGGTTCAAAAATCATATTGAAAATTTATATCGATCACACAAGGTAGAGAAATTCACGCAATATTTGTTTTTCTTTTCGACATGTATGATGAAAATAGGATAAAAATTCATTTAATAAATTATTGCGCTATTTGGCAGCACAATAGAATTTAACAATAATGTATACAAAAATAAAGGTTCCAATTGAATGATCAACTTTCCCGATGACCACGAGTGATTTTCACTTCTGAGAAAAATATGTTTTAAGTTTCCGATTTTTCATTTAGATTCCAGTTGGAAAGGTTTCCTACATTCTTAAGGTATCACTAGGTATTTTTTTTTTAATTTTTAAACATGATAGTTTCCCCGAGATCTGACTGTTTTTAAAAAAAGAAGTTTTTTTTGGATTTTCAAAACAATTTAAATTGACTAGATAACGTGCAAAATTAATGAGTTGACTCAAATCTGAAATTTCATAATTCATTTAGTTATTTTAAAGCGATTTCAAATGAGAATTGAAAAAAAAGAGTTGTGTATGATCGAAAAGTTACTTATATCTGGCTCGCGAACGTTTCGGCAAAATTCCATAAATGGGATTCATGAGACGAGCATAAATTGGGTAAAATGGACAAAATATTTTTCATAACCCTTCATTTGGCATAAGAAAACTTTACAGAGAATAATAACGTATTTTATGTTCTAAATGTGAAAAAAAAACACAAAAATATAGGTGGCCCAAGATACCCCACAAAATTTGGCCCACGATCCCCCACCAGCTATGATTTGCGAATTAGTTGCGTTTGAGTGACTTATTGATGTTTCATCAAAAACTC
The DNA here is from genome assembly GCF_029784155.1 of Uranotaenia lowii. Lineage (NCBI taxonomy): Eukaryota > Metazoa > Arthropoda > Insecta > Diptera > Culicidae > Uranotaenia > Uranotaenia lowii. The sequence goes on along the minus strand of NC_073693.1, from coordinate 101,854,144 downwards.
CTTTTCCACGTGAAAGAACATGACGAAATTCAATAAGATCATAGCGTATGGGCATATTTTTTTATGAACTTAAGGTCTCCCACGGCTGAAATTTGCAGGTGATTGTTTAAACATAAAAGTTCATTTTTCTAGACTTGTTAAATAAAAGAAGCATATGATGCGTACATAAGTCAACAACATATAGAAAAACATGCTTACAGAAAGCGATGACAATGACAGTTGGATTGAGATTTTTATCTCAACACCCAGCTGAGATATTTGAAGTGGCCCACGTTTCTCCATGGCCTACGTTACCCGACTCTCCCCTATTTATAACCGATAATGTAACATTTATATCCAGGTTAGGGGTTGACTTTCAATACTTAAACCAAAATTCTTGAATTCTTGAAAATTCTTGATTATTGAATCAGATTAAAATTTCTCAATAATAATTGTGTGATTAACATTCCGTTATTTTTATTCATAACTTGTTTCGAGTTTGGATTTATGATACACTTACTAAAATAGAATGAAATCAAGAATTCAGAGCAAAAAAATTTCAAAATTATTCAAAATTATTTTGTGAGTAAGAATTATAACTTAAATTCATTGAGGTCCTAATCTCTTGAATTTCGCTTTCGTATTTAGATTATTACAAAAATAGCTTAACAGTTCTATATTATTAAAAATAATAGAATGCTCAACAAAATTATAAGGCTAAAAAATGACAAACTTTAAAATCTTCAGTCTAATAATTGTGGAGTTACATATATTATTTTCAATTTTAAAGTTACTCTATTAAACTACCAGATATTGACTATTGGGATGAAGTTTTACTCTTATTTGTTAAAAATTTTGCTGCTGTGACGAATTATACCAAAATGCATTGCATTGTTTCTCTAAATTTTCAAGTATTCTCAACTAGACGACACTTGTTGTGTCTGAAGTCCCTGGGAAAGCTGATTCAAATTTAAGGAAAAATATTATTCGAGCTTTTGATTATTTCAATATTCTCCTGATTCTGCAGATTCCATTTTCAACCCAAAAGATCAACTCCATTTCAAATTGCAGTGAACAGTTTGACGATGATGACAGTGGTGACGTCAATTGAATTTATTCATGGATAGCAACTGGTACTTGTGGAATTCCGTACTTAAAAATCATTGCCTTGGTCTCGTTCGTTGGTGATCAGCTGAAGCGCAGTATCTAATGGTTATGGCACTGAGGACGATAACGATGATGATGCTGATGATAATAAACAATACTCACACACACAGGTGTGTTCAAGCAAACAGGCAGACTGGTGGATATCATAAATACATTTCATTGAGGTGCACCGTAATGTGAATAAAACCAAATGATCCTTCCTTGCTTCCAAACAACCGACCGAAGGACCACTCTAGTGCGGGGAAAAGCTTCCCTCGGCGGAAAAAATATGAATGAAAACGATGAAAAATGGAACCTGGCTGGCGACGGATTGAATGGAATCACGATATCATCATCCACTCACTCTAGAGAGAGCCACCAGGAGGACCGAGTGACAGAACATAGAGGGAAAATAATAATTCAAGCTTTTCATACTACTTTTTTTCGCCGCATTACTTTTCCCGATGCTCCTGCTGTTGTTGTTGTTTTTTATTTAATGTTCATTTCTGCATCAGCTAGCGAAGATAAGTGCAGGTATTTATTCACCGTGTGGTACTTAAGGCGGCAGCGAAGACAGAAAGCAGTTGGAATACTTGAGCTGGAAATTCATTGTTGGTACCGCTGCACTCAAGTAGTTCAGCATTTGTCGAAAGATGCTTCCGAGGCTCTCATCAACGGATTTACAATGACAGCAGGATACTGACAGTTTTAATAAAAATTCTGAATTTTGACCATGCATGCTGAATCTGAACTCTGGAACTTAGTATCGAAAAACTTTAAAAAATCAGATGTACTCTGCTGACTATTCTCCTCCCATGGCGACCGTCACAATGCATTAAAAGAATCAGGGAGGGCTAAATACTAATTGCATCGCCTTAGTTTTGCAGTATTTTTTTAAAAGCTCTTGGAAAAATGGACTGAGTCTACATAAAGTTAAAAAATGTTCTTAATACTTAAGCTTTTAACATTAACCAAGCTTTGTTTGAACTTTCAAAAAGGTTTGAATCCATATCCAAAGTTTGTCGTTTCTAGGATTCATTGCAAAATGTATTTTTTAAAACAGTTTATTAAATCCATGAATTTTCTCTTAAATACTTAACCAAAATCGAAGGAAAACTGCGTTTGGATGTTTTGATTTGAAAACTGAAAAAAATACATGTCCGAAAATCGAATATTCTCATTTATATCAACTGACAACAAAAATTTTGTTAATATTCAGGAAACACGTCTTTTAAACTGGAAAGAAAATAGTCAATTAAACAAACTGAGACAGAATTCAGATTAAGAAAAAGTTTCAAATCAGGATTAAGATTCTGAATTAAGATTCATAATTCAATTTCAGAAGTTAGATCTGACTTTTTTCCATCAAACTTTTCCGAGGTTGTATTTAATCGACATATGAGCAGGGGTTGTTTCTAATAACCATCCAGAGTTCATGTGTACTGGATAAAGCTTGCTGATAGTAGAAAATATAAAATTTTTACAGTTTTTTTGTTTCTTCTTCTGTTTGAAGAACGCGGCACCGGAACGTTATTCTTAGATGTAAAAATGAGCCTACCTTCAGAATGTATCAGCAAGAATACGCTGTATGTGAAGAATTCATCATTGATCTTTTTTTATGAAGTGAAAATTAGAAATAAAAACTCAGATTTTGGTTTCATTATTCAGATTCAGATTCAGAAGAATCTAAACTCTGAATGTGAATCCTGAACATTTTGGAAAAGTGATTCAAATTCAGGATTCAAATTCAAAATTCAATTTGGAATCCAAATTTTAATTCTACGATCACATTCAGAATTCAGAGTTCTTAGTTTATAAGTTGAATTTCAGTTTGAAATTCAGATCAAGATTTTGTAACAATTTACATTCAGAACCCACATTAAGATTAAGATTGGACGACAAAGACGAATTTTACGCGCAGCTGGAGCGTGAATACGACCGTGGCCCAAAACTTGATATCAAAATCGTCATCGGGGATTTCAATGCTCAGGTCGGCCAGGAGGAGGAATTCAAACCGACAATTGGAAGGTTCAGTGCGCACCAGCTGACCAACGAAAACGGCCTCAGACTTATTGATTTCGCCGCCTCCAAACGAATGGTCGTACGTAGTACCTTTTTTCAGCACCGCCTCCCACAAAAGTACACCTGGAGATCACCGTACCAAACGCAATCACAGATCGACCACGTTTTGATCGACAGCCGGCACTTCTTGGACATCATCGACGTCAGATCCTGTCGGGGCGCCAACATCGAGTTGGACCATTATCTGGTGATGGTGAAGATGCGCCCAAAACTCTCCGTAGTAAACAACACGCGAAACCGGCGCCCGCCTCGGTTCAATATCGCGCGACTGAAGCAACCTGAGGTCGCGGCAGACTACGCGCAATCGGTCGATGCAGCGCTGCCGGCAGAGGGCGAGCTTGTCGAAGCCCCTCTCGAGGACTGTTGGGATACCATCAAAACAGCCATCAACAGTGCTGCGGAGAACGTCATCGGTTATGTGGAGCGATCTCGACGGAACGACTGGTTCGACGAGGAGTGTAGGTGGGTGATGGACGAAGAGAATGCCGCGCGGGCGGCAGTAGTGCAAAGAGGCACCCGTCGAAATGTGGAAAATCACCGACAGCGGAAGAGGCAGCGAGTCCAACTTTTCCAGGAGAAAAAGCGCCGCCTGGAGGAGGAGGAGCTCCAGGAGCTGGAGCAGCTGCATCGTTCCCAAGAAACACGAAAGTTCTATCAGAAACTCAACGCATCCCGCAAAGGCTTCGTGCCGCAAGCCGAAATGTGCCGGGATAAGGACGGGGGTATCCTAACGGACAATCGTGAGGTGATCAAAAGGTGGAAGCAGCACTTCGATGAACACCTGAACGGCGCACATGCAGGAGATCAAGACGGTGGGGGAAGGTATATCGCCGGCGTAGCCAACGACGTAGAGGAGCCACTCCCAACGATGAGTGAAGTTGAGGAAGCCATTCGCCAGCTGAATAGAAACAAGTCGGCTGGGAAGGATGGCATCGCAGCTGAACTGGGTCCGGACAAGTTGGCCGATTGCCTACACCGGTTGATAATCCGGATCTGGGACATAGAACAGCTACCGGAAGAGTGGAAGGAGGGGGTAATATGCCCCATCTACAAGAAGGACGACAAATTGGACTGTGAGAACTACCGAGCGATCACTGTCCTCAATGCCGCCTACAAAGTGTTGTCCCGAATCCTACTCCGCCGCCTAACGCCACAAGCAAACAGATTCGTGATAAGTCATCAGGCCGGCTTCATGGAGGGACGGTCAACGACGGACCAGATATTCACATTACGGCAAATCCTCCAAAAATGCTGGGAACACCAAGTCCCTACGCACCATCTATTCATCGACTTCAAAGCCGCATACGACACGATCGACCGTAACGAGCTATGGAAAATCATGGACGAGAACGGCTTTTCCGGGAAGCTGATCAGACTGATCAAGGCGACGATGGATGGAACGCAGTGCTGTTTGCGGATCTCGGGTGAATTGTCGAGTTCATTCGAATCGCGCAGGGGGCTTTGACAAGGTGATGGTCTATCCTGCATAATGTTAAACGTGGCGCTAGAAGGTGTTATTCGACGAGTAGTGGGTGAAATGCGGGGCACGATTTTCAACAGATCCAGTCAACTTATCTGCTTTGCCGATGACATTGACATAGTCGGCAGATCATCTGCGGCGGTGGAGGAGATCTACCGCAAACTGAAACGCGAAGCAGGAAGGATTGGGTTGATGATTAATACGTCCAAGACGAAGTACATGCTGGCGTGCGGATCCGAGGCCGACCGAACCCGCTTATCCAGTAATAACAAGGTCACGATCGACGGCGACGAGCTGGAGATAGTCGAAGACTTTGTCTATCTCGGCTCACTGGTGACCGCAGACAATGACACCAGCCGTGAGATCCGGAGGCGAATTATCAGCGGAAGTCGTGCCTACTATGGACTCCACAAGCAACTGCGGTCGAGAAGACTTAGCCCTCGCACGAAGTGTAACCTGTATATGACGCTCATTAGACCGGTTGTTCTCTACGGGCACGAGACATGGATATTGCTCGAGGAGGACCTGCGTACACTCGGAGTATTCGAGCGACGAGTGTTAAGAACCATCTTTGGCGGCGTACAGGAGAACGGAGTGTGGAGGCGAAGGATGAACCACGAGCTCGCGCGACTCTACGGCGAACCAAGTATCCAGAAGGTGGTTAAGGCTGGCCGGATACGCTGGGCGGGACATGTTGCGAAAATGCCGGACGACTGTCCTGCAAAACAGGTGTTCGCTACGAATCCGGTAGGAACAAGACGAGCGGGGGCGCAACGAGCGAGGTGGTTAGACCAAGTGGAGCGTGATCTGGCGAACGTGGGGTGCCCAAGAAATTGGAGAACGGTTGCTATGAACCGAGTGAATTTTAGGAATTATGTTCGTCAAGTTATGTCGTGAGACGCAATACTGAGTAAATAAAAATAAATAATAAAGTATTTTAAACACTAATTTGATGAATCTTCGAAGCATAGAGCAGATACCAAACTGTAGAAGATGGGCATTAAACCACCTGTTAATTACGAATTTTTTAAAATGTTGACCTTAGTTATTTCGATTTTTCGGTTTTGTTCAATGTAGGTTGTAAGAAAGTTTGTCGCATGCATGCTTCTGTCCAATTTTTTACCAGATTATTGATAATTTGAATTAATTTTTATTATCTCCGCCCTTGTGATGTTTTAACTCCAAGTGACAAAAAAAGGATTTCCAATTTGTTTCCGCCTAATATAAAAATGGCACCTGCTTTACTTGAAAATTTTGGAACTCATTTCATACTTTTAGCAATGTAACATCATGAATTTGTGCGTAATCTGGGCAAATAAATTTAGAATAATTAATATAAGCATTTCAAGGCACTGCAATAAATTTTGTTCATGGCACGATGATATTTTTTTGTTTTCTTAAAAGTAAAAAATGACACAGACAAATGTTTGCAGTGTTCTTTATTACCAGATAAAACCTGCGTTTTTTTTATTTCATCGAAGAAATTAAAAAAAAAATATTTCGTTAATTTGAACAAATGCGAAACTTTTAGAAATCAAAATGAAAAAATCGCAAAAATCAGATGACTTGAAATCTTAAATTGACTGATTGATAACTTGAAATCTGACAAGTAGAAGTGAATTGAGAGAATTTTCAATTATTTTCAAATAAAAGCATTGTTGAACACAAAGCTGGTGTTTAGATTTTATAATCTTCTTTTTCTTTTGATCGAAAAAAAATGAACGACATTAGGAGATTCTCAAATTCGACAATATTTTTACATACACAAATGCCTCCAAAAACGCAAACTAAGGCAATCAATCAAGAACAAAAGGTTGAAGTTTATTTTTGGTTTAATATATGACATATTTTTGTGGTGCCCGTGTCTAAGGTTTAACAATCGATTAACAGTGAAAAGTATGAAAACCTTCATAAATAATCAAAAACGATAATAATAAAAGTTCAATTTGTTTCCCAGTTCCAAATATTTGTTCATGAAGTCCACACACTTATTTAGTTCGAAATAGCAATAACTGAATATTCAAGGAAAGCGAGAGACATTTCTTTTTTCATAATAAAACCCCACAAATGCTCTTTACTTCAGAGTATCTTGATCAAATTGATGTTAAAGATTGATTTTTTTAATGTAAATAAACTATTCTGAACATTTAAACACTCTACAATTAATAGCGAAGTTGAATATTATTTCTAATCTTGGTCCAATCAATGATGAGAAGATTTTTCAAATGAAATAAAAATCACTCTGTTTGTGACATTCCAACTTTCAATTTTTATTACTTAAATGTTTTCTACAGAGTTGTAGCCAGGGAAATTACCTATTAGATTATTTTATTGACATATGGAGCTGTATTAACGTTAAAGGAAAGACGAGTGTTTTTACCATTAACGGCTCGAGAACGGACGCGTTTTTTTTTCGACGTCGCGTTTTTCTTGTTTGGTTTTTCGCGAGTTAAAAATTGAATCATTTCATCTGTTTTGGAACCTTTGTTTCAGTCGATACATATTACAAATGACAAAAATGCATCCAAATCACTAGCATTAAAATTTTAAAGAAACTCGATATCTTTTTTTGCTGTTCGGATCGTGCAAAATGGAAATCATCTGTTTATTATGGAAAAATGTGTTCAATTGGTGAAAATATAAAAGTGAAAAAATCGAAGTCAACGGAGTGGGTTTTACTAAGCTTTCATGAATATGGTAGTTACAACTTCATAAAAAAAACTGTTGATCCTATGTTGGAAAAAAATGGGCAATGTTCGCGTGTGAATGAATTTTCTTGTCGTCACCATTTTCTAGCTAAATATCAAATAAGTTCAGATCCGATTGAGGGATATCCATGATCGGAAAGATTTATTTTGTGTGCAGAGTTGAAATGTGAATAAATTTTGTGTTTCAAATAGAATGCCCATTCGGATGGCCCCGGTTATAGAAAAGGAAAAAAAACAAGTTAAATTCCGTAATGTCATTTTTTCGGCTAGTTCCTCCCTCATGTACACTTTTGTTCATGATAAAGCCTACTAATCAAGTTCTAAATATAACGGTAACAATTTCTCCTTGATCCGAAATTAATAAATGTAAAAAGCATAATGCAAGTGGTCCGATGCTGATAAAATGAGGATAAATATGTTCAGGTTTTGCGTTTCCTGAGAAGAGTAAGGAAAAAGTGATTTTTAGTATACTACTTGAATACAAAGATTCCCACGATGACCGGAAGTTCTGGTAGTCAATATTATAGCCACTGTGCTTTCGTCGCGCAAATTTGGTAAGAGGGTTTAGTTTAAAACTGTGAAACTATTTTGTGGATAAATTTAAGTGAGATCGTCAAGGGTGTCTCTTGGCGGATGGAATGAATATTTTGAGCCTCATTCCGCTTAGGTGAAATTTTCGGGAGCAGACTGGAGAGAGAAAATCACCATCAACTAACAGAGGCCAGTTGTTAATTTTTTATTTGGTGAGTTTGTTCCATATTGTTTATTTTACTTACATTTCGTTAAAATATAGTTAGGAGTCAGAGTGTTTTCACTCTGAACTCTCTAGATTTTGTCGACACTGTTCAGCATTTTCCAGAATGTTATCCATTTGAACAACTGAACTGATTGAAAACTTCGAATTATAAGGATAACATTTTTGAAGAAATCTTTCGAGTTCTAAAGGACCTCGAAGGGTTTTATGTTCTTTTAATATTTTCCAATTCTCTTTTTATTTTCAAGAGCGAGTAAAGGCGCTTTATCCTTGGTCGATGACCAGAAATGAGTGTACATTGAAATCCAAAGCAGTTAACCAATCATAATAATCTTAGAAGTTTAAAACCTGAAACATCACCTTCTAAAATATGCCACTTTTATAAGGTTTTGTGATTTCTGTGTACAAAATAAATCATTTCCAGCCGCTGAAGAATGGTCCTAGTGAATATTACTTTACATAACGTGTGGTTTTCTCATCAAGGAGCATTTTTCTTAGCATGCTTCCAACGATACTGCCCCTTCGAAACGTATGTCCACGTTTCTTCCTGTTCCAGTGTTCCAGATTTCTCTGCGTTCTCTGCTCCATGGTAGGCCCAACCGGTTTATGTTTTTGATTATTTTAATGTTTTTATGTTAAAATAATTGAAAACATGAAGAAAGACAAGAAGAATAATAAAACACTTTTATTGTTCTTTGGGACTCAGACATAAGTTCTGGCTGTGGAAGTACGATTAGTGATTAGTGATTAGTGAGACGAGTGTTTTTACCATTAACCATTAAAAAGGTTAACAATTAAAAAAAAATGAATTGTTCTAGACCCCCAATGGATTATTTCGAAAATGGGTTCAAATGAAAGAGAAATGTCCCAGCTTTCGGATTGTACAAAAATTAGCAATTTAGACATACTGAATCTATCATTGTGTCATATGTATTCAAAGATATTTTATACTTTGTAAGAAATGCTCCACTATACTGTCACTCTCGTCGATGCGGCTCCCGGCTTTTGATTTCGCCCAGATCTAGGCTTCCTTTCTAGCATCATTCTACAGGCACCTACGAAATGAGAGGTGTTCAAGTTTTTTTTTTCATATGGACGGTTAAAAAAATGCGGTGAATTAAGGTTGACCACTTCTTGATCCGAGCATTTGTATTGTCAGATAGAATGTTAAGGAGTGTATCGAAAATAAGTTATAAACGCATTTTTTTTTCATTGTATTGATTTTATTGATGATTCAAACAAAGAAACAGTTCGGAAGTGTTTTAAAAAGCTTATTCTGACAGTTTATAAAGAAATACAAGTAAAAAAGTAATTATTGGTAATATTCTCAGACTTTGGACTTGACGCGTTTCATTAGGTTTTGTATAGCTGATTGATCACACTTCTAGGCCAATTTTTCTTGAAAACCGCCAGGGTCCTTTTGGCTTTACCATCCTTCTTGAAAACTGTCTTGACGAAGCCCAATATCGTTCTATGGGGCGAAGCTGGGGGCAGTTTGATGGGTTAATATCTTTCTCAACGAATTCTACATCGTTATTTTCAAATCATCTAAGAGTGGATTTAGCGTAGTAGGCTGACGCCAAATCCGGCCAGAACAATGGTGGAGTCGTATGTTTCTTATATAGTGGCAGCAACCTTTTCTGCAAACACTTCTGTTAGTAAATATCGGCTTTTTTTGTTTCTTTTGTAAAGAAACTCGCCGACTTCAATCCGCAGGAGAAGATGGCCTGCCACACAAGCACTTTCTGGCCAAATTTTTCCACCTCAATCGACTTCTCATGGTCACTCACATTACTGGAATCCTCTTTTGCATAAGTTTCATCGTCCATGAGAATGCACGCATCTGGCTTCTGCAAAATCCGATAAAACAGCTTCCGGGCTCTGGTTTTGGCTCGTGATTTTTGTTCAGCCGTTTGTTTGGACACTTTCTGCTTCTTGTATGTCTACAGGTTGTTCCGCTGTACCATTCCGATCGATGTCCCAGCTTTTTTCGCCAAATCCCTTATGGATATCGATCGATTCCGGTTGATGAGGTTGAATACCTTACGGTACAGATTTGGGTCAGATGGTCCTGTTTTTCTGCCTCTTCCTGGCAAATCATCGAACGTATAGTGTTCCCCGAACTTGTGGATGATGGATTTTACGCTCGCCGGATGAATGACGAAACGTTCCACCACTTCATTCATCGAGATGCCCTTCTCTAGCATCCAAGAGTCCCACACACGAATTGAAACTTCTTTTTTAATTCGCGACATTTCGGGAGAAACGAATGTTTCAAACGTAAACAAAGCGCTGGTTCACTCTGAACAGATCAAGATGCTACATACAGGTGAGCATAGTTGTGCGCGTTAGTAAGTAGAAGGCTCAAAAAATATGTTTATAGTTAACTAGCTGATTTTACCCGGCCTTGCTCGGGTTCACACAAAATATAAATCGAAGTGAGTCGTTTGACTTTTTGAAATTTTGAAAGCTTTTTGAACATCATTATAACAAATTTGACCATGTTTGGCCATGTGAGCTTTGAAAGTTTTGTTAGTCTTCTTAAGTTTTAATTAGGATTATTAGCAATGTTTATCGTTTTCATATCATTGAATAACTAATAGTTTTTAAGGTTTGCTAATATTCCCTTAAATGCTTATCCATTCTATCACGAAAAGCATATCAATCTAAGGTTGATAGGTTGCCCGGATTTATCCAGATTTGCTAGAACATTTAAATCAAAATTTGAGGTAACTCCGGTCTGGCTCGGTTTTCAGGATTTTGTTGCAAAAAGCCCGGATTTATTCACATCATTTTTAAAACGTAATATAAACTGAGATTTTATAATTATTATAATTTTTCATGTTTACGTTCAAAAAGAAGTTTTAAATGGCAAGTTTGAGAAATCATGACTCGTGTTTGGAAGCTTGATATACAATTTAAAAACTGCTGATGTGGTTTGTTGAAAAAAATATTGCAAGTATATTTTTCGTTATTTTTGCTGAACAATTCCGCAGTTTTGACCAAGTTTGCCCGGATATTGGTTTGAACATTTTGAAATCAAATGCTGGCCAGGTATTTTGATAAAATTGGCTGGATTTGTCTGGTCCCGATACGGCAATTCAGGCAACTTTATTTTATCATTTTTTAGGAAGCTTGAATTGAATTACCATTTTTTTTTATCAAATGATTAAATTTTTTTTTTATCTTTTTCATGGGTTATCTAGTGAAAATCCCATGTATTAAGCTTATAAACAAATGTTAACGACCTCTTTCCAAGATCTCTCCGTTGAATGGAATACCCATTTAAGTTTTATTTTGTACTTATAAATTTCTAAATAGATTTCCGCTAAAACCTCTGCATGTTTAAATGTGCTTTTTAAGTTTTCTTATAATTAGATGGTAGAATTGAACACATTGATGATCAATAATAATTAAAATTTAAAAATTTACAAATGAAATTGGATTGTACAAAACTAAAAACTTCAGATTAAATTACTTAAAGTCTCGTGCGTTGGATTTGGTTTTTGATTTTTTGCATAAAATGAACGTTTAATTGTCTAATTCCTATTGTAAATTAAATTCCTACGCGGCAATCAAAGTGTTGAGATCGCAGCCTTGAACTTACAACCCTCATTTTTTATTAATTGTTTCTCTATGAGGAGTTCCGAAAATATGAAAATGGATGGTTCCTAAAAGCTGGAACATTAGTTTTCAGTCCGAATATTTATTCAACTGAAGAAGTCAATCCATAATGAACATGAATTAATCCAGGGGTGAGCAACGCGCGGCCCGCGGGCCGCATGTGCCCCGCGAGACCGTTTTGTGCGGCCCGCGAAGCTTTTTTCAAATTTTAATGCATTAAATTTTCTCAACAATGCATTGTTAGGAAAATTTACATGACTTGATCAAATATGCACTTATCTTAAGGTTGCCGGGCAATCTGGTTTTATCTGGGTTTGCCTGGATATTTGATACAATATTTGGGAACAGTGCGGCCCTGCCCGGTTGCCCGGATTTCATTAAAAAATATCCGGATTTTGCCCGGATTTTTTCCCTTTATTTGGCAAATAAAAAAAATGTGTTGTTAAAATTATTATTATATTATATTTAGCCACCGAAACAAATTTTTTAAGCAGATTTTTCGAATCTTAAAATAAGAATTTAAATCCGTTTATGAATTTTGATGTAAACAAATTTTTTTCAATTTCTTTTATTTGGATATTTGTTGAGTAATTTATGTGTTTTGACAAAATTTGCCCGGATTTTTGGTCGTCAATTAAGGAATTAAAAGCCCGGATTTTGTCAGGATTTTATAGAAAATTGCCCGGTTTGTACGGCCCGAATACGTGAGAAATAAAAATCTAGCAACCTTAACTTATCTGCATTTTCTTCACAATCATCATGTTGTTTTCTTTTTTTGGCATTTTAAGCATTTATTGTGTTCTGTTCAAAACTATAAATGCAATATTGTTTATTTGCGTAACGTAATATTGAAATATTTTAAAAAAAATACATTTTTCTCATTAATTTAACTCCTAACACATCCTAAGCAAAATACATTAAAGTGAGTCGGAACAGCAGCTGAATATCAAAGGAATTTCGAAGCGCGTTAGTGAAGTCTTTATTTTTTATTCAAGCAAAAATAAAGTTATATGTGTAAAAACACGTTCAGCAGATAATTTTTATAACATTTGTTCTATCCAATTCGGTAAAAAGGCTTCACATACTAACTAAAAAATTTAAACCAAAACTTTGTGCATTATTTTTTATTTCTGAATATTGACATAAATTGAGAAAGTTTGATAAATAAAGCCTGGGTGAACGATTTTTGGTTTCTATTTATCAACATGAATCAGCCGGCATCAAAGTTACCAACAAAAATTATTTGTTCTTGGTAAAAACAATAGATATCTAAAATTCTGTGATTCTACCCAAAAGGTTTTTAACAATAATCTGTGATGCTTTTCCAGAAATTTTATTTAAAATTTAAATCAAACATCGATAAATTGAGTTATTTCACATATAATTGGCATTCCACATTACCGAAGTCATATTATATCTTTAGAAATCCTATCCCAATGATATCTAAATAAGATTAAAAATTAAAAAAAAATGAATAAAAGGTATAGAATCAAGAATGTAGTTTTGAAGATATTTGTTTAAAAATATGTGATTGAACAGTTTTCTGTTATTTCTACAACCTTCCTTAAGGGGGGGGTAGGGTCTAACGGGTATAAAAAAACACCATTTTCACGATTTTTTTCTAGAGCTATCGTTTAAACAAATGTATTCAAATTTTTTGCATTATACAAAGCATTGCAAAAAGAACATTTAGTAATTTTTTCGTAGAAAAATATTGAAAAATGAGCCGGTGACGGAGCATTTTCGAGGATGCCTTTTAGAAAACAGGATTTGCGGTGGACACTGTATCTCAGCACAGAATCATCTGAATTCAAAAAATCAGAGCAAAATATTTTTAATAGATGTTTTTCTGGACCCCAACGTTTTTATTTAACTTAAAAATATTTTTATGAAATTTTTGTGACTGTTTGAAGTAAAAACTACGATTTTTCACTTAAAAATCCGCCATTTTTCACCTATAAAATCTCCCCAAAGTAAAAAAAATCAAAAAAGAAAAACGTTGGGGTCTGGTATTTTATATGTAGAAACTATGTTCCAAATTTGAAAAGAATCGGATAAGTAGTTTTCAAATGACGATGTCCACGGACTTTAAAAATGTGCTTTCGAGAAAAACGCGTTTGAAGTTTCTGCTCTTGCTTTCTTGCAGTATTAGATAGGAGGAGATAAAGGCCTATAACTTCTACAGTTTTGCTTCAATTGACTTGAAAATTTGACACAACATTCTTGAAATGTTTTACAATAAGAAAATAAAAAAATAAAAAAAATCGATTTTTTGAAAGTGTTAGACCCTACCCCCCCCTTAACATCTCAATGCAATGATCCAATACAGAACTTCAATTTAAAAACAGGGTTTTCACCGTTTGTAGGGAAAAAAATCTATGCTTTGAGGACGAGTTTTACTTGTGGAAAAGAATAACAGAAAATCAATTAGCGATTTAACGACAAACGCTTATAAGACTGCGATTTCTTTGAATATATATTTTTTAACACTGTTAGCTATCATTGTGGTAAACTCCAGAAGATTTTTAAATGGAACGGATGACAAATATTACCATTGGTTTAAATAATAATGTTGTTAGAACGAATGTTCGCTCAAAAGTACCTACTACTTAACAATTGAGAGAATTTAATAATGACAAAGATGTAGTGATGTTCCTTTTCAATATCGGGTATTTAAAAAGTCGATTTGAATTTCTGTTTTTAAACACGTGAATTCTCTTTTTCAGAATCGTTGTTATAAAATTGACGTGAAGCTCTGCTAATCAACATTAAGTGCGGCCCGCCGACAAGATTTCAAATTTAAAATGGCCCATTGGTTGAAAAGGTTGCTCACCCCTGAATTAATCTATCCATACTTTACACTCGCACCGGTACCACGTGCTTTGAACAGTAGAAGAAAAAACACCCGCCAAAATTTCTCCATTCAATTTTTTTATGCTCAGCAAGCTTTGATTTGCTTTCCAGTACACGTGAACTTAGGATGGTCGTTTCTAATGCCTGGACCATGGTGATGGTGAAAACAATCTCACCAAAGGAAACGAAAATCGGTTGACTAATGGGTGCCATGACTTTTGGTTCGTAGGGATAAAAACATAAGTTGTATGGGAGGGTCCCTTTTCTTAGATGGGAGGGGCTCAAAACTATTACCTCGACCTTTCTCATGTCCGTTTACATCACTGTACCAAATTTCAAGCTGATCGGTTAAGCGGTGTGGATTTGTATAAGGTGCATATATATATACAAACATATATAGCCCAACTCATCTTTATATACAGTCCCCCCACAATCATGGGTCACACACAATTATAAGTCACCGGTCATTTGAACTGCTGATATCTAGTAAACTAAAAGAAATTTTTTCATACTACTATTTTTAAGTTTTTCGTTAATATCATCAAAATGCATTTTAAATAGTATGTGTGCGCTTGATGACAGTACAATTGCTATTTGAATAGTTTTTGTCGTATTTTAATAATTATCTGTTGATCAATCGCAAAAATTTCCAATGTTATAAGGTTAACATCTTAAACCGTTAAGCCCCTTATGCGCGTATTTGAAAAATCCCAACAAAATAAACAGGACTCATATAAGCAAAAAGGACAAGTTTACGTTTTCCAAATAAAACTGAGCGAATAAAACGAGAAATTTCAAAATTATTGACAAAATAAAATTGACCCATAATTGTTACAACATCTACCAAATTTCCCACAATCATGGGTCACTGTTTTGCTAGCAAAGCAAAACATTTCTTGGTTGCTATTAGGATATATTGACAGTTCTACACGAACACCACCTTAGCAGGAGGCCTCAGCCCTAACCTCAAACCATGGGAGAACAGAATCGATTTTTTAGAAGGGCGCACGATAAACGCGATTTTCCGGTACTAATATCGATAAATTCGCCCTGTGGAAAAGCGATACACAGATGTTCGTGTTTTGATTTTTTTTGGTGTTCAGGGCTGCCAAGTGCATTGATATTTGGAAAATGATTTATTTTTTTAATTGCATTGTTATTGAAAAACTTTTTCATGGGTACTGAGAAATTGCAACTTTCTTGTAGATTTATATTTGAATGTGAAATTAAACGCATCATTTATCTGAACGAAATAACAACTTACTGTATCGCACACTTAAACGATTTCATTCTTTTACTTGTTTGTAATAGTGAATGATTCTGCATTCGTTTAGAAGTTAGAAATTACTCTTTTCTAATCTACCAAGTGTGCGGCCTGGTCCCGGCAGAGAGGATGCGATCAGGGGAAACTCGGTTCTTACCTCGAGTAAGCTAGTCGTCAAAGCGGAAACCGGTGGCGATGCGTGCGAAGTGAGCCGCCGCGCGTGCGTTCGGGAAACCTGTTTGGACTCGACTGGCGATGATAGAGCGAGACGGCAAAAGTGCGAGAGACGCAATTTCTGACCTGACAGTGGCGGATGACAGATGGTAACGCGTCGCTTACTGACGAGGGGTGTTCTGATGACTATCCTGATATGTTGGTAATATATCTATGCTACGGAAGTAAGATCGTCTTGCGATATCCCACATCTCCTACTTACTTACAAAAAAACGAGAAAAAAAATTCTTTGCGGTACACTATGAGCTATCTTCTTTCCATTTTTTCACTACTTTGTAAAATGTCGCTCATGGTTTGATTTAGCAGTTTTCTTCGGATGCGTTTTCTACTTTCTATTTTAATGACATTTTATAAATGTTATTTCCAGTTTCACTGGCATCATTTTGTTCAATTTGCTACAAGATCCTTTAGGACTATTTCTCAACTATGTAGCGGCTCCCTCTGGCTGTGAACCAGGCCATGCAAGCTTCTATATACAAGAGAACGAGCAATGAAAGAGAAAATAAGAAGACCAAGAGTCGATGTGCTTTACCACCATATTCAATAGCTTCGCCGGTTTATTGAGTTGATATTGAAGTGACAAACGTATTCTGCAATTCATCCCTTTTCATAAAAAATATCTATCAAAAATAGTTCAAAAAAGTTAAGGTCCTTTCTATTTGTTGATATTGACATAAAATGTTTAATTCAGACCTGTTTACACCAATGTTATTAGATCACAAGGTTCTCTTACTTTGTCAGTAAGTAGGCGAGGAGAGCGCGGTGAGGTTCAGTGAGTTTGTTTGTAAACATCGGTAAATTTGTTTGAGCTGAGGGTTTTTTTGTATCTGATTTATTTGAAACGACTCATACGATTAGGTTTCAACGAGCCAAACTCGTTTTTTTGTTTTTACAATCGTTTGCTGAGGGCTTTGTTGGTGAACAAACTCCACGAACTCCTCAGTAGCACAACCAAAATGGCTGAATCGGGAATTTTACATATCGTTACACCTCATATACACACCTTGGTTTACACCAGCTTTGTCATGCAAAAATTAATGAACAATCATTATCTATTTTTAAGCGTGTGTTGTGTCAAAACAAGTAAACAAACCAAACTATGCCCTTTTTTTGCAAAACTTGGAAAATAAATCCAAAAATTAACAATCAGGAAAATTTTCTCGCGTGTGTGCAGTTCAGGCGTGTGTGCAGTTCAGGCGTGTGTGCAGGCTTCGAAGGCAGCGTTTCTAGATTTTCTGCGCCGTTTGGCCAACGGTAGGACTTGTGAAACCAGCTGGCATCATGTATACTCCCTCGTTCCATGGGAAATACAGAAAGACACGGAATCACTCCCGAATCAAGCCTATGCCACAGGAGAACACGGAAATAGGCAGCAAATTGGCTGAACCTCAGAAAGCGGTACCGAACAAATATAAAAATGTGTTGTAAAGGGCGAAAAACTGCAAAAGATAAAAACAACGTACCTACACTATCCATAGCAAGAGAGATGCTGCAAGTGAAGGTGCACCAGACCCGCTGAAGTGTCGAGAAGGCTCAACATCTGTTACAATCAATGAGGATGCCTCTCGTAGCTGTTTCAAAGATAACACTAGTGCAGAAACTCTGACGAATCTATTCGAAAATTACGCTAGTTACTGTGTAGTTAGTCTTCCAATAAGCTCTGTGCTGTCACTCGTATTGTTCCTGAAACTAAACGGAATTTCATTATAAGCTGACTTTACAATCAAGAATCATAAATTAATTGGGTGTTTCCTTCTTCCAGATTTCACAGTTGTCGGTTTAAACTGCATGCAAAATACGACGTATTTAAATTCCGATCTGAATTCTGGTTTCAATTATTTAATCCAAGGAACGTTCAAATTGGTTACTGAAACACTAATTAAGCTGAACGTTTTCGTGATCAAATGTTCTGGATTCTGCGAACAACTTCTAGGCTTAACATCAACAGTATCGAGCAATTCATAACGTTCGATTGGCTCTCAATCCTGTGATGGTTGATTCTGGAATTCTGGCACACATACGTTTGTAAAAAAAAGTTTAGGTTTGGTTGAATCGTTTCGATGCTGGTACCAATACCTTTTAAAACTGGACAGGTCAGTTACAACCAAGGTGATCATTATCAGACATCCCGCTCTGGCTACAATGAAAATCACAGCAACTACGGCTCTTGTTTTGTACGGAAGTATCGAAAAGATTGATGAGATTGCAACCAGCTGCAGCCGCACCAACAACAATTTCGTCGTCCTCGTCCGTCGGTTCAAATGCTGCTCATAATCGTTAGGTCAATATGATCACTATGAATCGGGCGCCCATCAGGGTTATTTCAAGCCGTTGATAAGCAAGATCCAACATAGTGAAATTGCGCATCCCATTTTAGTGGACGATGCAAGTGAAAATGTTACCTACCCAAGGAGTAACGCGTAACATCAAATAAACGACAGGAACCGCAACCATCAACAACTTAGGAACAATCTGAACAACCACATTCCTCATCCAGGTATGGAACGCAGTTTTAACAAAAATGATTAGGCGCAATGATTTGTTGCACAAGAAACTTCAAGATCAGCGCAAAATTCTAGTCAAATTCTATAATTAAATAGCTGCCGTTGCTGCAGTTACGCATAGCGTTTCTGTTGAGGAGGCAATCCCAATTGTCGATCTTGCAGCAGTTCTTGAAATCTGTTAGCCATATCGTTTTTTTTTTGCCAAATGATCAATTAGGTAAGCAACAAATCGTTCACCGAATCGCAAAGAGAAGCGTAACCGTTTCAAAAGGTTTCGAACAATTCGATCACGAGTTCTCTGAGGCTGTACAGAAAAGAATGCACGATCCTGGAAAAGTTTCATCAGAGAGTAATTCTTAGTCTCACGGGATAGTTTTACATTACTTGTGAGGTTATCTGAGCAAAGCAATTTTAAATTGATCTTTGGACCAATCTGTACTTAATGTGGCCCGGTCG
Source organism: Uranotaenia lowii (assembly GCF_029784155.1). Lineage (NCBI taxonomy): Eukaryota > Metazoa > Arthropoda > Insecta > Diptera > Culicidae > Uranotaenia > Uranotaenia lowii. The sequence goes on along the minus strand of NC_073693.1, from coordinate 101,835,060 downwards.
ACTGGAATATCACAGAACTCGCTACTGGTGCTGATAAAAAAAATGACTTGGAGGGAAACAAGGTTTTTTTTTACGGCTTTTGAGTTGGGAATAGTCTTTCCTCTTTGACATAGCTAGGTCGTTCGAAGGGAGCATCATACATGTTGAATCCATCGGACAAAATAAACATTTTCTAGCACGCAGTGTGCACCAAGGCATGTCTTGCAAAAATGCAATCCTACCTGCAGAAAAAAAAATAATAATCGCCTGAGCAAAGCTAAATCAACTATGCAAGTTTTATCATACAAAATTTATTCGTCCTGTCAACTCTATCCCAAATCTAAACTTAGACTAACTCCTTTCGTAGGCGGAAGTGCGCTTCGTACCAGCTTCATGCCAGACAACCTAAATCAACTTAGGCGGGAGTCTACATCCGCCAACCTTGAACCATTCTTGTTCTGACCGGTTAAGGTTCTAGTCGGGCCAGCAGTCGAAATCATTCAGGTGGAAGTCCACACTGTGCCATCGCCTCAATTTCACATCCCATCAGCTGGAGGTCCTCGCCGCTGAGTCAACTGCTCGATTTTTTTTGCAGGTGAAAGTCTGCATCGCGTCACCCGGAGGTCTTCGTCGCGCCATTGCCCCAATCAATTAGGCTGATTTTCTCAGGCGCGCCATCACTCAAAACTTTACGTTATATCAGGCGGAAGTCTGCATCGCGCCATCGTTCAAGATTTATTATATCAGGCGGAAGTCTGCATCGCGCCATAAGTTTCAATCAATTAAGCTTATTTTCTCAGGCGGAAGTCTGCATCGCGCCATATCTGAAAATTACGCATCATATCAGGCGGAAGTCTGCATCGCGCCATCTCTGAATATCACGCATCATATCAGGCGGAAGTCTGCATCGCGCCATCACTCAAAATTTTACGTTATGTCAGGCGGAAGTCTGCATCGCGCCACTTGTCTGAATCAATTTGGTTTATTTTCTCAAGCGGAAGTCTGCATCGCGCTATCTCTGAAAATATCGCATTATATCAGGCGGAAGTCTGCATCGCGCCACTAGTCTGAATCAATAAGGCAAATTTTCTCAGGCGGAAGTCTGCATCGCGCCAACTATGAAATTTCGCATTATATCAGGCGGAAGTCTGCATCGCGCCATCATTCTAAATTTTCATGTTCTAATAGGCGGAGGTCTTCGTCGCGCCCAACAGCTCATACCATCACTAAGCTCATCTTTAATTTAAACACAGAAGTATGGTTTGTATCGATGGAGACACTTCAACAGATAATATTCAAAGGAACTCCATAAGCAATAGAACTTTGAAGTGTTATCACCGCTGCTTATCAAAGATAACAATCAGTCTCCCATTCATGAGGCACGAAAATTTTTAGTTTGAATATGATAGTCATCAAAAGATATTCCACCTTGCTGAAGTATGTGGTCAGCATATTAAACTCAGGAGCATCTGTCATTTGGAATCTTTCTGGTGTTCAACAAAGTGTCCTCCTCCTCTGTCTTCAAATCTGTTATTCTTAAACTAGGATTTTTATGATTGAATGATTTTAATTTCAACTCCCTGCTACAAAACAAGATTCCTTTTGAGTTTGGAACTAAATTTTATCATTTATTTGGATCGATCCAAATTAGCTGATCTTAAAGACTCTATAATTCAACAACAGACAAACACATTAGCTGATCGAACTGGATTTTATTATAGTTTAATGTGATTCGAAGATTTAAAAATTAACCATGAATGATAACTGCGTATTTCACTACTTTGCTGCATAGCTTTTGCGTGGAGTTGCATAGAAAAAAAAAATGGCTGCTGAATACGGAAAAAAAAATTATACCTTCTTTCGGCCATGATTGGTTCTTAAAATTCCGCTGTTACTGGTCGATGTAACAGCTCCTGGCAGGAGCGCCAATTGTGCGGCCTGGTCCCGGCAGAGAGGATGCGATCAGGGGAAACTCGGTTCTTACCTCGAGTAAGCTAGTCGTCAAAGCGGAAACCGGTGGCGATGCGTGCGAAGTGAGCCGCCGCGCGTGCGTTCGGGAAACCTGTTTGGACTCGACTGGCGATGATAGAGCGAGACGGCAAAAGTGCGAGAGACGCAACTTCTGACCTGACAGTGGCGGATGACAGATGGTAACGCGTCGCTTACTGACGAGGGGTGTTCTGATGACTATCCTGATATGTTGGTAATATATCTATGCTACGGAAGTAAGATCGTCTTGCGATATCCCACACCAAGCAGTACAATACCAAGCAGCCAATACTATCGTCCGTATATAACCTTATAGCTCAACCCAAATGCCCCTTGAATTTATGCTATCAAAGAATGCCCCTGAATGTTTTCCTGAAACGCGATGATTTCTATGTTGATATTCGGGTGTTGCCATGGACTTCTATGTGACTAATAATTGTGAGCAATTTAACTAATAATTGTTACGGGCTACAATTTTGACCCATAATTGTGGTTTTGAAAAACGCTGATTGTTTCGGTAAATTATGTTATTTTGTAACAAAACTGAAAATAAAAACACATTTGAAATCAAAGCGGAAGCACTTAATGACTGAAATTCATGCAAAGTTTTATTTTTGGTCAACTAACACTCGAAAAAACAAGCATTTTGTGTTGAAAGGATACGTTGAGTGACTAATGATTGTGGGAGAACTGTATTAGAAGATTTTCGATACACTCCTTAGAAGAAACAAAAGATGTCGAAAATGAGCGGGTAGAATTTATGTAGATGCAGTACTGTCACATACCAAATTTTTGTTCAGGACGAGCCAACTACTAAGAAGTGGTAGATACAAATAGAGTTGCACTGTACATAACAGTAGCGTTCATAATTGTATAGAAATTGGAAGCACGCGACCTGTCAGTTTGACTTTGAACTTCCATAACTTTTTACGCTGATGATATTTTTTGATCAAATTTTTTGCGTTAGACTATCACACTATTATATCACAAAATTTGAGCTTTCTGGAGTTTGTGTGGCCTGAGATACAGTAGTTCTACGAAAATCAGACTTTTGGACTTTTCTCATCCAAACTTCAATATCTCAGAAACTACGCTACACTTTTTTATTAAACATTTGCAGAGTGATTGTTTAAACATGAAGCTAGCATGTCTGAAAATTTCGAAAAGTTCTATCGATGAGATCAAAAGTTACGCGAGGTGCAATATTTCAGGCATGAACCTAGAAATGCGATTTCTATAGAATTTTGGACGAATGTTTTCATAGGTAAACCATATTCTCTGTTTACAAACAAACAGTAAATCTATTTCAACCAAAAAATCAAAACAATATTGCGAGATTCTGATTTCAAAACACAAATGGATCATTTATTCCTTTTTTTTTTCTTTTCTTCATTGCTTTTGCCAGACATTTTTTTTGTCTGATTGTTGGATGGAAACGATATTGTTTTCATGAATCGCCCAAAATTCTATAGAAATTGCATTTCTAGGTTCATGCCTGAAATATTGCACCTCGCGCAACTTTTGATCGCATCGATAGAACTTTTCGAAATTTTTAGACATGCTAGCTTCATATTTCAACAATCACTGCGCAAAATTTCAATGAAAAATGTAGCGTAGTTTCAGAGATATTGCAATTTAAATGAGAAGAGTCCAAAAAGTACGATTTTCGTAGAATTACTGTTTCTCGGGCCACACAAACTCCAGAAAGCTCAAATTTTGTGATATAATAGTGTGATAGTTGATCTATCTAACGCAAAAAATGTGATCTAAAAATATCATCAGAGTAAAATGTTATGGAAGTTCAAAGTCGAAGTGACAGTGCGCTTGCTTCCAATTTCTATACAATTATGAACGGTACTGTAGGTTGCAAAAAAATTTGTCGCATGCAAGCTTTTATCCAATTTTTTACCAGTTTATTGATAACATGAATTAATTTTTATTATCTTCGCCCTCGTGATGTTTTAACTCCAAGTGACTAAAGAAGGATTTCCAATTTGTTTCGGCCTTATTCAAAAATGGCACATGCTTCACTTGAAAATTTTGGAACTCATTTTATACTTTGAGAAATGTAACATCGTGAATTTGTGCGTAATCTGACCAGATAAATTTAAAATAATTAATATAAGCGTTTTAAGGCACTGTTATAATTTTTTTAGTACATGATGATATTTTGCTGTTTTCATAAAAGTAAAAAATGACACAGACAAATGTTTGCAGTGTTCTATATTACCAGATAAAACATGCGTTTTTTCATTTCATCGAGGAAATTTGAAAAAAAAATATTTCGTTAATTTGAACAAATGCAAAACTTTTAGAAATCAATATGAAAAATTCGCAAAAAATCTGATGACTTGAAATTTTGAATTAACTGATTGATGACTTGAAATCTGACAAGTTGAAGTGAATTGAGAGAACATTTTCGAATAAAAGCATTGCATCCAATCAACCACTTAAACTTGTTGAACGCAAAGCTGGTGTTGATATTTTGTAATCTTCTTTTTCTTTTGATCGAAAAAAACAATGAACGACGAGGTTCTCAAATTCGACAATACTTTTACATACACAAATGCCTCATAAACGCAAATTAAGGCAATCAAACATGAACAAAAGGTTGAAATTTATTTTGGGTTTAATATATGACACATTTGTGTCCGTGTCTAAGGTTTAACAATCGATTAACAGTGAAAAGTATGAAAACTTCCATAAATCATCAAAAACGATTAAAGATATTCGAAAAAGATATTTCCTTTTGATGTCCATGAGGTTTATTTAAAATTTGGGCTTGAACGTAAGAAAAAGTTTAATTTGTTTCTTAGTTCCAAATATTTGTTCATTAAGTCCTCACACTTATTTCGTTCGAAATAGAAATAACTGAATATTCAAGGAAAGCGAGAGACATTTCTTTTTTCATAATAAAACCCCACAAATGCTCTTTACTTCAGAAAGTCCTGATCAAATTGATGGTAAAGATTGATTTTTTAATGTAAATATACTATTCTGAACATTTAAAATCTCTACAATTAATAGCTTAGTTGAATATTATTCCTAATCTTGGTCCAATCAATGATGAGAAGATTTTTCAAATGAAATAAAAATCACTCTGTTTGTGACATTCCAACTCTCTATTTTTATCACTTTAATGTCTTCTACAGAGTTGTAGCCAGGGAAATTACCTATTAGATCATTTTATTGACATATAAAGCTGTATTAACGTTAAAGGAAAGACAAGCGTTTTTACCATTAACCATTAAAAAGGTTAACAATTTAAAAAAAAATGAATTGTTCTAGACCCCCAATGGATTATTTCGAAAATGGGTTCAAATGAAAGAGGAATGTCCCAGCTTTCGGATTGTACAAAAATTAGCAATTTAGACATACGGAATCTATCATTGTGTCATATGTATCCAAAGATATTTTATACTTTGTAAAAAATGCTCCACTATACTGTTAAATGTATTCAATCGGGTTTTTTTTAGCTTCCTGCACCGTCGTAGACGATATTCTCAACTAATTTGCGAAAGCGCGAGTCACTCTCGCCGATGCGGCTCCCGGCTTTTGATTTCGCCCAGATCTAGGCTTCCTTTCTAGCATCATTCTACACGCACCTACGAAATGAGAGGTGTTCAAGTTTTTTTTTCATATGAACGATTAGAAAAAGTGCGGTGAATTAAGGTTGACCACTTTTTGAACCGTGCATTTGTATAGTCAGATAGAATGTTAAGGAGTGTATCGAAAATAAGTTATAAACGCATTTTTTTTTCATTGTATTGATTTTATTGATGATTCAAACAAAGAAACAGTTCGGAAGTGTTTTAAAAAGCTTATTCTGACAGTTTATAAAGAAATACAAGTAAAAAAGTAATTATTGGTAATATTCTCAGACTTTGGACTTGACGCGTTTCATTAGGTTTTGTATAGCTGATTGATCACACTTCTAGGCCAATTTTTCTTGAAAACCGCCAGGGTCCTTTTGGCTTTACCATCCTTCTTGAAAACTGTCTTGACGAAGCCCAATATCGTTCTATGGGGCGAAGCTGGGGGCAGTTTGATGGGTTAATATCTTTCTCAACGAATTCTACATCGTTATTTTCAAATCATCTAAGAGTGGATTTAGCGTAGTAGGCTGACGCCAAATCCGGCCAGAACAATGGTGGAGTCGTATGTTTCTTATATAGTGGCAGCAACCTTTTCTGCAAACACTTCTGTTAGTAAATATCGGCTTTTTTTGTTTCTTTTGTAAAGAAACTCGCCGACTTCAATCCGCAGGAGCAGATGGCCTGCCACACAAGCACTTTCTGGCCAAATTTTTCCACCTCAATCGACTTCTCATGGTCACTCACATTACTGGAATCCTCTTTTGCATAAGTTTCATCGTCCATGAGAATGCACGCATCTGGCTTCTGCAAAATCCGATAAAACAGCTTCCGGGCTCTGGTTTTGGCTCGTGATTTTTGTTCAGCCGTTTGTTTGGACACTTTCTGCTTCTTGTATGTCTACAGGTTGTTCCGCTGTACCATTCCGATCGATGTCCCAGCTTTTTTCGCCAAATCCCTTATGGATATCGATCGATTCCGGTTGATGAGGTTGAATACCTTACGGTACAGATTTGGGTCAGATGGTCCTGTTTTTCTGCCTCTTCCTGGCAAATCATCGAACGTATAGTGTTCCCCGAACTTGTGGATGATGGATTTTACGCTCGCCGGATGAATGACGAAACGTTCCACCACTTCATTCATCGAGATGCCTTTCTCTCGCATCCAAGAGTCCCACACACGAATTTAAACTTCTTTTTTAATTCGCGACATTTCGGGAGAAACGAATGTTTCATACGTGAACAAAGCGCTGATTCACTCTTGACAGATCAAGATGCTACATTCAGGTGAACACCGTTGCGCGCGTTTGTAAGTAGAAGTCTCAAATATGTTTATAGTTAATTTTCGATTAACTCCTTAGAAGAAACAAAAGATGACGAAAATGAGCGGGTAGAATTTATGTAGAAGCATTACCTACTATCACATACCAAATTTTTGTTCAGGACGAGCCAACTACTAAGAAGTGGTAGATACAAATAGAGTTGCATCTATGTATATATCACCACACATTAGTTTGCTAAGTGTAGTTCGCCTAACATGCGCAAACTTGCAGTGCCAACGAACAAATTCTACATGCTCATTTTCACCATCTTTCGTTTCTTCTAGTTTTTTATCCGTCTATAAAAATTTCACAATCTTAAGATGTTCTCTTCAAAGGGCATAACTTTCCACCAATTTGGCTGAAAAATGTAGTAACAATGATTAAATTTCGGTGATGATTTTTTTTTCATAAAAGTAATGAATTTGGATGGTGTTTATTTTTTGTTCAAGTGACCAAAGCCTCTCTACATACCATAAAACCAAAAGTTCCTCAAAGAAACGGTTTTTATACAATTTGTGTTGCACAAACCAAGTTACTTCAACAAAAAGTTCGCGTCTAATGGTTCGCCTAACACCATTATTATCATCGTTACAAGCACCGATTCGATTCGATTTGAATGATTACTCGAAGCAAAAGACAGCCTTCCCAGCGGACTGAAAACGAATCCCAGGCCATTCATTTCTGTGGTGGTTCATCTCCCGGCAGAGTGGCATTAATCGTTCGCACCCTTTAATCCATCTCCATTCATTTATAGCCGGCTCCAGCTTGCTAGCTAGCCTTAATAGGCAAGCCATTTAAATCCACTCCACTCCTCGGAACAACCACGGGGACGGTTATGTGCATTTAGGTATAGTCTAGTGAGGTACCGGAATTGCAAATGGCTTATTCAGAATCGCGTGACCGCAAAACCGCAACACTCAGAGAACTGCGGGGATTGTCTTTATTGGATTTTGGCTTCCCTGTTTTTTTTTTGCTCCGATGTGATGTTCTGTGTTCTGTGGCCAGGCCGCGCCGCACCACATCAATTAGCTGTTTGGGTCTTTTGATATCGACGAAAACGACGAGGGAACGCTTTGTGATATTAGGAACATTTATTTGTGTGAATCGATGTATGAGTGTTGACGCTTTGAGGTTTAAGTGGAAACAGCGGGGAATGGAGGATAAACCTAATTAGAAGAACATCAACATCAGCGATAAACCACAGTTTTCGCCACCGTCGTCGTTGTCGTTCTTATCCTTTGGGAAACATCCCGAAACCAAAAGGAAAACTACGCTTGCGGCAAAACCGAACGACAAAACCGCACACCCAATTCTTGGTCAACTCTCTCTCTCTTACTTCTAGGTTATTTGCTTGACTCGACCTGGCTTGGTTGTGGGTGTTTCGATGCTCTGCTGTGGTGTTAAAATGTGGCAATCCAATCAACGTGTAGGCTAATCACGATAACGTCTTGACTACTCGCTACTCGGTGTTATTGTTGAGGAGGTCGAAATCAAAGGTCTTCTTCCAAGGTTTATCGTTTCCAACGGTAAATGCAGGCGAAAAAGAATGGATAGAAGAAAATTGATAGGTTGTAAGTTGATAAAAATACGTTTAACATTGATTCTTCTTGTCTGGAAGAATCAAATCTTATTCCAATTGGTCGGCATTAAAGATGTATTAGAATGATATAAATTAGATAGATGTGAGGTCCTCAGAGACAAAGGGGTATAAATGCAAAAATGATCGATTTGGAGTTAATAATGACAAACAATTCTCCACATTTCAAACTATATTTGATATTATTGTTTTCAGATTTGATAGTTTCATTTTCATACTCTCGAGAAACAAATACAAATTTTAAAAAAATGTATGGAAAATGGCCAAACGTAACAACTTTAAAGCTTGGCTCCAAGGAGCTCCTATATCTTTTTAGGCAATAGAATCGTTTATATTTTAATTTCAATGCTCTGAAGTAGCCTTTTTTAGAAAAACGTTTGAGGAATTTTCAACTCTATTTCCCATCGACCAACTTCCATCGAATGATTGGGAAGATTGCTGCCGTTTGCCTCCAGCATAAACCACCGTTAGTTATAAGGGTGATTTTGTTGATACAACAAACAATCTGCTGCGAAGCCTGCAGGCAAATCCGTCAATGTTGATGGAATCCATTCAGCAGCTTAAACGATGGATAGGTAATTAAAGATCCAAAGTTTTAGTTTGAGTTTCCGTTGGATCGGAGTAAACATCACAAGGAGAGTTGGGTCATTCGAAAGTAAAAGGATAATCAAACCGTATTAGGACATCGAAACGTCATCTTTTGGGCAGGAATCAAAACATTTTAAGTACTTCGGCGAACTTGATTATTCATTTCAATGAAAGTAGTCAATTTGTTGAAAATTTCAAATCTATTGACCTACTATTTCAATGACGATAATGTGCTTTGTCGTTGCATTGCTGCAATATGATGAAAGAAATGCGATCACAAATATGGGTATAAAAACTAAATATTTCTTTTATTTTCTTGTTGATTGGTGGATTGGATGAATTATGGGCCACAAAGTGTTCACACGAGATACGGTTTTCGTTAGTTTATGGTTCTATGGACTACTACGTCATGAATCGAAAGTTCCATTTCAGAACTGAATGAATTCAATGAAAATGCCACTTTCCTTACTTCAATCGAGCCTGATTCTTCTAAAACTTTTATATTGCTGATTTTTTTTTTCTGTTTAGATACTTGTCTTATGTTCCCTTAACACTTTTGCTGCAAAGCGTCACCCACTTCAACATATTTAAAAATTTAGAAAGTTAAACCAATCATACGGATGTAGATGTTCAAAATTATCTCGGTTTCTTGAATAATCTCTTACTGTTCTCTAGCCAAAATTTCAAACCGAAAGGATATCTCCATATGGTGTTTTGGCATTTCAAAGTTTGACACATTCTGTAGTGGGTGACGCTTGGCGATAAACTTGTTAATCCTTCGTTTGATGAAGAAACAAATTTGCAACTTGCAAATCTTTATGCAAATTCAAAATATTACTTGAAAATCTATTAATAACCATACATTTCAACATAGAACTGCTTGTGGAAGACCATGCCAATGTGCTGAAAGTTTCAGATCAAGTAGTTCGCGGTCTATACTTTTGCAAGGGAAAAACAGTATCGGTAAAAAGTGCTTTTAATACTGTTTTCAGTATCGAAAAGTTCAATTCCAGCTCCGATTTTTTAAAAAATTATTTCATACTGAAACATCCGTAAAAAAATTCTAGAAAAATTGCAGTTTTGAATTCATGCATGAAATTTTATGCCTCGCATTAGTTTTTATCCAACCGATAGAACTTTTGAAAAATTTCACACGTGCTTGCTTTATAGTATAAAAATAATCCTGAAGCCCACTATGTTCGATTTGCTCTATCTCAGGTCACATACATATCTTTTAGATAGCTCAAATTTATGAACGTACAAATTGTACACTGGTGCAAAGTTTATGTCTAACAAGAGATTAAACCTACACTACTCCATAGATGCCATGATTTTCTGTGCCAGCATTTGCGTAGTGACTCGAGCTCTCGAGAAAAATAATGCATCCACCACTACACACAAACTTTCAGGTGAAGCTAAAAATAAACTTAATGAAATTAAATCTTATCAAAAACGGAGATGTTTTGGTGAACCATGTCGATTAGGGTTGAGTGGGATAAACGTGAACACGGGGTAATCCCCCCCCCCCCTCTACGTTGGGTGTCCATGATGAAATTGCACACTATGAAGTTGCACTAACTTTTTAACCGTTGCACAGTGGTCAAAAATGCGAAAAACATGATCGTTGCTTATAACGCCGCAGCCCGTGGCGTAGAGGATAGCCTTCAAGTCTTCTATGCCAGCGGGTATGAGATCGAATCCCGGTCACGGCATACATAGAGTACACTTTCTGTAGGTTGGTGGTTTTAGCATTTGTAAGATGCTAGCCATCATATACTCGAAAGATGTACGCTTGGAGTTTAGAAAAAAGGAATCTCTTCGAGGAAACATCAAGTTTCATTGAGATTCTGTATGTGTTTGTGTTCTTTTTTAAAATTAAACTTTTTTAGTTCACATTTTAGCTTATTGGTGTCTTCGGAGAAATTTGTCAGTAAAATTAGTACTATAATAAAAAAAAATATTATTTTTCTGATTAATCCCCCTACAAGTGAGATGAAATTTCTAACTTCTCTGTTATAGGTTTAAGCTCTTTGATGTCTTCGACAAACTTGTTTAAAATCAAATTTTCTAGTACTTTGTTTCCAGTGTTCGGCATAAAAACGCTAATCCGCTAATCGCTAGTTAGTCCGATAACTTTTTGTTAGCGGTTTAATGTTGCCGCTAAATTTTGATCGAGCTAGCGAATTAAAAAGTTCCGCTATTTTTTGGTTCCGCTAAATGAAGACCGCTAACTTCCATTTACTTGTTTCAAATTCACGAATTATTACTGATAGAAGAAAACTTTTTGTCGTTTGACAAGTTAAGGAGACATCGGGTATCATTCTTACACTAATATGCGCTTCAAGTGAAAGTGGTCACTTCGAATGGTCTCAGGGCAGGAATGCCTCATACAGATTTACTTTTATTTTCTCTTTTAGTACTTCTTTTCTAAACACTCTTAGAAAAAGAATTCAAGAAACATAGTTAAACAGTATTAAACTATTTTAAACATCCTTTATGTAATTCATAGCTAAAAGGTCAACTTTTCGATACTGTTTTTTTTTTGCCTGCAAAAGTACAGTCCACGGCCTACTTGATCAATATTTTACGTGACTTTAGCATGGTCGTCCACATGTGGTGATTTGTTGAAATGTGCTTTTAGGTTAATCGATGGATTTTCAAAGGCTTTTCCAAATTTCCAAGTTTTTTTTTATTGTAAATTTCAACGTCACTATCCCACCCGGCAAGTCTCGTTTAATACATGTACGAATCGTGCTGGAAAAATCCACTTTCTACAACTTGTTTGAAGCGGATGAGATATTTACTTTTCACAATACAATTTTTCACTGGTATTTCATATCAGGTAAAATAAAGATAAGATAAAATCGCCATAGAATGAATTTGGATTTTCATTTCATTTAGTTTTCATAGATCCACGTTTGGCAATGCTCCTATCATAAGAATTTTGCATTCCTTTTTTAAAAGTTTGAAAAAAGTGAAACCTGGTAAAAAAAGACTGGGCACAATAAATAATCCACCATATTTGTAAAGTTTTTGAGCAAACGAATTGAAATGCCACAATAATCCATTCTCTGGTCATGCTGTTTACGTTATTGTTAGTCAACAGTTAGCGATTAGCGATAAGCGATTAGCGCTTTAAACTTGAAGCGATAACTTTTTCAGCTGATTTAGCGGTTTTTATTAGCGATCGCTAAATTTGAATGAGTTAGCGATTTAATTAGCGCCGCTAATTTTTCAATTAGCGATGCCGAACACTGTTTGTTTCAGATGTCAAGTTTCTAAAATAATCATTCTCCGAGCTCTCGGCTTAATAAGAAACTTAACCTCTAAAAATCATTTAATTAATAATAATTACTTTTTTCAGTTAATTTCAAGTTTATTAATATGTTACACAAAGTTTTTTGTCTTATTAAAATACATCACTTTGTTAACATTTCAAGTTTGTAAAATGTGATACTGCAGGGCTATGTTAAAAAGATAACCGGAAATAGTGCTTTTTCACGCCTTATTTTACAAACACCGGGCAATATCAGGCAGCCCGCTTTAGATTAGGGTTACCATACGTACTCTTTTAAGAGTACTTGTACTCTTTTTCGATCGAGAAATGAGCGTACTGTTCTTTTTGTAAAATCTTGCGGAATGTACTCTTTTTTCGTTGAAAGGCATTTTAACATAAAAACGAACTTATTTCTTCCAGTTCTTAAATATTTGTTCCTATATGTACAATAAGTTCCAAAGAAAAGCAGCACTTTATGCATTAATGGAACGGTACATCACGTTTCTCTACTTTGTTGATTTTTCTAAACGATGAATTAAAATGATAAGCATCAGAATTCGATTGAAATCAATTTATTTTTATTAAAAACAAATAAGCTTTTTCATCAGCTGTACTTTTTTTGAGAAAAATACAAAAGCTTCGAAAGTTTTAAAGCTGCTTTTAAGAAAAGCTTCTCCCAGTCGTCGAAATAACCTGTGCAGGCCTTTGAAAATGCAATTAGCTCCCAAACAGTTGGCAAAGAGCACAACAGCAATTTCAACACTTTTTGAAATGCAACATTTTCTCATGTTTACGATGTTCTTATCTCTATCTCTTTGAATAATCCAACGACATTTTGACTTTTCAATAAAAATCTGCAAGAGAATGAACAAAACCTAAAAACGGTAACTTTCAATTTGTAAAAGTATTTTTTGTTTAGTCATAATTGCCAAATCACATAACTAGCACACAACGTGTCACTGTTTGAATTTAAGTTTCCTGGTTTCTCCTGTTTCTCCTAAATATTTTGAAATATGGTTTCAACGTACTCTTTTTGGCGTTGAAAGATATGGTAAGCCTACTTTAGATTAGGGTTACCATACGTACTCTTTTAAGAGTACATGTACTCTTTTTCGATCGAGAAATGAGCGTACTCTTCTTTTTGTGAAATTTAACGAAATGTACTCTATTGTTTGGCAAAAGGAATTCTTATATAAATAAACTAACTTCTTCCGATACGTGAAGATTCCATTCTTTTCAATACGTGACATCACACTTTTCATGCATTCGTTATACCACACTTCAGTTTCGCTTGAATGTTTCAAAGGATGGATACCAATGGTAGGAATCACGAGTTCAAAAGTTGCAGCAAGTTCGGGCACCTGGCCAAAAAATGTTCCGCCCGACATTCACGATTTCAATCAGAATTTTTCGTTCTAAATTCGCGCCTTTGAGTATGCTATGAATTTCCAAACAGTAGACAATATGCATAACATCAACTTGCTTGAAAGAATAGTGCACAAATCAAAAGCGCACGAATCAGTAACTGAAGAATGAAAAAAAATACTTCTCTATAAAAAACTCTTCTCAATTTTGGTGTTCTCTCTCAGCATCAATAATCTTTGAAAAATCTAACTTAAAATTATGAGCATTTGTCATGTAGGTCACATATATTGCAACAAATTGGCGGTACAGACCCCGTTCGATTTTGGCAACACGCCCGTACATTTTGTGTTGCCAAAATCGAATGTTGCCAAAATCGAATGTTGCCAATATCGAACGGTTTTTTCTAAACTTTTTTTTTCAATTATTTAAAAAAAACTATCATTGTTATCAAAAACGTTATTTTTAGTAAATTTTCGATCATTTGTAGTCATTTATTATTTTTTCATCATGTTTTCGATGCATTTTGCGCTTTTCTTAATTTGTTTAAAATGTTTGTTTTAATTTTTCATATTTACTGTTTTTGTCATTCTTCATGATTTTTTAGTTTTTTTTTGTCATTTTCAGACTTTTGTTTGAATTTGTTTTTTTAACTTTTTGAGTTTTTCAACTTTTTGTCATTTTTGAGTACTTTATAAAATTTATAAAAAACTTTTGTTTTTATTGTTGCATTTTATCACCATTTCAGAACATAAAAACGTATTAATGGTATTTTTCTAAACTAAATTGGTTCTATTATAACGAGAACTAGAAGGTAATTTTGTTTCTAAAAACCGGCACATGTGCCAAAATCGGATGTTGCCAAAATCGAATGTTGCCAAAATAGAATGTTGCTAAAATCGAATGTTGCCAAAAACGAACGGGGTCTGTATTTAAATAACCTGATACATCATGGCTTGATGGCGTTTGTCTTAACAACTTTGGAACTTTTTAACATTGTACTCTTTTTTGCGTTGCAAGATATGGTAACCCTACTTTAGATGCGAAATGAAGTCAATGAATTCGTCTACAAGATGCAGGTACAACCGTCCGTTTGCACTTGTATCCAAGCGAGATACATCAATTTTAATTTTCCATGTTTGCATTAAAAACAACTATTTCTATGAAACTTTAGCGAATTCTACTACGTGTGTTTTCTTCTATCTTTTCCCTGAGCGATGTCAGAAGCAAAGGTTTATAAGCGCATTTGTGTTATTAGCATTAGGTTATTGTATGTGCAATTAGTAAATGAATTAAGTCTACGAAACTAAGCTCTCCTGAGATAGATTATCAGTATATTCGAATAAATCTGCTTTTTGCCTTTTGGCTTTTGGCCGTGCCGTCTATGACTTTGCTTCTGACATCGCTATTATAGGACTAATTTTACTGACAAACTTCTCCGATGACACCAATAAACAAAAATGGGAACTAAAAAAGTTCTACGTTTTTCGCATTTTCGACCACTGTGTGTAGGGTAGAATTTAAGGAAAATTTTAACCTTTAACCGAAAGGCGAACGCCTCAGTTCGGGATTTGGCTAAGAAGATGCACCATGGACGACAAAAGGCCGACTTCAAACAGATCCCTGGCAACCTGTTTTTCACGGCCAAGGATAAGTCCAGCGTTCCGGAGCAGATGTACATGAAAGAGTGCCTCCAGAAGCGGCTGTTTCCTTACCTGAAGGCCCACAACGTCCCAACAATTTTCAGGCCGTATTTGGCTTCATGCCACTACTCCAAGGACGTGCTGAAGTGGTATGAGGATAATAAGGTCAATTTCGTGCCGAAAATGTTCAACTCTCGCAACACTCCGGAACTCCGCCCCATCGAGAAGTACTGGCCGATTATGAAGCAGCACCTTCTTAAACGACCTAAGGTAGTGAAGACAGTCGAGGAACTGAAGAAATTATTGCAAAACACGGTTTATTCACAGGTTGTGCAGAATCTTATGGCCGGAGTTAAGACCAAGGTGCGGGAATCAATTTTGTGTGTGTCAGTTTCATCGTGGACACCCTTTAATCATTACTATATACATATTTTAATTCTTAGAAATAATCTGCCCTTCAGTAGAGGCTCATCATATTTCTGAAACCTATTGAAATTGAATTCGAGAATCAGTTTTGGGTTTGTTTATAGAAAAAAAACCATAAAATGCTTGATAATCAAATTGTAACTCTCTTCCCTCAACTGAAAACTGCATTCTGTCTTCGATAGGAATAATCATGGAGAGTACCTGTTTATCACAGTTTTTTTTTTGTAAATTTTCTACAGTGTTGTCAGTTATTTTTACAGGTAGGGGAAAGTCGGGTAAGACGGACACCCTAAGGTAGAATCGCAATAAAAAATCAGATATTACTTTTTTCATCGCAGTTTTCTTGCAGATGGGCAGTTTAGGTTGTTTGTTATCGTATTAACCATTGAAATAAGTAAATTTCCTTCATCAAGACTGTTTTTATAGCCATCTTAAACATGCTTGCAAATCACACTTTTCAAAAATGGTCGGGTAAAACGGACACTGCTCAGAAAAGGAAGATTACTGATAGTTTTAAAATTTTCTTTGAAATTCATACATTTTTCCAAAAAAGTTCGATTAAAAATCTTTTTCACTTTTACTGTATTTTTCCATTCTTAACCTCAATTTTTTGCTGATATGAGTTGAATTGTATCCGAGTAGTTCCGAAACGTGCTTTAGAAAAATCGAAATTTCTTATTTTTGTCAATAAAGCATTTGCTGTTGAAGTAATTTGTCTGTTTAAAAAATCAATTATGTCAAAACTGTTTGTCTTAACGAAAGTTCAAGTCATAGTTTTGCAACGAGTACACATTAGAGTGCCCCAAATGACTCGACATTTGAAAAAGTTATGCGCTACAGAGTTAAATTGATCCTAGGCTTAGTACAAGGTCTTATGCCAAATTTGGGCCAGATCGGATCACGGAAAGGGGTCGCTATACGCGCCAAAAGTTTTTATGGGATTTTGGGACATTTTGTTAGGGAGGAACACGGAAATCCAGTTTTTCATGAATAACTTTGGTCCCCTTCGGCCGGTTTCTTTTGAAAACGGTTTTTCTTAAATCCTAAACTATAACAAATATTTCATCCGAAGACTGCACTTCGATTCAAGATAAGACTCAAAAGTTAAGCAAGTTAGGTCTTCGGATGAAATATTTGCCATAGTTTAGGATTTAAGAAAAACCGTTTTAAAAATAAATCGGCCGAAGGGGACCAAAGTTTTTCATGAAAACCCGGATTATCATTTCCTCCCGGTCGGGATGAATAAGCCACAAAGATGCTTAAAATCCCTCGAGAAAAAAAAAATTGTTCCTCCCGATCGAAATGTCTCAAAATCCCATACAAATTTTAGGCTCGTTAAGCGACCCCTTCCCGTGATCCGATCTGGCCCAAATTTGGCATAAGACGTTTTACTATGCCTAGGATCAATTTAAGCCTGCAGCGCATAACATTTCACAAGCTTGAAATTTCTCACACAAACTTGGGGCAGTCTAGTAAACTTGCATAAAATTTTTTATGCAAATTCCCTTTAAAATTCATTGCCCATCTTGCTGCTTGTAGCATGCGGACGACCATAGGCTACCAATTTACTGAAAATTACAGATCAAGTAGGCCGTGGACTGTACATTTGCGAGTAAAAACAGTGTAAAAAATGTGCTCTTTCGATACTGATTTGTTCTTGAAAAGCTCACTTCCAGCACTGTATCGTAGAAAAGCACTTAAGAAATTGTTTCTTATCAACAATCAAGTTAACTTTCAATCAATGAAAATCACAGTCCCACACTGGAAACAACGCCAAATTTGGTTCCCTTTCCTAATCTCTTCTTCGAAACCAAATCCCTTTCGCATCACCCAAACCTACACGGCGGCGATGAACCATTTTGTTCTAAATACGTTGTGCGATTGAAATAAATTTACATCACTTACCAAAGTCAATACATAACGCCTCCTCCTCCTTCGTCGTCGAGCTTGGTCGTTGTCGTCCTTGACCGGTGGCCTGTTCCGAGCCCAGGGCCGACTTAGGCTCGTTGTTGCTTCCGGAGTTAGAACCCACTAGGCCTGGCCCCTGTCGCTCGCTAAGGTCATTGAAAGCTGCCCTGTTCCCTTTTTTGAGCTCCCCTTCTGCTCCACCATCATCGGTCATCGTCGTCGTCGCCCTTCTAATCTGACCTATTATCGGTCGATTTTGGTAAAGCTTCTTTTCTGCTGCTGCCTCTGCTGGTGCCCGTAATGGCGGAGTTTCACGCTGCCGATCAAATTTATCACCATAATCCCTAGGGTATTTTTCTCGGTCCTTTCTTTGTCGTTGCTGTTGCTGGTCTAGGTCCTGGTCCTGGTCCTGCTGCTTCTGATGTTGATGTTCCTGAAGCGTCTCGACGGACGACGGCCAAGCGTCGGAAGACTGATGGCCTTTGGCAGCCGCTAGGATTGTTGTTGTTGCTCCTTCCGGTTCCTCCTCTGAAGGAGTGGTGGTGGAAATTTTAGCCGCCATACTCGTTACCGGCAGCATTAGTCCCGGTTGGTTCGGCCATTTTCGGCCAAGGCTGCTGCTGCTGCTGCTGGCGCAATCATTAGTCTTCCCGTCGTTGTTGTTGTTGTTGTTGGGAATTTGCTTCCATTGATGACGATGATGTAGCTGTTCCCCTTCTTGTTGTTGTCGTTGCTGCTCATCTCGGTAGTGACCATCATTGACGACATCAACGGGCACTCCCGTAATGGGGTTTCGGTTCTTCGGGTTCTCGGCCTGGTCCGGTGCCTGGTATGAAAAATTAATGGTTGGAAATCACTCATTGAATACGAAGTAATGCGCTGGAATAAAGATAAGAGCGGTCCGGCTAACGGAATGGGGGAAGCGTAGCGTAGTTCCATGTTCAATGTTTGAAGATAACGGCATAGGATGATTTTCGGAAATTTATCAAAAATTTTAATACGACAAATAAAAAAATGGATGGATCATGGAAAACCATATAATAAACTTACTAATATAGACTTTCATATTGTACAGTGCTTTGTTGACTGAGTTTTTCGGAGTTGTAAACGAAATGAGGTAGTCGTATGAGGTCCTTCGAGCCAAAGGGGTATACGAGAACCATAAAAGCAACGTTTCAGAAAACACTCTTTAAAGTTTTAGAGTTGCGCGATTTTCCATAACATTTTTTAAAAGTTGTAATTTTTAATCGCTTAAAAAGTATCTAAATTAAATTTAAAAAATTATTGAAAATTTTACCCTACATTGTTCCCAACAGTTTGGCATGAATCTTTGAACTCAAAATTGATCGTCTTTGCACTTTATACACTCAGGCTGTTAGGGCCTCATGTGTTTTACTTGATTTTTCCTTGTTTTTTCAAAAGTTTCTTTCAAAATTTTATCTGACAGTGCAAAGTGGTCCAAAAGGGCCTGAAGTGAAACTTTTTTTTCCTAGTGCTTTTGTCTTTCATTTAAGCTGTTAGGTGTTTTCAGAACATTTAATAGTTAGATCGTTCCCCATAACGTGAAAGTATCAAAAATTAATCACAGCCTACGATAAATATAGAAACATTAACTCCCTGTTTGAGAAGAACGCGATAAAATTTGTTCAACAATGTTGTAGATATCATCAAAATATTAAACTTTGCTGAAATAATGAGAGCTCTTTCCCCATTCAGTACAGAGTTATGAATCTGTAAGTTTAATACAAACTTGATTTTTTTTTAGTTTTGAATTAACATGTAAATGACCTTAAGTTTCTACGACCTTTTCTTCCGAAGTTATTGCAGTTTAAAGTTTAAGTTTTCCTTAATTTTGCTAACTTAAAGGGTAAAATGGCGATAGCGGTTTCATAAACAAAGTACCACAGCTAGAAGCTTGAACATAACTTTGTTGCAGTGAGTGAGAGTTGCTTTTATCAAGAAGGAAAATAAGAAGATTCGGAATTGGAATCACTGTTTTCCAACTGGTGTGGAAAACGCAAAAACTTTTGAATGTAGAAAGATTGTGAATATAACTTTAATTGATAAGCTTAAAACATTGCTCCTTGATATAAATTTCCATATTATTTTTACTTTTTTTACTTTTCTCCCTCCACATATTCTTTTATAATTCACCATCGACGTAGGAAAAAGTCATTTTTTTTGGTAAAAAATCTAGATGAACATGTAGCTCAAACTGTTACCAATTATCACATCAAGAACCACGAAGAAACCTAAGCCAGGCCTAAGTTTGACATGGCAAAAAAAATTCGTTAGAGGTTTCACGTGGAACTAAAAAGTTCGTTAGAAGTTCACCAGAAAGCACCACAGTTATATCTATATGGTTTTTGAATTTTGTTAGTCGCTTAAAACGTACAAAAATGTTCCATGATACTTCTATGAACTTTTCATGTTCGTTCACAAGTCTAAACAAAGCACTTACGAAAATTGGTTGTTAACTCTCTCGTGTACTTTTTATTCAGCCAATTGTGAACTTTGAATACACACGATGAAGTAACTATGTGACTTTTGGATACTACGGCATCTCTCTTCTTTCTCTGCCTATTTTAACCAAATTTATAGTTTTGATAGCTTCGTTACGTAACTCAAATATGAACAGAAGGCGGGGGGTAGGTGTTTTATCCCCCCCTCCTCCCTTTGGAGATTTTTACAAGTAAAATTTTCAGGTCAAGAAATGAATTTACCATAGTAACCAGAAGTTTATTGATCCAATAAGGTATTCATAAATAAGCTAGGAATATTTAAAGAAGGTAGTGCCAAGGCAGCCCTGCTCTAGAATTGGTACAGACTGTGACGTCACAATCACGTTCTATCTGTTAAATTACAAGGAAAATTGCCTTTTTCGTTGATTATTCGAAGAATCTGCTGAAAATTTTCTACTTTGGAATCATGTTAGACCTTTTAAAAGAAAAATTTTTCTTCATTTTTGCACGTTTAGCTTCAAGGTGACATTGCATTTTTTTTAATAAATAAGAAAAAAAATCCAATCTCAAAGGACCAAAAAGCTTAATAACATATGGAAATAGAGGCCTTACAACACAATCAAAATAGAATTGGAACTCTTTTCGTTATAAAATGTGTTTTTCTTTTAAGTTTCTATCATCCTCATATAAATTTTCGATACAATCGTTTTTGTGAGGTTCTAAATATGTCAGAAAACATGCTCGGCTTCGGCGGAATTTAGTGCCAAATCAATTTAAGTAGGTCATAAACATTTCATTTTACGACACTATATGACGTTCACGAATTGAAACTTATGTTATTGTTAATTTAGAATTGCAATTCCATAAACCTCTTATGTTGAAACTCAAATCTTCATACACAAAAACACCACCTTGAGGATGGGTTTTTATAAAGAAGTGAAACTAAAAAAGCTCAGAATTTCAAACCAATCATTTTAACTTCAAACATGCATCGAATACTCATTTTACACATCAACAAGCTGGAAGCCATGTGGCTGGTGTTTAATACTCACAATAGTCAATAGCAAAAAAATCTAAACCTAGTAACCAATACTTTGTTACTTATCTTTTTGACTAATTAAAAAAGGTGTCTACTATCATTTCAGATTTTATTCTGATTTGAAATATTCTTTAAGAGACCAATTTCAGTCTAAATTTACTATTTTCATATTGTTCCAAATGCTTGACCCTTCGTTTCGTAAAGTAACAAATTTGTAACAATTAAAGAATGAAAAAAGGGAAAAATCTTGTTTTATTTTATTTTTTTTTTGTTGATGTACACATCATTTGCAACTGTTTGAAATGATTTTGAACAAAAAATAAAAAATCATGAAATGAAGGGTTGACTCCGCATTCAAAAGAGATTTTTAAAAATTACACAAAGCCACAAACTTCACGTTTTTTGAGGTGTAAGGAACTTGAAAGCTTATTATGGTTAATTTAAGTGCCTTGAATCCAAATCTGCCATAAGCTTTTTTCTATCAGCTTAAATTTTTTGAAATAACTTTTAACAATATGCTAAAAATCATTTTAGAAATTTCTGTTGTTTTACTAAATATTAACAATATAAAATAACAGTTTTATGTCAATTATAAATTTTTCTCAAGACCGTTAGTACTTTCATCTTCTGCAAAAAAAAAAAGTTATAGAAGATTTCTTTTAGTTCCTTTACTCCATTCTGTTAAATACGGGAATTCTAACAAATTGAATTTATAATTTTTTTTTAAACAAATTATCAAATCGTTTTGTTTGTACTTAAACCCTGTATTCAAATTTGCAATAGTCATGTCAGTTATTCTAGTGATGACTTGTTTTCGAATTTTTAAAACTTTGGAATAAAACTTTTTTAAATCACTTAGATATCAACTTCATCAAAATATTCCTTAACTGAATGACGTTCAATAATTCAATTCAGAATCAGTTTATTTTTTCATGTAGATTTAATAGTTAATAATTGACTTCACTCAAATCTCATCTCAAATTTATTTAAAAACTTTTAAACAGCATATCAGCAAAACTAAAGGTTATCGGTTTTAAGTTTTATCAAACTTTCGGCAAACTTTCAACGTTTTTTATGATATTTAAAATACGTTTGTCTTTGTTTTTAGTCCTGTACTTTGGGGTTTTTGAAATATAATCTTTTTGAAAAAATCTAAAGATTTTGAAAAGAAAAACAAAGTTTCTATATTTCGGCCCTTCCAGGACCAACTATTCTAGTAAACGTTGACAAAATATTTAGAGCTTGCAATTTTTATTTACAAAACATGCCCTCATACATTTAAAATGTTCACTAATTTATTTATTTTTTTATCATCTTTCTTAAATCAATCGTTATGTTTAAAATTCTTCAAAAAAATCGAATAATGATTCGAAGTAACATTAAATCTAAAGACGCATAATGTTTTTTTGTCAATACTTTATTTGAAACGCCTTTATGCATAATCTTAACTTAATTAATATATGCTTCGTGCATTTTTTATTCTTATTCTTACAGTTTTGATCATTCGAGAAATCACCCATTATTCAACCTGTACATTGTCAGTTTAAGCTTTCAATGATTCATTGAACATGTGATTTTAGAAATCTTTCAATTAAAATATAAACAAATAAATTCAAACAAAGATCATCAATAATCAACAATATCATTTCTTTGAACAAATTTTAGCCATGGTTGATTCCTTATCTGGTCAAAAATCCCAGTATTTTAGAATTTGGTTTTGATTTCTGTTTAAATCTGGTGTAATATATTATATATTTTATTTATGAGCACAGATTCCTAAGCTTTAAATTTTGGTTCCAGTCGAAGTTTTATTACGCATTCGTTTTCAGGCGTTTTTGAAATATCGATTTCAAATTTGTAAACTACTAGGCTGCTTGAAATATATTTTCAAGCAAATTTCTAGTTCAGAATGAGGATCATCGTTTTGAATAATTCATTAATGATTTACCAAAAATCGCATTAATTAAAAAAAAAATCTGATTGATATTGAATCGTATCAGTAGAACTTTTATTTTTTTCGAGCATGTGTGATGGTCATATAAGAGTAAAAATAATGGTTTCAGAAATTAATTGAGGCAAATGGGATCAAAGGGGTGCAAGTGATTTTTTTTATCAAAACGGAGATAAACTGTTTTTTGAGAATTTAAAATATAGATTAACATTTTGTAGAAGACACAGGTAAAAAAAAAATTTCGATTTTTCCGATATTTGTAAAATAACGTGTTAATTAAAATCCTGTTTCGTTTGGTGTCAGAAGAGTGCAAGTGCATTTTAAGGCTGAATTCATTTTATCGTGTATATTTTTATCAAATAAAAACAAGTAGTGGAAAAACAAACATGTAATCATCATCTAGCTTCGACGTTTCAGGGTTTTCTACTTGATTTGACCAGCATAATCCAAAGTCCCCAGATAGAGAAGTACGAAAACAGATTCAGGTGAAACTTCGTCGGCAGGTAAATAAACATGAAAAATCTCATTCTTATGTATTCGGAAAATTCTGAAATGTTTGTTTTTTTTATGGCAATTTAAGCTTATGCTAATAAGAATAAAAGGCAGACACAAAACGCTTTTAATAACAGTTTTTTGGCAAATATATCCATGAACAATCTCTCGGATGAAAGAACAAAGGATTCAGATTTTTTATCAGGCTCTGATCATGATGTCACATACTATCCCACGAAACAAACTGAAACTTCGGAAAGTTGAGTCTACTTCTGAAAAGTCAACTGGCCATTTATCAAGACCCCGAAGTTCTATTATTTCGAAGTCAAGCCGTCATTTCAATGTTATGAGAATGAAACAAAAAGATTTTAAATCGATTACGAATGAGCACAGCATCATTTCCGAGAATCCCATCAAAGGAATTCGCCCAATCCAAAGGCTTCAATTTAGAAAAGAGAAGCCAAACTTTCTATTCTATAAAACAAGTTTGGACGAAAACGCACATTTTTAAGAGATGAACATTATTTAGTAAATGTTGTACTGGAAGACCACCAAAGTCAATGAAGTTGAGTCTTCTGTATGAAGATACAATAAAATAAATACAAAGATCTGCAGAAATTACTGATTTACATCATGGATTTAAAAAAAAATGGAAACATTCATCGAACACTCAGCAAACAAACAGTGTTCTCCAGAATGAGGATACATTAGACTTGGACTGCGAATTAGAAACCGATAAGGTTGTTTAGTATGATTATTCAATTACTAAAACAAATGTTCATTAATCAAACTGGTTTTTAATTACACATTACAATCAGGATTGTTGTGCTGCCCCATAAATACAGGTTTCAAAAGGATGCGATCATATTGCTTTGAGTCAGAGGGGTGCAAGTGAAAAATATAAAAAAGTAGTTTGCCGTTTTAACATAAATATCGCAAAAACTTTGGTTTTTCTTTTAAAATCAATCGTTTTAGACCTCATGAGACACATTCCATCGAAAATTGAGTAGAACAAATGATTAAAAATTTTTGATTAGGAAAAAAAACTTTGAGACCTGTTTGATCGAAATCGCCATTTCGGCTGTTGCACACCTCTGTTCCTAAGTAAGCGCCTCAATTTGCTTATTTGTTGTGCATTTTTGGTATTGTTATTACTTCTAACTGAATTCAAATTTTGAAACGCCTCCTCCAGCCCCCCCCCCCTCCCTCTTTCTCACGAGCCTGCCTTTGACAGAATTCAGGTACAAATATTCATTTTCACGTTATTTAAAGTCTAAGAAAAAAATCCGAAAAACATACTTCAGAAAAAAGCGTATAAATAGGCCAGTAACCAAATTCCCACAACTTACACTTAGTGCCTAAGATAGCTAAAGTTAGAAGCTATTAGTTGTGCACATGGATATGTTTTTGAATTTTTTTTGAGATCATGAATACAAAAAAAGTGGTGTAAAAATCGTAATTTGAAATAAATGAACTACCAAAATTGTTCAGTCTCAGTAGATAAATTTGAAATATGGATTGGAAATTTGACGTTATTCAACACCTTCCCACATCTTTAGATTTTCAAAACTCGAAACACAGAATTTTCACCGAATTTTCAAAGGTAGCTGTTTTTGGAACTTTTTATCAATTTGCAATTTTTCAGATTTTTTAAAACCTAAATGTAAATTGCAAAAGATTCTCCTTCTTCTTCTTCTTCTTCTAACATCAACATGACTTCAACTTGTACGCATACTGGAAAATGAGGAAAAAATGCGTTCCTCATTTTTCTTTTCAATGTTAGTATAGTATCTGATATATCGATCTAATGCAGCGGTCGGCAACCTTTTGAGACAGAAGAGCCAAAACTTGCAAATTAAGGAAATTTGCAAGTTTGAAAGAGCCGCACTTCATTTTATCCTTACTACAAATAATGGTGATCGCTAAGATAAATTGCATCCTGATAAGAACTGAGTTTCATTATCCTTTTCACATCGCCATAGATTTTCGTTGTTTTATTGGAAAACTGAAGCGATTTTCTTTCTCCTGATTCAATACATTTTCTAAACGAGTACAGCTTAGTAACGTTAAATTATGGAGATTTGCCATTGTAACCTGATAAAATTTATCATTTCAAACTTTGGTGCAATTCTTTCCAAACACCTATTCCCATATGAAAAAATATACTTTCAATGTGTTCTGTTGAATTATTAAAAAGATGCATTGAAAATTTTATATCATAAAAGAGCATACTACAAGAGGTAAATTGAACTAAAAAAAACTAATCGCGGGTTTGTCACTTTTATTTTTTTCTTTAAATTCTACAAACACGTCTAATTTTTTTTTTTGGTTTGAACATCCGTTAAATTAGTTTTTTATGCGCATTTGTTTGTTATGCGCAAAAAAATAACATTTTAAGTAGATAAATATTTCCGGGCCTTAGAATAAATAAACCAACAAATTTTAATTCATGAATGCTCATTTAACGGTTTGAAAAAAAAAAAAGTCAAAATTTGACAAAATTTAACGATCGGTCGCGAGATGAAGTCAGATAATACGGTTATAAAATTATTTCTAATTTTTTTTTATTACAAGCATTTCGATACAGCTTTCTAGTTCTCATTTTAATTTCTGGTAAAATGAAAAATAAAGGTTCAAAAATTATATTTTTCGATAACGAAAATTTAAGTTTAAATTCTCAATTCTGTTCAAAGTCGTAAACCCTTTCAAGTTGATTCTTCCCCATACTAATGAAATCTTAAAAACAATGTCTAAACCTCTGAGTCTCAAATATTTCATATTCTATGAATACTAATCACAAATTAATATTTTAAATTTGGCCGAAAATGTTAACCGATTATAATGATATAAGATTCGTTGTGTGATAAATTTATTTTAATATTTCAATATTCCAAAACAATTTCAAATTTTTCAACAAGGCAAATTTTTTTCTACTACATTTAATTCTTGACAGATTTGCTGTGTTACAGTGTATCTTCGATTTTCTGAGTTAATCACGAATAGATTCATCCGATGATGTAGAAATATGCTGGGGCCCAATGAAAGTTTTGATAGCTATCTCGGATCTTCGTGTACAATATTAAATCCTACATAATAATAGACATCTAAATTTGGCTTTGCTCCGCTGTATTTCATTTTTCAACGAAACGATTTTTTAAACTCAAATTTTAATTTTTTGAAGTTATTTTGATCATCACTTCATAGAACAAACCAAAACCAAAATTCTGATAAAGACTCAGGAATCAAAATTAACTTTAAAACAGTCATGACGTTTTAAAAATAATTGCAGAAACATGATAAAGGAATTAAGTTTAGAATAAAAAATCAGTGTGAAAGTAGTAAGAAGATATATTAAAGTTTATGGAAGAAAATGCATCTTTACCAAATTAAGTTGATCCTTCGAGTAAATACCTAAAAATATTCATATTATATGTGAAATTATATTGAAAAGGAACATTGAGAGAGGGAATTCAATATTTAAAAATTTAAAAACAAAAAGTTTTAAGAAAGAAATTTTAATGCACATAACAATTATTATCAGTATTCAAAGCATTATTAAAATCATCATCTGATATTCATATTTGATCAGAACGGTGGTAAAGTAAATTTATTTTTAAAATATTCAATTCAAGAAAAACAAACTCAATTCAATAATCTCATTAGTGAGGACTTTATTTGACAATAAAAAAAATGCTCGGTTTTTATCCGATTAAATCAGAACAACATAGAAAACAAATTCAACGGAAAAGTTCCCATACCACCGAAGAAAAATTTTTCCAGGCTTCCAAATGCTATATCAGACTTTTATGAAGAACGTTGATTTCTAAATCTCACCTTGGTTGCAAACTGACAAAATGCTGTTAATTTGTTTTATAGTTGTACTTTTGGTTTCATTTTTAATCCTGGAAAACTTTATCTGAACTGAAGGAAAACTTATGTTGCGTCCGTTTACTATAGAAAATTTCGAAGATTTTCAAAATTTTTACACATTGAGCTAAAGAGCCGCAGTGATACATCCAAAGAGCCGCATGCGGCTCGCGAGCCGCAGGTTGCCGACCTATGATCTAATGCATTGCAGATACTACTACGGTCAGGCCAACCATGTGATCAAAAACGCTATAGATACAGGAACAAGGGAGGAATAATCGTAAAATTCCCTGCCAAATGCTTTTTCTGATTATAATTCATAGAAACTATAATAATATTGAAAATAAAGATTAACACTTAGCTTTGAATGCTTATAGCTGCAAACTTCAAAACCTTCTCAAAGTTGACCTCAAAGTCTGGCCTGAGTTCATCAGTGTACCCATCCAATCTGATTTTCCTATAGCTATGAAATCCTTCGAGAGATTTTGCATGCTAGTCCGTTTCTTTGCACTAGATTCTAAGTATAAACGCAAGAATTTCGCCAAAAAAATATATTCACCTGTCACCATTCTGAAAAACAGATTTGAATTACATCATGATGTTTTAAAACTATGAATTTTGAAAAAAATTAGTTGAGGAACAAGAGAGGCATACCGGTTCAGGAGTGTCAAAATGACACTCCAGGAGCTAGAGCGGGTAAAAATTTGTGGGACGCTTGAGGGTTAAACACTGAAAAAAAAATAAATGTTTGAAAAAAACTTACCTCACCATTGCGGAACAGAGTTGTCTCAGATACGGTGCCTTTCACCCAAAATTTGTTTTGCTGTTCCCAAGAGTTTACATCCCTACCGGTTGCGGCTGTACTGATTCCGGAAAAGCTCTGCTGATTGCCGTTTTTGCTCCCATCGTTTCGAAAACTGGCACCATTTTTGCGGCAAAGATTCGGCTCCCGAGCCTCATCCGGGGACTTTTGTGACTCGCAATCGGAATCAATCAAAAGCTTCCGCTTAACCGAGCTGATAACGAGAGAAAGGATGGTGTTCAGCAAATTATGAAATATTAAAAAAGGTTTTTTTATGTCTAGTATTTAAAAAGTCGCAGATGCAAAATGAAGATGAATGCAACATTTTGAGAAATCATTCTAATATTTTTTTTATTTTTCCTTTTTTACAGGTGAGAATTCAAAGGATTAAATTTATCTAAGTAAGTACCAAATGCAGATAAATAAAGACATTTTAAATTCAATAAAAACATCTTGGAAAACCGAAACTCAAAAAGATAGTTGACATTATTTATGGACGACGGACGGCGGCTTGAGAATAGTAAAGAAAAATACCCAAAATTCGTTGCAAATACTTACTCAAACCGTCCTGACGCCAACGAGGACGATGGGCAACTTGCCGTCGACAATGGTAACGAGGAAGTAACGATAGACGAAATAGACGAAGACGAACTCGTCGTCGTCACCAACCGAACTCTACGTCCTCCATGCTCCTCTCCGATAGGAACGTCATCGCGATGATAGTTGTCACGGTCGCCATTGTTGTGGCTGTTGGGTGCTACCGAGCGATGATGTTGTTGTTGTTGAGGAAGCCGAACTAGATGATTTCCAGCTTCCGGTCCCGGGAACTGATGATGCTGGAATGCACTCGTAAAAAGTTCAGCCGCCGCATTGAAAGACGAAGTCCAGGAGGAGGTGCGATTCGAGTAGGATTTTTCCCGACCATTTCTGACGTTTGTAACCGGAGGAATTCCATCAGCCGATGACGGTGATGATGGGAACAATTGAGGTGAGCCGCCACTGGTCCTAAACTCCGGCTGAATTGGGGGCGGCTGCAAAGACGAGGACGGAGGTGGCAAATTCAACTCGTTAGCATCATTACCGTCGTCACTTTCTTTTTCAGCGACATTTTTAAAGGCATAATGGTGCCGGAGCTTCCGGGTTTTTTCCTCCGACCTTCCTCCTCGACGCTGATGCTGATTCTGGTGGTGGTTAACCGCCCTAGATGATGCAGGTTTTTCTGGTTCCATGCCGGTGGATGGCGGCGACGAATCTGCAAAAGGGTGACGATAATTGCGATGGTGATTATCCTGGCAGCTGCATTTTCCTCCAGCATCGCCGCCATCATTGTTGTTGTTGTTGCAGCAATTGTGGTTGTTTTGCTGCTGGTTCAAGACAGCGACGGCTTTGGCCAAACCTCGACGTTTGCCGCCGCCGCCGCCGCCGTCATTCCCGGGCACCGCCGCCGTTTTGTCGAGAAGGTCAATTTGGCGGTTGGCTAGTGTTTGGATTGCGTTGAAGTCGCTCCGCAGATTGGTCATGGTCGAGGTTTGCGAGCTCAGCAGAAACTGTTTGGAACAAAGGAAAAAGACATTAATTTTTAATTAGCCGGTTTAAATTTTTAAATTTCATTCAAATTTTTGCCAGATTTTTTTTTCAAAATTTTAAATTTACCTGCAAACGTTCATTCTCCAAAGTAGCATGGAGCAACCGGCCCTCGATCTCTTGACGGGCTTGTTCCGTTTGGCGGAAGCGGATATCCGCATCGGACAGCTTCCGGTTCAAATCTTCGATAGCGGTGCTATCGGCCATTTTTTGAGCAGCCAGAGTAACCTGCATCTGGTTGATTTCCTGCCGGTGTTCCTGTTCCAGCAGCTGAAGTTGCTGGGGTAGGGATTCGGTGCTCGCGGTAAGCTTTTGTTGGACCTGATCCAGCTGATCCTGAAATGGTTTGAGTCATAATAATAATAAAAATTAAAATAAATTTCAAAACAACTTTAGTTAAGATTTTTTTAAAGTTCAAGATAAACATTTTTGCATTGCTGAATTGTCCAGTGATTCCAAATTTTGTCTCCAAATTTGAAATCCGCGTAAATCTGACTATTCAAAACGCGCGTCGAAATTTTAAGATAAGAAAATAGTTACCCTGCAGTATGTTTTGAGCATACCTAAGTGATATTCCATGATTGAAATAATTCATTCAATCGGATTTAGCGCAAAACGTTTATAATTGAGAAGGGCTAGAAGTAAAATATACCGCGTTTTTTTCAACTCCGCTAAATGACCCACATGCTCTTCCGCTTTCAATCCAGCAGAACATCAATATCGGGGTAAACAAGCATGCAACTAATCTGTGCGAAAAAAATACTACTTTATACGCTTTTTGAAAACGTTTGTTGAAAATCTGGACAGAAATATCGAGACATCTAGCATGAACTTTATAATAACTTCATAAGCGTTTACTAGTTTGATTTTTTTGTTAAATGAAAGGTTGAATTGAACAAATCCTCTGTTAACTTAATTACTTTGCCATAATTATGAAAAAAAAAACCGAGAAGAAGTTTTTGCCTAGCGTTAAACTGCAAGCCGAAAAAAAATGGTTTCTAAGTGACTGTATTTTTATTTCACAGTATCTTTGAGTCATTGACCTCTAGAGACTAATTTTCGCTCTAGAAAATAACACAACGAAAACGCTCTCGTGAAACTTTGCATCGTTTTTGATGCAAATATCTTGACTATCACTTTCTGCCTACTTTTCTATTGCTTATAGCTTTAGTTTGCCAGATTGCCAAATGTTTTACTCGGACTTGCCCAGATATTGGATACAAAATTTAAAAAAAGCCCGGTCCGGTCCGAATGCCCGGATTTCGTTGAAAAAAGCCAAAATTTGCCCAAATTTATTCACTTTTTAAAATAAAACAAAACAATCATATTAAGTCATTTTTTTTTTCAATTTTTGCATCCAAAAACGATTTTTTGAACAAGTTCTATCAAAAAATCTGTAATGGTTTTTTGGAAGCATCAAATTCGGTTTTAGTCTACTGATGTGTATTGATGAAAAAACTTTGTTTCAAGCTTTTTTTTTCTTGATTTTTGTTGCAGATTTCCTTGCTTTTATCCAAATTTACCCGGATATTGCCTAGATTTTGGGTTGAAAACTTTTAAATCAAATGCAGGGATTTTGGAAATGAAATGCTTTTTAGATGAATCTGCCTTCATAGCAATAAAAAGTTTTGCAATATTACATCGAAAACTTTCATATAACATGGGTTGCAAAGGCGACCTAATATTACATCTTTTTTTGTACAATCTTGTACGCAAAACGGATGTAAACAATTAAATTGAATGTATTTATCAAGTAAACATCTTTATACGTCAATGTCTACGTCAATTGAAAATTAATATAGAAAGCGGTTACAAAACATATAGAGAGGAACATTCAAACTTAAATATCTTATAAGTGGAATTTGCACGTACAATCGAAACCTGATATTGCAATATCCTTTTACTAGCTCTGTGGCTCCATTTCGAAATATTTCTTATCAGTTTTAAAACGCTGTGCTGAATTTCTTTCTGAGTTCATATTCAAAAATGTAAGTTTTGAATTGATTTTGAGTGTGAGAATTTGCCGCTAAATATATTAGATAAAGTTGTATTTTTTTGTTATTGCAATTGTTATTATTCAAGTTGGATGTTATTATTTAAGATAATATACAATGCAGCTTTGTTTATTTGTTTTGTTTTGTTACAGGAGCTAATTTAAAGCAATTTATCTTTAGTTCAAGATTTTTTCATGTCAATGAACTTACAACTTCGATCCGCAAGTGAACAAATTCGATAAGTCTAAAGTTAAGTTAGAAAACAACGCTGATCTTCTGAAAAGAACGATTGATAATGGATTCTTGGTATTATTTTTTTCGTTATTTTTAGATATTAAAAATATAATAATTATGATTGAGACGCATCAAAAATCGATTTTTGTTTTATTTAAAATTTATAAAATTTAAAAGCGAATTTGATAAAGAATTTTCATTGCTGGTTTACTTATCAAGATTTTAAAACTTGTTATAAAGAACGTACAGCAGGATGATTATTTTTTCTTTTTTTATGTTTTTAGGGGCATGGAATGAAATTTTTGGGATACCTACATTGACCATATATGGCTTCAATAGCATATTTCTGGAATTTCCTTAATTTGTGTCATTTAAAAAAATGTTCATGCTTAGCCTGATAAAATAAAAATTATGGTCTACGTTTGTCAAAATGTTCCATTCTTTCTATCATAAGTTTTGCAAAAAATATGAGGGTTTAAGTCTGCAATTAAGTTTGATTTATTTTACCATCTGTATAACTACGATAATGTATCCAAGTTGAAAAAAAAAATCAGAAATGTATCTATATTCGCAAAAAATAAAACGTTTTCAAAGAAGAGCACGACTCTAAAAGTTGAACATTACTAACCTAGCTTGGTTTGAGTTGTTGGCACCCAAAAGCCATAAAGAGTATCTCATATATTTCCCCAACAGTGGTCATTTTAAATGAAATTGAACTTATGAAACTTCTAATGATTTTGAAATATAAATTATTATATCTAAACAAAAAATTAAATCAAATTTAATAATAAGAGATCGGACTAGTTGTTGTGCTACTGTTTCAAATTTCTTTAAATCTTGAACTTAGGCATTCGAAAGAATTTTGTTTTTAAATTCTTATAAATCTTTTTCTAGGCAAAGAAACGCTTAAAAATTGTTTTCGGTTCGACTTCGGAGTGCTGGATGCATATTTCCTAAGCTGTAGTAAACACCGAATATTTTATACCTTGTTTTTGCTTCACCTAAGGGATTTACTGTTCCAAAAGCATTTTGGTAAAGGAATATATGCAACTCATATTTATCGTTGCTTATTTTTCTTTGAGAGTACGGTTTTCCATCTTTGTAGCTTGACTTGAACCCGAAAATCTTGTGATCCGATTCAAACATCGACGTTGCATTGCACAGTGGTGCAGAACATCAATCTAGCTGTACGAAATTAATAGCGCCCAGGGATGAAGAGATAGACATTTGATGTCTTCAGCAACATTGTTCAGTTTTACAAGGGGCATATTCTAGTATCAAAATTTTTGCCGAGGGGTCCACCGATAGCGAGATAAAAATGCTAACTTTTTTGGTTTTCAAATTAGGGCATTGATGTCTTCGACAAAGTTGTTTATCTGATCAAAATACATAAGTTTGTTGAATATGTCAAAGTCCTGTCACATGACCCTCAGAAGTTACAGTCAAAGTAAAAAAAATCTCTTGAGAAAACAGTTTTTTGAACCTGACACGTTGTATATTGGATAAAATGGTTCGCTGTCTTTGAAACAAAGTTGTAACAAGCCACGATCTACATTTGTCTCATACATTATGATGGGTTTAGAAGTTGCTGAAGCTCTATAGAAAGCATTTAGTGTATTTTATTGGCAATTTTGGAAGGCTCATCCATCAAAAAGTGCACATTTTCGCAACATCCCCTTTTTTGTGATTATTTTTGATGATAAGCGGAACCATTTCCATTTGAAATTAGCGCGGAAATCGGTGGAACTAGTAGAGATTTGAATGATTGAAAATACACATTTTATGTAAAAATGACCTATTTTACTTATAGAAAAAACGTGAAAACATTTAATTTGTTCATGAAGTGTTGCAGTTTTCTTATATATATATTTTGTTTGATTAAAATGACTCAACGAAAAGACAAAAGCAAATTGCTTGTAAGATTGGTTACTTGGATACAGTTAGTTGGAACCAGTTATAGCAGTTATATTGTAATGGCAAAATTCTATAATTCAAATACTAATTTAGTGCTCTACCAAATTTAACAGATAAGTTCCATTAATCTTTTGGGGTTTGAATGATTTGAAAAATTGAATTGAAATGTCTTTTAATAAAACAAAATATATAAAAGAAAACTGCAACACTTTATGAACAAATTAAATGTTTTAACGTTTTTTCTATAAGTAAAATAGGTCATTTTTACATAAAATGTGTATTTTCAACCATTCAAATCTCTACTAGTTCCACCGATTTCCGCGCTAATTTCAAATGGAAATGGTTCCGCTTATCATCAAAAATAATCACAAATAAGGGGATGTTGCGAAAATGTGCACTTTTTGATGGATGAGCCTTCCAAAATTGCCAATAAAATACACTAAATGCTTTCTATAGAGCTTCAGCAACTTCTAAACCCATCATAATGTATGAGACAAATGTAGATCGTGGCTTGTTACAACTTTGTTTCAAAGACAGCGAACCATTTTATCCAATATACAACGTGTCAGGTTCAAAAAACTGTTTTCTCAAGAGATTTTTTTTACTTTGACTGTAACTTCTGAGGGTCATGTGACAGGACTTTGACATATTCAACAAACTTATGTATTTTGATCAGATAAACAACTTTGTCGAAGACATCAATGCCCTAATTTGAAAACCAAAAAAGTTAGCATTTTTATCTCGCTATCGGTGGACCCCTCGGCAAAAATTTTGATACTAGAATATGCCCCTTGTAAAACTGAACAATGTTGCTGAAGACATCAAATGTCTATCTCTTCATCCCTGGGCGCTATTAATTTCGTACAGCTAGATTGATGTTCTGCACCACTGTGCATTGGTTGTAGTGTAAAGTTATTTCAATGTATCCAGTAAAAATTGTTATTTTGCGGAAAAAAAAAGAATTTTATATGAATCGAAAAAAAATCTAGAATTTCGTTATTTCGTTAAAAAAATTAATTTTGAACTGTTTTTTAAAACATTTTTTTCAAATTTTCCAAGGAAATATTACCCATCATTATGCCCGGACAGAATTTTATTTCTAAAGGAAATCAAATAGATTCGCAGTAAATTCTCTAAAAATAACAAAAAAGCCCCAAAGAAACCTATCAGGTGAAAATTTGCTCAGGGATTCTGAGAATTTTGATGTAACTTACCCACCAAACAACTTCTTCTGGACCGCAAAATCCTCTCTTCTTGTTTCGAAGCGCGGAGGAGAAAATAGAAAATTTTCGACAACCGCGGACTTATGTGTTATAATATTTCAACGAATGATGTTTTAGTACACAGGACGACGTGTTCGGATTCCTTACATCGTTTGGATGTAATAAAATTCATCCAATTGTTATAATTTTATTTTTGTTTTTCATGCAAATGCATCGAAGCCGAAAGTTGTGTATTATAACATCGAAAAATCATGAATAGTACTTTGATAGGCTCACATCAACTGAAATTACATCGGCCTACGTTACATTTTTGTTGCTATGTGGATTTGCTCAGCTCGTATTCGTTCGAAAATAGATCTGGCCACCTAAAAAATGCTCAAATATAATTGAATAACAATCGTCAAAATTTTCTTCTACAATTGGTTTTAAACTTTTCAACGGATAATTTAAGCATATACAGTCCCCCCACAATCATGGGTCACACACAATTATTAGTCACCGATCATTAGAACTGCTGATATCTTCTAAACCAAAATAAATTATATCATATTATTATTTTTAGTTAATCGACAATATCATTAAAATGCATTAAAAATATTATTTGTGCGTTTGATAACAGTAAAATTGCTGTTTGAATACTTTTTATCAAAAATGAATTATAAGCTGTGGAACTATCGTATAAAATTCCAATGTTATAAGGTTGACATTTTAAACCGTTAAGCCCCTTATGCGGGTATTTCATAGATTCTAACCAAATGAATTGGTCCCATATAAGCACAAAAGAAGAGTTTACATTTTCCAAATAAAACTAAGCGAATGAAATGCGAAAATTCAATAATATTTAGCAAAATAAAAGTGACCCATAATTGTTACAGAATCCACCAAGTTCCACACAATCATGGGTCACTTTTTCGCAAGCAAAACAAAACATTTCTTGGTTGCTAGCTCAACCCAATTGCCCCTTGAACGTATACTAGCGAAGAATGCCCCTGAATGTTTGCCAGAAACTTGTTGATTTTTATGTTGATATTCGGGTGTTACCATGGACTTCTATGTGACTAATAATTGTGGGCAATATGACTAATAATTGTTACAAGCTTCAATTTTGACCCATAATTGTGGTTTTGAAAAACGTTGATTATTTCGGTAAATTATTTTATTTATCAACAAAATTGGAACAAAATCATGTTTGAAATCAAAGAGGGAATATTTAATGACTGAAATTCATGCAAAGCTTTGTGTTTGGTCCACTAACACCCGAATGAACGAACATTTTGTGGTGAAATGATACGTTAAGTGACTAATGATTGTGGGGGGACTGTATTTACCTTTTTCCAGTTTGCCAAATTGCCGTTGAGGGCCGAAAATAAGAAAAGAGGCAGCGAAACAAAAATAGAACCACTAATAAATTTCTACAAAATCAGGGTTATTCTAAAAATTTACTATTTACAAGTTGTTAATAACGCTTCTACCAACTTTTGGAAAGGAATACAGATTTTTGGCAATATCTAGCAATCTATCTGGTTTTATTTAAATGGTTTTTACGGGATTTCTCCTCTGGCCCCTCCCCTCCTCAGGGTTCTATTTTTTTTCTAATGTTCGGTCCTTAACGCCAATTGGTAAGCTAGAAAATCAGATTGACGATTGTCATTTCATATTCATATTTTACTGGTAGGTTGGGTGTGCCTAATTTCGCTACATTTTGTCAGTGCTTTTTAGTTTTGATATGAGCAAGCCTTATCTTTAATTTTTTGATATATATTTTCTGGTATCTTAGCTATAATTTCTTCTCTTAATTCTGTTGAAGTTTGAACTACTATTTTGAAGCTTTATTTGAAGAAAAATAACATATTTTTCAAAGTATGTTCATGTTCCATATTTTGCACTGATTGTTCCTAATTAGACTGGAACAAATATTAATTTCTTCCTTTGTCAAACCCCCCCTTCGAGATTTCCAAAAAAAACGAGTGGGGAATAAATAAAGTTTGAAGTATTTTATGTAAATTTTGACAAAATACTCAAATATCCGAAAGATTTCAAGACCAAAATAAAAATTTTGAAAGATGGATGTATTTTCACCTTTTGTATACTTGATTTTATTGAATTATTTGATAAAAGGTAACTTGATTTATAGGTTTTGTGCAACGATATAGTATGCAATTTTGTTGCATACAAGTTTTCGTGCAATTTATTTCAATTCATTTGTTTTTCGCATTATTTTTTATTGTACCCCCCCTCCCTCCCCCCTCTCTCGCGATGCACAGTGAAGATGTCAGATAGTTTCAACGAAACACGTGCAGAGTATTTTTCAGAAAAATATTCAATTTTAGTAATTTTTCTCGAATCTGTTGGTGACTTATAATGTGTTAACCGCAATGGAAACTGAAGAAGCAAGTTAGTAGAAGACATTTGAAGGGTTATCTCTGTGATTTATTTCCATGTAATATGAAGGTGTTATCGATAAGCGTACATTATATTTCAAGAAAATGGGCATTCAAACTTCAATTGGACATTACAAAAATATATATCAAAATACCACTCTGATTTTTTTCTCCAGTTATCGTTTAAAGTATCCTTTAAAAGCTCAAAGTGGTTTCAGTTGCCCGAAATTGCCCGTTTTACAGATATTTACGTTTTTCTAGATGATGTTTTGACTAGTATTTTGAATAATTTTTTCACTAGTCTTGTTTTAAAGGGTGGTACAGACTAACCGTTCCAAGCAAAAAGGTTGAATATAGTTTTCTTTCACCTCAGATATTGGAAAAGGAGGGAAAAAATACTGAATTGAAAGAAATATTTTAATTTGCGCATAAATCGTCATTTAACACGTGTTTTTCATGATATTTTATGGGCTTGTGATATAGCTCAGTTGGCAAGTCTGTTGTCTCCTGAGCCGATGTCCGCGAGTTCGAGCCCAAGAGTAAAACATCGATCACAGTTGTACCGGATAAGTTTTTCAATAACGATCCGCCTACTGTAACGTTGATAAAGTCGCGAATGCCATAAAGCTGGTAAAACGACTATAATCGAAACAAAAAAAAAAAAAAAAAAAAATGATATTTTAGGTAAAAAAAGGCGTTTAAGCTTCTTTTGCTATCACGAAAAACAATGTTTTCGGAATAAATTTCTATTCTGATCTGAATGAGATATTGTTCAAATGGTAAAATCATTTTGTACGATTTTTTATGCATATGTGTATATAAGTCACTTTTGTGAATATTGTTGTTAAAATACGCCATTCATGCCAATAATAGCTCACATCATTTCCAACAACTTTCTATATGACATGTATGAGTAAAAGTGCCAAAATCATCAGTTTTGATTTTTGTCCCGGTATCCCATACATTCAACGCACTGTGCGATGTTCCAACTCCAAGTGACAAAAGAAGGACTTGAAATTTGTTCCGACCTTATTAACATATGTGTTCCTAATTATGGACATGTGAGGGAAAAATGTATCGGGGTAACTAATATCAAAATGTTTGCCTCGAAGATTATGCAAATTTACATGAGATTGTTGCCGCAGCCATTGGTGTAGAGGATAGCCTCAAGTCCTCTAAGCCAACGGCATTAGGATCGAAACCCGTTCACGGCATACATGGTACACTTTCTATGAGTTGGTGGTTCTAGGATTTGTAAGATGCCAGCCATAATTACTTCGAAATATGGACGCTAAAAGTTAAGTTAAAGAAACCTCTTTGAGGAAACCTTAAGTTTCATTGAGATCCTGTATGTGTTGGTGTTCGTTTTTGTTGAAACTTACGGTTTCCTAACGGCAGCAACCGATTTCTGCTGCCTCGAGCCGAATCAAAACATTGTTTGTTTTGGTTCCTCTTGCTGTGTCCAATTCGCAATCGAGAACAATAGATCATAGATTGTTGATGACAGGTGATGATGATGATAAAAGCGGTACAAATGTTTACATCATCACACGGTTAAATGAGACTACTCAAATTGGGTTCGTGGTAACACAACTGTGTTGCCAGATATTATGGGTGAGAAATGAGTACTTTCCCGGTTAGGGAATATGAGAAGAAGAGAGCGATAATAGCAATCGCGAATGAATTGTGCAGTTATGTAATGACTAGACTGACGAAACATGAATAAAGATAACTCTATTCCACCACTGAAACCTGCGATTTCAACAGTTGTTTTTAACAAGACCGCTGCAAACTTTGTATGAAAATGTCCAATTTTCAAGTTTGTGTACCTCTCATAACTGTTTGTTGTTGGATGTTTTCGATGCCAATATTAACAATAAAATTTTTGGAAGCGATTCATTAAATTCTGAATTAGTGCAACGAGAAGGGTCAGATTCAGGAATCGGGGGGCTCGGAGCAATGTATCTTGGGGGTCCTTTGGAATCCAAATGAATTTTTCTACATGTCATCCCAGAAAAAATACAAGTAATATTTTAACATAGAATGGAACAGATGATTAATGCAGTATATTTTAGATCTCAAGATTTGAGACACAAATAGAGTATGAAATCCAAATGCAAAATTTAGAATCAAAGTTTACCGGCAGGAAAAAGCAGGAATCGCTATTTTTAAAAATTCATAATCTAAATAAGTATTTCAATTTCATGTCTTCAAGACACAATAATTTGTTTTCATGTAATGTGTTGAAATTTTGTTTGTAATTTGTTTGATTATTTAGGACTTTTTTTGTCATTCTTGCCATTGCTTCAAATGTGTATCTTGATTACAGAATATTTTTATTTTTATCGTAGGGTAAGATTCTCATCAGATTAAATTTTAAATTCAAAGACGTTCATGAAATAGTTTTTCTGAATGTGGCAAAAGTAACTTTTGAGGGCATAAATTCAGAACGGATATCGAATGTTCAAAATACAGATTCAGATCAGTTATCATGAAGAAAAATCAGATAAAAGTCCGAATTACCTTAAACAATTATTTTTATTTCTCACACAATTTAACACAGAATCACACCATCAAATTCGCAATTCAATGTTGAGAATGTTTTAATGATGAAAACAATTTCAGAATGATCAATAGGAAAATGATATGCTGAATACAAAATATTTACGTGAGCAGATGAATATTTTGCAATTGAAGTTCCTCAAAATCAACAGGTATAAAACTTCCGTTAAATCATTTGGAAAAGTTTCGAAATGAATTAGAAGTTTAGGGCTGGAATTGGAATAGAAATAAAAATGGTAGGGTAAATGATCTTGAGCGGAACTAATTGGCTCAATTCGACGCAACTCGGAATAGTTGACCAAGCGGTATGGACAGGGGTTATATCCGAACGAATATTTTTTTAGTTCAGCGGATAGATCTTGGTTTCTGCTTTCTAATGATGATTTGTAGAATATTTTAGAGTAAACGCCGATCACTCTAGAGCTGTTTTACTGAAGAAAGAATTCTGATCTTGAGCGGAACCATGCTGATCTTGAGCGGAACTAAAATATGATCTTGAGCGGAACCATTTTGTACTGTCAACATCTTTAATAGCTATCATTCCAAATCTTTGTGTAACTATGAAAACTTCAATTAAATATCATCTTTTAAGATTTTAAAGTTCAAAAATTTATGTTTTTACATAGATAACAAAAACTTAGCCTTCCAAAGTTGTTCTCAAAATATCCGTTCAAATTTATTTCTTACTTAAAAATAATTCACTTTGATTCACTGTATCTTATATTGAAAGAATAGATTCTCTAGACTCAAATTTTAGTTTTTTAACTCAAAAATAAGGTTCGTTTGTGTATTTGAGTGATTATTTGAATGTGCGTGTTTAGAGTTATATTGCCCCGAACAACTTTTGAAGGTTACGACAAAGTCAGTAATACAAAAGAAGATGCCTTAAATTACAGATTTTGCAAATAAAACTGTACATTGCTCTAAATCAAAGTGTTTTGTGAAAAAATTCTGATTTTTTGTACTTTTTTCGCAAAACTCAGTGATAGATTTCGGTGATGTTAATTCCTTTAATTTAATTGAAATTTTTTGATAAATTGCTTCTTTTTAATATTTTAGTTGGGAAAACTCAGTTAACATTGAAATTCTTATCAAACTTTTCTAATTCATAGGAAGAAATTTTAAAAATTTTGGAAATCTATTCAAAATTCTAAAATTCTGTGAAATCTGTGAATATTTCATATTTCTGTGTTCAGTGGCACAGATTCTGTGATAAAAATTTGCTCAAAATTCTGTGAAATTTCAGATTTTTCTTTGATTTCAGCATTCTTGCTCGAAACAACTTATTCATAGAACAAAATTTATAATAAATTCCAGTTTCTTAGGAATCACGATAAAATTAATTCATATTTAAAAAATATGGAAAGCATTTAGCTCAATAGATAAAATACTTATTTCCAAAACCGATTTCCATGAGCTCAAGTCTAAACATCAAACAGTAGGGAATCGGATAGGTTTTCAACCAGGCCACCAATTGAATCGTTAAGTATTATAAAATAGCTAACCAGATGTGCTTTGCAACACAGTTTAGAATTGAAAGAATTTGTGTTAAAAATAATTTGAATTTTTGTTTATTGGTATATCGTTTGCTATTGGAATTTCAACATCAAGAACTACCTCTTTAATCGAAAGCTGCTTTTTGGAGATCGAATAGTTATGGCAATAAAGATTGATTTTCATTATGAAATGATGATTTTACTTTATTAGCTTCATTAGTTCTCGAATAATGCCAAAAAATGTGTATGAAAGCCTTCCTCCACCTGACCATCGTCCTTCTGAAAGAAAGAATCGAAAACATTTCCTGTACTCCAATAAATTAAACATTTTGAGTGCCTGGTTTGATACGCTGTGACACCAATTAAATAAATTTTTAGTTTCATTCGAGCTTAATTTTATATTTTTTCTGTCCCTAAAGCTGATATAATAAGAAAAATAAAAGGGTGTTGC
Organism: Uranotaenia lowii; assembly: GCF_029784155.1. Classification (NCBI taxonomy): domain Eukaryota; kingdom Metazoa; phylum Arthropoda; class Insecta; order Diptera; family Culicidae; genus Uranotaenia; species Uranotaenia lowii. Next base: position 101,792,925 of record NC_073693.1, on the reverse strand, counting down.
TTACATTCAGGGGTAAAACCTGCGTGTGAGACATAAGGCATAAGGCAGCGAACCTAGCGGTTTTTTTCGGAAGCTAGTAGTTCCGCTCAAGATCAAAGATGGTTCCGCTCAAGATCATATTTTACTTTTAAAAACTAAGCAATAAATTGATATTTTTATGGAAAATTTGTTTCAAAAACCCGAATAATGCTTTTTTAAGAATTTTTCTACCATTTTAATCATTGAGAATCATTTTATAGCGGCCAAGAGTTACATAAATTGACGTTCAAAGTCAGCATAGATTGGTGAAAATTGCAGCAGAAAAGCGCATGTTTTTAAAGCTTTTAATAACATTATTTCATTCCATAAATTTTAGCAAAAATGACAAAGATTGTATGAAAAGATCTTAAAAAAGTGTTTTATGAACATCTCGATAAGATTCCTAAATAACCATTGCCTAGATCTTAGGAAAAGTAAATGGTTCCGCTCAAGATCAGATTTCGACTAGTTCCGCTCAAGATCATTTACCCTATAGAGAATCTCAGTTTTTCCGATTGGTCCATTCAAACTTTACTTTATTTTTAATTATTATTTTTTAAATTGATATTCGGAAAAAAAGTGTACATTTATTTAGCTTTATTCATATGCATACCTATGCTTGAAAATAAGCCAACGCTCGAAAAAATTCAAATTTTAAATAATTTTCAATGTTTTTCTTCACTATTTTCGTAATTTTTTTTTCCGTCAGTTTAGATCGTGGGTGGTTAAGAGTTTCGCCAAAATACCCATATTTTGAATCTAGCGGACAGCAGAAACTGAATTTCTTTTCAAAAATTTTATGTCATGGATCTGTTGGCTCATTTTGTACATGAGAGAAAAATATGTTTCCATATATTCAGGAGTCTTTAGGATTCACCCAGGGTTTAGATGATACCCGTCATTTTTCCGGATATTGCCAGGATAAAATTTTGAAAAGCTTATGAAAAAGTCTTATAGTAAATTTAATCAATCATGAGCCTATCCATAAATTGCACATTTAAAAATTTCTCACAATTAGTCTAATAGTTTAAAGTTTAACAATATATTTTGTAATTTTGCAAGAGCTTTCTACCTAATGAAAATAAGAGAAGTTTTTCTTTAATCTGTACTGCAAATCTTCCGTTTATAACTGATAATTACTGTTATTAACTCAAATTTCGACAAATCTAAGAAAAACATATTGTATTCGCCTTAAAATCCGTAAATTTTTATTAAAAATTTTGTAAGATTTTTCTGCATTAATAGAAAAAAAACAAAAAAAAATACAAATTGGATTCAATTTTATTAGCAAGTTTTCATTCTAATTTTTTTTTATTTGGGAATTTGAGAAACGGCTTAAACGCTGCTGACGTGTTTGATAAAACAAATGAAAATTAAAGGTGTTTGTCCTCACTTTCTTCTAGATATTTTTTTAATTGCGTTGATTGTTGTTGATTTTAAAATATGCGTTCAATGTTTAATTCATAAAAATAGGGACCTCAATGCTCTGTACGCGATCGTTCTATCACGTAGGAAAATCGATTGATTCATCAACCAAAAAATCCGTAAAGTTGATTGAACCATACAGGAGGTGATTGATGAAGCAGGAAAACGCATAGCAAATTAATATTGCTCGATATTGGGCAACGAACTAATTTTGGACTACCTTGTCTAGCTCTCTTAGGAAGCAACAGACCATTGATTTTTTTTTACAAATATAGTTGAAGACCGAGCAATAAATATAAAAAATGTCTGTTACTCTAATTTTTTCACAGTTTTCTGAAGCGGGATTTGACTACCTTAAACTCTTTATTATTAAACGGGATAAAAGTTTCAATATACCTTGAGATGTACAGAAATATGTCTTAATGATTATTCTCAGGAATCCAGGAATTCCCGGAAAAACGACTGCCAGATTTCTCGATCCCTATCATTGGATATATGTGGGGAAATTGAACACTCTAAGTGAGATTCATATGGATTAAACGCTTTACATTTTAGAACAATCTGTTGAAACTTAACTTTCTGTTATACATTTGCCTCTTAATGTTAGAAATTGGGATACAAAGAATTTCAGAAGTGTTTTTAAGTTATTAATTCCAATAAGTAATTTGAGAAAGACAATCCGAGCCAAACGCAAAATGAACCCTAAAAAATCTAAAAACAACATTCTCATGACTCATAATATTTCCATGACTTATTCATAAATGATTTCTATCACAGCTTCCATGCAATTTTCTTATCGAACTGTGAAATTTCAAGTATTGTGATAAGGAACCATCATTAAAAAGAAATAAATGTCCCGGCTTAAATGGACAACAAAATAATCAGATTATTTAGCATACCAGCAGTGAAGGCGATGGAGCGAATTGGGAATAATTCGCTCGAGAAGTCCCACAAGCCTAAGGCTACAATGTCCGCCATTATTGCCTCCACCAGAATTTAACGTGCAAATGTTCCGGATAAAAAAAAAGGAAAAAAGCACGCTTCCAGAACTTAAGCTTCCTTGCTCGCTAACACCCTTGCTGTATTGGATCTTCCAGTTATATTAAGTAGTTTCATTGCAGCTTTGCTCCACCAGCATGCAGAGGACGGTAAGGCAAAGTCGAAGGGAGTTGATGCAGGAAAGATTAATTTTCTTCACTATGCCTCCCGGGAGCAAAGCGATGATCATTATCGTTTTCTGCCATTGCCGTTTCCTATAAATTTGTAGCTTTCTACCATCTCCTCTGTTGAGTGTGGATGTGTAGAAGCTCGATTTTCTCCCTCGTGTACATTCGATAGCAGGAGGAAAAAGCTTTCTTGAGAAAATTTTGCTACCGCTTTTCCTGTTCCTGTTTAACCTGCTTCTTTTGCTCGGTAGTTCCTTTCCGCAGTCTTGAAGGATGATTCTCGGGAAAATACAATGTGCTTCTCGAAGGGGCAAATGCGGGAGGGATGCGAAGTGCCAGGAAAATTATAGTTAATGGCTTCAGTTTATAGTGTGTTATATCTTGCTGCTAGAAGAAATGCTACATTGGAACGTACCACCTCCACAGATAGCAATTAATTATCATTCTTTGATCAGACTTTATTGGACAAGATCAAAGCTATCCATCTAATTAGGATTTCGCTAAATAAGACGAACGGTTTTTCTTTTTTGCACTAAACAGAGATTGAAAGTGTTTGATTTCAAACATACTCCATGACTCGTTAAGCAGATTGTTGTGCACTGTGATTAGTCAATGTTAAGCAAAAATTTTGAATGTGAAGATAGTTTTAATTTTTGTTTATATATTGGTCACTAAACTTTAATTTTCTATCCGTCTTTAGTCTTTAAATTTTGAAATGTTCTTAATCGATTAATCGAAGGGAAAATAATCATCGATGAAACAGTTGTTAAATTTTTCATCCATTAGGCATTATCATTTCAATCGCTCACAGTGAATGAACGTCTAGGACCATAAAAAGGATCATGAAGGAACTGTAATCCAGTGCTCGGTTCTGTTTGAGAAGACAAACAGATAGTCAACATAATCTTCATTAGCCCGGCTACCGGAAGCCAGCAAAGACACAGTCTAGAAATCTTCCTGGCAATTAAATCCACTAACCTATAAACAGAAACTTTACCATTTGTGATAGATAAGGACCATAAATAACTGAACAGTCAGTTGGTTCCTTGAAGAAGTAGGTACTGTTTACTGAAACAAGGAAACGGTATCCTCTTTCAATAGTAAATATCTGTAAGTATTTTCTTGTATCTGACTTACCTTGAGGTGATTAATTTCATCCAGCTGGCTCTGAGACTGGACTGAATTTCGATCGTGTTCCTGGTTTAGGGCGATCCGCAACTCGGAACAGGAACTGAAACGAGAAAACCGAGTCCATTAGTTGAGTTGTGACAAATTGTTGGATTTCGATAGTAATGAACATCTAATGAGATTGGTTTTTTTAACTATGAAATATTTTTAAAGAGAAATTAACAATAAAAAAAGGAAAAAATCAAAAACAAGATTAGATGGGAATACTTGGTTGACTATTATAATTTCCGCTTATATTTACGTGCATTCCTCCGAAGCGTTAGATAATGATGAACTGCCAGATTTCTTATGAGTCTTCGTTTCAGATTTCTGCAAAAAAAATGCAATCATGAATATGTTTACTTTATTTTGGTTACTGAATTTAGAACAGAACATTTCATTTCGAATTTAAAATTGAATAAGGAGAAATCAAAACCGTTTACATATCAAAACAAAACACTAAAACTCTAGCAAAGATGATGTTTTATTTCAGAAATCAGGTTAAAAATCAAATGAGGCTTTGCGAAACAAAGAGATATAAGAACCTTAAAGCTAATTTCGAGAAAACACGCTTTAAAGTTGGTGTGTTAAGCCATTTACACCCATATATCTGAATCTGTATATGTATATGTTTAATTGATCGTAAAAGTTTGTAAATAAAATTCTTAATATATAGGTACAAAATAACCAAATATAGTGTAAAATATTAAAAATCGATAATTTTTTCACTTAAGCCCCTTTCTCTCTGAGGGTCAAGTCTATGATCTTGATTTCGAAATTGGATTGGAATCATTTCCCAATTTTCTGGATTTTTAATTACCAACTGAGATTAATTTTTGAAAAACTATCAGCAAAAACAAACGCATCCGCAGTTTTATTTTGCGTTGTTTTTTTGGATACTTTGTACAGGTCAGCTCACTTCAAATGGCTTTCTTTCAAAACTTTTGGTTCAAATTTTGTACAAAAACTGTTTTTTTTTCTGGTAATTTAGGATAAAAGCAAACGTTTTCCATGGACATTCAAAAAAAAAAAAATTAAAATGCACTGCACATTTGACTCGTGTGCGGAAATCTGAAACTCTTAGTTTTCAGAGAGCCTTAGATTCCATAATCAGACTTTAAATCAAAACTTCTGCAAATCTATGTTTAAAATGATTGATTTTAGCTAAAAAAAGGAATTTAACACTCAGACTTCAGATATTGATTAAGAATCCCAATGTTTCATTAATATTCTTTAGAATCTTTCAGAATCACGTATACAAGGTTGCCGAAAAAAAATTCTGTGTTTTTGCGAAAAAAAGGTTCTGTTTTTCTGTGAATTTCCACAGAAACTTTGTGATGGTTTTCTGTGATGCAAAAAGGATAAATTTCTTTAAATACATTTCACTTAAGAAAAATCAATCAATATTATCAATCTTAGCATGGCTTTCAAAAACAATGTTAGAAATCAAAAACTTATGTTTACATCAAATTTACGTATAAAATTTAAAAAATCTGTGAAATTTGTGAATATTTGAAAAATTATGTGTTCCATGACAGAGATTCTGTGCTGAAAATTTGCTCAAAATTCTATGAAATTGAAGATTTTTCGAGCAGCAACCTTGCACGTAAGTTGGTTGCTCGAAAAAAAAGGGTTTTCTCTGTTTATTTGTCACCGTTTGATTTTGAAAGGAATTTCAAATTAATGGGAGTCATAGTAATTTTTTGAGCCATAACTCAAAACGTTTTTAATCTTCCGCAAAATATGGCTGGAATATTAAATAATTAAAATTCCTTAGTATCAAAGATTCAAAAAAAAAAAAAAATTGGTGCTTTAAAAAGTTTTGAATTTTGCTATTGAATTTCCTATAAGAATTTTTTTTTTCTTTCTAACAGTTCATCTCTAGATTTGGAACATCTAGAAAAAATGTGATCCATGATTGAATGAAAAATATTGGCTTAATCGATTTAAAAACAGATCGTGTATTAAAAACTCAATACTACGTCCTGATTTGAATATAAGACTTCAAATCTTTTCAGAAGATAAAGACCTAGAATCCTAAACTCAAGCAACGGATTCTAATCTGATTTTATATTGAAAATTCAAAACTTTTGGCTCTGTTAAGCTGGTTCCGATATCTGGTGTGAATTACACAAGGCAACAAAATTCACATTTTCTGAGGTGCAAGTTTTATAAGAAATAATATTGACTTATGTTTGAGCGCTGATTCCAAATATTTATTTTGGTTTTTTCTCTCAGCTCTTGTTTTCGAGATAACTTTTGTAAAATTTTTTTTGTAAAAATTTTGTAAACTTTATCGTTAAACCGTAGAACATAAAAAATATGTGAATATAAAGTAAGGATTCCCGAATTTTTCTCGCACGTATCTGGGCCGGGCAATTTGATTTGTAAAACTTGGCAAAACCGGGCAGTTGATTTCAGAATTTTCACCCAAACAACTGGGCAATATTCGGACAAATTTTGGCAAAACTCCAAAAAAAAAAATATAGAAAAATAATCAATGAGAAAATCACTTGAAACATCATATTTTTATCAAACCACATCAGCAGATTTTCAATTGTATTTCAGGTTTCCATATATCGTGTTAATTTTGGCAAAGCTTGATCAAATTTATTCGTTTTTAGTCGTTAAATAAAAAAAAATTAGTTACTCGATTTGAATATTTTGTTCGTTCATTTCATTAAAGTAAAAAAAAATCGAACAAAATCCGGGCATTCTACTAAAAACTCCATGCAACCGGGCTGGACCGGATTGTTCCTTAAATTTTGTTCAAAATATTCGGGTAAGTCCGAATAGAACCTGGAAATCTGACAAGCTTCATTTAAAGATTTGAAGTTTAAACTAAGGTTACCAAATTACCCGGATTTATCAGGGTTTGCCCAGATATTTAATATAAAAGTTGAGAAAAGTCCGGTCCTGCCCGGTTGCCCGGATTTTATTGAAAAAGCTCGGGTTTTGCCCAGATGTAATGTTTTATTTGCCAAATAATACATTAAAAAACAATTGTTGTAATTTTTTTTAATTCACGCGTCCAACACGAAATTTTTGAAGCATTTTTTATGAAAATTATCATAAAGGTTCTTTAGAAGCTTAAAATACGATTTAAAACTTCTGATATGGGTTCAAGAAGAAAAAAAATTTCTTGATTTTTGTTGAGTAATTCTTGGATTTTCGAATAAAGATTGCTCGGATATTGCTTGGAGTTTTGGGCGACAATTTCGAAATCAAAACCCAGATTTTGCCATGTTTTTAGATAAATTTTCCTGGATTTGTTAAGTATCGGATACGGACTGAAAAATTCTGACAACCTTAGTTTAAACGCAATGATCAACTCCCTTGAAGACCGCGAGTAGTTTTGACCTCTGAGAAAAATGTGATTTCAGTTTTCCATTTATTTAATTTTTCCAAATCTAATTGTAGGTATCTAAAATATTTAAAAAAAAACAATACGTCAAATCGTTTAGCAGCCTTCAAGAAAGTTGTTGGATGAGTTTAAATCCTCAATATCTAATATTCAAAGACTTTCTTGAATGTTTTAGAACAAGTTTTCTCATCTTTTTGTTGTAAAATTTCTAGAAATATTAGTATTTTTTTTTTTGAAGCGTTGTATCTCTAAAACAATAATATCTAGGCAAGATCCAAATCCTGAATAGAACGAAAGATAATAAATTGATTTGGAATCTGCTTTTAGATTTCATGTAGGTTCATTGTTCCATCAGTTACTAGTTGACCCGGAGTGCCCTTACATATAAATGTTTAATGACATTAAATTGCGGCTTTATCGGTGAGGGTTAAAGTGTTGAAATAAAAGACGAATAGAAGATCAGAAGAAAATTCTAAGGTGGTGAAAAGAGCGAAGAGCATTTGAAATAGAAGCTTGACCACATGCTAAATTCTTTGTCCCGCATCAATTAACTGTATTGAAGAAGTAGTACCCATGTAGGATGCACTACATTTTTCGATACAGTTAATTATGGATTTAGTATGTGGTCAAGCTTCTATTTCAAATGCTCTTCGCTCTTTTCACCACCATAGAATTTTCTTCTGATCTTCTATCCGTCTTTCATTTCAACACTTTAACCCTCACCGATAAAGCCGCAAATTAATTTCATAACACAAATGCACGGTGATTTCTATTCTTAAAATAAATGTTTAAGTTTGTTAAAATTATTTTAATCAAAATAAATTTAAATAAATTTTCATCATCAGCTCCTCCCCATATTTCTTAATTCGGAGGGGTTTGAAAGTATCATATAACTACTCCCAGTCTTTAAAACTGCTACACACCAAATTTCACTTTGATCGGTTCAGTAGTTTCCGGAAGTTGTTGGAATTGTGTCATATTTTTATTAATTTTTAAAGGAAGCCCTTGCCCCTACCCCAACCCCCCCCCCCCCCTCCTCACTCTTTCAAGTCGGAGTATTTTAGATTCTCCAACCCCAAAAACTCTTACAAATCAAATTTCTAATTGATTGTTTCAGAAGTTTTCGATTCTATATGGAATAGACAGACAGACGGACAAACAATCATTTTTATAGAATTATGTAGATGAGTGCCCTCATTACTTAAATGAAAAGAGCCTTTCAATACAACAAATTATACAATTAGATCAAAACCTGTTTTCCAAATCAATAAATCATCTCATCATATAAAAACGCTAACATTTATAAAGTTTTCACAAAATTTGTTCAAAAATTTTTCGAATTTAATCATATTTTTAAAATTTTTGTATAGGAGCCCCCTTTACAAAGCGGTAAACGTTTAGAAATCTTTAAATAATCTAATGATTAAACAGTTTTATTATGTGCCAGATTTGATTCAAATCGTTTGAAAATTATTCGAGTTCTGATATATTTTACAATGAATATGTAAGAACCCTCCCTATTTCTATAAAAATATTTGTGAATAAAATTATTGGTCCAACTACATCATAACCTGTCCTTATGGTAGTGGTCATTTAATTTATTTATGCCAAAGAAAGGTTTGTGTAGGAAGTTTGATGAAAATTACTAATAAATTGTATGGATTGTGTCATACTTTATGTACATTTTGTATGGGAGCCCCCTCTCCCTAAAGTCGGATGGGTTTGTAACTATTATAGATACCATTTCCGGAAAAAAATAAAAAGATCTATTTATCTAAAACTTAACAATTTTGAATTTTTTCACACGCCCTATCACCCAAAGTAGAGGTGTTAGACAAAATCTGAAAAATGTTTAAATTCAGGACGCCAAAATCTTCAAAAATCAGTAATCAGCATAGCAAAAATTTTGTTTGCTTGTGTTTTAAAATTAACAAATGATAACATTTAAGATTAAAACTTTTGTCTTACCTTAAAACTAATGACTGGCCTCAGTTTTTAAAATATCATGGAAAAAGTCAGGATTTTGCTGAATTAAATTTAAATTACTCGAATCCACTTGAAATCTTTGAAACAAAAATGGGATAGTAAGCGTATGATACGTTATTTCGTGAAAACACACTTTCAGTTGTTGGGTTAAGCCATTCTCGATACATGATTCTAAAATTACATTTTCCTCTCGAACGTTAAATTATGGATGTTAAAAAAATTCAAAAAAAAAAAATCAGAAAAAATCATCAAGTATAGTTTGAAACTCTGGGAGCCTTATTACAGTTTTGAGTTTTGCTTTCAACAACTTGCGAAAAAATTTTGGAAATTTTAATACGATTTGAGCTTTTTGCAGGAAAAAAAATCCTCTAAGGCTATTTAAAGTTATTCTCGCATTTGACTGGAATTTTTTGGGTTTAAAATCTGATCCAAATCATAATTTTGTATATTTTTTAGAAAATAAATCATGCTGATTTTAAAGACCAGACCACGCACGGAAATACTTTTGAATTACTTCTGGAATACTTCTTGAATATTTTCTGTAACTAAGTATGAAGTATGAAGATTTAAATCCATGATTGAAAAATTTAATCAAATTTGCCTGACTACATTTCACTATGAAAATAAGATTCAGTCAAATGTTGTAAGTTAATACTTAGGCATATGCCATGGTAAAAATCCTAGAATTCGATCCTACCAAAACCTAGAGAAAAATTGTTTATGCTATGAACGGATGCATTCATCCCTTGAATACTAATTTCAGATTTGAGTATCTGGTCCAGATCACCTATTCTTATGGATAATTTTTTCGAGTTTAGACATTAGAGCCAGATGGTAGTTTTAAATTTTAAAACACTAACTAGAATACCAGATACTTAAAGGACAAATTTCTCCGCTCAAGTATCAAACCTAAATTGAGGGTCTGAAGTTGTCTCAAATTTGAGACACACAGTCTGATTTGAGGTATGATTTTTTGTCATTTAAAAATTTCGTTTTCAAATCTTAGAGAAAATCTTGGTTTCAGAATCCTGGCTCTAACGGTAAAGTGATTTTTTTTTGCTATTGCAGTTAACTGCCAGCAAGACTGTCTTATATGTAAAAACAACGAATCAAGAACAACGACTTGAAATATTTTTTATATCATTCGAAGGTTTTTCGGTTAAAACTCTACTTCTTTCTTCACAGATATTAAGAAAATTGTTGTTGGATATTTTATCGTTTTCATAATGATGGGACGGCTTTGCGAGTATATTTCGCATGCGTTTTAAATGTACCCGCAAATTTGTCTCATATTTGGCATTTCTTTTCTCAGTTGATGAATCGATTCTCTCAATCTGCGCTATATTACTCATTATACTGGTTGTTTTCATGTTTGAAATGATATTTATGACGTATTTAAATAAAGATAACGTAAGTTTATCGTAAGGATCGAGTAGATAAAATAAAATATATGAAAACGTTCCAAAAAAGACCAAGAAGAACCTGTACCTTGATATATTCGAAAAATTTTCAGTCGATGATCTTTTTTAGAAAAACTCAATACATATCAAATTATTGCTGAATCAGAAACAACAAAGCATTTTGGCTGCGAATATATAATGAGAAAAATGATTTCCATCTGACACGCGTGTGCAACCACTTACGCGTATTTTAGTTCATAGATTTTATGAAAGTAACTGCATGATAAAAACTTGAAAAAAATTCTGACTACTATCTATCTTTTACAACGAACAGTTCAACGAGCCTCATTCGAAATTAAAAAAAATCAATATGATTGAAATTAACCATAAGGCAAAACTTAGTTTGTGAAAATTGTTATTTTTGGCAGAACTTTTCAAAAAACTTTTTTTACCTAGTCTAGCTTTTGTAATTTCAATTAATGCTAATTTTGTTCCACATATTGTTTGAATGTTTGTAAAATCAACATAAATCAGTGGAGCAATTTTTAAGCATTTAATAAAAATAGACATATAGGATAGCTTTACGGGTATATTTCATATGGGACAGACATGACTTGTTTTTTTTTTTTCAAATAAAAAGAACAAAGTTATGATAGTTTTAAATCTACTTGAAAAAAACTGTATAAGGTTTTTTAGATAAACTTAAAATGATGAAAATGCATTTGGGACAGTCTTGCGATTAGCGGCAGTAAACTTAGTGTTCAGATTTCAGACTCTTGCCTCAAATTTTAATGAAACTTATCAAATTATCAAAATTTTAGGAAAGTCATTATAAGCAATCAAAACATTGATTTTAAATCAAATTTCAAGTAAAAAAAAATTTCAGGTAAAAAAAATCAATCAATTATTACGAAAATATTTAAAAACTTGCAGAGTCATGTGAAATACAGTTTGCATTTTTCATGTTAAAAAAAGGTTTCTTTTTAACAGACTTAAAATATAATCATAGAATTGAAATGAAACTAAATTTTTATGTGTTTTTGAAGACGTAGCAAAGCATCCCTGTTCATCTTTTAGTATTTAAAATTATCGGAATAGTCAGTCTGATCTCTATCTTCAGATTAATGTTCAAAAAACTCTGATCAATCTAATTTTTTTTTTGTTTGCTAGAAATGTCCAGAGAAAAATAAAAAAATTGAATATATCGGCTTAAAAAGCTGAGTAAGTTGTTTTATAGACCACTAAAACTACGTTTGATTCGAAATTTTAGATGGCTTGTTTGGCGGCATGAAACTACGTTTATAAAATAACATTGAACTCGAATGTAGTTTGAAATGCTGTATAGTTAATTTATTAGTTTGATTTTTAATGTTTTCGTTACTAAACAAAATCTTGAACCGCTGTTTTTACTCCAAAGCGCCAATTTTAAGCAGTCTAAAATGTTGCGAGCAGACCAGAAAGAAAAAAAAAAACACCGTTACCGCCCAAAATATTCCTATAACGACTAAGATCCATCATCGTACGCGAGCTCTGTGCTTTCACCGGGGTCGTTCCAGGGAAGCTCTAATTAAGTGCAAATAATTTATTCCGCCCAACGTCCCCTAGCCTTGGACCTGCTTACCTCGCCAGCTGGAAAAAGATGGCTTTTTCACCCGCTAAAATGGTTTCCCGAGGAAAAAGTTTCAATTTTAAGTTAACATTTTTTGTTACCAGCTGCTTCTTAGAAAGAAAAAAATGAGATAAAAACTACAACAAAGTTTTCTTCGGAATGTGTCCTATGAAATTTATTTTGACAAACATCTTGAAAGTTGAGCATACAGTAATATCGCTTCTTTCCTTATTTCTCTCTACTCGGGTAGATTTCCTGCTTTGTCGTACCATTTTCTTTCATTTTTTAACGACTAATCTGCTGATGAGCAACACTCTCCCACAAAAATACATTCAACCGAAAGTTGGTACGTATACATACACTTATTCACACAAGCTCCGTCAGTTAACCTAAATTTTAATAAAAGCTATCGCTTGATGAGGACGACACCGACGACGACGTGCCACCATTTTTGTCATAATTTTACATCTGCCATCCATTACGAGCAGAGCGAGTGAGCAGAAGAGACTGATAAGCAAAAGATAAAAGAAATGGTGCATCATTTCTCCCACTCCTTCAACTTTGGGTGGGGGAGGAGGAGGGTTTTGGACGTTCAAAGATTCGGGGATGCTCTTCTCATGTAATAATCATAAAGAACAGCCGCCTTCCCCACCTTCATTTCCTGCTTCTCACTGCCCCGGTGTGACTGACTGTCATAAACGGGAAGTTATTTAATAAAATCGTAAAATTAATTACAATTAAAAAAGTTTTCCCTCGCGTTTGCGATTATTTTATTGCATTATTCTCGGGGAAATATTGACAAACTTCCCGAGAAGAACGAACCGAAATTGTGTACATCAGACGACCGGATTTTCATTTTTTTACACTCTTCGGGTGTCTTTCTTTTTGCAGCTTCGAGAAGAGACCTCACCTTGAAAGAAAATCGAGATGACCAACTTTTTTTTACAATTCGTTTATGAGAGGCCAACTTTATCTGAAGGATATTACATTTGTTTAAGGTTGAGTTTCCACATCTATTTTATTGTATTTTTATTGTACTTTCAATCAACTGCAGATTTTTTGTGCTTTGTAATTCATTCTGGACTTTCATTTCATACAAACCTTAGCCTCGTTGAACGACCTTTTAAAGAAATTAGTATAAATTTCTCATTATGCCTTCTGTCAAAACTGAAAACAATGTTGGAACCTTTGGATTCGATTCGAAGGAATATAAATTTTTTTGCTGTGCTGGTTTTAATTTTAATTTCTCCTTGTTTACGTAGTCAAAAATGTTGTAAAGGCGGCATCCATAAATTACGTAACGCGAAAAATTCACTTTGACCCCCTCCCCCCCGTATGTCACAAATCGTAACGCTTCGACATACCCCCCTATGAAAATTACGTAACGCTGACAATTACCCCCCCCCCCCATCTTCTCATGATTTTCGAAAATAAAAAAAACGTTCTTCAAAACGGAATTATTATCCATCCAAATCGCTTCTTAGTACTCATTGATGATAACTCTCTGATAAAATAAATTAATTGTCTAATTACGAGTTGCTCTGTGCTTGTTAACTAGTAATCTACCTTGTTAACTTTATTTTGTTCAAGCAGCATAACTTGGTATGCAAAATATACTCCACTTAGTAATATTCGTCAGAATAATCAAAACCGCTGATCGGAATAATCAAAATCAATTGAGAAAAAATAGTAAATTTCTAAGATTGGATTGAGTTCTTGGGGGTAAATATACCTAATATTCGGTTTTCCAACGGTTATTTCACGGATATCCAATCCATTGGTTACAAACCAGGTTCAATCTTGTTAATGCTTACAAATTTTAAGGTGGTTTAAGTTTACTCATCATTTAGCAAAAATTGCATGATATCAAAAAGCTGCGATTAAACTGAAATTTTTTAGGAAAAAATCGTTACGTAACGATGAGCATACCTCCCCCCCTCCCCTATGTCACAATTCGTAACGCTAGAGCTTACTCCCTCCCCCCCCCCTAGGAGCGTTACGTAATTTATGGATGCCCCCAAAGGTATCGCAGATGCTTGTTTGTGATATATCGAAACGTTCTTCCCTTGACAACGAAAACAGTGTCACCTGTAAACAGAAAGTACACGTTAATACGACGAAGATTAAGAATTTTTAAGCTTACTTAATTATAGGGCGTTCCAAAGTTGCTGCATTTCTAGGTTTCGGGGTGCTAAACTTTCGAATAATACTCTAATTTGGCGGCGATGTTTTTTTTGGATGACTATGTGAAAAAGTCAGGAAACGAATGAAAAACGTTATAAAACACTTAACAAAACTGTAACACAAGGGAACAAAAGATTCCATTTGGTAAAAACCTTCTTTGCAATTGATTCAAATTCTTTTATGAATTACTTGAAAATGTGGAAAATTTGTCCAAACGCTTCAAAAATTTAACTCTAATAACAGAAAAAAAAAATTCTCAAAATAGATATTTTTTGCGAACATTGGGAAAATTGATCTTTTCATTGAAACCTTTATTTTCAAAATTTTTGTGATGTTCTATAATAGTTTTGTCCGAAAGTGCACAACCTTATTGAATGAATTTTACCTATTTTAAAAAGTTTTCTCAAAAAATTAGAGCTAAATAACAGAAAAAATGGCTATTTTTAAACAGCACTCCAAATGATTCAAAATTAGTTCTTAAATTGTCTGCAATCAATGATTCCTAACTGAACATTATTTCCAACTTAACTATTTAAGATGAATAAATGTTTTAAAAGATGCAGGTTTATGAATTCGAAACATTTCATCCACTTGAAACTCTTTGATCCCAACCTGTCCAAGAAGCGTGAAAAGACTGTTAAAATTAAAGGCAATAATTGTTCGTGGATAAGCTTTGATTGTTGGAACCTGATCTAAATAAATCATAATTTCCTCAAAGCATGGCCATAGGAAGAACCGACTTATTCATAGGGGGGATTTATTGATTGTTTTTTTTAATGATTTGTTTTGCTCAATCTAGGCATCCATAAAAAAATTTTTAACACATTTTATTTTTGCAACTATATCTATGAATATTTCATTTTTGAGTAGTATAACATTGAACTATTTAATCGTAACTTAATAAAACACGTCCTAAAATCTTAAAAATGGCTATCTAAATTTGTATCTATAATGAAACCTTAACCCTTTCCTTCCCATGGTAGCACAGGTGATCCACAACTTTGCATAGATCGAATTTGAACTGGGCACTTTGAATCGACACCATTTTTTCACCGAATGTGTAGATATGAGTGAAGAAACATTGCAAAAAATTTGAAGAAATTCGATTCACAAGGTTTTGCTCGGCAAATCAAAAGCTGCACAAAAGTCGGATTTTTGTTCGAATTTTAATTAAGTCGTCATGTGTTGTTCAATAACTTGCCAATTTTCATAGTTTTCCTTAAATAAAAATACAGGCGCGCAGAAGGTCGTTTATTCAAGTAGAATTAGATAATGGTTTACTAAGATTTCAACTAAAACATAAATGTTCGAATAAGAAAAGTGGATCGCTGGGGAATACACAAAACGTACTTTTCTTTTAGTGAGCTTTCATCAAATCATTCCGTCCAATTTTTTTTCGCTTTAGGATAGCTTTTTCATCTTTTAAAATGACCACATGTCTCGAAATATTTTTAAATCTTCGTGGTTTTTTTTCTCGAAAAACGGTATGTTTTGTTTTTTGCCGCAAAGTGTCATGGCGGCCATTGTTCAAAGCAAAAATGAAAGTTTAAAAAATTTTAAAAGTCGGACTTTTGAGGGTTGGGTATACCAATAAATTTTTATTCCAGATAGAATCGTTTGAGTTTGTGATCAATCAGGTTATGAAATTCCATGTTTTTTGTTTCTAGTTTTTCATTAGCACCCTTTGTGTTATTATCTTCCCAATGGTGCATGTATGATCCACCTCAAACTTCAAGATCTTTATAAACTTAATCAATGCACAAATAAAATAAACTCAATCATCCAAACTCTTGAGCAAACTCAAAGATCTTAACCATATCGATGAGAACGAAACATTTTTTTTTATAAACATGAACCAACTTGAAGGTTTAAGATTAAAATTAGACTTTTCAAAAAACTTCAATATAATTAATGTTAAAAAACACTGTAAAAATTAAGAATTTAGTGCAATATTTTAGATGAAGATAGCTACATGTTTCTTTATTGGCAATTACTTTTCATTTCAAATCAATTCCATAATGACAATCTAGTGGAAGACATTTTTCGAATAAAAATTAGAGTTTTTGCATTAAACAAAACTTCCAAACCTAAAATTAAACTCAAATTATACTTCGTATTTCTCGCGTCAGGTTTCATTGCGTCGTATGAAACAAAATGCAAACAAAAGGTTGAATTAGGAAAAAAAATACAAAAACTGACATGAATAAGTCGCAACTTCCTAGCAAACATTTAAGCAGGACCAACAGAATATTTCAAACAAATAAACCAAATGAAATGATTGCATTTTTCTTACCAAAACAGCATATAGCTACAAAAGTGAAGGCGATATATCTATGATGATAAGATTAAAACGATTTTGTGGTGTTATTCTTCCACGTAATCAGTCGGACATTATGGGGAACATCGAGCCCGAAACCGGTCGACAAAAAGGTAATTTTTGTTCCTTTTTTCCGTTAGTAAGAACGTTAAGTGTCGTGTCCTGTAATACGTCGTGTGTTATTTGTGTAGTTAAAAGTTCTTACGTTGACACAACCCACTAAAATGAGCAAAATGATTTAATTTCCCCGCAAAAAGCAATATAAACGATTTCAATAAATTGGAGTAAGTAAAAAAAAGTCCTCGACCGAGGATTGAACTCCAGTCCTCCGAGTTTGCTGTCCTTCAACTTACCTCAATGCCAACTCATCAGTTGAAACGTGCCACGCTATAGCTCTATATGTGCGATTTTCTTTCTACGAACCAGTCAAGAGAAGAAAGGGAGAGGCCGGATAAAGTGTCAATTGAAGGACCGCCCACTGTTAGAAAGCTTTAATCGTAAATATCGAATAAGCATATTCTCAACTTTTTGGCGACCTATTCACTGACTAAACGAAGTTCTATCCGATTCAGATTGTTTTGGGTGAAGCTTACGATGGCTATTAGAAATGTCTTAATATTCGATTTGGATCATCATTTCTATTACGATTTCATATCAATTCTGTTCTATCCATTTAGAATATTTGTAGCCTGGACAACATATTATATATGTAAAATTTTGAAGTTGTTTTGATAAATTTTACAGCAGTTTTCTGTGAATTCTTTAGATGATTCACACGATTTAATGAAAGATCACACGAAATTTGTTATTTTCAGCTGAACTGTGTGTACAAACTTGCGCCTTAAAGTATGCAATGACTTTAAGGTGGTAGACAAACTTTTAAAATTCTCTTTGTCAGATAGTTACAAACTATGAAATGAGAACAAATATAGCAAAAAATAGTCAACAGACCTTTTATCTTCGGATTTTGCAAGATTTTTGTCATGCGTCAGGGCATCCTGAGTAAAGGATCAAGCCTCCTTTTGTAAAGCAGGGCTAGAAGTTGGTCATTTTGTCACTTTTCTTAACTGTACAGCTGAGCTAATTATTAAACATTTTTTCTTATTATTTAAAATTTCGTTTTATGTCACTCGTTTCAAGATCAGGTTTAACACTGAGCTAAACTTGTGAAAAGTGACTCAATCGAATCAAACAAATCTAGTCATTACTCCAAAATTAGCATATTTATAGACATTATCCTTTAAAAGATAACTTGGTATCAGTTGATGATTTCCTAACCTATTTCAATAATATCTCCACGTTTTTGCAGGTTGGATCATGAATTTTTTATAGTATTCTGAGGAACTTCTGAGATGTTTCCAAAGAAAAAAATTAGGCGCTTTTGTCAAAGTGTTCGAGGCATTCTAAAACTTCATAAAACGTTTTAAATTTTTTTTGATTGTTTTAAAATTCTGCTTTATAATTCATTATTATTAGCAAATGCTTTTTAAGATATTTTTGAATTAACAAAAATATATTCTTCGTAGAAGTTTATTCTAGTGAAATTTTTCCACTTTTTTGTGTGATTACCTTGAATCTTTCGTTAATTTGCTAAGCTTCAGAATGTTTTTGTCAATATTTGGTCAACATACTGTAAAACTATTTTCAAACTTGTATCAATGTCTTGTCACTTTCTTTTAAGGATCTTTCAATTGTTTTGTCACGACTTTCTTTATTTATATGTCATTTTTTTTTCTTCACAATAGTACCTAACTTTAACTTGAGCTTATTCTTTAAAGTTTTCGTCAAACAAGTACTAGTTTCTAATTTGAATACATTTGTAGAATTTTCAATTTAATTTGAGTCTGTTTCAACTATGTTAGTGGCTTTAAAAAATAAGATTTGAGTGCAGGGTGAACTTTGAAAAGGTTTGTTTTTTCAACGAAAATGGATAAACTTGAATTATCCGTCGGGCTCAGTTGTCGTAGCCCTTAGTGTACGATCTTTCGGTTCTCTTCCACTGATGTTTTTCAAAATTCTTTTAGGAAAATTTTCCGTTTTGTCCAACATATACCTTTCTATTTGTGAGGCCAAGAGCCTTTTAAAAAAACTTATTTTCAACAAGAAAAATTGTCTTGGAATCGTTCTATAGGAATTTTTGAAATCACTATTGAGTTACTTATCGACTTGATTTGGTCACTATTTCTACACTAATTTTACTTAAAAGCTACTATTTTTACCTTTTTTGCTTCATCGTCGCTTCTAGCCCTGGTAAAGGATCAAGTCTCCAGTAACTAAAAAAAAATATCACATTTTTTAAGTCTTACGAAAATGCTTCTAGTTTATCTACGTGTTCATGTGTCGTTCCTTTTGGAGCAAATGAACTTGAAATTACACACTGTCAGCAAATGCAAAAAACGGCGAGTTGCTCAGTTTTCCCAAAAAGATATGATGAAAATAAGAAAAGGGGATTAAGTATCCCCATTCTCCCCTATTTATTTTCAATTTGAATTGTGAATCAGAATAAAATTATGAAATTCGAATGATCAATCTGATTCAGAGTTTTCAATTACTCATCACCATTTAAATCCCCAAAATACCCCCGTTCCTACGGCCATGCATCAAAGAAACCCAAAAGCTACTAAACAAAAAAATTACTAAGACATATGTCAAAAAAGTGAAACTATGTAAAAGAAAATATCAAAGATCTTACTACGAAAATATTTTAAGCAGCAAGTCATAAACTAAACCATGAAAAATGTAAACTCAGCAATAGGAAGATGACAAGTCAATTAATCCGTATTTGTCAGTAAAATTAATCCAAGACTTTTGAAAAAGCCAACATAAATAGAGTATGTCTGACGCAAATGAGTGATCGATTCGTTGAATGACAAAAACAATCGTCAAAATGCTTCATAAACAGCCAAAGTTATGGACCGTCAATCTTCAATTTTTTTTTTCCGATATTAAAAATTTGATTCATTTTTTAAACAAAATCAAATGATGTTTTAGATTTTTGAGATGTTCTATTTTCAAAATATTTTATGTTAAATTTTTTTTGTGAAATTTGCTTATAATTGTCTATATTGATATTGTCAATGCCATACATTTATCAATTTTCAGCGAAAACCATTTAGTTAATATTTCACCCGCGTTTTAGTTGAAAAATCAAATAAAAATATCTATCTTGTTTGAGAAAATCGTAAAAAAAATTAAAAGTATTCAAAATCATTGTCTGCAGCACCAAAACTTGAGCAAAAATACCATTCAACAGTCTATTTATTGAGAAAAAGTCAATCAGGAAAGATTAGATTGACAGAAAAGTTAAAGAAAATGAATAAACATTTTACATTCGAAGGTTAGCTTTCAAGTGAGCAACACGCGTTTTTTGACTGCTCTCCAACCGGATATCTTTCACTGCGTCGAAGGTCACTCGAGTTTTTTTTTCCTGTTCAGTGTGTGCACAGTTTCTTAACTCATCTGTGGTTGGCACGGAAAATGGATGGTGACCCGGGGGGTCCTGGGACATTCGGCTCGCGTTTTGAGCTATTGTCTCAGACAGACGATTTTTCAACGACGGACCTGAAAAACAGTAGGCTGAAGAAAAGGCGAGCTAATGGCGTAGGAAATTCGGCCACCTTGTTTAACAAGATGGTTAGAGTTGACAAACATGATGGACCACGTTTTCTCATAATGGAGCGTAAGGAGGCCGGCGTGACTATGGATAACGTGAATCCCTTTTTCATTAAAAAGGCGATGGACGCAATTTCCTCCAACGTCGGAATAACCAGAATGAGAGGTCTGCTGTTAAAAACAGTCGACCGTCAACAAGCTTCCAAATTGATGAAAGTCACTACTTTCGGTGGTACGATCAAGGTTGAGGTTACCGAACACGCTACTCTTAATCTCGTTAATGGAACGATTTTCGGCCGAGATCTAATATGCCTGAGTGACGACGAAATACTCCGTGAGTTATCAAGTGAGCATGTGGTCAAGGTTGGACGTATGACAAAGAAGGACAACAAAGGCGAAGCGGTTGATACTGGCACCTTTATTCTTACTTTCGATCTGAATAACCTGCCTGACAGTATCGATGTTGGATTCTACTCCTGCAAAGTGAAGCCGTATATTCCGTCCCCTCTACGATGCAACTTATGCCTACGCTTTGGACATACCAAGAATCATTGCAAGGGCAATCAGACTTGTGCGAAGTGCGGCCAAATCTTTCATGGATCTTCAGAATGCCTCTCTCAACCGAAATGTCTTAACTGTTTTGGAGATCATTCTGCTTTGTCTAAAACATGTCCAAAATATATCGACGAGATGGAAATCCAGCGCATTCGTGTCATCGAAAGGGTTTCAATTGGGGAAGCCCGTCGCAGGAGACGTCGACAAGTTCCCAATGCACCGGTTTACACGAGAAGCTATGCCCAGGTAGTTGAAACATCCACGAATCCAAATGGTCACTTAGCGAGGACTCATCAAGAAGTCACTCATTCCCCGAAAATGAGCACCACAGCCAGAGGCAGTACAGCCTAGAGCAGCGGAAGTTGAAGTACCCATAAACTCACAAGATACTATTATTATAAGCGAAGGTAAGAATGAACATGATATCTCTCTCTCTATAGAAACTAAAACCAAAGAAGAACACTCACTCTCTCAAAATAATGAAATTACAAAATCACTCACTCCAAATAATGTAAACTTACACTCACTCTCTCAAAATAATGAAAACGTAAACTCACTCTCTGATGAAAATAACGTTACCCAACAAACACCATCAACATCTCATGAACATTCACACATAGAGAATTTATCACAAGCTATTAGTTTATCGATGTTTTGCTCAGATCCTAACGTTTGAAACATATCTCAACATATTTTCTCTCATGATTATGGCTTTCAAACTAATACAATGGAATTGTAACGGATTTTACTCAAAATTCGAAGAACTCAAACTACTAATACACGATTATGATCCAGGCATCATTAGCCTACAGGAAACTCACTTTAACCACAGTAAAAAACCTACATTGAAAAATTTCAAAATCTACTATTCGATCGATGAAAATCACAACAGAGCTTCAGGAGGAACCGCCCTTTTGATAAATGAAAAATACCATTCGGTTGAGCTTGATATCAATACGAATTTACAAGCGATAGCGATAAGAATGTTCTATCCACTTGAATACACCTTATGTAATATTTATATTCCACCAAACGTTAGTATTTCTAAACCAGATATCGAAAATCTAATTAATCAATTACCACCTCCATTTCTCATAACTGGTGATTTAAACGCCCATAGTATGAGTTGGGGTTGCAATTCAAATAACTGCAAAGGGAATATAGTAGAATCCTTAATCAATACGCTAAATTTAAATATACTTAACGATGGTTCCTTTACCCACTACTGCCTAGCCAACAATAGTTTCTCAGCAATAGATCTAACTATCTGTAGTCCATGCCTCTCTACTACGTTTGATTGGATTTCCAATAATCATAACTATTTTGTCATCTCAAAGTAATAATGAGCGAAGACCTCGGTGGGTTAGTTCAGCTGCAGATTGGAATTTGTTTCAACATTTGGTTTCAACGAATTTAAATCCCATAAACTCATCTCAATCAAAAATGATTTTTTTGAATAGCGTCATTATAAATTCTGCTACAGTATCTATTCCAAAAACATCTTCTAACACCAAAAAAACAAAACCCCCATGGTGGAACCTTGAAATATCGAATGCTATTAAAGAACGCAAAAAAGCTCACCGTATTTTTAACAATAATATGTCAGTTGAAAATAAGATAGCATATTCTTTAGCAAAAGCTAAAGCAAGGCGAATCATAAGACAATCTAAACTAAAATCATGGGAATCTTATGTTTCTTCAATTAATCTGATTACTTCTTCACAGGAAATGTGGACAAAAATACGCAAAATATCCGGAAAATTTAAGAATAACAACATTACTGCCTTGAAAGTTAACGGTACAATCATAACTGACCCAAAATCTATGTCGAAAGAGTTAGGGCGATCTTTCTCCTTTATCTCTAGTTCTGCCAACTATGATTCTAATTTCTCTGTGTACAAAAATCAACGCGAAACAGAAGACATAATGAATTTCGATGATCCAAGTTATTCCAGGTTAAACGATAAATTTTCTTTGATTGAACTTGAAACAGCTCTCAAAAGTTTTCGAGGATTCTCCCCTGGACCTGATGACATTACTTACCAAATGCTACAAAATCTTCCCATAGATGCTAAACATTTTTTGTTAGAGACATATAATTAAATATATTCATCTCATTCATTTCCTACTATTTGGAATGAATCGATTGTCATCCCAATTGAAAAACCCAATAAAAACCCTCTTTTGGCATCAAATAAAAGACCGATATCATTGACGTGCTGCCCCTGCAAAACAATGGAGAAAATGATCAATCGTAGACTTGTGTGGTATTTAGAAACTATAAAATTCTTTGACGATTCTCAAAACGGTTTCCGAAAATTCAGAAATACTCTAGACAATCTTTCAATCATCGAAACAGTCATCCAGGATGCTTTTTCTCGTAAACAACATTTAATAGCTATCTTTTTCGATTTAACAAAGGCGTACGATCTAACGTGGAGACACCATATTATCAAAACTCTTTATGACATTGGCATTAGAGGAAATATTTTACATTTTATTAACAACTTTCTCAACAATCGGAAATTTAGAGTTTGTGTTGGTAATACCTTTTCTTCATACTACAAATCGGAAAATGGCATTCCTCAGGGCTCCGTCCTTAGCGTCACTTTATTCCTTATTGCTATAAAATCGGTTCATGATATTTCACCATTAACGGTTCACCGCGTATCTTTCGCAGATGATTTAGCAGTATTTGTAAAAGGAAATGACCTTAATGTAATTCAACGAAAAATGCAAACTTTCCTGTACAATCTTGAAACTTGGTGCCGACAAACAGGGTTCAAATTTTCTATAGATAAAACCAAAGCTATGCATTTTTGCCGCTTGAGGAAATGTAGCCGAAATATCCAATTCACTATGAATGCTAATCAAATAGAAACAGTAGACTCACCCAAGTTTCTTGGAATGGTCTTCGATTCACGCTTAAATTGGGAAAAACATATCAAAATATTAAGAGCCAAATCTTTTGCATCACTAAAACTTTTAAGAACTCTATCTAACACTTCATGGGGATCGGATAGAAGATCATTGGTGATCTTACTTAAAACAACCGTAGTATCAAAACTAGATTACGGAGCAATGCTATATGACACAGGTACCAAAAAAATGCTCAGCCAACTTAATACAATATTACATACCGGAATTCGACTAGCTACAGGAGCATTTAGGACTAGTCCTGTCAACAGTATTCTAGCAGAGGCCGGTATAATGCCTCTACAATTGAGCACATTCTTTTCCGCAGTTTTTACGAAAATCCACCATGGTGCTTTAATACAGCAAAGTTTGATTATTCTTTAAATCAGTTTAACAAAGCTAATAATAGTTCACAGGTGTTCCAACGTGAATTTAATAGAATTTGTCGCAAATATGACGGATATGAATTCATCTTTACTGATGGCTCTAAGACAAATAACAGCACAGGTTTTGCATGTTATAGCGAACAATATAAAATACAAATTCATTTATCTAACACTGCATCGATATTTACTTCCGAGTTATTAGTCATTGAAAAAGCGGTAGAATACATTCAGGACAATCAATTTGAATTCCAATTTCTAATCTGTTCTGACTCACTGAGCTCTTTGCAAAGTATCGAAAATAATAATTCCAATAATACAATAGTGCAAAGAATTCAAACAAAAATATCGTCGGTATACTCTACGAGAAAAAAAGTGGTTCTACTTTGGATCCCAAGTCATAAAGGCATTCAAGGTAACGAAATCGTCGATGAATTAGCAAAAAAAAGTATAGAATTGCCTATATCTTCATATTGTTAACCTGTAAATGATTTCAACTCTTCCTTGAAGCTTGTAATTAACAGACTTTGGGAAATGGAGTGGGCTGAAGTAGAAAATAATAAATTGAGAGAAATTAAAAATTCAATCGTTCCTTGGAAGACATCTTTCCGTAAATCGCGGAAAGAATCAGTTATTCTTTGTAGACTTCGAATCGGTCACACACGTTTAAGTCATAGTTTTATTTTTGAAAAAACCGATCCTCCTGAATGCTCTGCGTGTGATACACAGTTGACAGTAAGCCATATTTTATACTTTTGTGAGTTATATAAAGATGAGAGAGAGAGATTAGGAATAGATGAAACAATACTATTAGATAGCAGCGCAGAAAAACATATTTTTTTATTTGAATTCCTTAAATCTACTAATTTGTATGATAAAATTTGAGAATTGTAATTGTTAGGGTTTGTTAAAATTTTTGTAGGACTAGATTATGGAATATCAGGTGCAAATAACCAAAATTGTGTTGAGTACCTTATACTTATAAATAAATAATAAATACTAAACATTTTATTTAGAAAAAAATCAAAAAAATTAATCACTGCACTGTACAGAATTTGCAGCGACAAACACCGGCTTTCTTTAGTATACCCAGAGAATCCGGAGCAGAGTGTCAATCTCATCTTTCTTGATGGACTTATTTCCAATAATAAATACTTGGACTAAAGTTATGGTCGTTAACAAAAAATACACCTTGTTCATTTAGAAATATGTTTTTCAGGTTATTGGCTGAAAACATTAATTAGTTTTGTAGAATAGTTTGTATAAATCACAAAAGTAATACATAGTATAATCAATCATGCATTGTTTTCGGCGCATAAAAATAGATTTTTAGTCATTTGTTATTCTCTGGGATGACATTTGCAAAACAATCGATTCAGCTTTTATTGGAATTTTCAAACTCTCAATCCAATGCATCAGGTATTGTTCTCTGGTAGCCTGCACGCCTCCGAATCTGGAGGTCAAAGTTCGAATCTCCTGACACTTTTAAAACATTTTAAGAATTGTTTAAGTTTGAAACAATACACAACCCGATCAGGAAAGAAAAACTAATTTTAATAAGGATGAGATATTTTGATATTCAATCTTTTTATTTCAAAATGAGATATAGTGAAGTACCCGTAGGAGTCAAACCATTAAATCTGCGCTCTAATTACAGTCCTACAGTGGAAATAGAAGAGCTTTGTACTGATCTGATAAAAATATGATATGAACAAAATATTACCATATGTTTTGGAACGTCATAAATTAGTTGCTGTAAAGCAAGAGCCACCCTAGCAACTGATCATAAAAGTGAGTTCTCTCCTGAGAACTCACTCTCCGCGACCGATCGTGTGATCGTGTTCGTGATACAAGTACGATTTGTTTAACCAGCATAACAGAAAATAAAATAAGTTCGCAGCAACCTTCATCAGAGCAACATCGCCTCCAATTAATCATCATCCCGTCGGTATCGCAAGTAATTGGGAATACCAACTCCAAATTCCCCAAATTGGTCGTTCTTAAGTTATAACATCCGAAGAATCTCCTGCAAGTGAGAAATATCACATCTAGTGAACTGAAGAGGTTTATTGGGCTGCCTTAATCAAGCCCTCAAGTGCAGTAACAGATAGTTTATTGTGCTATTGAAGTGTTCCCCCGGTCGCCCAACTGTTAATAATACAGTCCACTTCGACAAGATCGAATTTTTCTGGGACGATCCGGAACACCATATAATATGGCCATATGGCATCCATAACTATGTTTTGCACAAAAGAACTGGTTATATCTATAATTTCACCAAAACTTAAGCTTTGACGTTTGCTTGAAATCTGTTCTTACCATTTTCAATTAAATAAAATGAAAATATTGCAAGTGGATCTGAAATATAGTTGAAAATATTTATATGGGCATCAAGCCTGTCCGGTTTCGAAAATCGGCCATTTTGACTATTTTTAATACTCAATTTTATTTTGAAACAGTTTTACCAGAAATAATACTCTAACATATACAAAACAAATATCCGCTCATGTGCATATAGTTTTCAGATTATTATCTATTGGAATCTGGGAGAAAATGACTATTCTTCTTAGAATGCGCATTTAGCTCGCCGCTCCCCTAAGCAAACAGTAGGAAAGTAAAAAAAACAGTTTCTCGTTTCCAATTCCTTTTCCCATCATAAGAAAATTCCCGGCCAAACCCCAGACACAGTGCGTGTTTTTTATGATGAGATTTTATGTAGCATAAACACTATGACAGTTAAACCTCGTCCTACACCTACCTGAAGTGGTACACTGGGTTAAGCTGTAGGATCGGCAAGATGAAGGTAGAAAATTTTTGTGAGTTCAATTCTCACCGATGATTTTTTTAATTGTCTTCTTATCCCAGTAACAACAATTATTCAATAGGATGAAAATCCCATAGTATTTTTTTCTTGTTTCGCTTGAATGTTTGTATGTAGTGGTACTGCATCATTTTGAATGAGATTTATGCCAGTGATTGGAAAGTAACCATATAATTTTTGGTGCAATGCACATATCTGCGCATTTTAGGCACATAGTTAGCTTCGATTGGAATTGAAATTTTGTCACTTTTTCTTTGGGTTTAGGGGCAAATATATTGAAATTCTTCGCGCATGGAAAGATGTTTAAAAAAAATAAAATTCGTAACTTTCAGAACTTTGCACGAACAACTATTTCTTGTGAAAACTTATTCTTGAATCAATGCAGAACGTGTCTGAGTTTGTAAACTCATGTCACCATTGTCACTTGTTTCGGAGGCTGCACTGCACTATAAACTATAAACCAAACCCTTCATGAAATGTTCTCGACTAAGAGCTCATTAGTTACCGGGTTCCAGCCATATTGTGTCACAAAAAGGATCCACACATATATCCAGACCAGGGAACCTGGTAACTTATTCTGGGGGCAAAATCCACCCGAACCGACCGTGGCTTCAGCTCGACAAAACTGCAATAAACCACCCTTGAACCATCCGAGTGTAGCATTAAATATTATAGAACGCTGACGATAATTGGTGAATAAATTATTGCTAGTTTAAACCCGAAACCCTTCTCCTAAAGCCATTTCATTGGCTCCCGTAGAACCCCTTTCGTAATAATCTCTATACTAATTCATCCCGGGCTGACTGGCTGGAAACCGGTAAACCATTCCGCGCAGATGACGGGTTTTGCGAAGACTAACCCTGCCTTCATACAAAGTAGGTGCCACCCAGGATGAGGACAAAGTTCGGGAAGGGAGAGGCAACAATCTACACGTCTATTAGCGTTTCATCAAATTATTGCGCCACCACAGCCGGATCCTACGGGCTCGGATCTCCTTTGTGATTCCCGGTAGCTTCTGGCTGCTGGTTTTGCCTCTGCTTCTGCTTCCAGAGTGCAATGTGTCAGAATGTTACAGGATCCAGCTCGTTTCCCGCTCCTGGCAGTTATCGGGGCGGATGCGTTCATCTCTCCCGGTCTCCGGGTTACCGTGGCTCCGCGGAATCATAACTCTGTTTCGTTCTTACGACGAGTAACCAAGGGGAACGCAACAAAATGCTATTAATTCTTTCACCGTTAATATTAAAACAGCGTTGTTATGAGCAAAGCTGGAACCATGGTTTATTTCGATTACCTATTCAATTTATTTTGGGCAATGAAAACTATGCATTATGAAACATTGCTGCTCTAATGACTTTTGTTGCTTTAGAAATTTTTGTTTATTATTTTTCATTATATAGGATAATTTGCCAATCGTTGTGCTCTGCCCCATCGTTGCACAGGATGACTATATAATTGTTACGGCCGGAACAAATTTCAAATCCTGCTTCTGTCAATCGCAGTTGGAAAATCCGAGGTGTGGGGGGGATGATAAGAAATAATGCGAACAACAAATACATTGGAATAAGTTGCACGAAAGATGGAATGCAACAAAATTGCATACTATTATCATTGCACAAAATCTGTGAATCAAGTAATTTTTCATCGAAACATTCAATAACAACCAGAATACAAAAAGTGAAATAACTTCCATCTTCCACAATTCGTTTTTTGGTCTTGTAATCTTTCGGATATTGGTTCTTTTTTATCGAAATTTGCATAATCCTTTAAACCTTATTTACTTTCCCCTTCGTGATTTTTGGAAATTTCGGGGTCGTGACAAAAGAAGAAATTGATATTTGTTCCAGCCTTATACCGTATCCAACTAACTTGAATGTTTTCTGATGAAATATGGCTTTGAACGATATTTGCTACTGTAAAATGTAGGCGACAGTTTTACTTTTAATTGTCTTCCTAGAGAGGTTTTGCTGCTCATTGTTTTCCGAAACCTTAAAATTCCTTCAACGGGAAATAAGGTTCTGCGCAAGGTCGCCGAAAAATATTCTGTGTTTTTTAAAAAAAAACCGAATTTCTGTGATTTTAACCAAAAATTCTGTGATGGTTTTCTGTGATGATTTTTCCTTCAATTTCATTGAAAATTCATGATAAATTGGGTCATTTTACATTTAAGTTGAATAAATTCCATCAAAATTATCAATCTTATCTTACTAGTTCAATGTAAAAAAAATCTAAGTTTTATAATGGCCAAAAAATCACAATTTTGGAAATCCATTAATCATTCAAAAATTCTGAGAAAAATGTAAATTTTTCAAAATTCTGTGTACTGTGACACAGATTCTGTGATGAAAATTTTCTCACAATTCTGTGAAATTGCAGATTCTTCTGTGATTTCGGTAACCTTCTACGTCAGAACAAAATATTTTTCGTGTCGTTTTTCTTTATCAAACATTTGCTAGACAAATTTAACACCATGATTTTGAAAAAAAACAATCCATTCAGAACTAGAAAAAATTATTGGTAACAATTGGCCTGTTGAATCATCTCTTGTTCTATTATTGTATATTCATTTACTCTTACTTACTTAGCCGTATAACTAAAATGCTTGATAAAATGAGACAATTCATTGATAAGAGGCAACAGATTAAAACTCGAATTGTTTTTAAATATGATATGTTGTTTTCCGATAAATAAGTGGATAACTACGTTAAGCTAGTAATTTTACTAATTCCTGTGCTCTAGTTGATTGTTTCCCACTCATAATTTTCATATTTATGCTATCAATTTTGATTTTCAATCATTTGACTTTAATTCGAAGACACTTAAATGTAATTTTGAACAAATTTGAAGTTTGCCGATATTTGATGCCCTCGAGACTAGTTTGTGCGGCCCACGAAGCTTTTCTCAAATTGATATTTTTTTTTCACTGTGTGTATATAAAAAAAACGAGTCTTCGAAAAGAAAAATTAAATTGTTAAAGAACTTTTCGAAAATGCGCACTTTAAGTCTATAAATTTCTATAACAGTTCAACGCTGAGAAAACAGTGATTTCCTAAAAATATATTTTTTTCACTATAAGTTATCGCTGTGTATTATCTCCATCACATTTTTTAATTGAAATTATGACGAAGTAATAAAAATCAGTTCAAACGTAAAAGTTTTTTTTTCCTAGAAAACAGTTCAAACCTTTTTACGAATCATGAATCGACCTACAAAATTTTCTTCTCTAATGAAAAGGGAAGTAAATGATGGTTCTGAATATTCGCAAAAATATATAAAACTATGAAAATTTTCAAATTTTTCAGAAAAGATAAAAAATTAGTAATGTCCCTTCTCAATTTCGGCTAATAACACCAGTTTAC
This sequence comes from Uranotaenia lowii, assembly GCF_029784155.1. Taxonomy (NCBI): domain Eukaryota; kingdom Metazoa; phylum Arthropoda; class Insecta; order Diptera; family Culicidae; genus Uranotaenia; species Uranotaenia lowii. The sequence continues at coordinate 101,762,646 of NC_073693.1, read as the reverse complement.
AAAATTTAAAAAAAAACTGTGAACTTGAATAACTGACCAATATTTTTAATGTAAAATCAGGCGCTGAATCCGAAAATGATTCAAATTTTGTCCAATACGCAATGAGTACTTTTTACGCATTGCGTTTCATACGACAATTCTCGACCAAAATACAATCTTTGAACCGCAATAACTTTTCTGTTTCAAATCCAATCGAGTTACAGTCTTCGGGTGAAATATTTGTCCCAACTTAGGCTTTAAGAAAATCAACCATAAAAAACAATCAGCTAGTGATGAAAAAAGTTATTGATGAAAAACCAGTATTTTTCGTTCCTTCCGGGCAAAAAACCTCAAAATTTTATTCGAGTTTGAGACTCAAGCAACCCCTCCCTATGGTCAGATCTTCCTGAAACTTGACATGTGATCTTCTGGTAAGCTAATAAATAATTTTGACTTGGAGCGAGTGAGATTTGTCATGTTTCATTCTTCCTATACTATGGTAAGTGTACTGCGGTTCGTTAAATTATTAAAATCTGCAAAAATTACAGTTATGGTAAAGTAGCCATAACTTCTTCAATTTTCAACCGATTTTGATAAATAACCACTTGAAATCTTTGTATTAAACTGACAGTTAAGCGCAAAAGAAAATCAGATTTTTTAAATGCTACTATCGAGTAAAAACTTTTGTTGAAACAAAAATTTCTCTAAAAAAATGCGTTTTTTATAATTTTTTTCTCATAAAGCCACAAATATCAACAATACTGTTGGTCAAACGCAAAAACAATTTTGGGATGATCGATAGAAAACTTATTCACCTTCAATATGCAAAAGAGAGATTTCAAATTACTGTTATGCCGTCTGAGATAATTTAATCTAAGTACATGAACTTTTTTAATTTTTCCGAAATTTCATATTTGGAGCATAACTCAAAGACGGTTCTACTGAGATTTTTTTTAATTGCATTTTTGGATTTAGCGCCCGATTTCACATTGGAAATGACCTTCAGTTTACTGAGTTCAAAAATGCTGTAAACTAGTGTAATATTCAGTTTGTAATAAATAAAAACAATACCGTAAATTGGGGTAAAACGAGAAGGTTTTGGATTTATTTTCGTAATTTTTCTTTCAAATGAATTTCTTTATGTTCCCGGGCAACTTAAGATGGTGTTTATATTTTTATGGACCTGAACCCAACTGAATCAAAGGAAAAAAAAATAATCAAGGATTTTTACTTTCACATTATAAAAAGTATTTTTCCCCTTACAGCGGTGAAAAGGGACATTTAATTGATTGAGAAACTCGTAAGCTCAACAACTAAACAAAATTAAAAGTGCGTCCATTTTAGCTTTCAAATTTTGAAAACAAATCAGTGAACATAACTTTGCTTGCCGAGATTGATTTTTCCAAACTCCAGTAATGACTTTTTCCATCACCCACCCTATATTCGAAGAAATATTACTAGTGATGCCTAACTCCAGTGGTAAAATTTATTTCAGTTCGGCCCGCCGGATAGAATTCAAATTCAAATTGGCCCGTTGCTTCAAAAGATTGCTCACTCCTGTCCTAGAGCTTTGATCGATTGATTTTTTGATTGATTTATTTATTTGAAGAGGCTTTAAATATTTAGTTCATTCGCCTCTTCGCCCTAGAGACTTCTTTTTTATGCAAATTTCATTTCTTATGGCGAATATTTCTTAACATTTAAAAAAATATATTTTTTACCATATTAAACTCGTTGAAAAATCTATGTATGTACGAAAAGTTGAGCAACTTGCAATATCTGAAGAGTGTTAAAGAAACCCTAAGGCACTTAACCTACTTTGGCTTTTGGAGACTAATGTTTTATCAAATTTATTTTGAAGTCCTTTTTCATCCCGACAAAATTATATATATATATATATATATATATATATATATATATATATATATATATATATATATATATATATATATATATATATATATATATATATATATATATATATATATATATATATATATATAGATAAGGTAATGTTGCCAGATTGCTCGGATACTTAAAACAAAATTTACAAAATTTCTATGAAAAAACTTCTATTTATGCGTCCAAAACGAAATGTAAAGTAAATTTTACAAAAATAATCATAAAAGATTTTATTGAAGCCTAAAATACGATTTAAAATCGGTCGATAACATTTTTTTTCTTGATTTTTGTTGAGTTATTTTTGGATTTTGACAAAATTTTCCCGGATATTGCCGGCTTTTTGGGTCGTCAATTTTGAAAATAAATGCCCGGATTTTGCCAGGTTTTTTATAAAATCTCCGGAATTTGCCCGGCCCCGCTACGCGCTGAAAAATTTTTGGCAATCTTAAGATTATGAATCTAAACATTGTTCTGAACAACCATTGTTTCCCAAATTTTGAAATGATCTGTTGAATCTACAGAACGAATCCTGAAAAAAATGTATATGATTTCAACAGCAAACTCCTTGATTTTAATGAAAAAGTTGTCAAAACATTGCAGAATGGGAAATGTAGACCCAAAATCCATAAAAAAAGGCCGCAGGTTGGAAGACCTGAAAAACTACTCAATTTTATGTGAGCTTTTAGAAATTCGAGTCTGCCGTCGACTTAAACCGGAACATTCTGAGAGAAGCGCCATTTGGCCCTAATACACAGAAATAAATAAAACTCCGCAAAACTGCATTTGATCAACAAAGTTTTCCAGCTGAAATGTTTGTTAGGAAACATTTAAATGTGAGGTGAATGTTTTATGAAAATTGATGAAATGCTACAGGAACTACATACTATGTACATTCATTACAAAAAATCCCGATTTCATGAAAAAGGTATTTCAATCAAATAACATTTTCAAAAGATAAATTCTTATACAAATCTGCATATCTTTAGCATAAATCAGTCGAACGATCTGAAATTAAGGGCGATGTTGAGAGCATTTTTAAGCTATAAATTGAAGTTCATTTGTGAAAATCGATCAACTTCCAAGTGAGACGCAATGATTTTATAAAATGACATCTTTCTCATAGAAGTATAGGGGGGCAAAACAGGCAGCATTTTATTAGTTTTTCATCTTTTTGTTATCTCTTTCAAAATATGTTAAATGTTAAGGCACCTTTCAGTTCGTTTTATGAAATTTCACTTACAATCTAATGTTTTTAGGACATATAAAGAAAAAGCTTATTACTGGGTAAATGAGGTCAAATAACGCTCACTAAAAAAGAATTATTCAGTCAAATCCGAAAGAAATTTGAACCTCTTAGAAAATTTCACGTAAGGAAAGAATTATTACCGGCAGCTTCGAATTTTATGGGATTATGGGTCCAAAACATTCCTTTGTGCATTGGACGATTTATATGGACGAACCCCTTCAAAAGGGGATCGTCTACAAATTTGATCACATTTCAGCTAGAAGTTCTCATATTAAACTTCCGTACCAAATATCAGCTCTTTAGACCTCGTGGTTGCTAGGGCTTTTAAGACCATTGGAAAATATCAGACCACATTAGGCACGACATCAAATTTGCCACAACTATTGGATACAGAAAAACTGTTTTGAATGATTTTTTTTCCATTTTTATACCACTTTTTTCGAACACTTGAACTTCTGGATCTTGTTGGCCAATCCTGTATGAGTACAATCGACAAAAATAGCTGAGAAAATTCGGTTGAAATGCCTGCAATATTGCATAGAAACAAAAATTTGGAGCTTAGCTGTGCAATGATTGGCAAATAACCCTAGTCGAAGCATTTTGAACAAATGAATGAACGAATGAATCAAATCTGCGGCTTAACAAAACCGATATAAGCTTATTTATTTCGCGTCTCCTTAAACCTTCTTCTATTTGACCCAAAGATCTATTCTGCTTAAGGTAGTATTTTAAGCTGTCAAAGTCTATAGACTAAATTTTTCCTTCATCTAAGTAATTTTCTGTTCTAGAAATAATGGTTTCATTTGAAAATGCTGTATTTATCAATGCGAATGATTTAGACCACCGTCTTAGGATGGTCAAAATACTAAAATTTTTAATTAAGTTTTTTACTACTACTTGCTTCTTATAACCGAAAGGTTCCTGAGTCATAAGTAGCGAGAAAGTGTATTCTTGATGGCCTCCTACCGTTTTTATGTAGAACTGAGTTATCGTGTTCTCCAGTGGTTGAACGCTAATTCTCTTGTCGCATATTGAACCTCATTGCCATTATTTTTTTTGTGTTATTGAAAATTATATTTTAAGCACTTAAAAAGTAAAAAAATGTTAAATGGAGCATTAAGGACTAATTTTTTTTATTTTTTTTATAAGAAACTTTGAAGTAGATTTAAAGGCTTAATTCTACTAATTTCGGACTTCAACTCGTGTTTGCATAAACAAACACATCGTTACTTGGGAAACGACTATTTGAAGTACACATCTAGTTCGAAAAAAAAACTATTTAACAACTTGAAAGTGGGAATAAAGTAAAAATTAAGAATCGAATAGGCATTTGAAGGAGCAAAAAAGTTTTTTTTTCCATTTTTCTTATAGAACTCGTTTAACAATACATGATCTGATAGAGGAATGTACTTCAAACTTTTGGTTGCTTGGGTTTGTTATAAATGAGTAGTTTCTGTGGTTATTTCTGTTGAAGACAGGATGCAGTTTTGGATTGGAAGAGAAAGTTTCCTGAAATTGTTCTTAAAAGACACCATGACCTACGTTTTCAATTCACCTACTGTCATATGTGATAAACTTTTTTAAACCTTGATTTTTAAAGAGAAAGTACTGGAAAATAAACTGTTCTCAGATCTTTAACCAACAAGTTGTACTGGAATCCTTCCAGAAGCCCAAAGAATGTCATTTCATTCAATTTGGAGAGCAACTTTAGTACAACGATGCTTTCCCAGCAGCAGTAGCATCATAGAGACGTCCTTCGTTGTTGCTAGCCATCCTTTAGAGAAATGCATTTCCGGTGAAACCCGGTCTTTGTGCTACAATTGCCATTGCTAGTAGTTATTGCCGATGTTGCCTCCTTTCCGGTGCAAAGAAAGGACGCATCTGTGCCCACACTGCCATTTTGTTGATGTGAATTTATTTCGCAATGAGCAGGTTTCACTTTTGTGGTAAGAGGTGGCAGTGGTTTGGCAATGGGCTGAGGACAAACTTATCCGGGATTCTCTACCCGGTACTACTGTCTGTCCAGCCAGCGACATGGTTCCAGCAGTTTCGACCGAACGCCGTACGCCGGAAATGGTCGTAAATTTTGAACTGGTCGAACATTATTTATGTATTTTGCCGGATAGACCACCTGCTGTTCCGGTGTGCTTCTCTGATGGAGGGCATCCAAACAAGAAGGGCAGGACCCGGCTTAAATGATCCCGGTGTAATGGTCTTGAGAGAGAAGACACTGCTTTTTACTGCTATCGTTTAATAGTTTCAAATGAATGTGTAGCGATACTATTATTTTGCAACTATTCAGGCATTCAAATTGTAGCTCAGAGTTCTACTTACATATGTATGTTTTAAGATACACTTAAGAGACGGGAAGCTACAATTTTTTCAACGCCTCTACATTGTCAGTCAGTGGAGCCTAGCAAAAGTTTAATCGAAAGATTTGAGCAAATATTTATCAAATTTTAGTTATTTTTGATGATATTCAATTTCTGATAAGAAAAAAAACCTCAAAATTGTGTGTGCGCTTATGGGAATTTATACCACTGTATGCCAAAAAACCTTCCATTTTTAATAAGCCGATTTAAAAATTAAAATCCTAGAGGTTCAATAATTTTCAAAAACTTATTACAACAGCGGCAAATAAGTAAATTTAAATCTCAACGAAGATATTTTTCAAATCTTATGTTCAACCAACATGTATTTTATTGATTTCAAAAACCTCATTTGAATGTGAGTATTTCATAAACTTTGCAAAATCCTAAGCTGTTCAAAGAAATAGATCGATTTTCAAGACGTGAATTCTGTTCGAAAACTGTTTTGATTTCACTGTGTGAATTTTGATTAGAAATTAAGTGATGTGTTTCGTGTTGATTTTATCCATGCAACCACAATGATACCAAAACTTTCATTTCTTTCTTCTTAATAATTCATTTGAAAATATTTCCTGAATTTTGATTTTTCTCTGGAGGACATATGATATGAACTCGACCAGACCGAACTAAACGTAATAAGGACTTTTTTTTCGAAAACCTTCAGTTGAATATACCATACTCTATAATTCTTCAAGAATCAAATAGTAGTTTTTAATCCAAGAAACTAATTTCCATCAATCAGATACGCTGTTATTTCAGTGTGTAAATAAAATCTCATTGTGATGTTTAAAATTTTTCTCATAGCGATGGCGCTAAGTTCGGGCTGGTTAAATCCAACAAAATATGCGTTTAAAAGGTCAATACAGGTCCAAAATGTTAAATTCTAACATAACATTGAAGATATGTCTCAAAGCTCGTAATAATATGCTCTGCATTTATTGAAAGTATATTCATTTTTAGTATGTATTTCTTTTTCCAAAACCGATTTTCTTTTTTTAAATATTTAACGATTCACGAAATCTCTCCAATAAAATCTTGCCTGATTGCCCGGTTTTAACCAGATTTGCTTGAATATTTGATATAAAATTTTGGATTTTGGATTTCGTTAAAATAAGCCCTGAAATTGTCCGGATTTGTTCAATTTATTTGAAAAACCAACAAAATCTCGAATTAAGTTATTATAATTTTCTATTTTCGAGTCCAAAATCGAATTTTCAGATCAATTTTTATAAAAATAATCATAAATAATTTTCTGGAAGACTTAAATAGGCCTTAAAATCTGTTGAAGTGTTTCGATAAAAATACCAATTCAAGTGCTTTTGTCTCGATTTATGTTGAACAATTTCTAGATTTTGAACTAATTTTCTGGAGATGGTCCGGATTTTGGGATGCAAATTTTGAAATCAAAAGCCCGGATTTTGCAAGGTTTTTAGATAATATAGCCAGGTGCCGGAAAAAATACTGGCAATCTTACCTCAAGTAAACGACGAATCTCTGACTTCACTTCATATGCGAATATCGACCTATGAACAAAGTTCTAATTTCTAATGCAATTTAAATTAAACATGGATAACTTGTAATTTCAATTATGTGTCAATTCATAATTTGTTGATGATCGAAATTTTGGTTGAGACATCCAATTACTTCAATAAAATAGAAGATGTGAGTTGAACGGAAGTTGACATATTAACACTTTGAACCCTTATATTTGTTTCATTATTTTCGTTTTTATCATAACCTCCGCAAATGCGGCGATTTGACTAGGTATTAAAAGGGTTTAAGACCGCAAAGAAATTCAATCCGAGAAATATCTTGAATCCACCAGCTATTTCTCGCTAACAACTGGAAACTGAAGTCTACAATTTTATAATTTTTGCGTTGCTCGAAGTTTTTAGTTTAATTTTTCAAAACTCTGTTTGGGTGTAATTTTCAAAATTTTTCAGTTATCTTGGAGCAATGGATTAACTGAAATACATGGCCTGAGCAGTTGATCCAAAAATTCCCGATTTCTTGGAGGAATTCTCGACTTTTTCCTGCATTTCCCGCATTTCCCGACTTTCCCGAATGACACCCTGGATGTACAGTACCGTTCATTATGTATAGAAATTGGAAGCACACTCACTGTCACTTCGACTTTGAACTTCCATAACTTTTGACTCTGATAATATTTTTTGATCAAATTTTTTGCGTTACATAGATTAACTGTCGCACTATTATACCACAAAATTTGAGCTTTCTGGAGTTTGTGTGGCCTGAGAAACAGTAATTCTACGAAAATCGGACATTTTGGACTTTTCTCATTAAAACTGCAATATCTCTGAAACTACGCTACATTTTTTATTTAAATTTTACAGAGTGATTGTTGAAATATAGCTAGCATGGCAGAAGTTTTCGAAAAGTTCTATCGATGAGATCAAAAGTTACGCGAGGTGCAATATTTCAGGCATGAACCTAAAAAGGCGCTTTCTATAGAATTTTGGACGAATGTTTGCATAGGAAAATCTTATTCTATGTTTAACAACCAGTAAATCTATTTCAACCAAAAAATCAAAAAAATTTCGCGAGATTCTGATTTCAAAACACAGATGGATCATTTACTCAATTTTTTATTTCCACCATTGCTTTGCCAGACATTTTTGTCTGATTGTTAGATGGAAACAATATTGTTCTCACGAATCGTCCAAAATTCTATAGAAATCGCTTTTATAGGTTCATGCCTGAAATATTGCACCTCGCGTAACTTTTGATCTCATCGATAGAACTTTTCGAAAACTTCAGACATGCTAGCTTTATATATCAACAATCACTCTGCAAAATTTAAATAAATAATGTAGCGTAGTTTCTGAGATATTCCACTTTAAATGAAAAAAGTCCAAAATGTCCGATTTTCGTAAAATTACTGTATTTCAGGTCTCACAAACTCCAGAAAGCTCAAATTTGGTGAAATAATAGTGTGATAGTTGATCTATCTAACGCAAAAAAATTGATCAAAAATTATCATCAGAGTAAAAAGTTATGGAAGTTCAAAGTCGAAGTGACAGTGCGCGTGCTTCCAATTTCTATACAATTATGAACGGTACTGTATGTTTCATGTTGGTAATTCACCATGGGTGCACGGATTCACCGCATTTTCTGCCAAAGTGCATTTTTAAGATTAATTAGTTCGTTAATTAATGGTTTTAAAGAAACTAATGACACGAAGCTCTGAATAAGTGGAACAATATTTTTTTAAAAATTTAATTTTTTGTCAGGCATCTGTTTTTTATTTCATTTAAATAAAATACCTTCAAGAAGCCCTCAAAACTAAACCATTCCAATTCCAATCGATTGGGCCAAAAATCACCAGTCATCATCATTCACCGGCGAAACTGGTAGGTAGTCAATCGTGAAATGCACAATTCTGCACTTTAGATCCATCCAGCGAACCAATGCCAATGGTACCTACCCAAAGGGTGTAGAGGTAGGAACCCACTTTTCGAAAGTAGCAGAATCCACAAAAGCCCACACGCAAAGTACTTCGTCGTCGATTGCAGCACCGTTTCGCATCATTGAGCGCTAGCTGGCTGGTTTTTCCTCCCCCGATTCAAATTCCTCCTCCATTCCAAAGTCCTAGGGCTGCCTGATGTCCAAACAACCGGGGCGCTACAAATATTCAAACAACCGAGAAGCATCCATTCAAATCATTCCCCAAGAAGCGCTCGTGAAGCGGTGAGTGAATGAGAATGAGAGTAGTGTTGTAGGACTACATCGCTGCAAATATTGGCGCAGTTTTGCCACTCGAACGTGTTTGGTTGTTCTGGTTGGCGACTGAATGACTGCCTTCGCTACGAAGAGGATCGGCGAAAAATAGAATCGGAAAGTTATTTGCGACTTTTGCCCTTTTCTTCGAAGCACCTAGAATCTGCTTCAGCTCCAATCGTCAAGGCAAATGGGAGCACCGAAGTTGCGGGGCTAAAGAGCCATTTGTCGGAAATCCATCCCTTCCAGGCCCCAATTTCCGTTTCCCCCAACTTCCTGTGGGGAGCTCCGACTGGAGTGTTTGTTGCGTTTCTCTGCGCGGCGGAATTTCCGCTGCCGGTGATTCAACCGACGAGGATGCCTCCTTTCCCGATTCGATGGGCCAAGGTCTTTCGATTCGACTCAGCTCTCAAAATCCTTTTCCCCCACCATCCTTCAAGTTCACTCTGATATTGTGTGTCGAGTCGAGTCGATGGTATGAATCAATTTTCTAAGTGGTTTTTGATGGTTGACTGCAATGTTTTCGGTTTCGGGAGGATTGCGAAATAAGTGCCCTGTCGAAGTAGCGATTTGTGCAATTTGAACAGCATTCAAATCCACCCAAGTGAGGGACGACTTAGATGAACTTAGAAAGGGCCCGGGCCAGTTGTGTTGCTAGCTATTTGCTGTTGCAAATCCAACCAGTCAAATGTGCATCCATTATGGTGTTAAGGAGGAAACGGTTGCAAAATAGATTTTGCAATAAAAATATACAGATTTATATTTTTCGTCAAATTGAATTACGTGTTCCAGCAATACTAAAGGGTTTAACTTCTTGAACGAATTTTGAGTTACTTAGTTTTTTTTGTGAAATTATTATGTATCACCATTTCTGTAAATTGTATGGGAGAGTGGGGAATCATGGGCCACTTTTTTTCGTTTTTCCATAACTTCTTTACTATAAAAGATAAAATGAAAATAAAAAATGGTATGGTTTTCTACATTTTCAAGGTATCATAAGGTATTTTTTTTAATTTTTAATAAGTTATTTTCCACAAATTCTGACTGTTTGAAAAAAAGCAATATTTTTTGGATTTTGAAAAATGGTGGGGAATCGTGGGCCACCAAATCCAAATTGACCAAATAACATGCAAAGTTTATGAGTTGACCCAAAACTGTGATTTCCTAATTCATTTTGTTATTTAAAAGCAATTTCAGATGATGAAATAAAAAAGAGAGCTGTGTATGATCGCGTAGATTCCAAAACCTGGCTCGCGAACGTTTTGGCAAAATTTCTCATATAGGATGGGAATTTTTTTTTCATAATTCTTCATTTGGCATAAGAAAACTTTGCAGATAGGTAAAACGTATTTTAAGTTTAGAATGTGTATAAAAACATAAAAATATAGGTGGTTCAAGATGTGTGGCCCACGATTCCCCACAAGCTATGATTTACAAATTGGTTGCGTTTGTATGACTTATTGATGTTTCATCAAAAATTCCTTTTCCACGTGAAAGATCATGACAAAACTAAGATCATAAGCGTATGAGCATATTTTTATTATGCACTTTAGGTTCCCCATCGATGAAATTAGCGGGTGTTTTTTTAATTATGTAAGTAAATTTTTCTAACTTTTTTTAGCTTGATAAATAAAAAAAGCATATGATGCGTATTTCAGTCAACAACATATAGGAATATATGCTCACGCAAAGCGACGACGATGGCAGTTGGTTTGAGATTTTTATCTCAACACACATCTGAGAAATTAAAAGTGGCCCACGTTTCCCCATGGCCCACAATACCCCACTCTCCCCTACTACTATGCATACACTTTGCCTCTCTTTTTTGGTATTAAATTTAAACTTTTTAAAACAGATCCTCAAATATGTAAATGTGTAATATGAAACCTCCAGTAACGAAAAAAGGAAAATGATTTCATTGATATTTAGAATCTTTAAATTCGCTCGAGACTCTGGTTGATTCAGCTTGTTTGTTGTGAACAAAGAATAAGTTTATTTTCGAAATTTTTAAAAAACATTTTCAATGCTTTCATGCTCGAATAAGCTTTATCTATCAAAACCTTGAGCGAATTCAAAGATATTAACAAACCATGCAAATAAATCATATTTTAAAAACTTAAAGTGAGTGATCATAATTCTACGGTTCCAATGTGATTCTAGCAAAATCCAAATTTATGATTTAAGTTTAAAGTTTGACATTTGAAAAAAACATGAATATTATTGATGTTAAAGAATGCATCAAGTAAATAAGCAATTCCCTGCAGAATTGTTAGAATACTGATAACATGATTTTTACTAAAACATGGATCATCCAAAATCTGGACGCATTGTTTATTATACCATAGCGCTTCTAGTTGTCGGATCTAGAATGTTTTGACAGTACTTTGTTCGAAAATGTTTTCTCTATCAGTGCTAAAAATATCATAACGATTCGTTTTGTTCCAATAAAGTTACACGTAATGGAAGCCACAAGGCGAAAAATAATTTTGGACACCCATGTCAAAAACCCGACGAGGTCTGGTTCAAAAATCGTGAAATATGATTTTGGACGGCTTCCTGGCCAAAAATTTTACAAAGCCCCTGGTCGGGGTGATGTTCCCGTCAAGTTCAAACTCGTTTTTGCCGATAAGTTGGCAAGAAAGTGTTTGATAAGGCAAGGTATTTGCTTTAGCAAATATTTTTCAATACAATTCAATTTTTTTTTCTCGAGGGATATTAATTAATCAGTTAATAACACTGTTTACAAAACTTAAAAAAATCGTGAACTTGATTGACTGACCAACATTTTTAATGTAATATCGGGCGCTGAATCCAAAAATGAAATTCAAAAAAATATCAGTAGAACCCTTTTTGAGTTATGCTTCAAATATGAAATTTCGGAAAAATTAAAAAACTTCTTGTACTTAGATTGAAATATCTCGGACGGCACAACAGAAATTTGAAATCCCTCTTTTGCATATTGAAGGTGAATAAATTTTCTATCGATCATCTGAACACTGCACTGTTTTTGCGTTTGACCATCAGTATTGTTGATATTAGTGACTTAATTTGATAAAAAATTATAAAAAACGCATTTTTTTTAGAGAAAATTTTGTTTCAACGAAAGTTTTAGACTCAATAGTAGAATTAAAAAAAATCTGATTTTCTTTTGCGCTTCAATTTAAAACAAATATTTGAAGTGGTTGTTTATCAAAATCGGTTGAAAATTGAAGAAGTTATGGCTACTTTACCATAACTGTAACTTTTGCAGTTTTTAATAATTTATCAAACCGCAGTACACTTATAGTAGTATAGGAAGAATAGCACATAGTAAATCTCACTGGCTGTGTGGTGGCGGCTTATAGAATACTACCACTGGGATACTGGTCCACGTCGTAAAAGGCGACTTATCCAGTACTTCCCATATGCGTTAGTCATTCTTCAAATGCGACTATCACATTGGGAGGGGGGAATCTTGGCTTGGTTTCAAGCCAAGTTTCTTCAGGGAGGATTCATTGCTATTAATGCGCATGCACGAGTTGTATTCTCCTAAATTTTGTAAACACCCGCTTCAAGGTGGTTCTGTGCCTGCGGGCCCCAAAGTGGGGGTAGGAGGGTGTATAATAATCCTATCTTAAGCAGAACGTTGTTAAGGTCTGCACTATAGCCAGGCACTGGTGCAAATGGCCGTATTTTTCCTGGCAACTCGTGGGATTCAGATTATACACACGATTTTAAAATTTTCATCCTGTATGGGATACCCCGCTTCATGCGTCGATATGAAGGTGCAGAGGTTCTTGTGTGTGATGGAAATATGTGTGGAATCCTTTGATAGAAATGCTTTCTATTAAGGTTGCACAGATAAATCTGCAGCACAAAAGAACCGCTACACTTAACTTATGTCGTTTAATCCTTAATGGAACTGCATCAATCGCCTTGGTCCAAGAACCCTATTTCCGAAATGGAACTTTTTACTTAGGGAATTTGCTCAAACCAAACTTTACTGTGTTCAGTGTAATTGGAATGACTAATGCCCGAATAATGCCTCGTGCATGTATATTGATAAACAATTCTTTAAATGCAACACTTATTCCCAATCTAACAACAAGAGATATTTGCGTCGTTCAGGTTTCGCTGCCTGATAGAAAATACGTCTACTGTTCAGCATACTTACCATATGAACAATCATCCCCTACGGATGATTTAAAAAATGTCATTTCATTCTGTGAATCACAAAATATACCTCTTGTAATTGGCTGTGATGCCAATGCCCATCATTTTGTATGGGGTAGCTCTGATATCAATCTGAGAGGCTTAAATTTAATGGAATATTTAAGCAGCACTGATTTAGAAATTCTAAATGTAGGAAATAAACCAACTTTTGTTAGGTGTGACAGAGAAGAGGTGAATGACAACACACTTTGTTCTAGAACTATTTCTCAGGAAATTTCAAATTGGCATGTGCCTAACGAAGAATCGATTTCTGACCACAGGTTTATCTATTTTGAACACTCAGGTGAATTTTTAGAAACAATTACATTCAGAAACCCAAGAACAACTAATTGGGACCTATATTTGGAGCATCTTGCTACTAAATTTCATGGATATACACCTGAAATTACTACTCCTTCTGAGTTGGATGAAGTGGTTGCAAAAACCACCGAAATTATTTTAAATTCTTATGAAGAAGCTTGTCCTTTACGAACGTTGAAATTCAACAAAAACAGTACACCATGGTGGAACTCAAGTCTCAGTAAATTACGAAAAAACTGCAGATGCTCTTGGAACCGAAGGCGCACGGAAGGTTTTGATGCTTTCAAGTTGGCTCGCAGAGCTTACCGGAAAGCAACAAGAGCTGCCGAACGCTAAAGTTGGCAGAGCTACTGCACAAACATTTCAAGCTTGCACGAAGCAAGTAGGTTAAATAAAGACTTAGCCAAATCAAAAGATTATCAGGTTTCATACCTTAAAACCCCTAGTGGTGATTATACATCAAACGACGAAGAAACATTAAGTTGTCTATTCAATACTCACTTTCCAGGATGTGTTGATCAAGATTCGTCGATAGAGCCTGAGTTCTTTTCTGGAAGTCTAGATTCCTTGCATTTTGCTCGGAAAATAGTTACTACAGAATCGATCAAATGGGCAATGGATGGTTTTGCTCAATACAAATCTCCTGGAAGTGACGGTTTATTTCCAGTTTTGCTTCAAAAAGGTTTCGATCATTTCAAACACATATTAAGAAAAATAATGATAAGCAGTTTTGCTCATGGATATATTCCTAAACTTTGGCGGCAGATAGCCGTGAAATTCATCCCTAAAGGGGGACGATCATCATACGACGAAGCCAAAAGCTTTCGTCCTATTAGTCTAAGTTCATTTCTATTAAAGGCACTTGAACGTTTAATTGATCATCATATCAGGCAAGAATGCCTTGTCCAACATCCGCTTAATGCGACACAACATGCATACCAAACAGGAAAATCAACATTAACTCTTCTGCACAACGTAGTACATAATATTGAAAATAGTTTTTCACAGAAAGAATCATGTCTAGGAGCATTCCTAGACATAGAAGGAGCATTTGATAATGTCTCGTTTACATCAATAATGGATGCGGCACTACTTCATGGAGTGCCTAGTGTTATAACTAACTGGATTAGCGCAATGCTAAGTAACAGGAATCTTCATTCGTCTTTAAGACAGGCTTCAATAACAAAAGTTAGCACACGTGGTTGCCCACAGGGAGGTGTACTATCACCTCTTTTGTGGAACCTAGTTGCAGACGGCTTGTTGAGAAAACTCAATGACCGTGGAATACCTACCTATGAATTCGCAGATGATTATCTTCTGCTGGTAAGAGGTTTGTGCATAAGCACATTATTTGATATAATGCAACAAGCTCTGCGCTCTGTTGAACGATGGTGTTCTCATGTAGAACTGTCAGTTAATCCTCTAAAAACTAATATTGTATTATTTACTAAAAAACGTATCACCCGCGGGGTGCGCCCTCTGCTGTTTTATGGTTCTGAAATCACCGTGTCTGATCAAGTTAAATATTTGGGTGTCATTCTTGACTCCAAATTAAACTGGTCTGATCACATCGAATTCAGAATCAAAAAAGCATGCATGGCCTTCGGACAATGCCGACGTGCAATCGGAAAAAACTGGGGACTCAAACCCAAACACATTCACTGGATTTACTCCACAATAGTAAGACCAATTCTGGCCTATGGGTGTCTAGTGTGGTGGCAGAAAGGAGAAGTTGCAACAGTTCGGACTAAACTAAATCACCTTCAAAGAATGTGTCTCTTAGGGATGTCCGGATCGTTCACTACAACTCCTACTGCTGCACTAGAGGCTCTGTTTTCTATCAAACCTCTACACTTGTTCCTAAAACAGGAAGCCTTCTCATGTGCTTTTCGTCTACAGGCAGTTGTTCTCTGGCTGTCAGGAAATATCGAAAGATCATCGAGTCATACAAATGTGTGGCCTGAATTAGTTAGATTAAACAAGTTTAATCTAGCGCCAAACGATTTAACACTCTCGAGTAGTTTTCCCTACATGGGGTTCAAAGTCAAATTTCCTTCTCCTCAAGAATGGTTATCAGGTTTCGTAGAGGACCAAATGTCCTCTCATATTGTATTCTATACTGACGGTTCGTTATCAAACGGCCGTGCAGGTGCAGGAATTTACTGTCACGAGTTGAACATAGAATATGCTCAACCTCTAGGAAAATATTGTACAGTCTTTCAGGCTGAGCTATATGCTATTATGTATGGAGTGCAAATTGCACTTCAAAAGAAGATTATGTTCAGAACAATTTATTTCTGTTCAGATAGCCAAGCAGCTATCAAATTACTCAGTGCTTCCAGTTCTAGATCAAAACTGGTAATCGCATGCCGGAAAACAATCGAAGAACTTGCTGAAGGCAATGGATTAAACCTTCTATGGGTACCCGGACATAAGGGAATTTTTGGAAACGAATGCGCCGACGAACTCGCTAGAGCTGGGTCGGAAAAGGAATTTTACGGACCAGAGCCGGCTGTCCCAATATCACCATGTTGGTTCAGAAACCAAATTCAAACTTGGTCCTCTAACCAGCATAAACGATACTGGGAAGAGTTGGACACTTGTCGTCAAACAAAACTATTTTTAGAAAAACCATCTCCAATCATATCGAGTTACTTATTAACTTTAAATAAATCTCATTGCAGCATCTTGATCAGAGCACTCTCCGGTCATTGTAAACTCAACTATCACATGCACAACATTCAGCGTGCTGAATCTCCAGTATGTGGTAGTTGTGAATCAGACGTGGAAGATCCCTTCCATCTTATATGTAACTGTCCCTCATTTGCCAGACTACGTTTTCGTACTCTGGGATCTTACGCTTTAAGCGAATCTGAGTTTAAGAAATTAAACTTAAAAAACATTCTATCATTCCTTACCGAATGTAGAAAAGAGCTTTAATGCTAATAATCCCTAGTGGAAAGGCTTTACGCCATCTTAAATAGATTGAATTTATTTCTTCCTTTTATAGGTTTTTCAGATTTCTCAGGTAAATGATGAAATCTTGGATAAAAAAAAAGGCTAGGCACAATTTTCCCGTATGTTTGGATAACGTGCCGCTATTAAGCCTACCCCCATTCTGATACCTGATACCTGATATAATAGTATAGGAAGAATAGCACATAGTAAATCTCACTCGCTCCAAGTCAAAATTATTTATTAGCTTACCAGAAGATCACATGCCAAGTTTCAGGAAGATCTGACCATAGGGAGGGGTTGCTTGAGTCTCAAACGTGAATAAAATTTTGAGGTTTTCTGCCCGGGAGGAACAAAAAATACTGGTTTTTCATCAATAACTTCTTTCATCACTAGCCGATTGTTTTTTGGGTAATTTTTTTAAAGCCTAAGTTGAGACAAATATTTAACCCGAAGACTGCAACACGATTGGACTTGAAGTAAAAAAGTTATTGCAGTTCAAAGGCCGCAAATTTTGTCCAACAGGCAATGAGTACTTTTTACGCATTGCGTTTTATACGAGAATTTTCGACCTAAATACAATCTTTGAGCCGCAATAACTTTTCTGTTTCAAATCCAATCGAGTTGCAGTCTTCTGGTGAAATATTTGTCTCAACTTAGGCTTTAAGATAGTTAACCATAAAAAACAATCAGCTAGTGATGAAAGAAGTTATTGATGAAAAACCAGTATTTTCGTTCCTCCCGGGCAAAATACCTCAAAATGTTATTCACGTTTGAGACTCAAGCAACCCCTCCCTATGGTCAGATCTTCCTGAAACTTGGCATGTGACCTTCTGGTGAGCTAATAAATAATTTTGGCTAGGAGCGAGTGAGATTTATCATGTTTCATTCATCCTATACTATGATAAGTGTACTGCGGTTTGTTAAATTATTAAAAACTACAAACAATACTATTATGGTAAAATAGACATAACTTCTTCAATTTTCAACCGATTTTGATAAACAACCATTTGAAATATTTGTTTAAAATTGACAATTCAATCAAATTTTTTGAATGCTACCATCGAGTCTAAAACTTTCGTTGAAACAAAATTTTCTTTAAAAAAAATGCGTTTTATATATTTTTTCTCTCATAAAGTCACTAATATTAACAAAAATGTTGGTCAAACGCAAAAACGGTGTTCAGATGATCGATACAAAATTTATTCACCTTTAACATGCAAAAGAGGGATTTCAAATTACTGTTGTGCCGTCCGAGATATTTCAATCTAAGTACAAGAACTTTTTTAATTTTCCGAAATTTCATATTTGGAGCATAACTCAAAAACGGTTCTACTGAGATTTTTTTAAATTTCATTTTCGGATTCAGCGCCCTTTTTCACATTAGAAATGACCTTCAGTTTACTGAGTTCAAAAATGCTGTAAACTAGTGTAATTAATATAAGATTTAATTTAAAAAAAATTAAAAAGGTTTTTATTTATGTAATTATTAAATCAAAACCTTTATTTAATTTTTTTTTGTAATGTTTCAAAGTTTTGTCAAAAAAGGTTCCGAATTTTTTTAAATGGGACCAACATTTTTTTTTAAAGAAAAGCTGATAGAAAAAAATGCATCTTTGTATTTGATGAATTTAGTGAACATTAGCTCTCAAGTTCTTTGCATCTAAAAAAAAATGTGAATTTTGTGGCCTTCTGTAATTTTTCAAAAAACTTATCAATGTGGAGATGAGCATTTAGTAGAATAAGAAATTAAAAACTTAAATTGAAGCAAAAAAAATTTTTTTTGAGGAATATTTATAATAAGCAGGGAACTTGTAATGACGTTTTAAAAAAATCAAAGTGATAAATAGAAATCGAGCATATCGTTTGGTCATGTGAGGTCAACCTGGCCGCTAGAACTTTTTAAATAAATTTTCTTCGGGACCGAGGAAAACCACACTGCATTCCAGTAATAGATGTACTAGCTGCGATAGATATTGATTACGTGGTCGAAACATACCTTTTTCTAAAAATTATTGAAATGCGCCAATAATTCTTTTCTTTTTCATATTTCCTTATCTATTTTCTGTTCTTTTTAGAAGATGACGAACTAAACCTAAGCAAACAATTGTAAACAGCCAGAACGAGTTTGGCTCCTCTAAGCTTTAATGAGCCGTTTCAAATAAAGAAATTACAAAAAAAAGTGATCGATAATGAAATTGAGGTTTAAGTTGATTTTGGCTAATTCTGAAAACTATCGTCATTATGAAACGCCTGTAAAATGGCTACAGATTTGTTAACAAGCAAGTTAAGTATTCGATGAATTGATTTTGAAGTAACAATGTAAGCTTCAAATTCCGAATTGGTTATACTTCTTAATAAAAACGTATTCTGAATACAACCCGTTTTTTATGTCAAGATTTCAGTTTCAATGCAGATGGGCCTTTTAAATAACATACTGAAATCTACATTTGAAAATCAATTTGGGAAAGTCTTAGACCATGAGTGATTTAGGAATAAATTCCGCTGGAGGCGAGCTAATTTTTGACATGTGCGGTAAATTCCTTTCTTAAAATAAAACTTTACGTGGAAAAATTTTCATGGGGGAGTTAAATTTAAAATAAAAGTTAAAATTCTATTTCCATTCATGACACTTGACATAAGGGGATTTTTTTTTATTATCTGACAATTTGCGCCGGGGGTCTTCAGATTTTCCCCAAAATTGAAAATTTGGCTCATTTTTGCGACTTAAAAACAAGTGTATTTTTTCAGATTTCTAACATTTTTATTTTTTGAGTTAGCTTCGGTTAGATTTTTTTGTCCATAAAAAATAACCATTTTTCAAAGCTACATAACTCTGCTATTTTTCAACGGAAATTATAAAATAACACATCAAAATGCTTGGAATTTTATCAGCTTTCCAAATAAAATAGTTGCAAAAAAATAAATAAAGACCTTTAATATGAAAAGTTGTATATAAACTTTAAATGGCGTCTAAAAGTACCGTCTGCACCACCGAATATTTTGCAAAAAATACCATTGAATAGCTCAATTTATGATGCAACTTTCATCTGAAGACACCAAAGTGGGCCATCAACACCCTGAAGAGTTATGAAAGAAATAATGACGATAAATCTCTTTTTTTGCGACGAAAACAAACAATGGTCGAACAACTACACTTACATATGGAGGTAGCCCGCACTTCTAACAACATGGAAACAAAAGAACTTGCCAAAGCAGGTAAAAAACACTACTTTTTCGTTCTTTGTAGAGTGTTTGCAGCATAACTGACTTTAAATTTTAACCAAAATTCTTAGTATCGTATTGTTAATGTGATATAACAAGTAATGGAAATGTTGCTTTTACAACCTGGTCAGGTCATATGCTATATAACTTATTAACTTTTCGATCAAAGATCATTGTGAAGCATAATCAATGCCAAAAATATAAGGTTCAGTTCCTGTGTTTGGAATCACAAAAATGTGATTAAAAAATGAAATATAGACGTGCTTTACATAGTTTTGATATCGGGAGCTAAGCACTGGACACCAAAATCCATTTCCATTGATCAAAAACAAAGAGTGTGGCACAAATGTAGAAATAATCTAAGTGCTCAGTATGGCCAGCCCAGGCTGTTAAAAGCATCATTCCCATTGTAGGTAATATGAAATTGAAAATATAATCTTTTAACCGAATTTGTTTTCTCCATTCGCCCAGTTTTGAAGTTTACCATACTAGAACGAACATAATTCGTCGTCAGTGTTTTGCTACCTCGATCGCTCACAAACGAATCTTCAGTGTTCCACCGTCCATTTTAAATCAAATCTGGAGAATTCCGGATGCCAAACTGAGCGCATAAACTTCTAAAAATGACAGCCAAATTTGCAAAACTTATTGTGACCTGGTGCAAAACTGGGTATAAAAGAATACGTTATTAGATTTTTGGATATAACATGAAGTCAGTTAAGCTGCAACACTCTACCGCCCCTACTTTCATAACAGTTCCATATGCAACAACAAGCAAGCGAGAAAATCAGCTTTTCCTGTTTTGGAATGCATTCTTAAATTGTGATCACCACTTTCGGCATAAACGAAAATCGTTTCTCGGTCGTCATAATAAATCGTAAGACCTGAAATTTTCCAAAATGGGGTATTGGTAAGGTCGAGAGCACCATTTTTATTCATTATGGGACTGTTTATCGACCATATTTGAAACCTTTTTCAAATCTACTCGCATTACAATCCTATACAAAATATTTTTCTCTCACCAAGCCACTTTCTTTTTTTAAATTATTCAAAGCTATAAATCAAAGACTATTTAGCCGAAAGAAGCATTGAAAAGTAACCAAATCCGTGGTATTCCACATATAGAACCGTTATTCGAGTGTATTTCATATAGGACAGCCACAAAATGTTTTTTTTTTTCGAAGTTTGTAGAACAAAACCTCATTTTTTAATGTTTATTTTGAATCCCTATGTTGACCTAAAATGACGAAAATTCATATGGGACTGTTATGCGAGTAGGGCACAAAAAATAGTGTTTTTTACCTGCTTTGGCAAGTTCTTTTGTTTCCATGTTGTTAGAAGTGCGCGCTACCTCCATATGTGAGTGCAGTTGTTCGACCATTGTTTGTTTTTGTCGCAAAAAAAGAGATTTATCGTCATTATTTCTTTCATAACTCTTCAGGGTGTTGATGGCCCACTTTGGTGTCTTCAGATGAAAGTTGCATCATAAATTGAGCTATTCAATGGTATTTTTTGCAAAATATTCGGTGGTGCAGACGGTACTTTTAGACGCCATTTAAAGTTTATATACAACTTTTCATATTGAAGGTCTTTATTTATTTTTTAGCAACTATTTTATTTGGAAAGCTGATAAAATTCCAATGCATTTTGATGTGCTATTTTATAATTTCCGTTGAAAAATAACAGAGTTATGTAGCTTTGAAAAATGGTTATTTTTTATTGACAAAAAAATCTAACCGAAGCTAACTCAAAAAATAAAAATGTTAGAAATCTGAAAAAATACATGTGTTTTTAAGTCGCAAAAATGAACCAAATTTTCAATTTTGGGGAAAATCTGAAGACCCCCGGCGCAAACCCGTCAGATAATAAAAAAAAATCCCCATAAGAAACCACAAACTTTTATATTTAGAAATGAATCTTTAAATCAGCCTTAATTTATCATAAAGAAATTTTATTATTTGAACCGTTATGGTCACGATCTTTTTTTTAAAAAAAGGCCATCTTTTGTTGGCCATTTTGTTTTTCGGCTTAATTTTCAGACGCTACAAAATAATTATGTTTTTTTTTATTTCGTAATCTATCGTAATCTAGTGAACATTTAATTGATTCCAAAATGGTATAGTTTTTGTAATATAAAGGACAAATCTGAACATAGTCAAGGTAAAGTTCTATAGAAGAGGAGAAAGAAAGAAAATTACTTGATTTTAAAAATTTTCATCGAATAACAGCAGAAGTGTCAAAATCGTATTAAAGGATTAAACAAACTTCAATGTTAATTTTTAAATATACCTAAAAAAAATGTTTGAAACCATGGAAAAATCAAATTATTTCAAAGAGAAATTTTAGTTTATTTTTTGTTTTATCAAATAATCTGCATAAATCAAGTGAATTCCGGAGTTTTAAAATATTTCTAGGATGGCCAGATATAGACTTTCTATATGAGATTCATGAGCAAGCCTATTCGGCGCCGAATGTTCGGTACATCTCTAGTTTATACAAATCCGCTCAGTAATTTTTAAGATACAGCCAAAATAGTAGTCCGATCTATAAAGTCTGTTCCACATAGAATCTGGTCGGATAAAATAGATCATTTCTCCACAAAGAAATAACGTACAACAAAAGTAAAAATGTCATTTTGTAGGGTTTTATTGCACTTCAAGGAAAAAAAAATACATAAAAATCATATGTCAGCTTTTCGGATGAATTTTCGATCTTTTTTTGTGATACCACCCATCATTTCCTGCACAGTACTGCTGCGCTGGTAACCTCATTCACCATCTTGTTCCACCACTTTTCCATTTGAGCGCGTTTTTTCATGCTTCTGCCACATTTCTTCAGTTTGCCCTTAACTATTGCCCAATATTTTTACTTTACAATATTGATACTTTTTTCAACAAAATCGATCTCGTTCTCCTTATTCTTTATTCAGGGCAGAGTGGGATCTAAGTAGTCGGCGAAACTGAAGAGACGTGGTTGACAGAAGCTCCGAAAATTTATCAATTTTTTATAAGTTTGTACCAGTTTTGTTTTTGGAAATTTTTAAAATACCATCGTTTGAAGAACAAATTACACATTCCCCGATGAGCTGCTTTCCGAAACAGATGATTTGCCTACCAACTAAGTTGCTGTTCCGCCGTGGGTGACGAAATCGGGTGGACATTGGCCCGGGCTTATTCAGCTTAGCAAGATGTAGGAACCAGGTTAACGATTCCAGAGAGGAGTGTCAATGCTGTGCAACAACAACAATTTGGTGAGCTCTTTCCATTTTTAATAAGATTTAAATAATTTTCACCCATCAATCCTAACTGCCAAGTAGGATTTCCTATAAACGCAAATAACCCTCCCTCTACCTATCTGAAACAGCATCCTTATATGTAGGGTCGCATGAGTTCTCTTGCACCTGATAAGTTCATTTCGCTGTTCAGATTATCCCTATATGATTGCATTGACTTGTCACGGTGTACATTATGGTACCACATTGATTATCAATCAAAACACTTGAAATGAGTATTGAACCCAGGTACTCATTTTGGCATCAAGTGTTAGGCTTGATTGTTAGTTGTACCTCGTGTATCAGCTAATTCAAGATGTGTGTAGTCACCCAATGCTATGCTGCTATGCTATGCTAAAATCGATCTCGTTCTCCTTATACTACTTAACGACATCCCGACTGTAGTGGCAGCTTGCCAGGTCCGGGCAGAACTTTGCCGGACCTTTGTGGGACCGGATGAACCCTCTTCTGGAGACATTCTTCTTTGTAAACATTTCCATTCATTGTGTCCCCAGTGATGAAAATCTTAGACTTCTTCCCACAACTACAGCTTCCTTGCCAGATCACCAACTAACGAGCAAATTTATCTGCGAAAACAACCTTGAATCTACCCGCAACATTCCCTTTACGCTTCGCAAGGTAAAATTTGTTACCGGGTATTTGTCCAAAATCCATTTTAACGTAAGTTTCGTCGTCCATCAAAATGCATCCGTTGTACTTGGTCAATACTTTCTCGTACAACTTCCTTGCCCTGGTTTTGGCAACCAGGTTTTGTTTCAGCTTCCTATTGGGGTGTTTGCTTGCATGATACGACCGCAAGCCTTCTCGCAAACAAATTCGTCGAACTGTACTCTGGTTCGTCTTTAACTTTTTCGCCAAATCACGCAAGGAGATTCCAGGATTATTGTGAACTGATCGAATAACCTTTGCTCGCAGCTTCCGGTCATATATTCCATTTTACGCCTGGTTTGTTTTGCTCGATCCACTGTAAGGTTCTCCCGGTAACGTTGGAGCACCGAATTTACAGTCTATTTGAGATATTTCAGGAATTTCGCGATCTTTACCCCTGACCATTTCTCTACGTAAGTGTGCAGAATTTTCTCTCGCTTTTCGCGTTCCATCGTCGATAACTTTTGACTGACTGCTTCAATCTTGATGAAATTTCCACCACTAAGTAAACAAACCATCCGAATCAAAACACTGTCAATAGATTCGCAATGTGACAACTAGGGGCGCTGCAGTAAATGAAAAAATGCGACCAGATTTTATGTGAAACAGACTTAAAGACCCTAACCGGATAATTGTCCTCTTTTTTACCGCAAAGGAAGGTTAGTTAACAAGAAATTAAAATAGTTTTTATTTTTAAAATCGTTTAAATGGTTTTGATTCAATCGGCAGAATATCAATCTGAATCAAATCAAGGTGTCATTCATCAATACGTGCTGTACAAATGAGAAAGGTATCAAAGAGAAAAAATCACATCTAGGATTTATATCGGCACCACGTGCTTTGTAAATAAACTTGAAAAATACGCGCCCAAATATTCCCACTAATCAGTATGTTACACCATGGCTACTATCCTCTCGCGACGTTTGCTCGCGACGCCTCGACTATGGAGACGAAAACCAAACCCCCAAAGGAAAGAAAATTTCGAAAAATGGAAGCCAAGAATTTTAATTTCTTCGAATAATCACAAATATGATTATTACGGACAATTGATGATACTTTGTGTTTTTTCATTTGATATCGAGCCTACAGAATATTTCAAAAACAATTTCATTAGAATCGGTTGGGAAATTTCGGAGGACTAGTGCGAGAAATACCGTTACACGACAATTTTATATAATAGGAAATTTATTTATCTCACGGTAGATTTGTAAGATTTCATTAAGACCTTTAATTGTCTCGTCAAAATCTATCAAACCGTATACTGCACATCCGTGTACACCAGAAAGCCTTAAACCGTCATTGCCTAGATCCAAGTTGCGATATTTTAACATCCCATGAAAATCAACAAACGTTGAGCCTCGTCCAAAGCTACCAATTTTTTACTCCAGAATTCAGAATGGAGGAAAGTAAACAAACCGAGCAAACATCCGCCGACCAGCAGAAGCACACGCACTTACGGTCGTCTCAGTTTGATGGAGTTGTTTTTCCTCGAATCGCTAAAATCCCTGATCCGGTTATACCTATCCTTTCGTTTTTTTTTTTTGGAATAGCTTCGTTTTAAAACCAAGGCACCCAGATTTTTCAAAGGTGTTTCAAGTTTACATTTAAAATTAAAAACACCATCAAATTCTTACTTGAAAGATATGTTGAATTTGAACATTAACAGTAACTATAAATTTTAACCATTTTGTAACTTCATAAAAATTTTCGGTGTATCAAGTTAGATGAATGTAGCAGAGGAAGGATTCTCGAAAAGCCTAGTTACCTACTTTTTCGTCTGCGTTTGATTCATGCAAATGCGTATCTCTCCTCTCGCGGTGCTAATGGCTTTCGGGTTAGATTATAGTCTACGGGTTGAATTTTCTGCGTTCCAAACCTTTGCCGCAATAACGGTCAAAGCTGATTAGACCCTCAGATCTTCGGGAAGGTCGAACCAGTTCAAAGGTATACCTTGCTCAAGCTGAAGCACCGGAACTTTTACGGAAATGATCTTGTAAATTTATTGGCTACAAGCACATTATCGTTGAACACTTTTAAACGAAGAGCGTCGTTTTGCTTTGCTTTCAGGTTGCGTTAGTGAAAAAGACAGAGAAAAGCCGGAATCGGAAACCTTGTAGCAACATTAATGGTTATGGTAATTTATACATCTTGGGTAAAGAGGATGCTGGAATCATCTCGATAGGAAGAAAACAGCGATAAAACATGTTTTCGAAACCAGACTAAACTTCCTCAATAGTTTACAGAACTTAAAAAAAATGCCAGGGAAAGATGGTTCGTGGTGTTAGTTGAACAAAACATTGAATCTTCGATATTACTAAAGAAAGGTATAATTTAGTTAATGAATATATATAGACTAGACTAGACTTTTTATGAATCTTCTAGATTATTAAAACAAGTTTCAGAAATCAATTGCTTGCTGTACATAAGACGTTGATGATGTACTGAATTCAATTTCATTTTACTCGAATGAAGTTCAATCAGGCCTGTTCAAAGGACCTGTCCATTTGAAGAGTTTTCGAAAATCAAATTTAGCTAGAAGACGGTAGCCAGACTTCCGGATTTTCCGATTATATAATTCAAAATTTGGGAACAGTCCAGCCCAGCCCGGGTGTCTGGATTTCATTGAAAAAGCCTAAATTTGGCTCGGATTTATTCACTATATTTGACAAATAGAAAAAAAAGACAAATTGTGTTGAACAAATTTTTTATGCTCCAAAACCATTATTTTTTTTCGCTAGTTTTACAAAAATAACCATAAAAGATTTTTCTTAAGTCTGAAAATTGATTTAAAATCTGTCAAAAAATTATGATGAAAAAAAATAATTTTTCAGTTTTTTTTTTTGATTTTTGTTAAGTAACTTTTGGATTTTGACAAAATTTGCCCGGATATTGCCCGAATTTTCGGTTGTCAATTTTGAAAACAAATGCCCGGATTTTTCCAGGTTTTTAAGTTAAATTTCCGGTATTTGCCTGGCCAGGCAACGTGCTGAAAAATTTCTGGCAACCTTTAGCTAGTAAAAATAGTAACACAAAAAAAATGCACAATAAATAAGAAAATTGATTTTTAAAACATTCTGGTTAACAAGCAGTCTGGTTTACAAATTTAAATTCAATATAAGAAAATACGAAATAAAATTTCTAATAAAATCAGAATTTAAAGCTTCGGATATCGGACATAAGAATCAATGCAAAGAAATTGAATACATAAAAAAGAACAATTGATTGAAAAAAGTGAAATCCAAGTTCTAAAATAAAAGATCAACCATATTGAATAATTGGTAAGCAAAAAAAATGTTGATAATTGTCAATCTTTAATCATCTTGACTGAGACTTTTTTATCATTTTAACTGGAAAGGTTAATCAAAAAATCCGTGATTAAAACAGGTAATGGAAAAAAAATAATTAAAAGGTGAGTTATCAATTTGGAAAAATGAAATATCAATTTTTTATTCAAGAAAATATCCAAAACACAACTTTTTTTTTTTAAATTAATTTATAAATAAAGAACGAAATCTTGAAAATGAGTTCAGATCTTATTTCATAATGGTGACTTTCACCTGTTTTGTATTTTGTTTTGCGTTTTTTATTTAAATTCCGAAATTGAATAAAAATTCTGAATTCCTAATTTGAAATCGATTTCAGAATCTTAATTCCAAATAAAATTTACCAATAATCATGAACCTTAAAAAGCATTTTATTACAGAAATTTCTTTTTTGAATTTTGAATCTTTGATTTTCTCTATGAATGCTTTCTTGGGTAGTTCAAAAAGTAAATCTGAATGAAAATTCCGAATGATAAAACTTTGATATTTCATATCAAGATTACCTTTATGGAACTTTTTAAAGTATCAATTCTGCAAAAGATTTAAAAGTAAAAATTTCAAATCCAAATCTTTAAACTGGTTTGTTTTTCTAAATGTTTTCTTTTCCTATTGCGGAATGACGAGTTTCGAACATGAAAAATGAATCTTATTTTAGTTTTAAACGCAAAACCAAGATTTGAATCAGGATTTTTTCCCAACGATGAACCGTACGGAAAATCAAGAATGCTCATAAATAGGCACCAAAGTTTGCTTTTTATTAAAAAAAAATTGAAACCAGAAAAACGGAAATAATTGATAGTTTTTCGCACCTATCCGGCCTTTTGATTACAAATTTTATTACCCAAAATCTGGGCAATATCCAGGCAAATTTGAGAATTTTTCTACGTAAAATCAAGAAGAAAAAAACTCGGTAAGTTGTTTTTTTTTTTAAAGAAACACATGAGCCAGATTATTTGAATTAGCTTTGCTTAAAATAATGTTTTGGACGTAAAATACATAATTGTTAACACACAATTTAATTTTTTTTTATTTTCCAAACATTCGGAGAAATTCCGGGCATCCAAGCAACCTGAGTGAGTCTAATCTTATTGAAAATTCGATATCTGAGACCAAGGACTGTACCCGAAATTCATGCATTAACATTTTTGTGAATAACTTTTGATAGCGTTTTTCGACTAGAGTCTTCAAATATCTATCAACAAGTGAGAATTTTTTTTTAACTGTAATAAAACTGTGAACCTGGGAAAAGATTTTAAGGTTTTGGCCTCAGTTTTGAGTCAAGATTGTAACTTTTGATTCACTTAAGACGTTTATAAAAATAAGATTAAAAATTTAAAATTTTGAGTTTAGAGAAGAACATTTTGCTTGACATATTTTTTGGACCCTAATGGAGAGGGGGGGGGGGGGGGGGGAAGCAAGAAGCCAAAAAGACCAAAACATTTAGTGATGTTTTTTTAATTATTACCAAATTTGCGTTTTTTAACATTTGTGAACTAAAAAATTCCATAGTTATTATTAAAAACTTAATTATTAAATTAAATTTATAACTCCAGGTTATACTTTTTTGTGCCTATTTCTTACTGAATAATTTAGATGAATTTTGATTCCTAAGCTCGAATCTTTTGTCGGATTTTGCCTATCATCTCTAGATTGTTGATGTAGAATTTATAAGTTTATAAATGAATCAGGTTAAGGTGACACGAATCATTGATTACTGATGAAACAAAAAACCTACATATAAAAAACAAAAAATGATTTTGATTTTTTTTAAATCCTTTCAATTCAAAAATAATGTTAGGCTTAGATATTCCAAGATCAGAAATACAGTGATCTTGAACAGTGTAATTCTACATTTTATCGTTCTGGAATAACACAATTAAGATTAAAAAAAGTTTTTATTTTATTTGACAACGTTATTGAAGAGGAAAAACGATTTGGCTTTTGCTATATATAATTTTCTAAAATTCAATTTGGTTAAAATTTTGTTTCTAAAATTTGTGAAATTCGATTTGAACAGAATGGATACAGTGAACAAGAAGAAAATTTTTATTACTTTTTTCGCAGAAGCCAAAATTACTGCGGTCTTCGGGGAATTTTATCATCTTTGAATTAGTATTTTTTTTCAAAATTTTTTCAATGTTCTAGATTTTGTTTTAAAAATCAATATTTTGATTTTTAGAAAGTGCTGAAATATCATTCAATAAATATGATTTTCACTTATACAAAAAATTATTTAAGAAACCAAAACTGACATAAAAATAACTAATTAAATATTTGATTTCAGGGAACCAAAATTAATCATAATAAGTTTCATCTCTAAAAAATGTGAATTTATTGGCCTTGTATAATTTAACAAAACCCTTTTGAATGTAAAGTTGGGCATTTAAAAGAGAAAGAATCACAAAACAAAAGTTGGGGCCAAAATTGGTTTCTTGAAAAATATTTCAATTCAGCATTGAATGTGTAAAGACTTAAAAGTTTTTTTTTTAGAGTCAATATGATTTGCTATTAGCATTTTACGTGACAGTTTTTTGTTAGCATATTCTGTTGACTATCGTGAGTAGTTAAGCCTGACACATGGCTCCCAGCTTGTTGATGTGTTGATTAGTGTTTCGATGAATGCATTTTGAAGTTAAAATGGTTGCTTGAAATTCTGGACTGATTTAGTGCTACTTCTTGAAGGAAACCCACTCTAAAAACGAGATAGGGGTTTTGAGTGTAAAAATTTGAATTACAAAACAGCAGTTTGATGGAATTACAACTCGCAATTTAGAATTCATAGTTTCAATAAAGTGTCATAAAATAAAATTTATAAGGCTTAAAGAGATTAGGAACTAAATTCCGCCGATGGCGAGCCAATTTTCTGGCATATTTGTTAACACTTATTCTAAATAACTTTTGGGATCAAATAATGTCCCGGTTCTACGGTCGATTCATTTCTTGAACTGAAAAGATTAATGGGAAAAAAAATCTCCATGGGAGCGTGTCAATAATTGTTTTGCGTCAAGTACTGATCAGCCTTTCAAGGAAATTAAGCTATTGCATGTTGTGGACTTCATCTCAAATTCAGCTGATGCAAAAGCGGTCAAAATGATTTTTTGCTCGGTCATCTTGGGCTACACTTATGATGCCAGAATTTTTCCCCCACGAATCCGAACCAGGTAGATCCGGGCTTTTTTATCAAATAAACCTGGCAAAATCGAGGAATTCGATTTAAAAATTTTCAAATAGAAATTCGGCAACATCCGGCAACATTTTGGCCAACAGGAATTTTAAAATTATTTTTTCACGTCGAAACTCACCAGTACAATTTATACTTTTTTAGGCTTCCAAAAACGTTCATGACTATTTTGATAAAACTTGCTCAAAAAAACCTGTTTTTGGACTCAAAAATTATCATGATTCATTATGAGCTTTTCGTTTGATTCTTCATTTAATTTTTTTTATTAAGATGAATCACCGTGTATTTTGTTTGAAATCAATTGTTATGGCCTTATCGGTGAATGTTATATTTTCATAGTGAGAACATTTCATGATTTGAAAATAATAGATGGAAAGAAGAAGATTAGAAGAAAATTACAGGTGTTAAAAATGAGCGGGTAGAAATTTTTAAGAAGCATTTTCATTTCGAACCAAGCACGGAGTACGTAGAAAAAAAAGTTGGCCAGAAATATTTTTTAAGTTTGAAGTCAATAAAAGTGTTTATTTTGACTCATCAAACGTTTTTTGGATCAATTAATATATTTTTTACCGTTTTCGCAATTTTTCATAATTTTCTTTTAGAAATTTTCTAACATTTATATGACAAGATAGATAACCCTGGTTAAAAAAGTTATAAAATTAAGAAAAACCTAGATTTTTTTTTATTTGTTCAAACTTCAAACTTTATCTAATATATAAAGATGAGTTGGGCTATATATGTTTGTATATATATATGCACCTTATACAAATCCACACTGCTTAACCGATCAGCTTGAAATTTGGTACAGTTATGTAAACGGACATGAGAAATGTCGAGGTAATTGTTTTGAGCCCCTCCCACCTAAGAAAAGGGACCCTCCCATACAACATACGTTTTTATTCGCACGAACCAAAAGTCATGGCACCCATTTGTCAACCGATTTTCGTTTCTTTTGGCGAGATTGTTTTCACCATCACCATGGGCCAGGCATTAGAAACGACCATCCAAAGCTCACGTGTACTGGAAAGCACATCAAAGCTTGCTGAGCATAAACAAATTGAAAGGATAAATTTTGGCGGGTGTTTTTTTTCCTTCTACTGTTCAAAGCACGTGATACCGGTGCGAGGCGTTTGATTGCAACAATGAGCCTTCATTTAGAATAAAAAAAAACTACTCGCATGTTAGAAATATATTGAGAAGAACAGTGGTTGAGAATCTACTAGAATATGCAGTGTGTAAAGTATGGGTACATTAATTCATGTTCATTATGAATTAACTTCTTCAGTTGAATAACTATTTGGACTGAAAACTAATGTTCCAGCTTTTAGGAACCATCCATTTTGATATTTTTGGAACTCCTTAAAGAGAAACAATTAATAAAACTGAGGATTGTAGGTTCAAGGCTGCCATCTCAACACTTTGATTGCCTTGTAGGAATTTAATTTACAATAGGAATAAGAGAATTAAACGTTCATTTTTTGCAAAAAATTAAAACCAAATCCAACTTACGAGACTTTTAGTGATTTAATTTGAAGTTTTTAGTTTTGTACAATTCAATTTCTTTTGTAAATTTTTAAATGTTTAGTTATTATTGATCATCGATGTGTTCAATTCTACCATCGAATTATAAGAAAATTTAAAAAAGCACATTGAAAACATGCAGAGGTTTCAGCGGAAATCTATTTAGAAATTTCTAAGTACAAAAAAAACTTAAATGGGTATTCCATTCTACGAGGAGATCTTGAAAAGAGGTCGTTAACATTTGTTTATAAGCTTAATACATGGGATTTTCACTAGATAACCCATGGAAAAGATAAAAAAAATATTATCATTTGATAAAAAAAGGTAATTCAATTCAAGCTTCCTAAAAAATGGTGAGTGTAAAATGTGGTTGCCAAAATTGCCTTATCGGGACCAGCCAATTTTATCGAAAAACCTGGCCAAATCCAGCATTTGATTTCAAAATGTTCAAACCGATATCCTGGCAATATCCGGGCAAAACCGCGGAGTTATTCAGTAAAAATAACGAAAATATACTCGCAATTTTTTTTTTTTCAACAAACCACATCAGCAGATTTTAAATTGATATCAAGCTTTCAAACACGGGTCATGAATATTTCGAAAACTTGACATTAAAAACTTCTTTTTGAAGGTAAAAATGAAAAATTATAATAATTATAAAATCTCAGTTTATGTTACGTTTTAAAAATGATGTGAATAAATCAGAGCAAAATCCGAGCTTCTTGCAACAAGATCTGGGAAACAAGGCCAGACCGGACTAACCTCAAATTTTGATTCAAATGTTCTAGCAAATCCGGATTAATCCGGGCAACCTGGCAACCTTACGTTGAAATGTTTTTCGTGATTGAATGCCCAGACAACCAGAAGTCGTATTTTCTTTTACAGATTACATCGTATAGAATGTTATTTATACTCATTCTCGTATATCTGCACCTACAATGTGCGGTCCATGCATTTTCTTTATCGTATTTAAAAGCATTGCATGATTTTATTATGACAAGAAGAGAGACTTGTATTTATGTACATATGAACTCGACCTTTGTGTACGACAATTCGCAAAAAATCCGTGAAACGACCGATATACGGTGATCAGCCGTGACTGAGAGATTTTGTCGTGCTATACATAAAATAATTCAAAATAAAAAACGTATATAACTGCATTGATTCGTAATAATGTGCATGCATTCGTATACCTTTGCAAATTAATTCGCATGTCTGATTTTCGTAAAACGTATTTGCTGGCAATCGTAAAAGAATACAAAAAAGTTCAATAAAATCGTTTATAATAATGGGACATCGATGATTGGAATCGAATTAAAGGAGGCTTCAAAATGTTGGTCTATTTTTAGATCATCGATGACGTGTTCTACGATTTAGAAGATTTAAGTTATAGAAATATACGATTTGCTTTTGGTTTAATGCCTTGGAAGAAAATCCCCTTGAATTTATATATTCCAGATAGCGTCGAGGAACCATCAAGAGCTGCAGATCGTATGGCCAGGGGATCAAGTCCAGGTACTAACAATAAAATCAGCAATCAGGCAAATGATAAATTTGTACGATATAAACTTGAATTTGATAGCAAAAAACGCATTTCTTTGAAATAATCTTATTTTTATTATTTTTATGGATGAATTGATTGGTTTAAAGTATAAAAAAAATTATAATCTTATTTTTATTCAACTGACGGAAAATGAGAGCTCTGCACTCAAGTCGCAAAAGACGACCAAATAAGTCGTCAAACTTTCCATATTGTTACGAAAAATGTCGTATATTACAACCTCAATCATCTATATGATGATGAAAATTGTCATAGTATATTCCAAGAAGAATCAGGGTAGTCGTAAATGATGCGCATGACAAGTCGTGCAAATCGTAATTTAATACAATCCAAATCAAGAATATGTTTGCTAATGTACCTATATGGCCTCCAAAATGATACGTATATACTGGTTTTGCTACATTATATACGATATGTTTGCAGGTATATTTGCATGTATATTTGCGTTGCAAATTCGAAATACCCACCAAATGGTTGTCTGGGTGGATAAGCATTCAAGGGAAATTAGTTCAAATTTCTATTAGCAAACCTAAAAACTATTAGTTATTCAATAATATGAAAACGATAAACTTTGCTAATAATCCCAATTAAAACTTTAAGAAGACTAACAAAACTTACAAAACTCACATGGCCAAACATGGTCCAATTTGTTATAATGATGAACGAAAAGCTTTCAAAATTTCAAAAAGTCGACTCATTTCGATTTATATTTTATGTGAACCCGAGCAAAGCCGGGTAAAATAAGCTAGTAACATCTAAATTGCGCGAGTTTGCGCGATTTTTTCTTTTGCATATGATTTTTGAAGTTATCAATTTTTGAATGATATCAAACATTTTGCCGGGACTTGCTGGGAACATAAACCAAAACATTAATTTGTTAAAAAATTAACGTTTAAAACATAAAATAATTTAAAAAATGTTCAAAGCACTGGAAACTGTCTTTATAATCATCGATTTTTATCTATTATACTTCAAAATATTATTGAAGCTCTCCATTTCAAATTTTCATTTTTAGTCACTACAGAAAGTTTTATCATAGATTTGTTTTAGTCGCGCTGATTCAACGATTTGTAGAAAATTTCTATCTAATCAAAATTCTTAAGTTTTGACAGCTGCTACAGCTTATAAATAAATCAGATGTCAAAAAAATGACCGGTACATGTTGCTAATTTTATTCAAGAATCAAAGAAAGATTGACATTAAAGTAACCAATGAAATTTAAATTTTGAGTTTTGGCCAGGTTTTTGGGTGAAATACTCCTGTGTCCCACGTAAGACCAACTATTGTGTTGTGTTAGACTAGGGTTGCCATCCGTCCCGCAAAAGCGGGACATGTCCCGCTTTTTCTCATGGAAAACTTTTACAAAATTAAGTGACTTACACTGGAAAAAATTAATTTTATCCTCTATTTGAATTCATTGGTTCAACACAAGAAATCATTTGAAAACGTGTTTTTTCTCAAAATAATCATAACAACACAAAAAAAATTCAAATTTGAAAGTTTACATCAGTAAATTCTGAACAGCCCTAAAGTTACAATAAGATTCAGATTCAGTTAAGCGTTCTTGGGGCACGTTCAACCATTGCAATTCAAAGAACTTTGGTATGAAGAAAATATTGGTAAAGTTGCTTCCAAATGTCTTTAGATTTTAATTTTTGCAGAGAATCTCAGTTAAATTGCCTTTTATACACCACCTTTTTCGACTGAATTGACCAAAGTTTATACAATGTATAAAATTTCCTTGAGTTTTCAATTTTTTAGAACTAATTTGAAATAAATTTGTTCTTACACCAAGGTTTTTTACTCGATATTAAATCCACCGTTTACATACAGGACTCGAAGAAGTCCTCTAAAAAAGCGTGTTAATTTGCGAGAATCATAGATAATAACCATGTTTACGTAAAAAAACCGTGTGAATAGAAGACATGTAAGAAAACTGAGCAAAATCAATACGCGCGAAAAAAAACCTTAGTGTACTTTCCTTGAATAGATTTGGCAAGCTTTTTCAAAGAGTTTCTAAAATGTCCCGCTTTTTCGGCTGTGTCCCGCTTTTTTCTGAAAGTATCTGGCAAGCCTATGTTAGACTCAACCCTGTCCGATTCTAACAATTAAAAAAGAAATTGATCCGTGCTTGAACAAAAGTTAAGTATGTGGTGAAAATGCTTCTTAAAAATGTCTACCCGCTCATTTTCAACATCTGTAAATTTCTTCTAATCTTCTTCTATACATCTATTATTTTCAAATCTTGAAATGTTTTCACTATGAGAACATAACATTCACCGATAAGGTCATCAAATCTACTGGAAACAATTAATTTAGCAAATAAAGTGAATAAATCCGAGCAAAATCAGGGCTTTTTCCAACGAAATCCGGACATCCGGGCCGGACCGGACTTTTTTCCCAAATTTGTATAAAATATCCGGGCAAGTCCGAGTAAAGTAGTAGCATGATTTTAAATGTAATTTTTCCTTCTTTTCCAGGTGGGTACGTTTGGTCATCTACTTTGATATACTGCTATTTAATTCGGTAAGTCTCTTTTATCCCGCAAACTGTTCCAATATAATTATCAACCATATGGAAGAAGATTTAAGAGCTCTTAATAGTTATTTTTCCGCCAACCTCTTGACCTTGAATCTTGCTAAAACAAAGTACATGATTTTTCACTCTCCTCGGAAAAAAATCGAACCACACAACGATCCTAAACTATCTACTACAATAATTGAAAAGGTAACAAACTTCAAGTACTTGGGAATAACTCTAGACGAAACTTTTTCTTGGCGCTTCCACATTGATCAATTGCAAAAACAAATATCATTTTTTAGCGGTATTTTATGGAGAGTAAAAGCATTTGTTCCACGTCATGTTTTACTGAAATTCTATTTTGCTTTCATACACTCCCGTCTATATTATTTGATAGCGGTTTGGGGTAGAGCACCATTGTCCCTCCTCTCCCGTTTACAAACCCTCCAGAATCGTTGCATTAAAACAATCTATAATCTTCCCCGTCTTTACCCAACCAATTTACTTTATTCCGATAGATCTCATAATATATTACCTCTCTCTAAACTGTGCGATTTGCAAACCGTAGTTTACGTATTCGATAATCTGCACTCGTCTAACCATAACCAAAACTTGATATTTAATGCAGGCCGTAGAGTTCATAATACCCGTCAATCTCACCATCTTATGCGCAGCACAGCCTCTACCTGTCTTAGTCAACGTCGAATTTCTTTCATTGGTCCTACGAAGTTCAACAGCCTTCCAGAAGATATAAAAAGCAGCTCTAGTAGAAACATTTTTAAGATCAAACTAATACAATACTTCAAAGTAAACCTAAACCAATAACCAACCACTAATTTAGCATTTTTTTTTTTTTGATAATTTTCTTAGCAGTAAATTTAGTTCTAATTATTTAGTTTTAGTTTTTTATTATCAATTCTTATAAATAAATAATTAATTTGTTAATCATTAAAATGGATCTCTTCAAAGGAATATTCTTCCACTGAGATTCATTGAGTAAAATTCTCTTTTGTTTTTTCATACTTCCTCGTAGTAAATAATATTTTTTACGTTCTCAGCATGATTAAAGTTTGTCCGCGTTTGAGTTTTTAATGTTATTTTCTTGTTTGCTGCCAGACATGCTGAGAACAGTTAGCGTCCATTACCAGGGGGCTCAAATGAGCTTTTTGGTATGGGGGAGTGTGGTGGGCCGCTAAGAAAATTAAAAAAAAAAAAGTTTTCATCCTGAAATGTAAACAGTGCACAAACAAATTCAATCTTGGCTTGTTAACCAACAGGATTGAGTCGATTCAAATAACTGATTAAAATAAGATGTCTTATTTAATTTGAAACAAATTTTTAAAACATTCAAATAACATTTTAATTTTTTGGTAAATTTTTTTGACTACCTTAATCCAAAGGTGAAAAAACTTCATCCACTCACACCTTATGGGATAGCATACAGATTCGTTCACGTTTCGGCACCATAAATCCTCGAAACCTTACCAATAAGACGGGTTTTAGCAAGGCGCATACGCACACACACACATACATACATCGAACGTTCGCCACATCCACAAACACGAGCTTACACCAGCACCTGCAACCTACACCATGTTCCATGTAGCTTCCAAAGCCAGGTGAAATCATAAGCCATAAATCCCGAAACAAATTTGCTACCCCATATACAGTATGTATGTAGGTAAGGGAAGGGCGATTCGTGTTTTTATTTCCCTGCTGCCGGAGCTGGTGTTATTTTCTCGCTTTCCTTGGGGCAGAAACATCAACAAGAAAAAAAAAACAGCAACCGAAAAAAGCTTAACTATCACATGTTTTTCCACCACCCCCACTCAAAGCGCCATCTGAGCAATGAATGGCGCGCTCAACTTTATTTTCGTTGTCGACGATGGATGTCAGGAATATGTGTATGAACGTTAGATTGGCCACCAGCTGAAATCGACGCGAGGGATTTGGTGTGCGGGGGTGGAATTACGTGTTCAATCTTGGCGCCCGGAAGCACGCACTCAATTGTGAAACACCAGAACAGGAGCCAACAGTTCCTAGTCAGAGCTTTATCGATGGCTCAGGCTAGTTCTCAATCATTTTGCTCCAAGGTAATTTATTTGGTGCGGCGATACCCATTGATCCTATTCGACGATACCAGTAAGATTTCACTATGTGTAGAAGACTGAGTCGATTTGGTGTCATTTTTGAATTTTTAAAACTCTGGGGTCTAAAAAGCTTCGTTTTGGTTTAATGCTTTTTTAAGTAACGTTTGCAAGATTTAATTTACCAAAATTCAGGGTATATAAAATTAGAATTAGACTTAAGATCGCACATTAAATTTATAATTTAAATTACATTTTACGATATCGAAACGTAAATTAACGGAAATAAATTAACGGAAATGATAATCTTTTAAAGTTAAAGAGAGGAATATTTTGATTCATGAATCCTTTACCGAAGCATATTACTTTTTTTGGGTTTTGTTTATATGAGTTTTTTTAACCAGTAAGGCCTAGAATAATTGCTATGCTCAAATCGACTGAGTACAAACCAGCATCTAATCAATGTGAGACACTTACCTTTTCGGCATTTGCTTCACAAGTTGATAGGTGGTTTTGCATATCCTGGACATATTCAGTCAAGACTTTCACTGCCAGCAGCTGTTCCTTGGATATCTGGTACAGATGTTTGTTTGCTTGAATCGAAAAAAAAAACAAAACAATTATCAGCGTTTTTGTTGTAATAATTAAAAAAAAATGTTGTCATTTTAAGAAATATATCATACTCTCAAGTAAGAATATAAAAAACTTATTCTGGTGTATTTAAACACTGTATCAAAATCTTCAGGCGTCGGGTACCGGTACGAGATATTGGGATGCAAAATATGCCTACATTTTGAATTGAAAAATACTACTAGCCTGTTAGGAATATATTGACTAGAATTGTAGTGGCTTTCGAAGTGCATTTTAACGCCGCTGGGGGGGCTTTGAAGGTCTGTGTACTGAACAGCGAACAATAAATTGACTTTCTCAGCCGAACAACTATTTTGACTGAGTGTTGAAAAACTTATGAACCGATTTTCATAAATTCCAGCTTTGATGAGCCAAGCATTTTCAAATTTTTGGGATTTTAACGCTTAGCATAAGTCCAAGGCTGCGATTTTAACGCTTAGATAGCCTTCGAAAAATTCAAACGAGGGTTTAGAAAATTGATTAGAAAATTAAATCTAAGGTTTTGAGTTATATACAATTCAATTTCATTGGCCAATTTCTAACTTTTGAGTCATTTTTAGTCATCAATGTGACTTGACAATAAGTTTTTCAATAACGATCTGCCAACTGCAACGTTGATAGAGTCGCGATTACCATAAAGATGGTAAAACGACTATTATCACATTGATCACTTTTCGCAATAATTAATGGGATGATTGTGTCCAACAATGGAAACATTGAAATATAACTCAAATTAAATCTATTTCTTAAAATTATAATGGTTTAGAGATAGTATGTTTTAGATAACTTCAAAAAACTATTAGTGAAACTTTCAACATTTAAGAACAAGTACTCATAAAGCAGTGTGATTTTAAAAATCACACATACTATTGAAAACATGCAAAGTGAGTTTTAAACATGGTTCAACAAAATTCGAAAGTCTTTTTTAAAAATTTCTAAGTACATAAAATTTGAATATACCATATAGGGAGATCATCGAACTTGAAAAGTGGAATGGTCTCCAAAAAAAGATGTTTATCAAATGGGGGCTGTGAAAGTTTAACAAACAGTTTCATCAGCTGAAGATAAAAAAAATCAGGTAAAAGCTATTAAAGCTTCCTTAGAAATGGTGGTTGAAAAAAATGTTTGTGATGATAGGATGAACAAGCATTCAAGGAAAATAATTTAAAATTTCTTTAAACATAAACCTCACAACTATAAGTTTTTCAAAATCATGTGCACAAAAAACACTAAATAATCTCAATCAAAATTAAAAAAGACTAACAAAACTTACAGAGCTAACATGGCCTAAAATTGGCAAAATTGCTTATATTTAATGATGGATACAAAGCTTCCAAAATTTTGGGAAGTCCACCGACTCATTTTGATTTTCATTTTATGCGAACCTGAGCAATTATAAGTTTTTCAATAATGTTAATACGACAAACTTTGTCAAAAATCCAATCGCAATTTAAAAAGGCTAACAAAACTTACGAAGCTTACATGGCAAAACAATGATGATGAATGATGAAAAAAATAGCTTTTAAAATTCCGAAAAGGCAAATCAATTTTTCATAATCTTTTATGTGAGCCCGAGCAAGGCCGGGTAAATCAGCTAGTGTCTGAATAAAAGGCATATCACCATGTACACCAGGGTGAAATTCACACAAAATTTCA
The DNA here is from genome assembly GCF_029784155.1 of Uranotaenia lowii. NCBI lineage: Eukaryota > Metazoa > Arthropoda > Insecta > Diptera > Culicidae > Uranotaenia > Uranotaenia lowii. The sequence continues at coordinate 101,722,301 of NC_073693.1, read as the reverse complement.
CGAAATTACACAAAATTACACAATTTATTCCAAATTACACAAAATAACACCGAATAACAGAAAACAACTCAAAGTTGCAAAGAAATTCATGAATTTACACAAAATTATTCAAAAATACACAAAGTTTCACAAAATTGCACCAAATTATGCCAAAATACATAAAATTACAAAAAAAAATCCGCAAAAGATCATGAAATTACCGAAGATAATATATATACTCCAAATTACCCAAACTAACTAAAAATATCACAAAATTATAGAAAATTACACGAATTATCAATAACTAATACAACATTATACAATATCACACTTTATTACACTTCAGGGAAGGAAAACGAGCAGATAATGATAACTGGTTTATCGCTTGTGTAATACTTAGCGATAAATATGAGAAAGCGATGACTTGTGATCTCTTTCCATTGCCGATCAAGATAACTCGACCGAAATTATTTTCTCTCGGTCAGTTCTAGTTCTGACAATATTTTTCGAGAAAACTGGAAGCGAACGAAAAAAAACAAACGCACAGAGAGTGCTTTTTCTTGCTATTTACTTCCATTCTGACTCTCCGTGCTCTTAACTCCACGCAAAATAGTGAGAAATTATCTCTCGTCTGGGAGCGAGAACTTATCCTTAGGGGAGAGGCGGGTAATATGCGCATATTAAGGAAAACACTCATTTTCTCCCATATTCCGATAGATAGGAGCCTGAAAACTATGTGCACATGAGCGGACATCTGTTTTCTATACGTAAGAGCAGTTTTTCTGCTAAAATCTCTTACAGTTTTTGTGAAAATAATTTTATAATAAAAGAAGTCAAAATAGCCGATTTCCGAAACCGGCGGGCTAAATGCGCATATTTATGTTTTAAGCTATATTTCATTTACACTCGCAATATTTTGAAATTATTTAATTGAAAATGGTAGAAACGGATGTTAGGCATACGTCAAGGCTGAAATTTTGGTGAAATTTTTTACATCACTAGTTCTTTTGCATGAAACATAGTTAAGTATGCCATATGGCCATATTTCATGGTAATATTTTGTTCATATTGTATTTTTATTGGATCAGTATGAAGTTCTTCTTTTTTCGCTGTAAGATCGTGATTTGAGCGTAGATTTAATGTTTAAATGATAGGAAGTAAAAAATTTATAAGAATAATCTATTTTTCTTGATATAGGCATTTTACCTGCCTTGATATGGGCATTCAGAACCTGTCTCTTATTCCAATATCTTATCATCTACAACTTTGCCAAAAGCTTCAATTTGTTGAATTTCCGATTTCCAGATGAATAAGAAAGAAAAACCATTAAAATTTTTGTTCACAGAATCTGTACGCACGATAATTAAAATTCAATATATTATATCAAAACTGACAAAAATCTTGTTTGAATTTTTAAATTTTTTCGACTTTATATAACAATTTAATTTTTTCATGCCATGTGTTAAAAGTGTTCTACCCTCAAACTGCACTGATTAGATATGATGAATATCTAGCCATATCGTCAATCGGCTGTATGCGCATATTACCTAACATGCGCATTTAGGAACACTTCCCCCTATCCTGATTTTTAAAAACCATATTCAAAGCCACAGAACAAAACTGTGTTACGAATACGCGCCGCTGTGTATTCAATACGCGCCTAGCAGCCGAACACACCCGAGAGCAGCCGAAGACCGAAAACACACCAATACTTACAGACACTTCGACTGAAAAGAAAATCAAAATGGACTAATAGAAATTTAACAAAAATTGAAAAATAGATTTTTTGAGCTGAATTTACGCTCAAAATATGGTTTTAGACTTTTTGTTCATTTTCAATGAAAATTGGCCTTTTTGAAAAATTAATGCTATTTTCAGCTATTTTCAGCCTACTACGACTGGCGCGTTATAAAGAGCGCATGGGCCGTGATAGAATATACCCATGAAAAGCGTACCTTAGCGAGTTCAGTATGATTTTTTAGCATAAAATCATAATTTAGATTCTCCTCTATCGATGTGTCAGAAAATATTGTCTTATTCGTTTTTCTCTGCTTGGTGACACCTTATTTAAAGTGTTTTAAAATTTAGATCGAAATGAAGAAAAACCTAAATTGTGAAATTATCACGACACAGGGTCATTTTAAGGAAAAATTCATACTTGCCATGATCAATCACAGCATTTAAAACAAATTGGTAATATTTTGCAGGCTTAAAATGTTTCAGATTCTTCAAAACAAGAGTGGCGCGTATTAGCCACATGGGGCGTTATATGAACTTTTCCCCTATAGGGGGAAGTGTTCCTAAATGCGCATGTTGGGTAATATGCGCATACAGCCGATTGACGATATGGCTGCATATTCAACATATCTAATCAGTGTAGTTTGAGGGTAATACGCTTTTAACACATGGCATGAAAAAATTAAATTGTTATATAAAATCGAAAAAATTTAAAAATTCGAACAGGATTTTTGTCAGTTTTGATATAATATATTGAACTTTAATTATCGTGTGTACAGATTCTGTGAACAAAAATTTTAATGGTTTTTCTTTTTTATTCATCTGGAAATCGGAAATTCAACAAATTGAAGCTTTTGGCAAAGTTGTAAATGATAAGATATTGGAATAAGAGACAGGTTCTGAATGCCCATATCAAGGCAGGTAAAATGCCTATATCAAGAAAAATAGATTAGTCTTATAATTGTTTTACTTTTTATCATTTAAACATTAAATCTACGCTCAAATCATGATCTTAAAGCGAAAAAAGAAGAACTTCATGCTGATCCGATAAAAATACAATATGAACAAAATATTACCATGAAATATGGCCATGTGGCATACCTAACTATGTTTCATGCAAAAGAACTAGTGATAACTAAAATTTCGACAAAATTTCAGCCTTGACGTCTGCTTAACATCCGTTTCTACCATTTCCAATTGAATTATATTAAAATATTGCAAGTGTAAATGAAATATAGCTAAAAGCTTAAATATGCGCATTTAGCCCGCCGTTTTCGGAAATCGGCTATTTTGACTTCCTTTATTATAAAATTATTTTCCCAAAAACTGTAAGAGATTTTAACAGAAAAATTGCTCTAACGTATATAAAACAGATGTCCGCTCATGTGTATATAGTTTTCAGACTCCTATCTATTGGGATATGGGAGAAAATGAGTGCTTTCCTTAATATGCGCATATAGCCCGCCTCTCCCCTAACACAAAACAAAATAAAATTAAACAAAATGATAATAAAGTAAGATAAAAAATACAAGATTTTTAACCCTCCAAAGCTGTTCGCGAAATATCCGTTTCGGCGAAATTTAAATTGTGGTTTGTTGTCGTTCCCGTGGCAGCAATTGTTGCCTGATTTTGATTAAATTAGATACACTGTGTAGGTAATTTATTCTTGTTTCTGAATATTTCAAGGTTTAGTTAATTTGTTTTTTAGGTTGTCTGCTGTTGGTTCCGAATGAAAAAACTTCCAAAATATAATCTAAGTTTTTAATTGCTAATGATTTCTGAAAGCTTTGCAATATTTGAGAGCTTATTCAATTTTTGAAATTGCCTAGGATACATCTTTCCGACGATCTATAAATATGAAGGGGTCCGATGAACCTTTTGACCTCTATCCCGGATTTTCCATTAGAAAAAAAAAAAAACTTACTTACAAGGACATCAAATTGTTTCTTTGCTTCGATGTATCTCATTTATCAATAAACCGATTTTCTAAACTCAAATGTTAGTTTTTATTTCTCGTCCATTTGATAGTCGTTTTAATAGAACATACCTGGTCTCTTAAAAATCTTAGTTCTACAGTTTATTGAAATGATTATTAAGATGCTTAGAATCTGCGCTTCGAGTCATATTGGCCCGAACAGCTTTGGATGGTTAATGATACAAAACTAATATCAAACTATACAGGTTATATTATCATGCTGTTATTGCTCGGCAAGGCAGTCGAAATTCATTCAAAAACGATGTTCTGATTTGTCCGACGTTTCGATGCTGATTAACACCATTATCAGGGAATTTCGAAACAATTATATGGTAACTAAATTATTCAGAAAGTTAAAAAGATCATTCCTCTTTACAATTGAACCGTTTTTGTGTGCTTATTGTGATACCTTACTGTCTTCTTTTTTCTTTTTTTTCAATTTTTTGCTTTTTTGTTATACTGTAAGTTTTTTAAATTAGCATATAAACTTAATTACCGTTGGTTTTTTGTTATTAACACTTATCGCTTTAGAAGATTTTCAAAGTCGTAACTTCAGGAACACTCCTAAAAATGTCAAAGAACGAAAAGCACAAAATGAGTTACCATAAAAAATCTCCCTTTCGGTAGCCAATTTTTTAACCATTTGAAATAATGTTTTTCTCGAAAAATTCTTACAAAATTCACTGACTGACACTAGTAAAAATCAATCTTCAATCTAAATCCCGGCAGCGTTGTCAGATCTACGGATTTATAAGCAAAACAACGGATTTTAAACATTTCTTCGGAGCTACAGATCGATGCTCAAAATCTACGGACTTTCAACATTCCCTACGGATTTTCTACGGACTTTCGAAAAAATTTACGGGATTTTGCGGATAAACGAATATTCTACCTGACGACCAAAAAAAAAACGGTCATCAAGTTTCATTTTGCCAAACCTACGGAGAGGAACTTTGAACTTCAACTTCGAAAATCTTTAAAAAAAATAGCGATAAGTGTCAAAATCAACGGCAATTAAGTTTTTATACTAATTTGTCATGTACACAGTGTAAACAAAAGGGCTTGCGATATAGCTCAGTTTTACCGGTTAAGTTTTTCAATAACTGTCTGCCAACTGTAGCGTTGATATGAAGTTGCGGAAGCCACAAAGGTTGTAAAACGACTATAATCGATACAAAAAAAAAACAGTGTAATCAAATAGGGAAAAAGGGAAAAAGGGAAAAATAGATAAAAAGATAGCCAGTAAGCTTAGAAAAAAAAGCAGACAAAAACGATTCCACTGTAAGTAGGATTAACCCATTTCTATATTATGCTCTCTCGGATAGATTGGAAAAGGTATAAAGGGATGAAAGATCTACTTTGTGCTTCGTGCTTCCGATCACCTCTGCATCCGAGCTAAATAATTCTGGTTTTAAGGTTATATTTAAAGGCAATGATCGAAAGACACTTTTGACTAGTGTGATCAAAACTATAAAGCCTGCCCTCCTACTATTGCCCTATGAAATAAATTTTAAATGCTCTATCTCAATCTCACATTTAGTATTAATACTGATACATTAATAAAAAAATCTAAACTCCTGTTTGTTAATATTTTGAATAGACTTTTCCGTTTTTTTTTTCCAAGTACTCTTGGGTGGTCACTTGATTTGAACGTAGATTTTCTACAGAATCAAAACCGGAAAGGCCAGTTTGGAACTCTGCTGAAGTAACATCCGTAGAAGAAAGCAGTCTTTGAGATTTCACTCGAATCACCTGAAGATGGTCTTCCAGGTCGGAAAAAATCGATTCACAGTCTAAATTGACCACTCTGCTTGAAATGAGCAATGATTTTTGCCCAGTTGTTTTGAAATTTTTTAAAGAGATTTCGTACATAGCAATCGTTTATACAAATTAATGTAGTGTACGAGTTGAACGATTTTCAGAATTTATCACAAACCTATCAGAAATATTTCTAAACTTTACAGTTTGGGTTGAAAAATTACAAACGCTTGAAAAATTATGTTAAATTGATTGCTTTCGTCACTTTTGAATACTTTTTTTTGCCGGCTTTTAAATTAAATAAAATAACTTCAACATCAGTTATTCACCATCTCTAAAGTAAGTTTATATTTTCACAAAATATAACACAACTGCCAAATTTTGGACATCTGGATCCAATGACTTTTTTTTTGTTTTAATAGATTATTTGAATATTTTTTAAAATTATATTTAATAAATGATTTATTTCTCTACCTTTTTTCCCTTTCTCTAATTGATGAATTTTTGTTAATCGCCACAATACGTTGTTGTTGAATTTTATCGTCGATATTCGGCGAGTTTTACAAATTAAAAACTCAATAAACGTTTTTACCAGTTTTCCAGACGTTTCAAGCTACTCTAGCATTCGCTTCTCTTCAGGGAACAAAATTACTGACTTTAATCTATACTCATTTGTTCTAGCTCAGTAGCAGTTGCACTGGCAACTGGTTAAAAACTTTTTTAAAGTAATTTTTATTTGTTATATCTACTCGCCTTAAAACGACTATAAAATTCAACAATTTTCTATTAGTTAAAACATGTTTAACCTTTCAATGCATGTTTTTCAAATGAGAATTGCATTTATTAATTCAGTGGAATAATATCATTTTAATTTAAATAACACAACTTGACAGGTAAAATGCTTCAGTCAGCTTCATTTATAAAAGTTACACCCATCCAAGTTGAAAAATTATTTTTGGAAGTGGTTTATTTAATAAATCCAGGATTTGTCAGAATTTCTAAATCTGAAGAAGTAACAGTGACATTCCAAAAACTATTTTAAAAACCCAGTTAAATTTTTGCAATTTTTGCATATTTTCAATGAAGTCCCACACAAACATACAAATATTCCTTGCAATAAATTTGCCACAAGAAAATTTCATTCAATCTCTAGAATATTTATTGCGAAAATATCCACACGCTTCATGCTGAATTGTCACCACGTGTGCTTTTTTTGCTCCGTAAAAGTTTTGCTAAAAAATAAAGTAAAATAAGTTTTAGCAAGTGAATAATTGCCAAAATCATCGAGAACGAGCCTTTTGTGCCTAGCAGTTCGAACCATCCGGTTATTGTGCACCGCCAGGACGGCTAGGAAGGAACTGGACATCCGATATATACGGGATTGTTTCCCGCGACCGGGTGACCGAGTAATTTTCTCGAGGCGACTACTGAATAAGGACAACCGAAGCTAGACAACAATTACCAGGACAGGCCAAAAAATCGGCGCATTTTTCCCCTGGAAGGGTTTTTTTTTTGCCAAATTCTACCGTGCCAGTTTGCTTACCCCGGGAAGGTCCGAAGGAAGGAAGACGGCCCAGTTACTTTTGCTCTACGAGCCAGTAAAGACTCCGCAAGCCAGTGAGGAGCTACTCATTCGAGACCCAGCCAATAGAAAAAGTGAGTCAAAATCAGTTTTCCGGTTGATTACATTTGAAATAAGAAATACTATTGTACTTTTCCTTTTCTCTCTTAACTTACCATCATTTTCTTCATTTTTAAATTATTATTTATGCACTCTCCCTTTCATAGTAAATTATGGAAAAAGGGGTTGAGCCAGATCCTTTCAAATTGTTTGAATCTCCTGGAACCGTTAGAGTTCCAAATTTACCAGTAGAAAATATGAGTTCTGAAGAGGATCCAGGCCCTTCTGGTTCTTCTTTGCCTAGTTTAGTGCCTCCCCGCATAAAAATTTATCCGGAAAACACATCTTCTACCGGCCCATGGGTTGTTTTTTTTAGGCCAAAGCCGAACGGCAAATCATTGAATGTCGTTCAGATAACAAAGACTCTCGCCAAATGGACCTCCGTAACCGAAATCACAAAAGTGAGGCCCAACAAACTACGTGTCGTTGTTGGTAGTCTGAAAGCAGCAAATGAGATTGTTGCTAGCCAGCATTTCACCTTAGAGTATAGGGTGTACGTTCCGTCTCGAGACGTAGAGATAGAGGGCGTTATAACCGAAATGAGTATGACGGCGGAGTATGTCAAGAAACATGGGGTTGGTATGTTTAAGAATTTGGATTCAACGCATGTTAAAATTTTGGACTGTTGCCAGCTTATGACCGCATCTTTGGTGAGAGATGGTAAAAAAACATACTCCCCGTCATCCTCATTTCGCGTTACTTTTGAAGGAACTGCCCTCCCTCACTACGTCTTGATTGACGGAATGTTGAGGCTTCCTGTGCGGCTGTTTGTTCCACGTCCAATGAACTGTTCGAACTGCAAAAAGATGGGACACACTACACCTTTTTGCAACAATAAACATCGTTGCACTCACTGCGGAGATAATCATGAGGATGGTGCGTGCCAAGCAATTGAGCAAAAATGTGTGTATTGTGGACGCTCTCCTCATGATATTTCTTTCTGTGAGGCTTTCAAAAGTCAATGGGAAAAACAAAGGCGAACCTTAAAGGAACGATTCAAACGTTCCTATGCCAATATTTTAAAAAGCGCAGCTCCCCCGGTCCAACAACAAAACGAGAACATTTTTTCTGTCCTGCCAGCTGACGATACGGATACGGATACATTTGATGAAGAACGTCCGTTTATAGCATTAGAAAATTTCAGGAAACGTAAAAATGTGACATCTCCCAAGATTCGCAGAAAAACCTCACCAATAACCTCTTCTCTGAGCCGCGGTAAAATGCAGTCCATTGTTGAAAAACCGATCCCCCCTGGCTTCTTGAGAACATTCAATGCAACTAACAATCCACCAGTTGAGGGGACATCAAACGCTCCAAATCCTGACAGATCTCCATCAGTTTCAGCTTCTCAAAAAGGATTTTTTAAATTAACCGATGTTTTAAATAGTCTTTGTAAATATTTTAATTTTCCTGACTCAATAAGTAGCATTGTAAATGCTTTGTTACCTGCATTAAAGACACTTTTTCAGCAATTGATGCAAACTTGGCCCCTCCTTTCAGTGTTTATCTCTCTTGATGGCTAATTTAAGCCGAGAGGTCGGAGATATCACTGTTCTACAGTGGAATTGTCGTAGCTTAATCCCTAAATTGGATCAGTTCAAATTCCTTCTTTATAAAATTAATTGCGATATTTTTGCTCTGTCCGAAACATGGCTTTCTTCTCAAAATGATCTCTCATTCCACGACTTTAATATTATTCGATTAGATCGCGACGACGCATATGGAGGGGTGCTTTTGGGGATCAAAAAGCACCACTCATTTTATAGAATTCACCTTCCTTTATCAGGAGGAATTGAAGCTGTTGCATGTCATACAACTATAAGAGGTAAGGACTTATGCGTTGTCAGTTTGTACTGACCTCAGAGAGTTGCAGTGGATCGAAGCCTACTAGAGGACCTGTGCTCAGTGCTTCCTGAGTCAAGGTTGATCCTGGGTGACTTCAATTCACATGGAACTGTCTGGGGAGAACAAATTGACGATTGTCGTTCTACTCTTATTTATGACATTTGTGACAGTTTCAATTTAACAATTTTGAACACGGGTGAAAAAACACGAGTACCTAAACCTCCTGCAAGACCAAGTGCAATTGACCTCTCACTATGCTCAAATTCACTATCATTGGATTGCCAGTTGAAGGTAATCCCTGATCCCAATGGTAGTGATCATTTGCCTATCGAAATTACAATCACCAATGGGGTCAATTCTTCAAATCCTACAACTTTGACATACGATCTCACAAAACACATTGACTGGAAAAAATACTCAGACGCAATCGTATCAGCCATTAATTCTGTAGATGATCTACCTCCATTAGAGGAATATAATTTTCTGTCAGGCTTGATTTACGATTGTGCTATTCGCTCTCAAACGAAACCCATTCCAATGTCATCCATTAATCGGAGGCCTCCTAACCCTTGGTGGGACAGCCAATGTTCTGAACTGTATGCGGATAAATCCAAAGCGTTCAAAGCATTTCGGAAGCATGGAACCATCGAAAATTTTCAGGTGTATGTTTCCCTGGAAAACCAATTTAAAAAATTGATCAAAGGCAAAAAACAGGCTTACTGGCGTAATTTTGTGGGTGTGCTGTCACGCGAAACGTCCATGAATACTTTGTGGAAAGTGGCACGCAGTATGCGCAATAGATCTTGGTCGAACGAAAGCGAAGAGCATTCTCACAAATGGATCTTTAACTTTACACGTAAAATATGCCCTGATTTCACACCTGTGCAAAAAATTATTCGTGATGTGCCACCACATAGGAGTGATTTGGATTCTAACTTTTCGATAGTTGAATTCTCACTTGCTCTCCTCTCTTGCAACAATTCAGCTCCGGGAGTTGATAAAATAAAATTTAACTTGTTGAAAAACCTTCCGGATGCCGCAAAAAATCGCTTGTTAAATTTATTTAATCAATTCTTGGAGCATAACATTGTTCCCGAAGATTGGAGACAAGTGAGAGTTATAGCTATCCAAAAGCCCGGAAAACCTGCGTCCGATTTCAATTCCTATCGTCCTATAGCGACGTTGTCTTGTATACGGAAGTTGATGGAGAAAATGATCCTGTTTCGTTTGGATAAGTGGGTAGAAACAAATGGCCTCCTTTCAGATACTCAGTTTGGATTTCGCAGGGGCAAAGGAACAAACGATTGTCTTGGTTTGCTGTCTTCAGAGATACAAATGGCATATGCAAAACGGGAGCAAATGGCTTCAGTGTTTCTAGACATAAAGGGAGCTTTTCATGCAGTTTCAATCGAGGTGTTGTCAGACAAATTGCATTCCCGTGGTCTGCCTCCTCTGTTAAACAACATCTTATACAGCTTACTTTGTGAGAAACATCTGAACTTTGCTCACGGAGATATTGCGATAAGAAGGATTTCGTATATGGGCCTACCCCAGGGTTCATGTTTGAGTCCTCTTTTGTACAATTTTTACGTGAGTGACATCGACAGTTGTCTCTCTGAAGGCTGCACTCTAAGACAACTTGCAGATGACAGCGTAGTATCTGTAACAGGTTCTACAGAGTCTCATCTGCACAGGCCTTTACAAGATACTTTAGACAGATTATCTTCCTGGGCGTTGGGGCTTGGGATTGAGTTCTCTTCAGAGAAATCGGAGCTGGTGGTTTTTTCTAAGAAACATCGACCTGCTCAACCTAAGCTTCAACTCCTAGGCAGAACGATCACTCAATCGAGGTGTTTCAAGTATCTTGGGGTTTGGTTTGATTCCAAGTGCACCTGGAATGCTCACATTGAGTATCTGAAAGGAAAATGTCAAAAAAGGATTAATTTTCTCCGAACAATTACCGGCACCTGGTGGGGAGCCCATCCAGAAGATCTAATTAAGTTGTATCGAACTACTATCCTTTCAGTGATGGAGTATGGTAGTTTCTGTTTTAAATCAGCTGCCAAAACACACCTCATCAAACTCGAACGGATTCAATATCGTTGTCTTCGCATCGCTTTGGGTTGTATGCCTTCAACGCATAACATGAGTCTTGAAGTTTTGGCAGGCATACTCCCACTGAAAGATCGATTCAATTTACTATCTCTGCGGTTCCTGATCAGGTGTGAGGTCATGAACCCATTGGTGATTGCAAATTTTGAACAGCTGCTCGAGCAAAATCTTCAAACAAGATATATGACTATATATCATGAATTCATGTCTTTGCAAATAAATCTTTCTTCGTATTTCCCTACTCGTGTTTTTTCCCCTGACTATGACAATTTCTCTGTCCAGTTTGATTTGTCCATGCAGCAGGAAATTCGTGAAATTCCGGATCAACTTCGTCCGATTGTTGTTCCTAGAATTTTCAGTGCTAAGTATGGACACATCAACTCTGAAAAAGTGTACTTTACTGATGGATCATTGATGAATGACTCTACAGGATTTGGAGTGTTCAATGAAATTTCGAAAGCATCTTATAATCTTCAGTCTCCGTGCTCAGTGTATATTGCGGAATTAGGGGCAATTCATTGAGCACTGGAGAACGTCGCTCTACGTCCCATTGAACATTACTATATTGTAACAGACAGCCTCAGTTCTGTTGAAGCCATTCGTTCTTTAAGACCAGGGAAACACTCTCCATTCTTTCTAGGAAAAATACGAAATTGTTTGAGTAATTTATGTAGACGCTGCTTTTACATCACCTTTGTTTGGGTCCCTTCACATTGCTTCATAATTGGAAATGAGAAAGCTGACGCTTTGGCGAAGATAGGCGCGCTTGAGGGTGAAGTTTATCAACGTGAAATTGCCTCCGATGAATTTTTCTCTTTAGTCCGCATAAATGTTCTCGCCAACTGGCAGCGCAAATGGAGAGAAGGTGAGTTGGGTCGGTGGCTCCACTCAATTATCCCACAGGTAAGCCTTAAACCATGGTTCAAGTGTTTGAACTTGAGTCGTGATTTTATACGAACATTTTCATGACTTATGTCCAATCACTGTTCCTTGAACGCTTTACTCTATCGTGTAAATCTGGCTAGCAGCAATCTCTGTAACTGTGGCCAAGGTTACGAAGACATCGAACATGTGGTTTGGTCATGTGAGATTCATATTATCGCCAGAACGAGTTTAATTGATTCCCTTAAGGCCCGGAAAAAACAACCTTATGTACCGGTAAGAGATGTGTTGGCCGCGATGGACTTAGTATATATGTCTGAACTTTACCTATTCTTTAAATCTATCGATCTACGTCTTTAATACTTCTACTTTTCTTTCTGCTATGTACAATAGTATTTACTAGAGAATAACTATAAAACGTAATAAAAACTGATTTTGGCTCCTTTAAACCCAGTGTATGAGCCGTTAAAAATAAATACATTGTAAAAAATATCCACACGCTTCCGAGATATGTGGGTTTTAATTAGTGTGTTTCTAAACAACACTAAATGGTTCAAGATATCAAACACTATTTTGCTTGCCCTTATCCGCTCTTGAGTATCGGGTACATCCAAATTAGAAAAAACAATCTTCTGCGATATTCAATGAATTCATAAAATCTTAAATTTTACATCATTACTTTTTTTATGGACGCACTCTGAAGGCTCATATCAGAGTCTTTGTAAAACCATCACATATAACAGGACGGTTGGAATAAAGTGAAAATAGGTTTCTGATCCAAGAGTTTTTCGGGTCAGATATGGCTTGTAGGTATATGTAATAATTTCGAGAATCTCTCTTTTTATGTTAATAGGCCATTATAAAAAAAACTTGAAATGGGACACAACTCCACTAATTTGAAGACGATTTCGTGAAAATTGATTCACGAGCACGAAGAAGACAAGGACGTGTAGATAAACTTTAACATATATAACGATTTATTAAGTAAAAGGTAAAACGAAGTTTACCTGGTCAGCTAGTTGAAAATAAATTAATTGTGGAAAGTTGAATTCATATACTCAAAATCCATTGCTAAGTTGAATTTAAGTGCAAGAAAATCGAAAAATTGCAAATGGACAAAAATTTCGAAACACTGCTATTTTTGAAAATTTAAATTTGAACTTCAAAGATCCAAAAATGTCCCAAATTGCGCTAACTTTCCATTCCTTTTTTCAAAATTTCTCTGGTGTGACTTTAACAATTTTGACCGTTCAAAGATTGGAAAGTGCGGGCTTCATACCACTTTTTTACATTCTTGTGGCCATGATTTTAAAAAATTATATCCTTTTGTGCAACGTATAGCTTCTAACCTCAGCTTTTTTGGACACTAAGTAAAATTAAGTAGCTGATATACAGTGTTTTCCGAAGAATGTTTTTAGAATTTTTTTCTTACATTTTGTATAACGGAAACTGAAGTGTTGTAGCTGAATATTGTATAAGAATCAAATTTGAGTTATATCACGAGGTTTCTAGAATTATAAATTTAGTATAAATCGGATGGGAAACAAAGGTTGTAGTGTTTTATTCAGGAGTGCCAAATTCCTTAAAATTTATCCTCAATTTCAGGCTCTGAGTTGAAATATTAACACCAATTTCAGAGCCTCAACTATACTGAAGAAGAGTTTTAATAAATGTGGATTTTCCATAAAAAAAAAGAAGCTCAATCCAATCTGGCTATCTTAGTCATCCATCAGACAATTTTGTTTGTTTTGCTAGGATTTTAACACTCTCGTGTTATTCATCCCTTATCCATCAGACAAGTAAGTCAAAATGTAGTTCAAAATGTAGGTCTTCAAACGAAATGATTTCAAATAAACTTTGTTAAAATTTGGTGGAAATTTTTATAGATCCCTCTCGCGTACATGCATTCTGGAATTGGTCATCAAGATTTCTTGAATTAGAACTTTTTTTTCCGAGGAATTCATAACAGTCAGATATCCAATCCAAAATGGAGAACCGTTCAATTACATCCAGTATAGACGGAAATGCATTTCCAAAGTAAGTACTCAAGCACTATTACTTCCATCCGGAAGCTTCTCTTTTCAATTTGTGTGCTCTTCGAAGCGAGAAAAAAAAGCACAAATTCAACCCGTTGCTGTCTGCCGTCCGTCCATCCAGCGGAAGTCCAAGTCCAACTCGGAAGACGGAGGAAAACGAAATTAAATTAAACACAACCAAGTCAGGTGCAATGCAATAACTTGGCCCGGATACTCACCTGTGCCGGAAAACTCCTTGAGTTTGGACTTGAGCTCAAGCGTCAAAAATTGAAGAGTCCTCAACGGATCGAAGCGGAATAAATTAGCCCGTCGTTGCTCCCGGGCTGCCTTTTGCTGAGCTTCTAACAACAACATCGACGACGATGATGACCCGTCATTTCCGGTCGGGCGGACGGGGGCGGAAGTAGGATTGGTCGCTTCCGGGAGGGAGGGTCTTGGTTGCGGGGGAACGGCTGCTATCGAACTGACCGGTCTCGATGAGCTGCAGGAGGAAATTGAACTGCTGCTGCTGCTGATGGCGAATCCTCGTTGCTGTTGGTTGATGAGAGACACTGTAGTGGTACCTTTTCGATGCTCTTCCATTTCCTGCAACAAAAAAAATAGAAGAGGGGAAAATGATACTTGGGGTTTCGAGAGCAACCAAAATAACCCATTACTGGATACGCTGTCAGTTGAGTTTTATGGACGGTTCAGGGTTAGAATTTCCTGAGGAATCTTTTGAAACCTTAAACTAATATGAAAATTCAAAAACAAATAACAACTGGTCTGCTACGTTAATATTTATGTCAGCTTTTAGCATAACGATACAACTGCGGAATGTACAACAGATGCAATGATTTATATTATGTGTATAGCACCAAACCGAATAGCGACAGTAGGACTAGCGATGCTTTTTTACTAGCGAGATTTCTGTCATTCGCAGGTTTGTTTTTCTTTTTTCAGTCCAGTAGGCGATTTCGATGTAGAACTCGAACATTGTTTATGTTATTTACTATGCATTTTCCTTAGGGCAACAATCGCATGCTCCAGGTCTCCTAGGAAACTTGCGGTGCGTCGATATTATTTTCAACGTCGCGACGTATGCGACGTGTCGCTAGTAGGCAAAGCTGCTATGATTATGAGCGCTCATATTTTGGATTTTTTCTGCATGCATAATAGTGAAGTCCCATTTAAAAAAGGCGTAAAAAGCGTCAATAAACCTTGATAACATCCGGTTCAGTGAAAAAATAACAACCTCAGAGATGATCAACGAACAAAAATCAGATGGTTTGGTTCGGAAAATTGATTTTACAGGTTTGAACTTTTTTTTAACGACTTTGACTTGAGTCCTAGTAATTTTTAAAATGGAAATGAGTCTATTAGAAAAAGTTAGCTGGCAAAGAAGTTAGAAGAAATGAAAAAAAAAGATATTGTGAAAATTGAGGTGAGGCTTCACAACGTTTGCAAAACAATGTTTTTGGTACATTGTATGACAATTTTACAGTTTATAGCACACATTAAAAAAATTATACCTCCATGTCCTGTATTAAATTTGCTATCATTAAGAATCAAAAGTTTTTTTTTAACGAATAGTAATCAAAGTATTACCAAAAGAAATCGTGACGTCACAACGCGCTAATTTCTCCATTTTAATGATTTTTTTTTTACCAATCCGTATTTTTCTGCTCTTCTATGTGATTAAACTTTATGAAAATTTCAGAAAAGTATCAATTCATTACACCATTTTCCAATAAATTAAACATTGTATTTCCTAGTCAATTTTTTTTCCGGAGTAAAAGAGAAATATAGATACTTGCTCTTAAAAGGCGTTTAAAAATAAGTATTAACAAGCAAATCAGAAATTTGGCTCGCCTCCGGCGGACCTTAATCTTCATTCACTCTAGGTTTGCGACATTCCATTTTACAACACTAAATGACGTTCACGAATTGAAACCTATTTTTATTTGTCAATTTTGATTTGCAATTAACCTTTCGTATTGAAACCTAAAACTTGACATACAAAAACCCTAGCTCATCTTTAAAATGGGTTTTTATTACGAAATGTAATGAAACAAGAACAGAGTTTGGAACGAACCATTTAAACTTCAAAATCATTTCATCGAGTACTAAAAATGTTGATGAAAAATAATTCGTTTATGTGATTACAAATATTATTCCGATATGAAATATTCTTCAAGATACCAATTTAAGTTTCAATTTTATTAGTGTTTCTGGTTTTTCTAAATGCTCAACATCACATTGAAAAAGGTTTTAATAAAGTACACAAATTCACAAAATTTACATTTTTCAGAGGTGCAATTAATTAATAAGGGCAATTTGACTTATGTAGGTGCCCTGTTATTGAAGTGCGGTGATCAAAACCAAACAAATGAAATAACTTTTGAAAATAGGTTTCAGTAATTTAGAAAATTTCTTCTCTTTTTGACAAAACTTAAAAACAACTACATATTTAACATTTAAAAAAAAATGTTTTAAATCAATTATCAATTTTCCTAAAAATTTCAAGTATTTTGAGATCTGCGAAAAAAGTGAGAGAAGTTTTATGTTTGTTAACTTTTTCTAATTTAAAAATTTTTTTGGAAGTTTTTAACCTAATTGAACTAAGGTATTTTTTAAAGCATAAATCTAACCATTTTGCAGTTTTCAAGAATGAAATCAAGTTTTTTCAAACTCTTGAACTGATATTGTATATATCTCGCATGAGCCTTCATTACGCTGTATGAAACATCTCAAGAATTCACAGAAAATTGGTGCAAAAGTTAACAAAACAACTTTTAAATTTTTATCTGACATATAGAATATGTTGTCCAGGCTACAAACATTCTAAATGGCAAGAATTTGCGACTTGTTTTTGTATTTTTTCCTAATGAAACTCTTTGTTCACATTTTGTTTCATACGACGTAATATATTATATAAATTATCATCGAAATAAATTAAATCATCAATTATTGAATAAGTTCTTCAAAACGATTTTTTTTAACGAAAACTCTCATTTCAGATTGCGACATTTTTTTTAAATTCATAACAATACAACGAATTTTTTAAACAAACCCTCAGTTTAAAATGAAAAAAAAAATGTAAATGAAGATGAGAAAATAAAAAATCAATAAAATAACAATTATTAACATTTTCCAAACAATAAATCCCGGTTAATTTTTGAGCTGATCTGAAATTTAGTTAAGGATTAAGTTGTCTTTTTAATCTATGTTTTGGATATATTTTATCAAATTTCAAAACTAGACTGCTTAGAAATTATTTTGAAGAAAATAAGGAACACCATTTTGAAAAATTTATCAATGGCTTACCAAAAAAGTATTGATTAGAAACATTCATTATGATTTGCTTTGGAAGTTTGCATTTATTTTATTCAAATTTACGTATGCCAAATTTGAATTTTGAAACCTTCCTCTCGTCTTTCTCACGGGCATGATTACAAATAGTTGTTTTTGATTTTTTCAAATTTTGATATAAATTTATTTCAGAGCGATTAAGTTTTGTGACTTCTCAACGCGTCTTTTTTTAAAACCACGGTTTTGCAAAGTGTTGTGACGTCACGAAATTTTATGGTCAGCTTCATGAAATCAAACAAAGTGTAATCTTAAAATAAATCCTGAACCCTCCAAAGCTGTTTGGGTAAATATGACCCGAAGCGCACATTTCAAACATCATTCCAATATACTGATGAACTGGTAATTTTGACAGACCAAGTATGTTCTATGAATATAATGATCAAATTAACGCCAAAAAATTAAAATTTGAGTTTTGAAAATTGGTTCATTGGGAAATGCAATACAGCTAAGCAAAGCCAAAATTGGATGTCGTTTTTTTTAAAGTAAGAATTTTTTCTACCGGAAGATCTGTCATAGCGGTCAAAACTTTCATTGGACCGAAACATATCTATACATTGTCGGAGAGATGGATTCTTGACGATTTCAAACATCAATGAAACAGTTAAATACAGAAAAACTATACAGAATACAGAAAAAGAATTGATTTTTCGGACTTTTTACTTCTGAATTAGTTTCTGGTAATCTTGTAATACATATCGACTTTATTTTGAAATGTTGAGTAATAAGAATAAATAACCTACACAATTAATATAATATGTATCATCAAAATCGGTTAACATTTACAGCCAGGAGAACGAAATCAAACTGCAACTCAAATTTCTCGAATCGGATATTTAGCGAACGGCATTGGAAGGTTAAAATGCTCAGAAACTCAACAAACATTGTGATTTGGTGATGAAATCGTTCCATTTAGTGAAAAAAATTAAGTGTTATAAATCTTCAAGGCCCATATAAGCAGATAAAGTTTGCATCATTGCGCACATCAATTTAATGTGAAATTTATTCGTGCGATCACATGAATATAATTTTTAAAAAACCTAATACTAGGAAAAACTTATTCGTAGAAGCGTTGAAATATGTTTTTAAATCTATTTAATTTTTTTTTTGTAAATTCTTTATTTGAAACGGCTCATACCTTTAGGTTTTAAGGAGCCAACCTCATTTTGTTTGATTACAATTGATCTATTTAATATTTAATTGGAAAGGAAAGGAAAAATAAATGAAAATTTCAAAATCCTTCAATCTATTAAAAGTTTGTTAATGGACTTATGCAAATTATATAAGTTGCTGGCTCAAATTGATCCTAGGCCTAGTACAAAGTCCAATGCTAAATTTGGGGGATCGTACCACGAAAGGCGCTTTGAGTCTGAAATTAGTAAGGAATTATAAGAAATTTTGTAAGGAACATTAAAACCCAGTTTTGCACCATTTTCTTACGTCTTCATCGGCCGATTTCTTTTCATTATAATAATTCACGGAGCTTCAATTATGACAAATAATCCATCCAAAGATCCCATTTCGATAAAGGTTATGGTTTGAAATAGATACTGAGTTTCAAAAATAAGCTTCTGAAGGGTATTACGAAAAATTCATGAATCACGTTAATCGATGATTACATACCACTTTTTGAAGCTAAATAACCTTAAATCAAATTGCTTTTTTTTAGATGAAATATCGTCATAATTAAATGCGTTCTTCAGATGAAATATCTCCATAATTGAATTGAAATTAAAAGAAAAATCGGTTGTATAAGACCACAATTAGGCTGGAACAAATATCAATTTCTTCTGTCGTCACCCCCCTCACCCATCAAAATTTTCAAAAAACCCGAAGGGGGAAATAAATAAAATTTGAAGTTTTTTATGGCAATTTCGAAAAAATGATCAAATATTCGGAAGATTATAAGACTAAAAACAAATTGTGGAAATTGAGAATTTTTTTCTTGGTTTTATTAAATTTTTCGATAAAAACTTACTTGATTTTTAGGTTTTGTGCAATGATACAGTATGCAAATTTGTGTCATACAAGCTTTGGTGCAATTTATTCCAAATTATTAGTTTTTTGAACAGTTTTTTATTATCAGCCCCCCACTCGCGATGTTCCAACTCCAAGTGACAGAAGAATGATTTGAAATTTGTTCCGGCCTTATTGGTGATAAATCTTTTTCTTGTTCATGCCGAGCAAAATCGACATAATTCCACACAAATTTCAGGTTTGTTGCACGGCCCTTTTCCGTAGTATAATCTGGTCCAGATTTTGCATGAGACCTTGGCTGGTATGATTAAAGCTCTAGTAATTGCTATTTTCGAGCAGTTTTGTTAGTCAAATACTTCGAATGGCATGCATATTTTTAATCCGGAGCTGGTTTAAAGTAAATGATCTGCTCTGTTTTTTCATATCTTGTTGAGCAAATGCTTTAAAATTTTGCCAGTTTATAGTTCGAGCTAAATAAAAGCTATCAAAGCAATTGCTATTTTTTTTATTCATACCGCTTCTTGTTCTAGCAAATATTATAATTTGTTTGATTTTGTAATACAGTCAAAACTCTCTTTTGAGAGATTTTATGTGAATACGGGGTTTGATTTCGATTTTCTAGTATCATTCTTCGAGGTGAAAATTTCAATAAAGAATATTTTTTTAGAAAATTTTTGTTAGAAATTTATTTTCTATAAAAGTTTTATAAATTTGTTGGGTATAAACATTTAATCTAAAAAATTTACCATGTTCAAAGATTTTTTTTTAATCTCATTGTATTTATTCCATGAAACTTACATCGTTGAAAATAATTCCAGCAAGTGATAAAAGCTATTAAAGGGTTTTTTTTCCATTTTAATATAGCTGTACCAAGAACTTGATATTTTTTCAAGATTTTTATTCAAATAACATATAACATCCACGAATATTCTTTTGAATAATCGATGTACATTTCATTTTTATGATTGTTTGTTTATTCTCGAATCAAGTGCTCAACAAACGAGATTTTATATGCTTTTAGAAGAGACATTTTAAAACAACCTCGTTTATGCCGCAAAATAAGTAAATTTCATAGATTCGTTAAAATTTTTATAATTCAATTCGTTTATTGAAGCGCATGGTTGTGTAGAACTTGTATTGAAATAAATCTTAAATAGTGTTGAAGTAAACCTAACAACCTTCTGAGCCGAATTGATTCTGAAAATTGTATTGAACTTCCTTGAAAATGTTTGGAGAGCCCCCAATTTTTAACAAAATGTGATTTATAAAATAATCATGAATAGAAAAACAGTACCTATAACTTTTTGACGTCACAAAGCTTAAAAATAGATACCTTTTTCACCGATTCTATTTAGAGAGTTAACTTGCAGTGATTTTTTTTTATCTAGTATCATGCTAAGAAGATGGATTTTTTACCATCATCATTTACCATGCAGTAGTTCTTTTGACATAGTCAGATTTTTGACTAAGTAATATTTAAAGCTAAGAATATTTGTCAAAATCAAATAATTTTCATTTTTAAATTTCAATACCATTCAAAAAATCACTTTTATTTGCGATTTCTGCCTTGCAAAATTGATTTGACAATATGAGAATGCCCTTTTTCGATCCCGGAATTATTATTGGCTTTTTGGTTTGCGATGAAATTTGGAGGGAAGAAACCTGACCAGATTAAAATAAACAAAAAATACTTTTCGCATCCGGAGTGAAGATAGCCTAAAGAGCATTGTGATTGAACACTCATAAAGTAAAACTATTCGCCTTTTTAAAAATATGTAATGTAAAAACGCTAGATAATTAACTTAAAAAAGGATAATATTTTCAGAAAGATTTACACTTTATTCTAGAAACTGGATTTGTTTACAATTGGCGCATACGCTTTTTTCAAAAATCGATACCGACATTTTGTTCTGATTGCTTAAGTTCCATTGTGAAAGGACAAATCAACCGCAATTCTAAAAAAGACAGGAAGTTTCAATATGAATAATGCTGCACAATTAGTAAAATTTTAGATAAAAGACTGCTATAGGAAAGAAACTGACAAGGCCTTTTATTTTGGATTAAAAAGAAGTTTGGAACAAGAATTTCCGTAGAGGTGGCTCTATTGTTTTTGTAGATTTAAGTGAGGATTTAATATTTTCTTTTTAATATGAGAGATTTTTACTCCATAAGATGCATACTCCATTCATTCCTTTAAAGTACATGGTGGGTTATTTCAAATATGTTAATATTTTTGAATCTCAATCATTAAATCATATTTTAAAGCTTTGAATAAAAATATTCAAAATTGGATGAAATCAATCAAGGTTTGATAAAGATTCACTGGTGTTGGGAAAAAGTGGTAGAAATTTTGAAACAATTTAGCTCGGCCCTAATTTTTTTTTACAACACGTGTTTTATTTTCGCATGCAGTGATACAAAAATAGCTCGATTTCTATCACATACGGCTGAGTGCTGTTAAAAGAATACAACGCCCAAAGATCTTGAAAACATTTTTGCATGATAATATTTTCAAAATGTGTTACAAGTGTCAAAATTTTCCCAACTTTTTCCCAATACTTGTGAACTTGATCTTAAATATAATAAAATTTTTTGCATTAGGATTCTTGATTTTGCATTCAATCTTTAAAAATAATGTGGTGGTTTTGATTTATGGATAGTTGGATTCTAACTTATGAAGGTTTGATTTTTTATTTGAGTTTTTTTTTATTGTGGTTTCAAAATTTGTAAATTTTATCCATATTACATTTGAGTATGAAGTTGAGTATGAAGTATTGAGTTTTTGGCATCTTTTCCCGATCAATAAATCGTCTTATTTGGAATCTGAACTCAGTTCTGCAGTTGTCTGGTATATCGTATTCAGAAAATTCGAACATGTTTTGCAACTTGTGAAAACTGTCTATTGGAAAAAAATACTAAATGTTTTATTTCTTCATTTTTTTTATATTTTGCTATATAGAAGTATGCGTGAACCTGAATGTATGGAAAAAATGCGAAATAAATGTATTTCATTATTTTTAACAAAGGGGAACATATTGGATCGCAAGGATTGCAAAGTTAAAAAAAATTAAATACCCTCTAATCTATCGCTACAAAAAACACTTTATTTTCTTTTCATGGTTTCTACCTTGAAAATTATAAGGAGCTGTAGAAACTTGATCTAG
Source organism: Uranotaenia lowii (assembly GCF_029784155.1). Lineage (NCBI taxonomy): Eukaryota > Metazoa > Arthropoda > Insecta > Diptera > Culicidae > Uranotaenia > Uranotaenia lowii. The sequence continues at coordinate 101,699,807 of NC_073693.1, read as the reverse complement.
AATAATATTCTGCAAAAGGATTTTAGACTCTTTCTAGTTAGATACATAGAGCAAATATCGATTTCTTGAAAATATTTTTTTCAGAAGAAACAAAATAAATGCTTGATTACACTTGGATTGCTTTGAAAAAAGGTTGTTTAAAACATCCCCAACGAATTTACGCTTCCCAATTAAGCAATTCCTTTTAAAGCCTGGTTGACCTTCCTCCAGCAAACTTCTCAAATAGCTTTCACCAAATTGTCCAGAGCGAAAGTCCCTCACGTCTTCGTATGGCAAAAAATGAAAGAAAGGTAGATTCCTACCTAGCTTTTCTAGTTAGCAGAAGCAGAGTCCTTCCGCCATTGGAAAGATAAAATACCAACCAACCTTTGATTTCATCTGCACCTTCGTCGTTGCTGTCGTCTTCGCCGGAGAACAACCGGAAGCCTTTCCTGTCGTCAAAATTCCTCCCCACGTTTCGATTCCCCCTTCAGCAGCCGCCCTCCGGATCCCAGGATCGTTTTTCTTTTGATTTGGCAAATGTTTCTGGCCTCGTTGTTCACGAGACCCTCCTCTCTTCGGCCCGAATCCTTCCACCGTACCGGTTCCACCATTCAGTCGAGGTTGTCCATCATCTTCCAATCGCTGCTGCTGTTGCTGCTCCTGACAATCTCCGTCACTTTCGTCCTGGTTGTTGAAGCTGTTTTTGTTCGGTGGATTTTCGACTTCCTCCTCCAGTTCTTCCTCATAGTCGTCCTCCTCTTCCTCCACCAGAGCCAGCACGTTGTTGTCATTCTGATTGACATTATCACTTGGCTCGTGTCGTTTTCCGGGATCCCTCAAAGTCCCAAAACTTTTACCATCATCCCCACCGCCTTCCTCTACTTGACTTCCTCCTACAGCAGTGCCGACACATTTAGCTGGAAACTGCAACGATTGGGGCCTAAAAGGATCTCGTTTTTTCATCGCATCCCTAGCAGCAGCAGCAGCAGCTTGTGAGGGATTCGCCCCATCAACGACCAATTTCTGGCGACAACAGATCCGAATAAATTTGGTATTGCTTTGCCTTGGCTGTTGCTGTTGCTGTTGTTGCTGCTGGTTAGAGATTCGTGTTCTGGATCCCGGGTTAACGGCGGGTCCCAGAGTAGGGTTGCTTTGGGCGATTGCTGGAAATGAAAATAAACACTTGAAATAAAATCAAAAATGTATGGATTTTTTTCTCTTGATTAGGGTTTAAGAAATATGACTATAAATTATGAGAGGTTATAATGATAAGATCAATATTATTGGATGCTCAATAATACGTTCGTAGCCACTACAAAATATGTTTGATTTTGAAAAGTCTAAAGATTAACTAGGAGATATCGTTTTTAATTAAAGACCAGCTGACCCGGTTTACATTGCTACCTCTTGAATTTTAAAAATTAAGTTTGTTGAAATTATTTTAAAATATCTTTAAAAACAAATATCAATATTATTCAAAAGCGAACTATTTGAAATGGAAGCTGAGCTTCTTGTTTTGTGCCTCTGGTCCCAATCTAACTTGAATTATTATAGAAAAAATTCCCTTATTTGGAAATTGGCTACATACCAAATTTCATGTAGATCGGATCAGTAGTTTTCGAGCCTATAGGCAACAACCAGACATTGTTAACATGTTGTTTCCTGGAGTCGGAGCCGTTTGGAAGTATTATAAAAACCATCTCTGACCTTTAACTCATATAAACAAAATTTCACTTTTTGTTATGATAATAGACAGGCAGACAAACATTCATTTTTATATAGGGGAGAATGAGGATACTTGATTCTTGTGGATACATGAAATGTGCCAAATAGAACAAAATATTAACACTGTTATCTAAAAAAATTCAAATTTTATTTTTCGAGCTATTGAACCTTGTTTGAAAAATTTAACAAAATGTGATTAGATTTTTTTTATCACTTTAAAATATTTCTCACAGGAAAAAGTTATAATAAAAGTAGGTATTTATCCCTTTAATGCAAAGTGTTGTTTTAAAACAACACTAATCTAAATTCAAATATCTTGGAAACGCCTGGATATTTTTGAAAGGTGTATGGACAAAAAATGTTCTAGAGATTAAAAGAAATAAGCTCATGGTATTTTTATTACGGTATTTCAATGTTTTCGTGAGATATCGAACAAAGTGTGCGGAAAAAATGCAAAATTCAATTTTATTTATTTTTTCGAAAAAAGTAGTTTTACTAAAAATGCTGATATTTCTTCAGATTCGCAAATTCTATCACATTTTTTAACCTCAATCAATCACAAACACCTTCCTACACCCAATTGACAAGGTTTGTATGAAATTTGCAAAATCGTATTGAAATGAATTAAGAATTTCAAAAAATATTTTTCAACTTTGATGGGCCATAACTTTATAATACTCAAAAGAACGACTTCAATCCTGTTGAGTTGTGTTATTCGGATTAAAATGTTATTATTGCACTGAATCAATAACTGCCATTCTCATTTAAAAAAAGTCATGCATTAAAGGGTTATTTTAATATTTCAATCGTTAGAGAAGAAAATGAACTTCATAATGTCATATTTTCAAAGCAGTAGTAAACTCTCAATTTTTTCTAAGAAGAAGTACATATTCTAAAATCTTTGTTATGGGTTTTTTTGATCCCTGGGGTCTAAAAAGTTATATTTTTCTTCCGAATGGATTGTGATCATTTGGTATCATGAAATTACTAAAACTTGTCCAATAACTAATGTTTATCCAGTAATTATCGGTTGGAATGGACTTAAATACTGTATTTGTTTCAAAACTAGAAAATTGCGCCTGAAAGTATGCAATGATTTTAAAATTGTAGACATACTTTTAGATTTCTCTTTGTCTGATACTTGTAAACTGTGAAATGAGAACTAATATGGTAAAAAAGGTCAACGACCTTTTATCTTCGGATTTTACTAGAGTTTTGTCTCGGGTCAGGGCACCCTGAACTAAGGATCAAGTCTCCTTTAGTAAAAGATCAACTCTCCAGTAACTTAAAAAATATCACTTTTGTTTTGGTGTCTCGTAAATGATTCTGGTTCATCTCCCAAGTAACAATTTAAGCTTTGTTATGGTCAGCAAAGTTCCGTAAGGAGTATAGCATTAATCTTCATAAAAAACTATAACATCATCTGAACTCTAATAAAGCCAAAATCAGGCTATTTGGCCCTATCCTAGAAACGTCATCATGACCAATCATTGTTGGTCATCAATGTTGGTCACCGAAACTTTTAAAAAGCTTATATTAAACATGAAAATAAGCCTGAAAAAATACTTTCAAATACTCGCATTGTGAATCCATCAACATGGCGTCATTTTGTGCCCTTCGATTTTGCAACCAACATAGCGTTAGTCAATTCAACGCTTAATTGCTTGTTTATGGTCAGATAAATGGCTTATTAGTTTAAGAATGGATTTATGAGAGCCACATAAAAAGCTGAAATTTGACGATTCTCACGCAAGCCAACCAACTACACGCTTAGGATGAGTTCCTCATTAATTTTTTTTTCTTTTTTTTTTTGCTTTTGTCTGACATTATTTGACTGATTTGTGGATGGAAAAGATATTGTTCTCATGAATCGTCCAAAATTGTATAGAAATCACATTTTTAGGTTCATGTCTGAAATATCGCATAACTTTTGATCCCTTCGTTAGAATTTAAAAAAAAAATCAGACATGTTAACTTCATATTTCAACAATCACTCTGAAAAATTTCAATAAAAAGCGATGCGTAGTTTCTAATATATATAACAGTTTGAATGGTAAAAGTCCAAAAAGTCCGATTTCCGTAGAATTACTGTATCTCTGGCCACACATTCTTTAGAAAGCTCAAATTTTGTGATATAATATTTTTATAGTTGATCTATCTTACGCAGATAATTTGATCAAAAAAATATCATTTCAGTATAAAGTTATGTAAGTTCAAAGTCAAAGTGACAGTGCGTGTGCTTCTAATTTCTATACAATTGTGAACGGTACTGTACTTCTAAATAAAAATCAATTTTAAAGTCGAGGTGGGGTTTGTGTTAGTCCAGATTTTAGTTTCAAAACAAAACGTTTACAAAAACTTGCTTATCGAAATTGGCAATTAAAATTTATTTTCAATTCGTGAATTTCATATAGTGTCGTGGAATGAAATGTCTTAGGCAAAGAGTGATTTAGTATAAAATACCGCCACGAGCAAATTCTCTGACATGTTTGTAAACAGTTATTTCTGAACACTTTTTGGGATCAAGCGTTTTTACATAAAATTAAAATATAATTTCTTGAACTAAAAGTTTTACTTGAAAAACATCTCCATTGAGGGAGGGTCAAACCTCAAAACTTCCCCTCCTTACTAACATGTGTTATATTAGTTTTTCAGAAAAAAAATAACTGCATGGTACTCTTAATTAGCTTTAATTTATTTATTTATTTATGTTTTGTTCACGGTCTTCGATAACTCAATGTCATACAGACTGGTTACTTAAACTACGCTTAAAACTATATTAATAGCAGTCGGTATAAGTTTTTTCATAAAACATCGATTTAACAGGGCAAATAATCAAAATTATTGTTGGTCACTAACTTTTGTCACTGACTGTAGATATAACCCAGAATGCTTGAAAATGGAATTTTTTAAGGGAAAATAAATTGTCAACTAATATTTGTAGTTGACTCGTTATAACAATTTTTACCTTATCCGTAGCAAATCCCGATGAATAAATACTCATCGAGTTTGTGGATTCTTTATTGATTTAAATAGGGTTAGTTGCCCTATTTGGCACTGTTTAAGCGGTAGTTTATATAAAACCAGTTTTTTTCTTATACATGGATGGGTTTTATGTGATTTTTAGAAAACCTATTCTAAGATAATAGTCTCATCTGCAAGTTTCAATGGGAATTTTTATACTTGGTTTTGCCGTTTTTGGTAGATTTACAAAGACATGGACACTCTAAATTTCTGTTATGAATCCCCCTTGTTTTAGGCAGCATGTGAGGTGACGATAGTCGAGTCGAGTCGGAGTCACGTGAGTTTTGTCCAAGGGATTAAAATCAAGAGAGAATTCTTTGCATTTGGAGTGGTAATGATCAAAATTCCACAATTGCTTCACAAATTGCAACAATCAACAACAATAAGCACATTTGCACTTTCTCTGAGCACTGTTTTCTCTCATTTGAACTCAAACCTTCTAATTCTCTCTAACAAATTGCCACAAATTACCACAAATTCAATCATTGGCTGCACAATTTGTGTTATCATTAAAGAATTTTCTCTCTTAATTTTAGCTCCCCGGTCTTGTCACCTTATTCCCGAAGCCGATGGCAAAAATATAAACTACTAGATTAGGATAAGAACTCAAAAATTCATTCTATAAGAAGTTTCTCACCTAAAGCGCCTACTAGAATCGGGTGACTAGGGTGACTCGACTATCGTCACCTCACGCACAGCGCAGAATAAGGGAGAATATGTCAAACTCTTTCCCCATTAGCACATTTCGCAGAAGCATAAAAGTTTAAAGTTTTTTGTGTTTACTTGTAACTTATTTGTCTAAAGCTGACAAAAAATGTTGAAAATGCTCAATATTGGTTTCTAATTATGCACTAAAGAAAATTTGCACATTAATTGAAAGGTTAGTACAGACCCCGTTCGTTTTTGGCAACATTCGATTTTGGCACATGTACCAAAATCGAACGGTTTTTAGAAGCGACATTACCTTTTAGTTTTCTCTATAACAGGACCAATATAATGTGGACAAACACCAAAAATACGTTTTTACGTTCAGAAATGGTGATAGAATACAACAACAAAAACAAAAGTTTTTTTCAAAAATTATAAAGTACTTAAAAATTCAAAAAGATGAAATATTAAAAAAAAATCAAAAACAAATACAAACAAAAGACTAAAAATGACAAAATCAACATGATGAAAAATCACAAAAACAGCAAAAATGACAAAAAAAAACAAAGATTATAAACAAAACAAAAATTGTGCAAAATGCATCAAAATTATGAGAATAATAACTATAAAACTTCTAAAAATGGTCGGAAATTGACTTAAAATAACGTTAATGATAATACAAATAGTTATTTTGTAAGAAAAGGAGATAAAAAAACCGTTCGATTTTGGCAACATTCGATGTTGGCAACACAAAATGTTCGGGCATGTTGCCAAAAACGAACGGGGTCTGTATTAAAAAAATTGACGTCAGGTTTAACAAGGGGAACACCATGGTCGAAAATGTCCTATTTTTGGACCCTATAGAAGAAAGTACGAATTTTCTCAACTAAATTTTCATGAGGAACTGTTTTCTAGTTCCTATAGTATGAATTGTTCAGCAAAAAAGAAATCTCTTTTTCATTTTTACAAAAATATTTTTAAAAAACCAACTAGGTTCTCAAGTGACGAAAATATTATAATTTTTGAGCACCGGAAAATAAGCTCTTATGATCGTTAAATCACCTTGATCTACGAAATACGCATTGCAACATGATGTACACATTCCAAGTACCACTGATAGTTTTATTGAACTCTTCTAGACCCTTATAGAACCAAAACTTTATCTAGTAGCCTGCTATAAATCTTTAAATGTTGCTTAGAATTGTTCCTCAATTTTCACCATCATTAAATTTTCGATTTTTCACTAGAATCAATTTTAAAACGCGTTTTTACTTGTTGATCCGGGGCGTAAAGAGCGCCATTGATCGGGGCACGATGAGCATTTTCGGCCGTATAATCTAACATCGAATTCAACTCGATGAAGTTAACTAAATTATAGAGCCACAGCTTGACAAATTTACATCAGTCGATTTAGCCTATTGGTTAGGCGTCGGAGAGTTAATCAAATGTTTCTTACATCATGTTTCTGGTGCATTGTTTAGAAGATGATGCTGCTATCCGTATAATGTAACAATCCAAATAATCGATCATGGATGGTAAACGAAAAAAAAACAGTTCGAAAAACAATAGATCAAGAGTCTTCTGATTTCCTCTCCGACACCAATAGGCCAAATCGTTAAATAAAATAAGTCAAGCTGTAGCCCTATAATTCAGTTGACTTTATCGTTTTGAATTCGCTGCTAGATTCTACGGCCGAAAATGCTCATCGTGCCCCGATTAATGGTGCTTATATTGCCTCAGTGGGGGTTCTCATTATGCCCCTTAAGAGACTGATCTTCAGCTTTGGCAAAAATAATATAAAATGCATTTTTAAAAGTTTTCATCTACTTTTTCAAGTTTAAGCCCTTTAGAAAATAGACTTTTTGAGAGTCCGAATACGAAACAATGAAGTTACTTACAAATTATAGCTGTTTTCCATGATTAAATTAGCGATCTCCATAAGGTGGCCATTATGCCCTTATCTCCCTCATAGTTCATATTCATCACAGAAATGGTAGTTTTACTTCAAAATCAGGCTTAAACCGTTAAATAACGTGATTTACTCTTTATCTCTCTGATTTCTTGAAATGCTTCCCACTAATTGAGCTGTCTGTATTACTACTAAAGCGAATGCACTTAAAAAAACGGTTAAAATTTGATAAGAATTACTTTTTATAATAGTGGTATAATAGGATAATGGAAAGTAAGTGTTCATTATTTGCAAATGAATCTCTGCAAACGAAATGAGTTATTTCTGATTTTCGGCATTTTAGGACTAAAGTAGAAGCACTCATCCTATTTAGATACTAATTTAAAATTGAAGAAGCAGCATCGAGTCAACTCAGCAAACTAAAATTCTTATTAAAAAATATAGCTCAATCCGTAAACAACCTTGGTTGGTAGTCAAATAAAATCGGATTTGATAGTCAGTCCACTATGTTTGTAGTTTAAATGTTTATATATATGAATTTTCTTGCCAGCGCAAAATTGTTGTGAAATAAGTACAGTATTTGACATTGTGATAGAAGAAGACATTGTCTAAAGAGATGTCACCTCTAGCGAGTAGAGCTGTAAAACCATGATCAGAATAATATCATGTCGAAGTCATAATAACATGATTAAACCAAGTACAGACCCCGATCGTTTTCGGCAACATTCGATTTTGGCAACATCCGATTTTGGCACATGTACAAAAATCGAATGGTTTTTAGAAACAACATTAACTTTTGTTTTCGTTATAATAGAACCAATTTTATTTAGACAAACACCATAAATACATTTTTATGTGCTGAAATGGTGATAAAATGCAACAACAAAAACCAAAGTTTTGTAAAAAAATTATTAAGTACTCAAAAATGACAAAAAGATGAAAAATTCAAAAAGTTTAAAAACAAATTTAAACAAAAGACTGAAAATGACAAAAAAAAACAAGTAAAAAATGATTAAGAATGACAAAAACAGCAAAACAAATGAAAACAAATATTATAAACAAAATAAGAAAAGTGTGAAATGCACTTTGAAACACTATGAAAAAATTAGAAATGACTACAAATGGTCGGAAATGGACTAAAAATAACGTTTTGGATAATAATAATAGTTATTTTGTGAAAATAACTGAAAAAAATTGAGAATAAAAACCGTTCGATTTTGGCAAAACAAAATGAACTGGCGTGTTGCTAAAATCGAACGGGGTCTGTATATACATTAGACTAGTTCACTTTTCGGCTTTTTTCGCTGATCGCAACGCCACTTACAGGGTTTGATCCTCAATCATGTTCAAGAACTCTGGCCGAATTTGAGCTCATTTGAGTAAGTTTCCGGCGTGCGCTAGAAGTTTTATTGAAAAAAGTCCATTTTTCTGGAAAATTTTCGTAGATGTGTTCTAGCAAGCTGTTGTTAATATAAAATGATAATTTTATAGTGCTCGGTGATTGGTATGACAAGCATTCGTATGGATCTGTTTTAGATAATTGACTAAATAAAACCGAAAAAACTTTAAAATTCATAAACTACCAACTTTTACAGAAAATTTACTTACAAGTTAAGAGCTTTAAATCAGTAGTAAATAGAAAAAAAATATTTTCGATATAAACTTTTCCTAAAAAGATAGCCTTATTTATAACCTTTAATTTGATGTATAACACTTAATTATCGCAACAGTACAAGCAAAGATATTCAAACATTCACATCACATTCTTTGAATCATAATGTTGTCTCCATTCAAGTTTTAGCATCATGCAACCTGCAAAACGTGGCATCAAGAGGACTTGCTTACAACTTGATCAAAGCGCGCGCTTTTTTTAACTCCTGGCCCCGTCATGGGGTACTTGATTGAATAAAATATCCTTTCTTGTGCACAAGTTGGTGAAGCAAACTTGAATGAAAAATATTTTATCAAATCAAATTTGTTGCATAGATATTTGAATAACTTTGCTAGCACTCTTGCGATCTTTTAGTGTTATACATCAAATTAAAGGTTATAAATAAGGCTATCTTTTTACGAAAAGTTTATATCGAAAATATTTTTTTTTTTCTTTTTACTTTTAATTTTAAGCTCTCAACTTGTAAGTAAATTTTCTGTAAAAGTTGGTAGTTTATGAATTTTTAAATTTTTCCGGTTTGATTTAGTTAATTATCTAAAACAGGTCCATACGAATGCTTGTCATACCAATCACCGAGCACTATAAAATTATCATTTCATATTAACAACAGCTTGCTAGGAAAACATCTACGAAAATTTTTCAAAAAAATGGACTTTTTTCAATAAAACTCCTAGCGCACGCCGGAAACTTACTCAAATGAGCTCAAATTTGGCCAGAGTACTTGAAAATGAATGAGGATCAAACCCTGTAAGTTGCGTTGCGATCAGCAAAAAAAGCCGAAAAGTGAACTAGTCTAATATACATATATTTAAGTTTTAATGAAATCTGGTGAAGTTATAATTTTTTTCTCAAGTTATTATAGAATAATTTTTATTTTGTTTACACTGATGATGATTTCCCATGAAAATCTCTTAAAATCACTGAATGGAATTTTGTATTTGTATGTTTTGTATTATATTGTGCGAATAGAACTTAGTAATCCGAGTTTGATGGTGCATCCAACGAAGTTTAAAAACTTTGCCTACCATTTCTACAAATATATTGGCAGCCAGGCATCATCACGTTTATGAATCAGACAACCACCCTAGACAACTGACCTTGTTCTACTTTTACACTTTGCAATATCATTGCTAAGTTTTTTTTTTATCATAACCCAGCTGCGAAAAGAAAATCGACGTTTGTAACAGTTCTAAGTTGTATTTAGTATCTTTTTTTTTCATCCACCCACCTCCTTGTAGAAAAAAAAAGTGGATATACCACGAGTTGTCCAGAACCCTTAGTGTCTCCACGAAAAGGCAATGGCGACGGACGGCAGGAGGAAAATAAAATTTTTATTAGTTTTTCCATTGCATCGCCGCCCGACCAGCGAGTGGCTAGAGCTTATCTCAGTCATTGAGATGGCTCAGCTGTATAAGAGGAAAACTTTCCGGAGACTATCATGATATATTCGAGTATTTTGCTCACTTGAGTTTGTCTGGCTGGCTGCGAGATGTCCCGATTTTTTTTTTGAATGACACTTCTGCAATCCAAAGCAGTGGAAAGTTAGAAGTGCTGCGCTATGCTAATCAGTAACCATTCGGGAGGGTCCTAAATTGACTGCTCTTTTGTCAACGTTTTATGGGTTTATTCAGTGATAAGACTGAGACATAATTCATACTTAGGAAGAGAATGTCACCAAAAATGATAAAACTTGTGCCAAAAATTTAAATTTTGAACTAAAACTTTAAGCAAACAAGAACCGACTTCCTATTATCGATGTTCCCAATCCCTCCCGAAATGTTTACGCTCAAGATTTCTTGTTTGATATCTGGTTTCGGTTAAGATTGAATTTTCTCGATTGAAACTCACCGGAGGATCGGCTGCTCGCAATGGCCCTGGCGATAGTCCTTGGTGTGGGAGGCCTGACGGCTTGGTGTTGTTGGTGGTTATTGATGGGCGGTACTTTTTCTCGAATGGCCGAGGCCACTTTTCTTGGATTTGAAGCCGTCGTCAACGAGGAGGACTCAAGTCGACGACGATTGCCAGAAGCAGCAGCAGTAGCCGGTCGATTTAGCGCCGCTTGCGGCCGACCGGATGTCGTTTGCCCGGATGATGGATTTTCGCCGCTGCTGGTATCGCCACCCCCGCCACCTCTTCCAAATCCAACCGATTTCCGTTGACCTACAATTGATGTGGAACTCAAGGGCCCAGCAGTAGGAGATGATGGTTTCCGGGGTTTCGGTTGTGGTTTTTGATGATGACCGGTGGGAATGTTCAGCAGATATTCTTCACATTTCTTGACAAAGTTATGGGCCATTATGGCGGTGATGAGTCGGAACTAATGATGGAAGAGTCACAGCACTTGAACATCCTTTTCGGTTGAGTTCCATACAAGATTTTCAGAGCGCTGAAAACACAAGAAAGGAAAAATATAAGCTTTATGTTTTCTTGAACATGCCGATGCAGGATAATAACACTAGCTTAAAAAAATTAAAAAAAATCGTGAACTTGATTAACTGACCAACATTTTTAATGTAAAATCGGGCGCTGAATCCGAAAATGAAATTCAAAAAAAATCGCAGTAGAACCGTTTTTGAGTTATGCTCTAAATTTGAAATTTCGGAAAAATTAAAAAAGCTCTTGTACTTAGATTGAAATATCTCGGACGGCACAACAGTAATTTGAAATCCCTCTCTTGCATACTGAAGGTGAATAAATTTTCTATCGATCATCTGAACACTGTTTTTGCGTTTGACCAACAGTATTGTTGATATTAATGACTTATTGAGAAAAAAAAATTATAAAAAATGCATTTTTTTAGAGAAAATTTTGTTTCAACGAAAGTTTGAGACTTAATAGTAGCATTCAAAAAATCTGATTTTCTTCTGCACTTAAATGTCCATTTAAAACAAATATTTCAAGTGTTTGTTTATCAAAATCGGTTTAAAATTGAAGAAGTTATGGCTACTTTACCATAACTGTAATTTTTGCAGTTTTTTTTTTATAATTTAACGAACCGCAGTACACTTATCATTGTATAGGAAGAATGAAACATGATAAATCTCACTCGCTCCAAGTCAAAATTATTTATAAGCTTACCAGAAGGTCACATGCCAAGTTTCAGGAAGATCTGACCATAGGGAGAGGTTGCTTGAGTCTAAAACGTGAATAATATTTTGAGGTTTTCTGCCCTGGGCAGCCTGTTAAATTTAATTTTTTTTAAGCATTAAATCTCTGAAACTGAAATATTTAGGTGGATGAGAATCCTTGGTTGAATGAAGGATAACAAATTGATTCAAAATCAGCTTTTAGTTTTCATGAAGGTTTTTCCGTTGATCCGTTTTCAAAAGTCGATTTTAACCTAAAATAATACATTTTTAAATATCATTAAAAAACTGATTTTTGTAGAAATAATTTGTCATAAAAGTTTCAGTTTTAGAGAAAGATGTTTGAGGTTTATGACAAATTTTCATTCTATTTCTACCATATTTTAGAATAATGTTGGCCTCTATCTGATTATAGTTGGGAAAAAAATTGATGATGGTGGTATGTCTTGAGCCACTTAAAAAAAATATAGTCAAATTGACAACATTTTGCTGTTTTAAGAAAATATCAAAGAGGTTAAATGCGTTAAATGCGTTACACGAAATGAAATCAGGCAGGAAACAATTATTTGCGGGAGACGCAAATAATTGTTTCCTGCTTAAATTCATTTCTGGATCACTGTGCACTAAATTAGGGTTACCAGAATTTTTTCAGCACGTATCCGGGTCGGACAAATCCGGGCAATTTTATCTTTAAACATGGCAAAATTCGGGAAATTGATTTAAAAATTTGGACAGAACCCTGTGTGGTTTCAGGGTTCTGTCCAATGAATACATACCAATAAAAAAATATTTTTTATCAAAACTCATCAGTTGATTTTTAATCGTAATCTTAAAAAAGCCTTAAAATTATTTTTATAAAACTTACTCCGAACATTTCGTTTTCCTCGAGAAAAAAAATTACATTTACACAATTGTTTAATTTGGCCAATATAGTGAACAAATTCGAAAAAACAGGCTTTTTGCTTGAATTTCATATTAAGTATCCGGGAAAACCCGGATGAAACCGGGCAATCTGGCAAGCTTAATTAAAATTAAATCAAGAATTTCCATGAAAGCTGTAAAAAAAATTAAAATGTTCTAACTGTAACTTTGATGAAATTTACTTAAAATCTGTGAAGTTTGATTTATTTTTGCGATTTTTGCCACATTTCTTAACACGCATCAATGGAATGATCTTATACGGAACTTCAAAAATAAAAATAGTTATTTCATCGTTTGTAGAAATACATCGGGTTTTCATGGAAAACATTTTCAAAAATTGGCACAGAAAAAAGGATTTTTACTCTATATATTTTTATAACGATTCAACTTCTGACGCTGAGAAGGCAGTAATTTCTTTAAAATATAAATGAATCACACTTTAAGTAATCGCTTTATAAGACTTTGAAATGGAAGTGATGACGAATTTTTTCATCAGTTCGAATAAAATAGGGGTTTCTTTAAAATGGTTCAAAATATTTTACGAATCAGAGAAAGGCCTTTAAAACTTTTTTTTTTTTTTTAAAAGGCAAGAAATGATGTTTCTGGTAGTAAGAATTAATATTCGCAAAAAGTTGAAACCAATTCATTTCTTAATTATTCATAAATGATCAACATTTAGAGATGTACCTATTCAATTTTGACTGATAAGTTTTATCCACCTTGTATTTAAGCAAAATGGAACTAATTTTACATTTTCTTTTAACTTATGAATTCGTTTTACATTCCCTTTTTCAGTTGAGTGATGTCGAAACAAAAATGCCGTGATGCTTCGCTAACATTTAAAAAAAATCTGATCCCGGTCCGCCGTAAGATTTCAAATTATAATTGGCCATTTGCTTCACCTGCTCTATGATTTGGAAATTTTACGGATTGAAAATATACCAATGTTTCTCCTTCTCTTAATTTTATGTGCACAAACCAAGTACCTAACGTATACCTAAAAAAGATATCCTATGTAATATTAAAAATATTGTTCAAAATATTTAAAATGGGTTTTGAAAAGAATAAAACCATAAAAAGCTTCTAGGCGTAGGTAATGCGCTACTTTTTAAAACCACCTTGGCAAAGAATTTTGACATAAAGAAATTGTTATTATTTGATTCGACAATTACCGAAAAATATCAACTTAAAAAGTTAGCAACAACTGGCAGTGATCAAATCTCGTGAACACATTTCATGAATTTGACATTTTGAACTTTTTTAATTGGATTGAGAGTTTTTAGTTTTTAATGGTGGAAACTTTTATCAGGAAATACTAAGCTTCTACTCATATCAGAAAAAAGAAACTTTAGAACAGAAAATTAATACAGTTCAAAAAATATTTTATTTCACGCTTATCTAAATGTTGAAGGGAGAAAATTCAAAAATTTCTTTTTCATCAGTTTTTTTTACAAAATTAAAATTTGATACGCTTCTCATAATAATAATCTCATACTTTACACTGATGCATTGGGACCCAAAAAGTATCGAAAAAACAAATGGGTGCCCTATAACAGTTTTCGCAGCGGTCAAGTCTTATCCAGTTTCAATTTCAGTCGTCCAAGTCGGAATATAAATTTGAAATTGGTGTTATTTTTATATAATAAACGAACACAAACACAGTTAGAATTCAAAATCAAATTTCAAATTCGGAATATGATTTATGTAACTAGCCTTGTATTCATACCAAATCTGAACACTGAGAAAAAACATGCAAAACTAGCAGAGCTGGTAGACTTCGTTCTATCATACATTCTATTGATCTATTGAATTTAGATACTATAACTAATATTTACTATTTTCTGTGATCTTTAATACTCGAACAAACAACATATTTTAGTTGCACGGAAAATTTCGGGGCGATTTGATTCATTATATTTATGTTATACTCAAGTGTACTTAGTAAAAAATTATACCTAAAACTCTTTTTATGTATTTAAAAACAGAATGTTGAATAGCTCTGCTGTTACTTGCCCGATGTATTTCTTTCCAGAAAATATCTGATGTACCTCGGAAGTACATCAAATTTCAATAAAAATCTAAGAAAATCGATTAAGAAACAGCAAATTTGTTCAACCTCCGAAGTACATCAGTTTTTTTTTTCGAATAATATGTTTCTACACTTTTAAATTGCGAGATCTTAAAATCTCTCGTAATCGAAATTGCATCCAAAATAATTGATATTTTTAGAAAACTTTATTAGATTTTGAATTCAAATTTATAATAATTTTTAAATTTTCAAAATTACATATTACAGGGCCGGAGGAACGAAGGGAGGGGGGTTTGAGGGATGGTTTTGCTTTTCATACAAAATTTGTTTCATGTTTTACGAAACGCATATGTATTCATTTTTTTTAGATAAATATTTATAGCATATAAAAATAGGAGAATTAGGAAACAATCTCAGTTTTTATTTCATATTTCTTCAATATAGTTCTTATGCGGAATTCAAACAAATAAAAAAACTTTTGATTTAAACATTTTGATTTAAAAATGGTATTGAAATTTGATATCCAAATTCAAAATTCGAATTTTATATTCAGTTTTTGAATTAATATTTACAATTCAGGTTCAAATTCATCTCGTAAATGAGTTTAACAATCAAAATATAATATAAATATCAAGATGACGAAATTCGAATCGCAACGCATAGCAAGTCTTTATTTTTAAATTGATTTTTAAATTAAAATATTTGCTGATAAAGTAACATGTAATCTTCACTAAAATAAACTTTCAAGGAATTCGATTTTTTCTCAGTGTAACTATCATTTATATAGCAAAATAAAAAAAATCAAATTCCAAACTAAAATTCTAAATTTGGATCGAGTTGGTAAGAATTTTGAACCTCAAAATATATTTATTTCTTTCACTTACTTTCAAAAATTTGATTTATGTTCATCGATGGTTAAAATATATGAAATTGCTCAAAAGTTTGGTAGATTCAGCTTATTTGATTTAAGCATAGAAAAGGTATTTATTTTAGTTGAAGGCTTTCTTGAAAAAAGTTATTCTATGATCAAATCAAATAAGCTAAATCTTCCAGACTCTTGAGAAAATTCAAAAATTTTAAACACCGATGAAGAAATTTCCCTATTTTTTTTACTTAAAGCTCAAGGAGTGTATTCGAAAAAAATGCAACACTTTGTTTTGTGAATAACTTTAAATGCATCGATGAAAATTGATGAAATTTTCAAAGAAGCTACCTAGTAATGTAATGTGAACGTGGTAAAAGTTTGGTGACAATCTGTCAAGTGGTTTTTGAGATAGCGTTCAGTACTGAAGTTAAATGACAACATTTTTTAGGCAGGATCGGGAATATTTCATTAAAATCCCAGTGGGAGACCAAAACAACTATAAATCAACTATTCGACCAAAGTTTACATGGCAAACCGTTTAAAAAGTCCTAGAGGACCCAAAAGTGAGGTTGAATTTAAATAAAAGTAAAGACTATTGATTCCATGGAGTGCGTGCAATGTGAAAGGTTTTCTCTAGCTCAAACCTAAAATATGAATAGAGAAAGTGAGAAAAAAGTCTAATTATCCTGATTGTTTCGTCTATAAATCTCTATCAATGGGCCTCACTTCACATCCATGCATTCAAAAGTTATTTACAAAATAAAGTGCTGCATTTTTATCGAACACACACCTTAGTTACACAAATAAAGTTTACCACTTGAAAGATTAAAAAACTAGTATTTTTTTTAATTTTTTCAACAAAATTATCAAAGAAAAAATCAGTGCCCTCCCCCTCTTCCCATGACGCGGTTCTTCCTATGGCACTGATGTATGACTTCAAAAATTCTAACTAATTTTTTTTGTGGACTGGAGGTTGAAATCTGGTTGCTTGAACATAATTTGTACACATTTGATATTGTGAGTATTGTCGGAAGGTTAAACCCTCAAACCATCTTTTTCCTACATTCTTGGTTTCAGAACTCAGAAGTCATTGTACGAACGTTAAACTTAATTTAACCCACGTCGTTAATGGGAAATCTTTCTAAAAAAAAAAAATATTTTTTTTAATCTTCCGAATTCCGATACCACTATTGAATCCATTTGTTGAATAGAAAAGTGAAAATAGGAGTTCAACTTTAATACTTACTGAGGGTATTTTCGAACCCCAAAAGTTTATCAGATTATAGAGGACGCATCAAAACGGGCTGTTCCCAAGAACCATTTTGGGAACGCACTAGCGAAGGGCAAATAAAAACCTGTCCAAAGTTGTCGATAGCAAAAGCAGGCCTCTAAACCTTCGTTCGGAGATTCTTTCAGCAAAACCGGGTGCTGGTGGTAATGATTGAATTATGCGGAATCAGGACCAATAATGTGACCTTGCCGAAAGGCCTTCACACAATCCTTTTCCTGTTGTTTGTTGTTGCTGATGTTCTTGTTGTTGGTAGTGGTCGTTCCCGAACCTTTCAAATCCCAAATAATGTGCTTACCCGATTTCGGTCCTCCCCCAGCCTTTCTTCGGAATGGGTCCCCGGGGATCCGGCTCTAAGAATGGGATGGGGTCTGACGAGGCCCCAGATGGGTTCGGAATATAACAGGCAACAGCAGAAGGTCTCTTCTATGATTGCTGTTGATAAAGGATGATTTATTCCGATGGGTCACATGGGACACAATGTCTCACAAACACGAACACGGAAGCACTCACGACGACGACGCACGGGTTCCAAATTCGGAACGGAAAACAAACGAACGAATGGGTTCAACAAACGACGGCGACGACGACCGGGGACAAAAATAAATAGACAGTTTGTTTTGGTGTTAGGACCGAAAGTGGTTCCTCGGAAGGGTTCCGGAGTGCGGGTCCTTCCCGAAAATTCTTTCCCAATAACGACGTACAGAAACAACCGAAAGACGTTACTTCGTCCTCAAAATACAAAGCAAATAAAAAAAAACTAAGCACCAAGAAATAAACAAAGTTGTTTGGTCTCCAAAGAACGATGACACTAAACACTGTGATGGATTTTTATGGCATTATGATTACTGTGATAGGATTTTTTTCCTTTTTTTCCTTTTTTTCAAATTTAACGACTACATAAAGGATTTTGGGGTATTTTGAAGAAAGCAATGCGTTCATACTTATTTCTGAAAAGACTCCGCAGAGAAGTTTTGGCTATCTCTTATGAAGAGATAAGTGATTTATTACCGCTCTTTATCTTATCATTCGCTTTAAATATTAGTTTAATTATTCTACTTTAGATCTACCATATAATAGAGCGTATGGTTCTGTAACAATGTTAAACATCTTATGTACCTACCTTTGTAAGTTTCTCAAATGATCATCTGTGATTCACAAAAGCGATGGATAGCGTTCCGACGTCAGAATGTCGTGCTGTATCATTTATGGATTAACTAATTGTGTAAAGCGAACAAATGAACGAACGAAATGTCAGTGCAATTAGTAAACGGGTGAACAAATTATGGCGTTTGTTTTCCGATACCTTTGCGTTTCGTTAGCTTGCTATCGTGTCAAGTTACCAGGTATAAGCTATGTAGCTGCAACAACATTCCAATCATTCTAATTGCAATAGCAGGTTTGCAATTTCTACGGAAGAGACACACCCACCCTGCAGCTCGGGTTTAGTGGAATGGTGCAAAGTTTGAGTAGAAATTAAAAGAAAGGTAAACTTTAAGGAACAGCAAAATTTAGTTTAAAGTTAGCTTTTAGTTTAAAGTTTTGTTTTGGTTCAAAACTTATCCATGATTTTTGCAGATATTTTTTTAAGTAAAGTTCACAGGAGTAAATTTGAACTTTAAGATTTGTGTGGGATTAATATTTTGTTCTGAAAAATCAACATCATTTTTGTTTCATCAGTGGAATCAACCTACCTACGTTGAGTGTGCCAATTTAAATTTCTATAAGAGAAACTCTTGGACCTTAATTTTGTATCTTATAAGGAAAAGGGGTATATTTTTGCATTGAAAAACAACCAATTCAACTAACATCACTGCCAATGATTTCTTTCAAATAAAATCCATAAAAAATATTTTTTAACATTTTAAGTTGATTTTTTCGGTGATTATCGAATCAAATAATAACAATTTACGTTTTGGCCTACTAGACAATTCCAGCCATCTTTATAAAAAGAATTTTATCGCCGAGTGCTTCCGTAACGGAACGACAGAAGACCACTAAATTTTTATTCTTTAATATCTCAGGATGTTGGAATATTTCATTAGGGTTTTAATTGGCTCGTGCGTAAAATTGTCTACATAATGATGAGGGCATATAATCATAAATGTATGTGTATTTTCATATTTTTTTCAAAGCATCAATAACACCAATCAATAGATTTAGTAAAATATCTTCAATGAGTATTTTGTTATTTTTTGAAGACTCTATAGTCCAAAGTTATTGCATTTTAAAAATGTTGAATATCTGAAAATCGAGAACACGGGTGGCAAAGTTTTGTGAATTTCGGATAAGTTTTGTTTCAGTGTGCATTAGACTGGTCAGAATCGGGTCAAACAAGTATCAAACGGATTTGGGTTCCTTTAAAGCCCAATAACAACTGTGCAATTGTTAGTGTCTCAAAAATTTGAAATGACTTTTCTTCCTAGTATCTATTTGGCCATACATTCGTCCTCTGATGACAATTCGGTCTGATGACCATTTGGCCAAAAAAAAATGAGTCCAAATAACCTTCGGCCAAGTGTCCCATTTGGCCTATTGTACTATTCGGCCGAACATTCATTCGGCCTAGCGACCTTCGGCTTAACATCTTTCGGCCTATCAGCCTTTGGCCCTGCAACATTTTTTCATGATCTTATACAGTGAGTGGAGTAAGAATAGTACCACTATGTGTTTTACTTGGTAAAATATGAATGATTGTAAATCACCAAAATTTTCTTCTACAATTTGTTTTGAATTGTTTAACGGATAAATCAAGCATAAGTTTACTTTTTTTGGACGTAGCAGTTGGCGTTGAGGACCAAAAATGTGAAAAAAGGGTACGAAATAAGAATAGTACCACTTGTGTTTTTCAACAAAAACAAGATTATTTCTAAAAATTTCCTGTGTAAAAGTGAATAATAATTCTTCTACAAATTATTTGAATAGATAACTGCATTTTAAGAAGATTTCCAGAATTCCAAAGTTTTTTAAAGGTTTTTAAGATGCTCCTCTAGCGCTACGAAATTTGATATTTGAGCTATAATACTTTATAAAACTGCTTGATTTTTTTATAAACATTCATTAGTATGATGCAAAATTATGAAACATAGGTTTGAGGCTAAATATGAGTAAAAAAAACAGGCTTTAAATTCAATAATACCTATTAATGTTTTTAAATAGTCAAGCACTATTTCTTTATTTTTAAGTCAAAGATGGCTGCACTATCTTGCCATTAAACCGAATTTTCTGCCCATTTTTGAATATCCGGGATCAATTCAGGTGTGCTGGATGATTTTGGTACCGTGTGAACGCCTTGGAAATTCTAGGATCACTAAAACAAAAAATAAGAATTGCATCAAGGTCACTAATAGTGGATTTCTTGGACCGATAATCAGAATAATGTTGTACTTTCCGATGGAACTTGATGGCCCAGACGGTTAGCAGTATTATTGGTATGATTTGCATTTGAGTCGGAAGTTGAGATGAGTAGGAGTTTTGGCAATTGTACATTCTTGCTGCTGGTGATTTTAAGCAAATCCGGAAAAGCTTTCTGCAGCGTGAACTTTAACAAAACTGTATTGGAAAACTACCTCGAAATGATGAATATAGGCCTAAATAAACCTGAAATATCAATATTGATACTTTATTTGGTTTTTACTTAGGGTTGCCACGCGTCCCGCAAAAGCGGGCATGTCCCGCCGTCCCGCTTTTTCATCAAAATGTCCCGTTTTTTTCTGAAAAATCATTTGTGTTAGACTCAATGCTCTCCGATCATACCACTTCAAAATAGTTGGTCAGTGCTTGATGAAAAAATCTCTCCTCGATAATTTTCAGCTCCTGTCATTTTTTTCTAATCTTTTTTAACTATCTATGATTGTCGCAACCATGTGTTAAACCGTTTTTTCGCACTGGGTCGCGCCGCACCAACACACTCAACCACAGCGACGGTAGGTACCGCTGTATCACACCTTGTCCGCACGAAACGTCAGTGATAGCGGATAGAAAAACAGTGAACTGAAAACTATCGACTGAAAAAACGTGTTCGCCCGAGAATTCGATAATTATTACTAATTTATAATATAATAAAGCTAATAGTACGTTCTAGTTTGCAATAAGTGAAGCCTATTGCGGTTATTGTGAATCTTACATCTAATAGTACGGTGGTAATCCTTACAAACTAATAGTACGGATAGTAAGCGTAGGTTAGTAGATACATGCAATGCTTGATATATGCAATCACAGTTTAGACTAGATAAGTTTCAAATTTGATATTTGTGCTACAGCTGCTGTTCTGGAAACAAAAAAGAGAAGAGTGCCTTAAGCGTCTAATATTAAAAATAAGTACCAAACACTCAAGAAACAGGTAACAAAGGTGAAGTACAAAAAGTGTTAACCAAAAACCTAACCTAAAAACTTGTTACAGTATTCCCACATCCGATCCTGTAACGATACACTGAAGGGACACTAAACGTAAGTCTATCATATCTACAGTTAAAATAATCAATATTTACAAAAAATATTCATGTAAAAAAACAACAACAATATGCACAACAACAAAATAACGAAATACTTATATCATTTTATAATTATAATCTCTCACGATAGGAATTTTTTAACGCTAGTTGTAATACACGTTATAAAATCGGAAAACCGTCTATCTTTTCGTTGCATCTTGCAACATTTTAAAAAATTCGTTTATGGTGATCGGGGAAGCTGGAATTATGGCGCCAAAGAAGCCAAGTGTGAGTTGTGGTATGTGCCGGGATCCGGACGATAGTCGGATGGTTAGCTGCGACGATTGTGGATCGTGGTTCCATTTCAAGTGCGTGGGTGTGAATGAAGACATCGAGGAGGTAGATTGGAGTTGTTCAGCGTGCGTGGCAAAACGGACAGATCAAATCTCATCGGTCAACATCAATCCTGCAGGAAATGGAACGGGTCCAAAATTGACGGGCGAACAAGAGCAAGCTAAACAACTCAGCGAATTCCAGAAGAAGTTGGACCAGATGCAGGCAAAGTTTGAAGAACAGCAGCGTACGTACCAGGCGCTGCTTACAGAAAAGGATCGTCAGTTGGAGTCTGTGGTGACAGATCTCAAGATCCAGTTTGATCGTCGTATGGAAGCCAGAGAGAGAGAAATTCGCGAGGAGTTGAGCATTCCGACCGCTCCACCGTCTGCAAATTCGACAACTGTAGGAGGAACGAACAACCGGTCATCGAATGAAGTGAAAATGGCGATGGAGAAAATGGAAAAGCAGCTCGCGGAGATGTCGAAGAAGCAGGATCAGCAAACGAGGACTCTTGAGGAGCGAATTCGGGCGATGGAAATCAACAGAAGTCGATCAAACGTATCCGATTCCGATCCCAACGAGCTCAGCCGAAGTCAACTGGCCGCGCGGCACGCAGTGACGAAAGAGCTGCCTACGTTTTCGGGCAATCCGGAAGAGTGGCCTCTTTTTATTTCGACGTACGAAAGCAGTACCAGGATGTGCGGTTTCAGCGACGAAGAAAACCTTCTTCGACTCCAGCGTAGCCTGAAGGGGAGAGCCCTCGAGACCGTTCGAAGCCGGTTACTGCATCCAGCGGGACTTGCAGGTGTCATTAGGACGTTAAAAACGCTGTACGGGCGGCCGGAAGTTATCGTCCACTCGCTAGTCTGCAAGATTCGGGAAATGCCATCGCCGAAGACGGAGAAGTTAGGAACTCTGATCGATTTCGGTGTTGCAGTCCAGAACATGTGTGCGACGATCGTGGCAAGTGGACTAAACGAGCACTTGTGCAACGTGGCACTTCTTCAAGAGCTCGTCGAAAGACTACCATCAACCGTGAAGCTCGACTGGGCGAAACATCGTTCAACGTTACAGGCGGTGACACTCGATGACTTCAGCAAATGGTTGGAGATACTCGTGGAAGCGGCATGCGTGGTAACGATTCCATCAACGATCAGTGCGTACGCTAGCAAGCCTGAGAAGCGTATACGGAAGGAGGAAGTTCATGTTCACCTCCAATCCAGCTCCAGTCAAGCGGCGGCAGGATCGACGGCCTCTACGACGTACCCCAGAAATACAACGAAGCCAGCAGCGTCGAAACAGTGTGTCATTTGCCAAGGAGGATGTAGCAGTGTGGGATCATGCAGGAAGTTTCAAGACCTGGATATCGGGGCAAGATGGGCAGCGCAGAAGCAGAACAAGTTGTGCCGGAAGTGTCTGGCGAAGCATTTCGGAGCGTGCGCAGTGAAGCAAGCTTGCGGAAGAAACGGCTGTTCATACATGCATCATGAGCTGCTACATGATGATTCCAGATACCAGCGAGCAGAAAATTCCTCAACGGTGAATTCCCAAGGCGCGGCAGAAACACCTGTCGAACAGTGCAACACTCACGTCAGTTACGTCAGCAAGATTCTCTTCCGCTACGTTCCAGTCATCCTACACGGACGAGGCAAGCTCGTTCGCACTGTCGCATTTTTGGACGAAGGCTCATCGGCGACGCTGATGGAGCACAGCTTACTAGACGAGTTGGAGCTGGACGGAGAGTCGTATCCGTTGTGCCTAGGCTGGACGGGAGATCATCAACGACAGGAGATGAAGTCCGTGATGTTACCTCTGGACATTTCCGGAACGCGCGGTGGAGAGAAATACCGACTGTCGAAAGTCCACACGGTGGAGAATCTGTCGCTACCGCAGCAGACGTTGAAGATGGCAAAGCTAGCATCCGAGTATGAGCACCTGGACGGCGTATCAGCGGATTCTTATCACAACGTTCGGCCGCGGATACTCATCGGTATAGATAACTGCCGTTTGGGTCAGGCGTTGGACAGCAGGGAAGGTGGCAAAGACGAACCGATTGCCGCTAGAACACGCCTAGGATGGATAGTGTTCGGACCATGCTCTACGACATCTCATCCAACGACGAACTTCACAGCGCACCACAGTATTCACGTGTGTCCGTGCTGCGAGCAAAGTGACGCGGATCTTCATAACATGGTGAAAACGTACATGTCCCTAGACAGCACGGGAGTAATGAGTTCCGTTAAACCTCTCTTATCGAAGGACGACGAGCGAGCGGAGCAGTTGCTGAAATCGTTGACGCGTGTGAAGGGCAAGCGAATGGAAACCGGACTGCTTTGGCGGTGTGACGATGTTCGACTGCCGGACAGCAAACCGATGGCGATGAGACGGCTGATCTGTTTGAAGAAGCGAATGCAGCGGGACCCGGCGTTGGCTGAAGCGGTGAAGGAGAAGATTCGGGATTACGAACGAGCCGGGTACATCGAGAAGCTGACGAAGAACCAGTTAGCCGAGAAATTCGATCGGGTTTGGTATCTTCCAATCTTTCCGGTTGTCAACCCAAATAAACCGAAAAAGATGCGCTTGGTTTGGGACGCAGCAGCTAAAGTCTTAGGACTCTGCCTGAATTCATTTCTATTAACGGGACCTGATCATCTCACCTCTTTGGTCTTCGTTCTACAACGTTTCCGGGAGTTCCGTATAGCCATCACCGGCGACATTCGGGAGATGTTTCTGCAGATCTTGATGAACTGGTTCGATCAACAGTGCTTGAGATTCCTATGGCGGGACGGCGAGCAAGATCGCAGCCCAGACGTCTACGTTACGAAAGTGATGACCTTCGGAGCGACGTGTTCACCAAGTACTGCGCAGTACGTGAAGAACTACAACGCGGAGCGGTTCCAGGATGAGTTTCCACGAGCGGTAGAAGCAATCGTGAAGGAGCACTACGTCGACGATATGCTGTCAAGCGTAGAGACGGAAGAAGAGGCGATAAAGTTGGCGAAAGATGTCCGGCACGTCCACGCAGAAGCGGGCTTTGAGATCCGGAACTGGCTATCAAATTCGAATCGAGTGCTGCAGGAGTTGGATGCGAGTCCCGGGGAGAAGAGTTTGAATCTTTCGGGCGAGATGGCCACGGAGAAGGTTCATGGCATGTGGTGGTGTACAGCGACTGATACGTTTACCTACAAAATTCCTCCGAGAGTCAACGCCGAGCTGCTGCAAGGTGACATCGTTCCAACGAAAAGGCAGATCTTAAGCACGCTGATGACCATCTACGATCCGCTGGGACTACTGGCGCACTTCTTAATGTTCCTGAAGATACTGTTGCAGGAGATTTGGCGAAGTGTTGTAGGCTGGGACGAGTCCATCAAAAGTGAGCAGTTCGAGAAATGGCAGACCTGGTTGCGCGTCCTCCCGCAAGTGGAATCGGTCAGCGTGCCAAGGTGTTACCGATCGAAGACGAGCATAAGCGAGCGGAATTCGATTCAGCTGCATGTGTTTGTGGATGCGTCGGAGAACGGCTTCGCTGCAGTCGCCTATCTGCGGTTCGAAGAGGATGGAGAGGTTGAGTGTGCGCTCATCCGTGCGAAGACTAGAGTAGCTCCACTACGATTCGTGTCGATTCCCAGACTAGAACTACAGGCAGCAGTCATCGGTGCCCGTCTAGCGAACGACGCCATGGAGACGCACAAGCTGAAGCCTACGCAAAGATTCTTCTGGACGGATTCACGCAACGTCCTCAGTTGGCTGAATTCCGATCACCGGAAATATCATCAGTTTGTTGCGGTACGGATCAGTGAAATGTTGGAGTTGACGGAATCATCGGAATGGAACTGGGTTCCGACGAAGCTGAACGTCGCTGACGATGCAACAAAGTGGCAGAATCTCCCGGATCTTTCTCCTAGCAGTCGCTGGTTCCGTGCTCCGGAGTTCCTGTGGGGACCGAAAGAGGGATGGCCAGTCATCGAGTCCAAGTTCGATCATACCGCAGAGGAGATACGGGCGCATGTGCAGCACCATTCCGTCGAACGCGCTCTATTCCGGTGGGAAGATTTTTCGAGATGGAACCGTCTTCTTCGACACGTTGCCTTCATTCAACGATTTCCGTCGAATCTACGTCGGGGGCGGTCGAAGGAGCCCATCATTACTGGACCGCTAACGCAAGAGGAGCTGAGAAAAGCGGAGATGTTCATCCTCATATCGGTGCAAGATGCTGAGTTCGCCGAGGAGAAAGCTCTGCTGCAGAAGCCGAAGCCGGTGTCGTGGAAGAACGTGTTGCCGAAGCGTAGCTCGCTGTACAAGCTGAGTCCGTTCCTAGCCGAAGATGGTTTGCTGCGAATGAATGGTCGGATCGACGAATGTGCGCATGTGGAGGAATGCACGAAGCATCCGATACTGCTTCCGAAGCGACATCTGGTTACGGACCTTATCATAGCCAGCGTTCATCAAAAGTTCTGCCACATGAATCACCAGTCAACGCTCAACGAAATCCGCCGCAGATTCTACGTTCCGGCATTGAAATCGGTCTATAACCGTGTCCGTGACCGATGCCAGCACTGCAAGATTCTTCGAGCAAAACCAGAAGCCCCCGAGATGTCTGGCCTATCGGTTGGACGCCTACAGCCATTTTGCCGTCCATTTTCCTACGTTGGTATCGACTACTTCGGACCGATGCACGTAGTTATCGGTAGGAGGACCGAGAAACGATGGGGTGTACTCATAACCTGTCTAACTGTGCGAGCAGTACACCTCGAAGTCGCACACAGCCTCACCACCGACTCATGCATTCTCGCCATACGAAACTTCATCGCCAGGAGAGGTGCCCCGGTTCAGATCATCAGCGATCGAGGCACCAACTTCATCGGAGCCAGCCGCGAACTGAAGGAAGCCCTGCAGCAAGTGAACCAGGACAAGTTGATGGAACACTTCGTCACCACTGATACGAAATGGACGTTCAACCCTCCGGCGTCACCACACTTCGGCGGAGCCTGGGAACGCCTAGTTCAGTCCGTGAAGAAATCCCTCAAGCACCTACAACTCACCCGCACACCCACAGACGAGATATTACGGAACACGCTTACGGAGATCGAGCTTACCGTTAATTCTCGACCACTAACCGAACTACCGCTAGACGACGAGCTATCGCAAGCGCTCACTCCGAATCACCTTTTGATCGGGTCGTCAGACGGTTCAAAGCCCCCGATCGCATATGACGACAGCAGCTACGCTCTGAAGCACACCTGGAGAATGTCGCAGGTCTACGCCAACCGGTTCTGGCGGCGTTGGGTAGAGGAATACCTGCCCACACTCACACGAAGGACAAAATGGTTTAACCGTGCCAAGCCGATTGAGGAAGGAGACATCGTTATCATCGTGGACGAGACACTGCCAAGGAACTGCTGGCCGAAAGGTCGGGTGGTACATGCAATCCGGTCCAAGGATGGACAGGTTCGTCGTGCACTGGTGCAGACTGCAACTGGAGTTCTTGAGAGACCAGCCGTGAAGATCGCGGTGTTGGACGTCGGTGCAAACGTGAGTACTTCGGAGCAGTAACCTCGAAGTACTGCGGGGGAGTGTCGCAACCATGTGTTAAACCGTTTTTTCGCACTGGGTCGCGCCGCACCAACACACTCAACCACAGCGACGGTAGGTACCGCTGTATCACACCTTGTCCGCACGAAACGTCAGTGATAGCGGATAGAAAAACAGTGAACTGAAAACTATCGACTGAAAAAACGTGTTCGCCCGAGAATTCGATAATTATTACTAATTTATAATATAATAAAGCTAATAGTACGTTCTAGT
Source organism: Uranotaenia lowii (assembly GCF_029784155.1). NCBI lineage: Eukaryota > Metazoa > Arthropoda > Insecta > Diptera > Culicidae > Uranotaenia > Uranotaenia lowii. The sequence goes on along the minus strand of NC_073693.1, from coordinate 101,672,084 downwards.
TTGCAATAAGTGAAGCCTATTGCGGTTATTGTGAATCTTACATCTAATAGTACGGTGGTAATCCTTACAAACTAATAGTACGGATAGTAAGCGTAGGTTAGTAGATACATGCAATGCTTGATATATGCAATCACAGTTTAGACTAGATAAGTTTCAAATTTGATATTTGTGCTACAGCTGCTGTTCTGGAAACAAAAAAGAGAAGAGTGCCTTAAGCGTCTAATATTAAAAATAAGTACCAAACACTCAAGAAACAGGTAACAAAGGTGAAGTACAAAAAGTGTTAACCAAAAACCTAACCTAAAAACTTGTTACAGTATTCCCACATCCGATCCTGTAACGATACACTGAAGGGACACTAAACGTAAGTCTATCATATCTACAGTTAAAATAATCAATATTTACAAAAAATATTCATGTAAAAAAACAACAACAATATGCACAACAACAAAATAACGAAATACTTATATCATTTTATAATTATAATCTCTCACGATAGGAATTTTTTAACGCTAGTTGTAATACACGTTATAAAATCGGAAAACCGTCTATCTTTTCGTTGCATCTTGCAACAATGATTTTCAAAACTAGAAATGTTCTTACTTAAAGAAGATGACATTCACCAATAAGTCTGTAAAAATTGTATTAAACTTGTATGAAATTTCACTGACTTACAATTTAGATTCAATGGTTAAACACAGAAGACCATTCAAATTTATTTTTTTTTGTGATTATTTCTTCAAAATAAGCAGCATTATTGCAAAGTTGATATAAAACAAGATTTTATAACTCTTTTAATTTGTAGCAATTAAAGATGCCAGAATTTTTTCCAGACATATCCGAATCGGGCGAATCCGGGCAATTTGATCCTGGATTTGAAAATCCTGGAAAAATACGGGCATTTGATTTCAAAATTGTTAACCGTAAATCTGGACTAGAGATGTATCGAATATTCGGTCAGCCGAATACCGCCAAAAAACCGTTAAGCCGAATATTTGGCTCACCGAATAGTATTCGCCGAATAGGCCGAATATCTACTACAGACTTGTAAATTTTTCGAATAATTTGGGATAATTTATAAATATCCAAAAGTAATGTTGTAAAAGCTACACAATCATTAAAAACTTATATTTTCAGCAAAACATCTGAGGTGTTTCTGCGTATCGTTTATACTTTGATTATAGTTTATTCCAAAAATTCTGGATATATATTCAGGCTTGCCCATAAATCCAATTTGTTCAAATCTTCCCGAGTTTTGATCGGGTTTATTCAGATTATTTCTTAAATGAAATTGAACACTCAAATTCCTCTTTACACATTTTTTAATTTTGTGTTCAAAAACGATTTTTTTTAAATTTCAAAATATACATAAATTTGCACTTTTTTTTATTTTGTTTTTTTTTTTTTGCATAAGTCGTTCTGAATGTCTGATTGTGTAGATATGTGTGGTTGAAAGTATGGAATGCTTAAGGTTAAAGATCATCTATCTTTTCTACACCCTAATTCAACCTACATCTAATTCAATATCAGAGAAGCAATTTCAAATATCTTGGCACCTATTTCGAAATGTCTTATCACAGATTTCACAGGAACGCAATCGCGCACAGAAGCGACTAGTCATCTGATGTCTTTTCAGTTATTGGCAGTGATTGAAATCCTCACCAATTTTCTCATCAGAGGCTCTCAAAATACACATTTTGAGGCCTCGCATAGCAATACAGGAGACGATACATATACATTCATTCAAACCTCCCCCCATGAGGAGGATCGGCTCTGAGAGACACTATTCGTTTGCTGCCCCGAACGAACTCTCTCAACGTTCGGTTGCTACATGATGCATGAAGAAGACGAGGCACACATACTCATATACGTTATTGAATTTGATGGACTCAAGCCGATAGCTGTCGTTGAGGAGAACATCTTCAACCTCGCCGCAAAGGTTGAGGCAACAACGACAACAACCGAACTTATTGCATTGCTTAGTCCCGCAACGTATGGAGCAAGGAGGAGGGAGGAAAAAGAAACGAAAAACTTGCTGCCTGCGTGCGGTTGCTGTGCAATAATAGCAATAGCAGAAAAACCTCGGGTATTCGATCCAGGCACAAACGAGGAGACTCGGGTTTGCTGTGCCTTTTGAATTCGGTTCCCTTAAGAATGTAACAGGAGATGAGTGAGAGACATTCGTTTGGTTTTTTGGATTCGCTGCCTCGAATGTATATTGCTTTATGAAGGCGGGGCATGTTGAGAGCGTATGCATCATCGGTTTTGTCGTTTTCGCTGCCTCAAAGCAACCTTTGCTTCCGAGTAAAGCGTTGAGCGAGAGAAGGTTGATCAATTCATTCTCATCCAAATACAACCACTGGTTATTGGTGACATTTTAAAAATCAGAAAGACCCATACTTAAAAATATTTTATAATACATGATCTGATGATATCATCTGGTTGAAAATAATCGACTGAAAAACATAAGGGGCATTGATATGGAAGAAATAGCAAGCATTGAAAAAATTGCTCAAGTTTTTAAGATTAAAAACTCAATAGAATATTCGACCGAATATTCGTTTGGCTGAATAGTTGAAAAGGTCAATATTCGGTATTCGGCCGTTCGCTGAATACCACTATTCGGTACATCTCTAATCTGGACAATATCCGGGCAAATTTTATTACAATCCCGAATTATTAAATATAAAAAAAATACACTTGAAATATATATTTTTTTTATCAAAACACATCAGCAGATTTTGAATCGTGTTTAAGGCTTCCAAAAAACTGTTCATGATTATTTGGATAAAACTTGCTCAAAAAATCGTTTTTGGTCGTAAAAATAAAAATTATTATAACTCAATTTTAGGTTATTTTTTGTTCAATTTAGAAATAAAGTGAATAAATCTTTTCAAAATCCAGGCTTATTTCTACAAACTCCGGGAAACCGGCCTGAACCGAACTTTTCCTAAAATTTGTGTCAAATATCCGGGTAAGTTCGGGTAAAATCGGGTAATCTGGCAAGCTTACCTTAGCATCACTATAACAATCTGGTTCAGTTGAGCGTTCTTTGAGTACCTTCTAGGTAGGTTCGAGTGATGTTAAAATTTTCCGATTGAAGAAAATATTTTCTTAAGCTGCTTCCAAATGATGATGGCTCCAGATGATTCTCTTGAATCCAAGCCGAATCCCTTGAATGAAAAGCTCAAGAAAAAGTAAAATTCTGGATAAAATAGACAGGATTATCGAGCGAAAATAAACTATTTTCAATCAAAATTTAAAAAAAAAATGGAATAAAATTAAAATAAGTTAAACTGAATAGAACGGCTATTAATAAAATTTTAAAACTGTATGGGAGAGTGGGGAATCTTGGGCCACTTTTTTCGTTGTTCCATTACTTCTTTATTATAAAAGATAAAATGAAAATAAAAAATGGTATGGTTTTCTACATTTTCAAGGTATCATAAGGTATTTTTTTTTTTAATTTTTAACAAGTTATTTTCTCCAAATTCTGACTGTTTGAAAAAAGCAATATTTTTTGGATTTTGAAAAATGGTGGGGAATCGTGAGCCAACAAATCCAAATTGACCAAATAATATGCAAAGTTTATGAGTTGACCCAAAACTGTGATTTCCTAATTCATTTCGTTATTTCAAAGCAATTTCAAATGATGAAATAAAAGAGAGAGCTGTGTATGATCGCATAGATTCCAAAACCTGCCTCGCGAACGTTTTGGCAAAATTTCTTATACAGCATGAACAAAATATTTTTCATAACTCTTCATTTGGCATAAGAAAACTTTACAGATAGGTTAAAATTATTTTAAGTTCTGAATGTGTATTAAAACATAAAAATATGGGTGATTCAATATGTGTGGCCCAGGATTCCCCACAAGCTATGATTTGCAAATTGGTTGCGTTTGTGTGACTTGTTAATGTTTTATCACAAACTCCTTTTCCACGTGAAAGATCTAAGAACCACTAAGATCATAAGCGTATGAGCATATTTTTGTTAGGCACTTTAGGTTCCCCATCGATGAAATTAGCGGGTGTTTTTTAATTATGTAAGTAAATTTTTCTAACTTTTTTTTAGCTTGTTAAATAAAAGAAACATATGATGCGTATTTCAGTCAACAACATATAGGAATATATGCTCACGCAAAGCGACGACGATGATAGTTGGTTTGAAATTTTTATCTCAACACACATCTAAGATATTAAAAGTGGCCCACGTTACCCCATGGCCCACGATACCCCACTCTCCCCTATTTAAATTTTGGATTTTAAATTACTCTGAACTACAACATTTTCGACTAGAGTGTTTGCAGTATACAAAGATGAAAGTTTTATTGAGAATTAAATTTTCAATCCATATTTTGTTATTTTTTATGAAATATTTCAGCTGAAGGAACTTTCACTTATGTATAGGAATGGTAATCAAAATGAAGTTTTTAAGAGTTTCTGAAATGTACCGCTTTTTTCGGTAATGTCCCGATTTTTTTTTTCGTGTAATGTCCCGCCTTTCCTGAAAGTATTTGGTAAGCCTACCTTAGAGTTATCTTATCAAAGTGAGATTGTGAACAGTTTGTTATCTTGATGAAGGAAACAATACTAAGGGATGGGAACAGTGAAATAATGTCTTTTGAAAGCTTTCATATGGCTAAGAGCCACCCTAATGTACATACAGGGTGTGCATTTGGGAGGTATTCAAATTCAACGTTGAATAACAGCCCATTTAAAAAGAAATTTGAAGCCATTTATTCCAAATTGGATTTAGAAAACCAAATCGATTAAAAAGGCATCTCCAACTGATAGGCAAATAAATTAATTTTTCAGCGTTTCGAGCTTTATAGCGGTTATAGTTTTTTTAACGTTTTCACAATATGACTTTTTTCAGTTTTCACGATTGAGCGATCTGTTTCAACGTAATACGATTCAATATCAGCTCATTCTTTCAGTATTTATCGACTCATAGCTAAAATGTTTCGATACTGTCTTTGTCTGTCAAAATCAACTTGAAATTGGCAAAGCTATTCGACGTCAATGTAGGATCCATCCAGATGGCGCACCCTGCACATAATTGATATCAATCATATGTTTTTCTTAAAATGATGTAATCAAAACATTGTTGTAAACATTAGACTGATAAGCAGAAAAAAACTAGACACATCAAATCATTCAAAAGACCTTTTTAACAATTTTGTTACTTAAAATTTCTAATTTCTTTTTTGAATTCTTTGAAAGTCGTTTTATCATATTAACCCTCATCCGCATTAGACTGTCATTTTGACACTATTGCAAGTTTAAAGGCTTGTAACTTTTTTCAGAAGCTTAAAAAAACAAAAAATTCTTCAAGTACCCTAAATGAATTCAAAAGTTCTTTTGTATTGCATCTTTACTTTATTTATGGACGAACCCTGGAAGCCTGGACAAAAAAACTCCCTTTTCTGACTTAGAGTGTCATTTTGACACTCCAAAAGTAATTATATTATATAAAATTTATATCAATAGAAACCTTGTAATGTCAGTAAAATATGCTTAGAACATTATATATAGCTAAAGCTTCTAGTTATTTCGTTATTCAGCATGGAAAAAAAAACCGAAAAAACATGCCTCAGGAAAACTGTTGTAGTTTATATATTCCACGTCCAAAAAAATATTTGTCTTATGCATATGAAAGCTGAAGTTAATGTTTACATCATGAAGCCAAAAAATATCTTTAAAATTTTTGTTTTAATGAAACGGCCACAAAAAGTTCAAAAACGCTGTGAGAATACGAAAATTATAAACGTTAAATCATTCCTGAATTTCTAGAACCACAAGCAGCGCGTCCAGCAAAACGTGTTGGTTTGCTCTCCGAGTAGGTGTGGTGGATGGTGATTTAGGCAGAGAGCGAAGCCGACAGACGAAATAATGATGCGTGTTGTGACAAGAAAACGTGAACTACTATCAATATAAAATTTCCAACCAAGAAACGTACGACACGCATTATTATTGCAGCTCTCGGTTTGACTCTCTGCCCAAATCACCACCCACCGTACCTACTTATTTCTTGGCTTCATGAAATAGACATTAACTTCAGCTTTCATATGCATAAGACAAATATTTTTTTGGACGTGTAATATATGAACTACAGCAGTTTTCCTGAGGCATGCTTTTTCGGATTTTTTTTCATGCTGATTAACGAGAAAACTAGAAGCTTTAGCTAAATATAATGTTTTAAACATATTTTACTGACATTACAAGGTTTTTAGTGATATAAGTTTCATTGTAATCGGTTAGATATAAAAAGAGTTATGACGATTTTAGCTTGGATTAGGGTAATGAAATCTAATGCGGATGAGGGTTAAACGATAGAATCAAAACATTTTTTTAAAGTAAAAATTAGGCTGATATGCCGAGAAAAAACTTCTCCAAATCATCCGGTCGACCTATCTAACCATTTCGTTATTAAATATTTCTTTTTTTTAAAATCATTGTATTATGTTTTTTAGTATTACTGAATGTTCCAATTTAACCCCTCAAATGTTTGATTGATAACGTCATGTTCGTCAAACGATGAACCATTCTAATCGCAAGTTGTCCTATCATTACATAGGAAATGCCACCATCCGCATCTGTCACTCGTTGAATATTTCAAAACAAGATAGCTACCAGCCACCGAGAACGAGTCTGATACGTTTCGTATCAGTCCCGTGAGTAATAACAGTAAGTTACTATTGCTGGCTGACTGGGTGATATGAACGTCGAAAATAACCATCTAGTCTGAGCCTCCAACCAGCAGCACCAGTTGATTGATAAAACATCAACCTATGTACAATTGTACAACTCATCTTTTCGCGGGGTGCGGATCCAGTCGGTGTGATGACCGTGCAATAACCGATGATGAGATGTAACATTATCTAGAAACAACCCCTACGCACCTGAGTTAGCTTAGTAGGACAGACGTTACTGAAGTCTTTCAACTCGTATCAAGGTGTGTTCCCGAACACATTTGGAGACAGACAGGTAGCGTAGCACTAACCCCGCAGGGATCCATCCATCCATTAGACTAGGCCGTAACAGTCTCCGACAAGCCGCGATCTCGAAACGACACAAGCCCCAGTGCTAGTGAGTGAGCCGCGATCCAAACGAACCACACAGAGTGGGGGCCTTTTTTGCGGCGTTTGTTTTCGCTCGGGTTTTCGGTTTTCTCTCGCGTTTCGTCTGTTTTCTGCGTTCGTCCAAGTGGGGGAGCGCAACTTTTTTTTTTGCCTTCAACGGTTGCCACTGCCACATGTCGATCGTTCGTCTGAGTTATCTCGTGAATTTTGGTGACGTTTTGTTTTGGTTTGGCGATTTGTGTAACTAATATAGCGGAAAGTTTTCGGTGAAGTTGATAAGTTCTATGTAGGTCTACGTCTTGATCGGCTTATCAGTTTATTCGTTTTTGTCCAGGCAGTGCATTCCTCGGATTCCTGTTCTGTTGATCAACAAAATACTGAGGAAGGGAGGGCAAAAAATATCGTTCTGGATCGTGTGTTAAGAGCTGCGGCTGGCTCAGTGCATTCAGTGCGGTTGCTCCGGGAGTGTGTTGGTGTATCGATAGTTCATCACCTATACCGGTTGCCGTGTGTTCAGTTAGGTTGATTTCAGATGAAATCGGTTTGTTTATATCAGTGCATTTCGATAATTTTACGGTTGGTTTGAAGGTGTGCAGCTGAGTAAATTGGTGAGAGTTATGAACTCTCTTGTTGGACAGGTGGATGCTGATCGTTGTTTTGCTAAAGTGAATCGGATCTAAGCAGTAAGTGAAATTGGTAAAACAATTTATTTGCAAATAGCAGGTGGAACATTTCTTGCATAATGTCGCAATGAGTCAACTTTGCTAACTTTTGATTTGATTTTTGTGTGCAAGTTAGGAATCGTGAGCCATACCTCGGAAGTGCGTTTAGATAAAATAAAACAACCCAACTGTTATCGCCTTCCCTCAGCATGAGCATATTTTTGCATAGGTTGTTGACATGCGGACGCATAATATGCTGCTTTTATTTTACTTTTCAAAATAAAAGCATCTGCAAATTTTAATGGTTTATTATCGAATGCTTTAATGTTAATGCTTTCATGTTAATGGTCATAATTTTCGTTTTCTTATTCACAGGGGAATTTTTTGTTTAAGAAATACCAATAGAATAATCAAACGTTATCATAATAATTATAACTAGTGGGGTATCGTAGACGATTTGTGTTTGAACGGTTTTTTTTTAACATTTAGTTACTGAAATATATTTTTCTTCTATGTTTTTAAAATTTCACTGCTTCTATCTCTTAACCTTAATCCGCTCTTCAGTGTCAATATGAAATTTGCCGGCTTGAAATCTTATTCAGAGGCATCCAAATAAAAAAAAAACTTCGGGACCCTCAATAAATAGGTACATGTTATCTTTTTTCTGGCTTCATTAGAGAGACTTTTAACCTTTGGCTGGTCAGCCACTTCATGAAATCTTTAATTTGCATCATTACTTTTTTATGGACGCACCCTGAAAGCACAGACAAAAAATTTTCTAATAAGACCTTGAGTTACTATATCTCTCTTGTGTTTCAACCGATTTAACTCATAACTCATAACGTAACTCAAATATGTTTGTCAGACAATATTCAGCTAAAATACTTCAGATTTCCGTTATTCACAGTCTATGAAAAAAAATCCAAAAAAAACATGCTTCGGAAAAAGGAAAGAAGTTATACGCTGCGCATAAGAATATATTACAGTAAGGTTTTTTTTACACTGATATACGTACCGCGTAAAAAAAAACCGTGTAAAAAAAACCGTGTTAATTCCCGAAAACCGTGTAAAAAAAAACCGTGTTAATTCCCGAAAACCGTGTAAAAAAAGACCATTCGAATTCTGCAGCTTTGAAGTTCTGACACTTAAGACCTGAGACCTGAAACCTGTGACTTGAGACATAAGACCTGTGTAGAGATCAGGAGTGAGGATAAATAAATAATTGATTAATATTTGCAGTAAAATGATTGAAGATGTACAATCGTGCACGTTTATAGCTAAAAGCACAAGGAAAGCTCGATTTGCTCATAAAAGCATTCTCAAGTGTGTAAATCATATTTGTATTAGTTCGAATAGATTGAATAAATGAAAAGATCAACTGTGAACTTTTCCTACAATGTGATGTGAGTGAGCCGCTCTATCAATCTTCAGTTAAGAAAATATCTTTGACAAGAATGCATGCGTTGTGGAGTGTCTCTAAAATTTGTATGAGACGATTCCCGGTTTCGGTCACTACAAATGGCGCAGTATTCGCTCCAAACTGGTGAGTATTCTTTCGAAAAATTGTGGAGAGTTTCAAAGTGCTACTTGTGAAGTCTTGGTTGGACATGTTGAAAATGAAGTCTTGGTCGATTATAACGTTGAATTTGTGTGATGATATTTTGGAAAACCGAAAAATTATTTGTGATGTGAAAACGGAAAATTTAAAAGCGTTTTTATTAAACGAAAATATCAGATCTCTGCCGACGTAAGGTATGATAATGTTGAAAAAAAGTGATACTTTGATGGATTTATAAATAAAAAGAAATTTTACATTTTTAATGGATTTTTGGAAAAAGCGGAAAATGTGTAAGCTATGCCGACGTAAGGTAGGGCTATGTAAAAAAACATATTATTTTTGGAGAATTATTGAAAAAAATCTAAAGCGAACATTTTTTGGCGAATTTTTTTAAAAACGGAACATTTCCATACTCTTCCTATAACAGAAAGCATTGAAAAATTTGATGGGTTATTGAAAAAGCGAAAAATTTCTAAGCTCTGCCAACGTAAGGTAGAACAAAGATAAATAAAATGAATTCATATATTGGAGAAATTTTAAGTTAATTTTAACGCTCTACCGACGAAAGGTACGAGAAAAAAATTATTTGAATTGAAAAAAGCGAAAATTTTAAACTCTACCGATGAAAGGTAAAAAAAAATAAACAGAGTAAATGGTACGAGTTAGTCGTGTTTGTAATTATAAGTTTTAATGTACAAAATATATATATAAAAAAAAACGATATTTTAGATGAATTTTTGAGAGTAATAATAAATAAATTAAGTTATTGGAAATCGAAATTTAATGAAAAGATAAATATTTTAAAACGATGTTATTAAACGATGTATTTGATGAGATTGATCAACATATTGAATGGAAATGTCAAAAAACAATAGTTATTTGGGAAGAAGAGTATTTTCAGAAGATTTTTAATGTTCTGTTAAATGAAACTGAGCAGATCGTTTAAGAGCCATTTAAAATGTTTATAAAAAAAACGTGAAATTTTGAAAAAGATAAGAGAAATCATCTGTACGAAAGTCTTCAAGAGCTTTGATAGATTGTTAATTGAATTAAAATAAAATAAAAAAAAAGAACAAGAACAATCAGAAAAATTTAAAACCGTTGTTTCCAAATAGGATTTTTTTAAAATGAAAATTACGAAAAAAATATTTTGGAATGATAAATTGAAAATTGAAACTGTCTATTTCAGGCCCAAAATGGTAAAACGGTTTTTAAATAGTTTTATCTGATTTTTTCTAGAGTATTAAAAAGGAAATAATAGAAAATATTTTTTGATCTAAAAGTAGAAAAAATTCTTAGAAGACAAAGTATGATGCAAGATAAATATTTTCAAGCTTTCTTATGAACGTGAAGTTTTCTTTACATCAAAAATTACCTTAAAAAGTTACTTGCAAACTGAAAAAAACACTAAATTTTGGACAAAGTTTATTTAAAATTGCTAAAAAAGAGAAATTATGTAATACAAATTTTCAGAGACGACACTTTCAAAAAAAAAGATATCAAATACGATATTGATAAACGAAAAATATAAGAACGATATCTTAAAGAAAATGAAAAATCTACCGATGGAAGGCAATAGCCAAAAGAGAAAAAAATATTAAAATGAGAAGTAACAAATTGGAAATAGCCAAAACTTAAAAAGTCTGCCTTTGAAAGGTAGAAATGAATAAAAAGAGTGATTTGAAGAAATGCGAAAAATTTTACAACTGCCAAAGAATGGTAAGAGGAAGAAGAATAAGAAAAACAGAAAATTTAAAATTGTTTCAGTAAGCGAAAAATTTCAAGTTTTACATATGAAAGGTACGAAAGTACCGGTAGAAAAGGAAAACAGTGATTTGAAGAATTGTAAATACTCTGCCGAAGGAAGGTAAGAGAAAAATTTTGAAGGATAATTAATGACTTGAAGATTTTTCATGAAGCGAAAATTCTAAGCTTTTCCGATGGAAAGAAGGAGACAATAAAAAGGGAAATAATGATTTTGAAGATAAAAATGAGCGAAAATATGAAATGCCAACGAAAGGTATGGAAAAAAACAAGTAGATTTGGAAAGGGGTTTCTGAAAAGTAAAAAATAAGAACAAAAAAAAAACAACGTTTTGAAGAACTGCTTGAAAAAAGATAATTTTTTACGTGGCAAATGAAAAGAAACAGTTATAAGATGATTTTCTAAAAAGTTATAATTTGAAAATTCTGCATATGAATGGTAAAAGAAAAAGAAAAGTATGAGGATTATTTAAAAATCATTAATAAAAGAGAAAGCTAGAAACAAAGATAAACAGAAGGATTCGAATATTTTTACGAAAAACCGTAAATTTGGAAAATCTTCTGAAGAAACGTAAAAGAAAGACGAAAAAAGAGAATCGAAAAACATTTCTTTTACTAAGCAGAAGTCGTTAAACTCTGTCGGCGGAAGGTAAAAAAAAATCAGTGATTTGAAGGTTCTTAAAAAGGTAAAAATTTCAAAACTTCGCCGATAAAAAGTACAAGAAATGAAAAAAAAGAATGGTTTGAATTTTTTTAAAGAGATAATTTGCTAAAATTCCTCCTAAAGATTCTGCCAAAGAAATATAAAAAAAATCAGAAAAATTCGGAAAAAGTTTTCAAAAAATTAAAGAAATTATGTTTTGAAGAATTTTCGAAAAGCGGTAATGTTAAAGAAAATTTTAAACTAGAAATAGAATTATTTGAAAAAGATTTAAAAAAAATACGAAAATTTGAAAACTGTGGCAATGAAAGGTAAGAACAAAAATTAAAGGAAAGTCGAAGGATTTAGTAAAGAATTAAAAAAAAAGCGAATGTTTAAAACTGTGCCGTTGAAAGGTTAAATAAAACAGAAACAGAATGATGCAAAAGTTTTGAAATGCCGAAAGAAATGTAAGAGAAAGAAGAAAAAAGACAAAACCATGATTAGAGGAACATTCATTTTAAAGAAGCAGTCGATGAAGTGAGGGCAGAAGAAAATCTGGATAGGATTTTTAACAACGTGAATATTTGAAAGATATAACGACAGAAGATGAAATTTGAAACTTCACCGAAGAGAGGTATAGGAAAAGAAAAAAATAAAGAACAGTTTATTTAAGAGATTAAAAAAAAAAAAAAATCAAAAATTTCAAAACACTACTGATGAAATGTGAGAATGAAGAAAAAAAATGAAAACAGAAATATGTTGTTAATAAAACGATTTTTTTTATCTATTGTTGCCTACGGAAAGGCAAACAAAAAAAAATCAAATGATTTGAATAAGGTTTTCTGAAGAGCATAAATTTAAAAAGGTAAAACTGCTGATAACAAAGAGAAAATAGAACAAAAGATGACTGAATGAGTTTTAGGTTTTAGGTTTAAGGTTCTTGTAGACGATAGGTCTTCAAGTAAATTAAGAATAAATTTGTATTACAAACGATATTTGAATTCAGAGTGAGAAAAAAATGCAAGGAGTTTAAGGTGAACTAGTTTAAGGCTAAATAATGAATAAATAACTCAAAACTAAAGTTGGAATCAAAAATGGAAAAATATTGCGTGTTGAATAATTTGTTAGGCAACTTTGTGAATATGTACCACCGTGTACTTTTATAGCTAAAATTTATTACGATTGACCGTTGGGCGACCCTCAAGAGTGTTGGTGGCGTTTGGAGTGTGGTTGCAAAAAAACGAAAACTAATACCTATGTAGGTCAACAGTGTCTTATGCCAATCGTGTAAGTGAGCAATATTTATAAACGTGATTTTGAATTTTGAATGAGGAACTTTAAGTTTTTCTGGTTTTTAAATGTAATGGCGTAAATATGATAATATCAATGGGATGAAATTATTAGACAAGGGAGACGTTGATACATTTCTAATGTACAATTATAGGGTAATTGAATCAATTTATGGATATCTAGGAAACAAAAATTTCGATGAAGGATTAGTGTTTAAAAAAAATGTTGTGAATGAACTTGTAGCGAATAAAGAAAAATGGAAATTATAGGCAAGCAAGGATTTGAAAGAAGGTTCCATTGAAAACAGATTCCTGTTGAGGAGGATCAGAATAATGAGGGAAAGATATCTAAGAAAAATTTCTGAATCGCAAAGAATGGTGAAAAGCACAAAGTTCTAGTAGTATTGCAGTTGCATTCTGATTAGGAAAAATTGAAAAATATTTGGCGGCGAAAAATTTATAAAAGTAACAATTGGTATTTCTTTTAAATTAGATATTCTTGAGTTTAATGATCTATTTTGAGTTTATATATTTAAAGTTATTTACAAGTAAGAATTTAATTCAGAATAAACAAACAAAATTTAGAATGAAAACGATTTTTTTTGTCTAAGATGCTGAATGATCTAAGAAAAATATTGATATTCATGAAGGTAAAATCAACAAAAATATATTTTTTCGATAGACATTTTAATTTATTTTAATTTTCATGGCCAATTCAGAACACTTTGACATTTGACAATCAAATGAGAATGAAGAAAAAAATAAAACAGATAAAATATCTATTTTTTCTACAATTCGTTTTTGAAGGCTTGGAGAACGAATGACTAAAAATAATGCATTTCTTGGGTGCAAATCGAGAGCATCTCAATGCAGATTTTTAGGGATGAATGACTTGAAGAAGTTTAAATCCAACCAAATAAAATAAAAAAATAAAAATCTCAATGCAGAGGTTAAACACACACAGTGATATGAAAAATTACTCAACACATGAAACACATGGATTGATGATTTTTGCAACTTAAAGAAAATATAATTTTACAAAATATTTCAGAACGTTTTATTACAGTCATGTTTTTAAAGTTTGCAGCAACGAGAATTATGAACAAAGAATAATTAAAGAGTATTGTTATTAACTTGTAATTATTTGAAGTTGTATTCTTAGAGAAAAAAAAATGAATAAGGAGATAAAAAAAAAAGTTAATCGCGAATTAAAAAAAAAAAACTTTCAAATGGAACTTACTACTCAAATTTGAAACAAAAAAAAATGGAAAAATATAGTTAATTGAATAATTTGGTTTGCAAGTTTTTCGAATATGTACCACCGTGTACGTTTATAGCTAAAATATAATGCACATATGTTCGTTTGACGATTCCAATTAGTGTTAGTGGTGTTTGGAGTATGATTTTCAATAAACAAAAAGTAAGTCCATCGCTATTATGTACCACATTGATGTAGGTCAACTGTGGACGTCGTGTGAGTGAGAGATATTAATAAACGTGATTTGGAAGAGGGAAAGTTAACCAAAGGAGTTAGTTAAACCACAAAATAATGGAACGAGAAACATTAACTTTTTTCTGAAGGTGAAGCGTGATGGCGGATATGAAAGAATTCAAAAGGGATAAAATGATTTGATAAGGGATTTGTTGATAAATTTCTGACGTAGAAAATATATTTTTTTTTTTAGATTTAGCTAAACTTTTCGAATGATGGGAACTATAACGTAATATTGACAATTGGAAAAACAAAATAAATTGATAAATTTGAACTACGAAAAACAAGTTCTGAAATAGCATTTCAAACTTTAGTGGTGTACTTTTTTTCTTGGGAGCAAATTTTTCCTAGAAATGTACGTTAATGATTATTTCCCAAGATACAGAAATTATATAAAATGTCACTTTTTATATTGGAAAACTTCTTCTTCGTTTTGGTCGCTATCACGTCAGTTTTGACGATAGCGGGGAATGGCACAATATTGGAAAACAAAATCATCGTTGCTATAAAGTCTTAATTTAAATCAGCTGGTAGTAAGACAAACAAATCGTTGATGTATTTGTATCGTGCATTATTATATAAAAACTTTTTGAAGAAAATACAAAAAATTACATCAAAGAGTAGGCGAGGGGGCGGATGTAGAGATCAGGAGTGAGGATAAATAAATAATTGATTAATATTTGCAGTAAAATGATTGAAGATGTACAATCGTGCACGTTTATAGCTAAAAGCACAAGGAAAGCTCGATTTGCTCATAAAAGCATTCTCAAGTGTGTAAATCATATTTGTATTAGTTCGAATAGATTGAATAAATGAAAAGATCAACTGTGAACTTTTCCTACAATGTGATGTGAGTGAGCCGCTCTATCAATCTTCAGTTAAGAAAATATCTTTGACAAGAATGCATGCGTTGTGGAGTGTCTCTAAAATTTGTATGAGACGATTCCCGGTTTCGGTCACTACAACCTGGACTTGAAAATGTAGACTAGAGACATGAGACCTGAGACTTTAGACATGACATCTGAGACCTAAGTCCAGGGACCTGAGACCTGAGACATGAAACCTGAGACTTGAAGAATGAGACCAAAGACATGGGACATTAGACCTGAGACCTGAGACTAGAAAACTAAGACACAAAACACGAGACCTGAGACCTGAGACATGGGACATGAGACCTGAGACATGAGACTTGAGACTTAAGACATGACACCTGAGACCTGAGACCTGAGACATGAGACATGAGACAAGAGGCATGAGACATGAGATATGAGACCTGAGACCTGAAGATGACGAAATACATTGTCGCGACTTCGCTAGTACAAGCTACTAGTGTTAGTACCGCGAGAAATTAGTTAAGCTCCGATTTCAACTTTCGACCGGTCAAGTGAAAGGGATTGACTTCTTGGTAATATTGGTTACAGGGGGTAATCTTGAGAATCCGGGGAATTGAATAGTATTTAAAGTGTATTTTTATATTTTGTATCACGTTTTGTTTTAATAACTGGCATAATAAATCAAAACGCGTAAGCAGAAGCTGCAGCACCCAGCTGAAAATTGAGTAAAATCATCATTGTAGAGAGCTCTGAGAGCTGTGAGCCAGTGCATTTTTGATTGTTTGAAAACTTGAACAAGATGCTACAAATTTTCGAAAATTTTTATCAAACATCGCATTCTTTGAAATATTTGCAGTTAATGAAAATATAACATCAATATTTTTATCCATCCAATCATGAATTTTTATGATTTCAGCTAGTAGAATTTGTTACAGTGTTTTTCACCCCTAAATGTTTTTTGAATCGTCATGCTTTTTCTTCAACATTTATGGTTAAAAATATAAAATTTAATTCGAACAAAGCCAAACACTACTGCAATTGGTGCTTCATGTATTACGACATTACAAATACATCACAACTGGTGGAACCAATAATTTTTCTGACTACCTCAATTTTATGTGCAATCAACTTTAAAACTTTTTTGTACAAACGGTATGATTATCTTTAATTTGACCGGTCGAAAGTTGAAATCGGAGCTAAACTAATTTCTCGTGGTACTAACACTAGTAGCTTGTACTAGCGAAGTCGCGACACTATTTTTCGTCATCTACAAGTCAAACCCTTTTACTAGAGGGGTCGCAGGTTGAAATCGGAGCTTAACTAATTTCTCGCGGTACTAATCCTAGTAGCATGTACTAGCGAAGTCACGACACTATTTTTCGTCAACTACAAGTCAAACCCTTTCATTTGATCGGTCGAAAGTTGAAATCGGAGCTAAATTAATTTCCCTTGGTACTAACACTAGTAGCTTGTACTAGCGAAGTCGCGACACTATTTTTCGTCATCTACAAGTTAAACCCTTTCACTAGAGGAGTCGAAAGATGAAATCGAAGCTAAACTAATTTTTTGCGGTACTAACACTAATAGCTTGTACTAGCGAAGTCGCGACACTATTTTCCATCACCTACAAGTCAAACCCTTCTACTAGAGGGGTCGCAAGTTGAAATCGGAGCTTAACAAATTTCTCGCGGTACTAATCCTAGTAGCTTGTACTAGCGAAATCACGACACTATTTTTCGTCAACTACAAGTCAAACCCTTTCATTAGAGGGGTCGCAAGTATAAATTGGAGTTTTACTAGTTTCTCGCGGTACTAACACTAGTAGCTTGTACTAGCGAAGTCGCGACACTATTTTTCGTCATCCACAAGTCAAAACCTTTCATTAGAGGGGTCGCATGTAGAAATCGAGGCTAAATTTGTTTCTCGCAGTACTAATTTTAGTAGCTTGTCTCCGGTCGCAGGTCCAAAGTCTCATGTCTCAGGTCTCAGGTCTCATGTTTCATGGCTCTTGCCTCTTGCCTCAGGTCTCATGTCTTATGTCTCATGCCTCATGTCTCATGTCCCATGTCTCAGGTCTAAAGTCTCATGTTTCATGGCTCTTGTCTCATGCCTCAGGTCTCAGGTCTCAGGTCTCATGTCTCATGCTGAGGTCTCAAGTCTAATATCCCTTGTCTCAGCTTCCAGGTCTCAGGTCTAATTTCTAATGTTTCATGTCTCAGGTCTCATGTCTCATGTCTCATGTCTCAGGTCTCAGGTCTCAGGTCTCAGGTCTCAGGTCTCAGGTCTCAGGTCTCAGGTCTCAGGTCTCAGGTCTCAGGTCTCAGTTCTCAGGTCTCAAGTCCCAGGTCTCAGGTCTCAGGTCCCAGGTCTTAGGTCTCGAGTATCATGTTCTTAGTCTAAGAGATAAGATTTTCCCAACTTCAAAAAGATTCTAAGTGTTTTCCTTTGAAAAGGACTTAGAATATTTTCTCTCAAAAACCGTGTTAATTCGCGAAAACCGTGTAAAAAAACCGTGTTAATTCCCGAAAACCGTGTAAAAAAAGCCGTGTAAAAAAAAACCGCGTAAAAAAAACCGTGTAAAAAAAAACCTAGGTGTATTCTGATTTTTTTAAAGATCATGATCACAAAAATGTAAAAAAGTGGCGTAAAACCCGTTCCTTTCAATCGATGAACCGTCAAAATTGTTAAAGTCACACAATAGAAATATTGAAAAAAAAAAAAAAGATTCGGAAAGTTGACGTAATTCGGCACATTCTTGCATCTTAAGATTTAAAAAATACAAACACAGAATTTTGGGCGAATTTTCAAAGGAAGCTGTTTTTCGAACTTTCTGTCAATTTGTAATTACTTAGATTTCACTAACACCAACAGTGCTAACACATTAAATAAATTTTGCACTGGATTTAGAGTATATAAACGCAAGATTTTCGAAATAAAATTATTCTTACTAGAAAGGCAATTTCAGACCGATTTAAATGGTGGAGTTACATTAGCGTACAAATGTACAAATTTTGTACAAATCGGTTGAGAAACAAGAAAGATACAGAAGTTTTAGTCAGGAGTGTCAAATTGACACTCCAGGAAATCTAATTGGTAAAAATTTTTGGACGTATGGGAGCTTCTTTTATCAAGATATCAAACTGTGTGAAATTCAATTTGATTGGTACGCTATAAGACGACCCTCAAACGAAAAATGTATTGAAAAACAAAAAAAAATCCATTAATAAATCTAAATTCATTCTTACAACACTATAAAAGTCTAAAAGCATAATTTAACTTCAGGAACAACTTTTCAGAAGACATCAAGTAGTTGAAGACTAAGCAAATAAAAGTTATAGACTCTTTTGTTTATACTTTCCCATACATTTTGTATGAGGATAATGTGAGGAATTAAAATTCTTTTTCGCTTAGTTTTTTTTCATTCTTCTTCTTTGTCCTGCTCTCAAATTATTTATAATGAAACAGTTTTGAATAGAAATGTTTCAATTTTTTTCCAAGAATGTCAAGATGGTTTGAGTGAGAATCATCTCTTATTTCTTGAAAATTTCAAATAAACGCTGAATCATTTTATTTAAGCCTTACCGCTATTACATACACCTCGAATATGTGTACAAAAACTATATACACGTGTGCAGGCATCTGTTTTCTATACATTGGAGTAATTTTTATGTTAAAATTTTCTTCAGTTCCCAAGAAAGCGATTTTATTATAAGTGTTGTCTAAAATGCCGAACCTCAAACCGTGCGGGCTAAATGCGCCTATTTATGTTTTGAATCAAATTTCTGTTTTTTGGGCAATATTTCCGTATAATTTCATTGAAACTGCTAGAAAGTAATAATTTCCGTACGACAAAGCTGAAGTTCTATAAAAATGTATGTATATTATAATTTTATGGAATACAAGACGTAAAAAACAGGTTCTTTCAAATGCATAGTTCATAGAAGATTGAAAGTTAAATGGTTAAGTAGCTGATTGGTTTTGCTTTGTTGGATAATTTCTTCTTCTATTTTCACCACGATCTGCGATTCAGTTCTACTAGGTATGCTTTGTAATAATAATATTTTTTGTTCTGAAAAAAATAATAGATGTTACTTCAAAACTTGATGTACTTTTACAGTGTTCCCTGAATTGATTACTATTTTGTTTTGGAAAATTTTCACTTTTTCCATAGAAAATTTGCATTCGCATTCGCTATTCGCATAAACAGTCGCCAAACTTCGGTTGGCGCTACTCGTCAACTCTCCGTTTTGTGAAATAACAGTCTTTGTGAATTGCACCACCTTCTTCTCTAGAAGATGTTACACTTCCTGACTTGTTATTTCAAAAGAAGCAAAGTCTTCCAATTCGTTGCCTCAGACTATAGAATCTCTTAAATTGAAAAACTTGCTCCCACAGAATGTTGAAGGTGCCCTGGCCGAACCCTGCGGACTGTGTAGGGAAAGGGAAGGGTATATTAGTCGCTTTAAGTGACTCACGTTTACTTAAACGGTAGATGCAGAGATCTCTACGATCCACCCAAGAACGTGGGGAGGTTTAAGAAAGGTAATGTTGGGGAAGGCAAACCCTGGGAGATGCTAGGCCAGCATAACGGGTGATGAATTTGTCCTACACCTCCTATGCTCCTAAAGTTTCCTACTGAAACTCCTAGCTCTAATGTGGCTTTTATACAAAAATCTTGAAAAATTTTAAATGGTTTTGTGAAACTTAATGTAATAGAAGTTTTTTAATAAACTTAAAATAAAACGATCTTCAAAAACATTTATAAAGCTCCTAAAAACGAGAATTTTTGTATGTATAAAAGTTTATTACAAAATTCTTACTATTTTCCTTATGTACATACCTATAAATTTTCAAAATAAGCATCATACGTTTATTAAAAATTTTTGCAAATTTATTCGAAAAGAAACATTAACGTAAACGTTCTTTTACATATTTTTATTAGGATTTTGGAGTGAATATTGATTTCCAATAGTACTAGCTAACTATTTGAAAATTTATTGTATGATATTTTAACTAGCCTCAATATTCACTTTTTCCATAGAAAGTTCTACACAAATTTGAAAGTTTTTGAGGGTCGCCTTTGAGTACCCGAATGAGCATAAACTGTTCCAGTATTGTTTTATCATTGATTGGATCAAGATTGGTGTTGAGAGTTTGGTTTTGAGGAAGTTGGGTAATTGGGGCTACCCTAATGTTCTCTCTTTTTCAATTACTAATAACGGTGCCGGCCACGTCCTAGTGATTAACGAACTTGGCTTGGATCAAAATTTGCTAGTAAAATACTTACAGACTCAACTTACAGCCTTAAAGCAATAAAATTCATTGGCCATCCCAACACCAATTTTGGGTTAAAAAAACCCTCTCATAATAATGTTCCGAAAATTTGTTCTAACAAATCGGTTCAATAGTTTTATATTATTTTTCTTATTGAAATGAAATCCATCTATACACTGAGAGAAATAAAAAACAGTGTCGGGTAGTTTGAAGGGATTGGGATGTAGTTCTGAAGAATATCCTTGAGATAATTGATATATTCTTTAAGTGGTGAAATTAATATCATGAAGTCAAATTGAAATAAAAAACATTTCTTAAAGATTGAACTTAGCTTAGCTTGATTGACTACCCAACCAACCAAAAGTCACATATTCACTTGAATGAAGGCTTTTAAAGTTACATATTGGCTTAAAAAGAGAATCAACTGCTAATTCCCTTGAGCGAACTTTATGTACTCATTAATGAACTTTAAAGTTGCAAAAAAGATTTATATGTACGATATAAGGGACTCAAGTCACACAAAGGGCACGAAAGTGCTCTAAACGGGATTTACTGGGTGCCAAAAAATGGATTGAGGTGCTTTCTTCCGGGCTGGCTGGCTTTCTGGTTGGGTTTGTGCGCTGCAGGTATGCTACAAAATCATATCACTGCTTCGAGTTTTAGTTTCAGTTAGAACAACATCTAGGCATGGTTTTGTGGTAGCGTCTTCGATTTTCACCACGAAGGTCGGGGTTCAATCCCCAAGCTGGGCAAGTTTTTTTTAAAATAGGTAATTTGATACTTGAGTGACCATTCTGATGCGATATATGTAGAAAATGTAGGAAAGCAGCAATTGAGCAGTAAATTGAACCAATCTCGGAAAACCGGAATTTGTCGAGTTTGGAATTCTGCGCGTGGCATCATAAACATTGTAAATAATCAAGAGAAGGTGATAGTTTTTGCTCATTTTACAATTTTTTTGGAAGCTGAATTAAAAAACCACTGGAAGCTGAAAAGAAGGTCATTATTTAGACTAGTTTTGGAACTTGAAAGTATCAATAAGAATTTTAATTTTGAGCTGCATAGAACGTACTTCAGATCAATGATGGGGCTGAGTAAGTTTTTTTGTGCCTGTTTTATGGGACTTTTGGTTGCTTGGGTACTCACATCCACCTGAAAAAAACATTTCATAAAGATTGAACTCACGAAAAAGTTTGTTTACTTTATTGGTACCGTATAATGGGGCAACATTGATCACCGGGGTATCTTCGATCAACATGAAATTTTTCCACATTATCATCAATAACTAGGTCTTAAGTTAAAATATCTCAAAATCCTTTTCTATGTTTAAAAACCTAGAAGTCGAGTTTAAAATTTTGAAAAGCTTGATTTGTTTTTGAAAATTTCAAATCATGAAATATCTATTTTTGCGAAGGCTCGCAAACACACACCATTCCTGATGAAGTCAAAGGTTAAGAAGCAAACATGTTGTTTAAAGTGAGAGTTCAACTTTTTTTTCTAAGTAAATGTATAGTTTTTGTTGTATTTTGAGGTATATTTTTGATATTTTAAAAATAGGGAAATTTTCCAAGAATATACCAGTCAAGGACAAAAGGCTAGAAACCCAATCAAATGGTAAAATTTGAAGGAGAAAATTAAACGGAAATAGTGCGAGGGCCTAAGGAATTGAAAGAAGGCAAATTGTATTTTTTGATATTAAAATTTAATAAAAAATGTTAAAAAATTTAGCCCCTTAATTCATGCAGGATAATCGTCCTTCTTTTGATTCTAATTGTTGTTCGATCTCAACACACTAAGGACTGCGATTTTGTTGAATCAAAGCAATCGAAAGATAATTTTTTTCAACCACGGTAAATAAAAAGTTCAAATACCAGTATTTCGATATTAACTTACTATCTTCTTCAGTGAGCATTTGATCAAGAATGGAAAACGCTTCTGAAGAAGGTAGTTAGTTGCTATCGAAATACCGGTATATGAACTTTTCATTTCCCGTGGTTGAATTGATGGAATCTTCCGATTGCTTTGATTCAGTTGAATCATTCATCCAAGTAGGCTCACAACACAATACAGCAATTTTGTATTTAGTTCCCGCGAAGAAATGTAAACCAAAAAATACCGAAATTCAGCATTTTATATCTCAGAATTCACTGGACCAAAAGGTACAAATTTCGTATATTTGAGCCACCGAAAGAGTTGTGTTCAATTTTGTAGAGTTTTATGATTAATTTTATATCATTTGAGTTTGTTTCGAACTGCCTTAGTGCCTTAGCAATGTTGTTATTTTGGCAACACAAGGCAAAACAAACAAAACAAAGTCATTGATCGATTCTTGCAAGCGATAGACGTGTCGGAGTGAATCATTGAGATTCGTAATAATCGTGGAATCACAACAATCGCATAGTTGGTAGAGTAAGCACAGAGAGCTGTTACAACGAAAACAAATGTTTCTGATTCGGCCTCCAGTGGACAAGACGGATTGGCTTAGCAAGCACAGATTTCTAAGGCTTCTGCTACTGATTGTTTGTTTTGATTTGACCTTCCGATAAAAAAAATGGCAGATTGGCTTAGGAAGCGCAGATTTATAAGGCTGCTGCTGATGATTGTTTGTTGTGATTTTACTTTCCGGTGGATAAAGATGAATTGGCTAAGGAAGAGCATATTTTTTTAAGATTGCTGCTGCTGTGTTTTTTTTATAATTTGGCCTTCCGCTGGATAAAGACGGAATATGCTGAGAAAGCGCAGATTTTTGTTTTGATTTGGCCTTCCGATTGAAAAACAAAAAAAAATATTGGCTGTGGAAGCGCAGATTTTTAAGGCTGCTGTTGCGGATTAATTGTTTTGATTTGGCCTTTCGGTGGGAAAGACAGATTTTCTTTGGGAGCGCAGATTATTATGTCCGATGCTGCTGATTGTTTGTTTTGATTTGGCCTTCCGATGAAAAAATGATGGATTGGCTTAGGAAGCGCATATTTTGTAAGACTGCTGCTGCTGATTTTTAATATTTGGCCATCCGGGAAAAAGACGGATTGGATAAGCAAGAGCATATTTTTAAGGCTGCTGTTGCTGATTGTTTGCTTTGATGTGGCCTTCCAATGGGAAAAGACGGATTGGCTTGGAAAGCGCAGATTTTTAAGGCTGTTGCTGATTGTTTGTTTTGATTGGGCCTTCTTGTGGTAAATGGTGGATTGGCTTAGGAAGCGCAAAATTTCAATGTTGCTGCTGCTGATGGTTTACTTTGATTTGGCCTTCTGGTTGAGAAGGTTGTTGCTTAGAATACTTTCAGATTGGTCCGGCTCTGGTAAACAAACACAGAGTGACAAGAAAAGCACAGTTTGGAAAGACTGTTATTAAGATTGTTTTCAGAATGTTCCGGCTTTGGTACGATGATAGGTTTATACTGGCAATAAAATATACAATTAAAACCTCAACTAGCAATCAACTTCAATTTCTTGCATCTTAGATAATAATTCATATTCTTTTCTCTTTTTTCAGGTAAAAACTTATTCAAGGAGACTTTTTTATCAGCAGTCCGTAAGTAAATTGTGTCTTCAAAATTCAAATTAATCTTAAATTGCTCTGAAGCAAAAAAAAAACTCTACCTTCAAAGACATGCCTGGAACAGTCTGAACATACAATTTCCAAAATGTAATCAATTCATTCGTCTTGTGCATGTTCCTGACAGTCAACAGAACTGAATCCGGGCCCTAAAATTATTGCGCCCAGTGAGGCGTCCTTAATGAAGCGATGTTCAATTTCTTTTTTTTCTCTCTCTTGATTTTGCTTGCCATTGCACACAATTTGAGTAACATCATCCAATTTCCCGATGGCCTAGTGGTTTGGAATGTCGTGTTTTTTTTCTCTCTTAGTTATTCGTCCAACCAACTAGTAGGAGGACCTTCCGCACAGAGCCTGTAGAATATAAATATATTCAATTTCGCTTTTCCTGACTGCCGCTGTTGATGTTGCTGTGGCGACGAAATTGGCGTAATTTGAACGAGAGAATCGGGCGGGACGAGGAATTCGGTGACGACTGCAGACAATTTCGGGAATGCCAATAACGGCTAGTGTCACTAATTTATGGGCATCAGATCAATACATTACAGATAGTTCATTCGCAAAGGGAAGAGATGAAAAAATGAACCAAATGTGTGGGGGTGGATCTGACAACATTTACAACAGCTGAAATCTACTTGTGGCTTTTGGTTGAGTGTAAAGTGAATGTTTTTTGTACTTTTGATCACATTGAGAAATAATGTTACAAAACAAAACTCCAAAATTCCTGTTTTGTAATGACAGTGTTGCTCATTTATGTTCATGAAAAAACATACAAACTTGTCAAAACTGACGAAAATGTTTAAAAAAATCAAATGACATATTGACAAAAGACAAAAATGAAAAAAATGACAAAAATGACAAAAATGGCAAAAATGACAAAAATGCCAAAAATGACAAAAATGACAAAAATGACAAAAATGACAAAAATGACAAAAATGACAAAAATGACAAAAATGACAAAAATGACAAAAATGACAAAAATGACAAAAATGACAAAAATGACAAAAATGACAAAAATGACAAAAATGACAAAAATGACAAAAATGACAAAAATGACAAAAATGACAAAAATGACAAAAATGACAAAAATGACAAAAATGACAAAAATGACAAAAATGACAAAAATGACAAAAATGACAAAAATGACAAAAATGACAAAAATGACAAAAATGACAAAAATGACAAAAATGACAAAAATGACAAAAATGACAAAAATGACAAAAATGACAAAAATGACAAAAATGACAAAAATGACAAAAATGACAAAAATGACAAAAATGACAAAAATGACAAAAATGACAAAAATGACAAAAATGACAAAAATGACAAAAATGACAAAAATGACAAAAATGACAAAAATGACAAAAATGACAAAAATGACAAAAATGACAAAAATGACAAAAATGACAAAAATGACAAAAATGACAAAAATGACAAAAATGACAAAAATGACAAAAATGACAAAAATGACAAAAATGACAAAAATGACAAAAATGACAAAAATGACAAAAATGACAAAAATGACAAAAATGACAAAAATGACAAAAATGACAAAAATGACAAAAATGACAAAAATGACAAAAATGACAAAAATGACAAAAATGACAAAAATGACAAAAATGACAAAAAATGACAAAAATGACAAAAATGACAAAAATGACAAAAATGACAAAAATGACAAAAATGACAAAAATGACAAAAATGACAAAAATGACAAAAATGACAAAAATGACAAAAATGACAAAAATGACAAAAATGACAAAAATGACAAAAATGACAAAAATGACAAAATGACAAAATGACAAAAATGACAAAAATGACAAAAATGACAAAAATGACAAAAATGACAAAAATGACAAAAATGACAAAAATGACAAAAATGACAAAAATGACAAAAATGACAAAAATGACAAAAATGACAAAAAATGACAAAAATGACAAAAATGACAAAAATGACAAAAATGACAAAAATGACAAAAATGACAAAAATGACAAAAATTACAAAAATGACAAAAATGACAAAAATGACAAAAATGACAAAAATGACAAAAATGACAAAAATGACAAAAATGACAAAAATGACAAAAATGACAAAACTGACAAAAATGACAAAAATGACAAAAATGACAAAAATGACAAAAATTACAAAAATTACAAAAATGACAAAAATGACAAAAATGACAAAAATGACAAAAATGACAAAAGTGACAAAAATGACAAAAATGACAAAAATGACAAAAATGACAAAAATGACAAAAATGACAAAAATGACAAAAATGACAAAAATGACAAAAATGACAAAAATGACAAAAATGACAAAAATGACAAAAATGACAAAAATGACAAAAATGACAAAAATGACAAAAATGACAAAAATGACAAAAATGACAAAAATGACAAAAATGACAAAAATGACAAAAATGACAAAAATGACAAAAATGACAAAAATGACAAAAATGACAAAAATGACAAAAATGACAAAAATGACAAAAATGACAAAAATGACAAAAATGACAAAAATGACAAAAATGACAAAAATGACAAAAATGACAAAAATGACAAAAATGACAAAAATGACAAAAATGACAAAAATGACAAAAATGACAAAAATGACAAAAATGACAAAAATGACAAAAATGATAAAAATGACAAAAATGATAAAAATGACAAAAATGACAAAAATGACAAAAATGACAAAAATGACAAAAATGACAAAAATGACAAAAATGACAAAAATGACAAAAATGACAAAAATGACAAAAATGACAAAAATGACAAAAATTACAAAAATGACAAAAATGACAAAAATGACAAAAATGACTAAAATGACAAAAATGACAAAAATGACAAAAATGACAAAAATGACAAAAATGACAAAAATTACAAAAATGACAAAATGACAAAAATGACAAAAATGACAAAAATTACAAAAATGACAAAAATGACAAAAATGACAAAAATGACAAAAATGACAAAAATGACAAAAATGACAAAAATGACAAAAATTACTAAAATTACTAAAATTCCAAAAATTACTTAATTACAAAAGTTACAAAAATAACTAAATTATACAAATTACACAAATTACAAAATTACAAATATAACAAAAATTACAAAAATACAAAATACAAATAATACAAAATTAAAAAATTTACAAAAATTAAAAATGTCAAAAATGACAAAAATTAAAAAAATTAAAAAAATGATCGAAATGTCAACTTTTTCCAAATAACTTTAATTCGGTAACTTTAAACAATGTTTTGCATTTTGTCAATTCTTACCATTTTTTTATCATTTTTCTTAGTTTCATAAAAATACTATGTAAATAAAATAATAGTTTCATAAATTTTAAAACTTAGGTTAATTCGGTCAATGTCGTCTATTTTGTCGATTTCGTCAGTTTTTTCCATCGAAGTTTATTTTGTCAATTTCAAATTAAATTTTTTTAATATGGTCAGTTTTGTGACTTTTGTAAAAAAAAAATCCAAATCATGTCATTTTGGTAACTTTTAACATTTTTTTTTTTTGCATTTTTCAATTCTGTCTTTTTTTTCGTTCTGCTTAATTTTATCAATTTTTAAATTTTGTCTAATTTGGTCATTGTCGTCAATTTTGTCGATTACGTTAGTTTTTTTTATTGATATTTATTTTGTCAATTTTATGTTGATTTTTCGAATTTTCATCATTTAAGCCAGTTTTGTCAATTTTTGGTGTTTTGTTTAAAAATTTTCCAAAACTGTAAATTTTATTAAAAATCATGTAATTTAAAAAAGCAATAAAATTGATATAAAAATACAAACTAGACAAAATTGTCAATAATAATTATATTGGAAAAATTTCAAAATTGAAAACTTAGCTAAATTGACAAAAATGCCAAATCGATTAAATCGAAATTATTGACAAAATTTTTCATTTGTCAAAACTATAAAAACTTACAATAAAAAAAGTACTTCAAGAAAAAAATTCAGTCTCACTTAAATTTTTTGTTTCTTATTCTTCCAAATGCTCAACATCACATTCAAAAAGGATTTGAGAAATTACACTAGGTCACAAAATTCACATTTTTCGAAATGCAAAGGATTTAATAGCTAATTTTAACCAATTTGTGTGCCCTGAATCTAAGCATGGAATTTTCTAACAGCTTTTGTTTTTTTTTAATATTTTTTGAAAATATTTAAATCATTGAAGAAATTTCTACTTGTTTTTCAAAGCTTTAAAACAAAGACAAAACATTTTATAATTAAGGTTTTAAATCAATTACCAGCTTTCCCAAAAGTTTAAACAATTTTATGTTCTGCATAAAAAAGTAATATAAGTTTTTTTGTTTACTTTATTACATTTCTAAAGAAGTTTTAAACCAAATTGAATTTAAGATATTTTAAAGCAAAAATCTTATCGTTTTGCAGGTTTCAACAAATTTCGTTAACTGAAAGCATTTTTTTTTCAAACTTTATTCAGTAATGTCAAAAAACTTGTAATAATATCTTAACAAATTTCTTGAACAGAATAAGGAGTTTTTCTCGACTTTTATTAGTTAATTGATCAGTTATCAAGAGTTTGTTTCACTTAAAACTGATATATTTTTTTGACTTTCAAACACAATTTCAAAAACTAAAGGTAATACAAAAAATTTGACAGTAAAATCTGGATCAGAACGCTTAAATCTACCAAATCAATCTCTAAATCATAGGAACCAAAATGCTGTTCCCTTAAGTTATCAATTAAATTCTTAAAATAAGTTTTTAAGTAATTCTGCTTTATGTCTAAATTCTTATTCATGTTTTTCATTTTAATAAATAAATAAATAAATTTTCTGTATTTTAAATTCTGTTTTTAGTTAATGAAATAGTTTGTCTTTTTTTTCATTCTTAATTTTTATGTTCTGAAAATAAAATCTTCTTGGAAGCCTTTAAAAAGCTATTTTTTATATAAGAAAAACATAGTTTCCACTATGAGTCCATTCTAGGACCCAATTTAAAATGACCAAAAGTCGTATAATAACTTACTCGAGTGCATTCAAAGTTCACATTTGGCTGAATAAATGGTACTCGAGAGAATTAACCACCATTTTTCGTAAGTACACTATTTAGACTTCTGAACGAACACGAGAAGTTCAAAGAAGTATCATAGAACATTTTAATGCGTTCTAAGCGACTTGCAAAACTCGAAAAAAATATATAACTGTCGTGCTTTCTAATGAACTTCTAACGAACTTTTTGGTTCCATGTGGAACCTCTAACGAACTTTTAAGTTTCATATGGAACTTCTATAGAACTTGTGTGTTGTTCAAGAAAAGTCGAAATTTTTTCACATGGTTTTTTTCACATTCGCCTACAATTTTTTAATGGCTTTCTTGACACATTCTTAACATATTTGTAGCAGGTTGTTTACTTTTTTTCATCCCGCCTACTCTAGAAAGATAACCCGTATATTATTTCAAATAGATGTTTTAAATAACATCGAAGCAGGAAAAAGCCATTTTACAAAGATAACGCGCTCAATTTTCATCTCACCGGTTCAGGTTCAAATCTTCAAAATATTAAAGAATTAGAAAATTTAAAGCACTTTAGAGTTCGAAGCAAGAAATGGCAAAAGATACCAAATAGAATTTTAAAAATCACCTAAAAATTTTAGATTTTGGAAATTAATGTTTCAAAATTCAAGGTTTTTCCTCTTTTTTTTTTGTTTCGATTATAGTCATTTTAACATATTTATGTCATTCGCGACTTAAAAAAGGTTTTTCCTCGTGTTTCGACATTGCACCAAGTTTCCGGAATTATGGGACCATCAATGTACGTAGTTTAGAGAAAAACCCCATCCCAGACGACAGAGAGCAAGTGGGGAGGAGTCGTAAACTTAGCCTTCATTAGCATGAACAATTTACGGTAATTTATGAATTTCACAGCTCACCAACAACGACAACCGGTTGCAATGTAGCCGTAATTCATCGGCTTCCTTACGCATGAACTGGCAACAATTTCGGCCGCCGCCCACCCGGGTGCTTGTTCAATTGCCATCTCCTCCTGGTAGTTGCTCATAAATTAACAATTCGCCCCGTTTGTGCTCCTCTAAGAAGAAGATTGCTGCTCACAGCCTCCGATTGGCCAAATCTGACAATCTGACAGGGCACCAGATTCGGATGAAGAAAAAAAGAAAGTTCATCGCCATCGGCATCCGTTATAAGGTTCTACATATATTTTCTGCCCAAAGAAGAGGAAGATTTTCGTCTGTGGTGGAGCAAATAACACAGCTCCTTTAGCCTAATTGAACCATATTTCTTCCGCCCATTTCCCGTTTCTTTTGCCAGCCTCGCATATTTAGAGCTACTTTTAGTAAGCAGGTCCAGATGGCGCAAGGATGGGCCATTGGAATCTTCAAGACGAGCAAATGTCTCAGCCTCCGAGCATAAGATGGGTTTGAGTACGTAGTATATGTTCGAATCAGATGGACCAAAATCGAACACGCGAAGTCTTCTCATCAGCAGGAGATGGAGTAAAATTCTGGTTTCTTCTAACGTCTTCAGGAATCAGGAGGCAAATTTACTTTCCCGAAGTAGATGTTTCATTGTCCTAGGACCTTCTTGAACAACCGGAAGGAAAAGTGGAGCAAAAGGGGATAATTTCCTCCAGCTACAACGGATGGAAGATCCGTTCAAGGCTGATTAAAAAAAGATATATTTTCCGTCCGGATTGGTTGCCCTCCATGTCATGTTTTTCGAACAAGAAGAGTAATCGACTGATGGTTGACTGGTCGTGTTGGAACATTGGAGGTCGTAATTTGTATCAATTTGACGCTATAGGAGGTAAATATTGAAATGAGTAACGAATAACTTTTTGATGAGCGCCATCAGATTTTGTATAGCCACCTTGTCCACCTGCTTCGCCGCAGAAAGGCAGTTTGCCTTGAACTGCTGCTCGTCCTTAGCAGTTTTTTTGGTCTTCTTTAGGTTCCGCTTGACAATAGTTCAATATTTCTCAATTGGGCGGAGCTCTGGCGTGTTGGGAGGGTTCTCGTCCTTGGGAACCACCTGCACGTTGTTGGCGGCGTACCACTCCATGGCGTTTTTACCGTAATGGCAAGATACCAAATCCGGCCAAAACAGTACGGAACAACCGTGTTTCTTCAGGAAAGGTAGCAGACGTTTATTCAAACACTCTTTCACGTAAATTTCTTGGTTGACAGCCCCGGAAGCTATGAAAATGTTGCTTTTCAAGCCACAGGTACAGATGGCTTGCCAAACCAGATATTTCTTCGCGAACTTTGACAGTGCTTGAAAATATCTGCTACCTTTCCCCTTCCTTTCGCCGTATAAAACTCCTGTCCCGGAAGCTGCTTGTAGTCGGCTTTGACGTAGGTTTCGTCGTCCATTACCACGCAGTCAAACTTCGTCAGCATCGTCGTGTACAGCCTCCGGGATCGCGCTTGGCAGTCGTATTTTGTTTATCATCGCGATTTTGCATCACTACCTTCTTGTAAGTTGATCAGTAACTCATGATCTTCATTTTTGCCATACCTGTAAAGTATGCATTTCAGTTAACTGATTGCTACTGAGTTAATAAAAAAACATTTTTTTTTTCAAATGATATCTTCAAATCTTGATACCAGGATTCCAGAGTTTGTTCATTAAAATTTTAAAAGATTTTGAGCAACTGACAATATCCTTTGTTTAAGATTCAAACGATAGGCTGGTCAAATAAGCTTGAAATGAAGTTTGTGTTTACCCTTTAATGCATGACTTTTTTAAATGAGAATTGCAGTTATTGATTCAGTGAAATAATAACACTTTAATTCGAATAACAAAATTCAACAGGATTGAAGTCGTTATTTTGAGTAATATTAAAGTGATGGCCAATCAAATTTTTAAAATAATTTTTGAAATTCTTAGTTAATTTCAATACCATTTTGCTAACTTCTTCAGAACCTTGTTGATTTGGTGCAGGAAGGTGTTTGTGTTTGTGGATTGAGATTTAAAAAATTGTTAGAATTTACAAATCTGACGAAATAACAACGATTTTCCAAAAACTACTTTAAAAAATAAAACAATAAATTTGATTTTTTCAATTTTTTTTTGCATACTTTGTTCGATATCTCACGCATGCATTAAAATATCGTTATGAAATACCATGGGCTAATTTTTTTTAATCTCTTGAATATTTTTTGGTGAATACATTACTCAAAACTATCCACGCGTTTTTGAGATATTTGGATTTTGATTAGTGTTGTTTTAAAACAACACTATGCATTAAAGGGTTGACTTTTGGTTGAACCTATTCTTTTGCTTCATTTTTTGCTTACATGAGAAGAAGGTAAGTAATTTATGAAAAACAATTATAACAATATCGAAATAAAATATCTGAATCCACTGAAAAGTGTTCAAAAATGGCAGACTTTGCATGCTTGGGCTTCCAATAATTTCATGAGACATTTTTTCAAGGTTATAAAAATTAGCAAACTCAATGGCTTTCTAAAGCAGTTTATTGTGATTTTGATTTTCATTCGAAAGTAAAATAGCTTTCGAATAAGCAGTCAAAAGCGCTAAAATTTTAGAATATATTTTGGAAAACTTTTCTTTTGTAAAACATCGAATAGCTTTTCTTGAGTACATGTTAGGTTTGTAGTTTGTTTACATGAAATTTACAGCAAGAATAAAGGAATACTAATCATTGAAAGTTATATTTTTTGTACTTCCAGTACATCTCTGATGATTTTCGAATAAAAAAAATTTGTTTTCCCATATAAATTTCCATACAGAATTGAAACTAACGAGTTTCAATTAATAAGCGCAACGGCGCTAATTCAGGAGTCAATAAATCGCTTCCAAAATTTCGATTTCTATTTCCAACAGTCTAATCAACTGAAAAAAGTGAGGCTGGGTCATTCGGCCGAAAGTCATGAGGCCGAAAGCCATTCGGCCGCAGGTCATTTGGCCAATGGACGTTAAGCCGAATGGGTTATCTGGCCGAATAAGCCCCTAGGCCGATTGGCTTATTCGGCCGAAAGGACGCAAGGCCGAAAGGATGTTCGGCCGAATGGTCACTAGGCCGAATAGTCATTAGGCCGAAAGGTCATAAAGCCGAATGGTTACTAGGCCGAATGGTCATCAGGCCGAATGGTCATTAGGCCGAATGGTCATTAGGCCGAACGGTCATTTGGCCGAATGGTCATTAGGCCGAACGGTCATTTGGCCGAATGGCCATTAGGCCGAATCGTCGTAAGGCCGAATCGTCGTAAGGCCGAATCGTCGTAAGGCCGAATCGTCGTAAGGCCGAATCGTCGTAAGGCCGAATCGTCGTAATGCTGAATAGGCCGAAAGGTCACTAGGTAAAATGGTCGGTAGGCCGAATGTATGCCAGGCCGATTCGACATATCAACGCTTGTTTGCATATTGGGGCAAATGGCAGTTAGGCCGAATGGTCTGAAGGCCGAATGGTTGTAAGACCGAATGGACGATAGGCCGAATGGTCGAATCCGACCTTGCATCCATTCGGCCTGATGACTATTCGGCCCAATGACCATTTGGCCTTACGAACATTCGGCCTATCGCCCATTCGGCCAAACTACCATTCGTCCCAAAATGCAAACAATCGTTAATATCTATGTCCTATCGGGCTGGCATTCATTCGGCCTAACGACTTTTCGGCCTAGCATCCATTCGGCCTTGCGACCATTCGGCCTTACGATCATTCGGCCAAATGACCTTTAGGCTTAACGACCATTCGGCCTATCGTTAATTCGGCCTGATGACCATTCGGTCTAATAATATTCGGCCAAATAACCTTCGGCCTTATGTCCCATTCGGCCTATTGTCCTATTCGGCCGAAAATCCTTCGGCCTTTTAACCCGTTCGGCCTTGCGACCTTCGGCCTAATATCTGTAGGCCTATCAGCCTGCGGCCGAATGTCCGGGCCCCGAAAAAAGTCATGCGTGGTGCAAAATTTTATAAATTTAAAATTTCCATTCAAAGCTTGCAGCGGCAATGACATTTCTTTTGCAAGCTAATTGCAAGCCAAAACCAGGCAAGAAATAACAAAAATCAGCAATCTCTTAAGAACATTTTGATATTTTTTCATTCAAAATTCCAAATCAAAATCCGAGAGCCTTAATCTCATTTTCAAAATCGCGTTTCAAAATCAAATCAGCCTAGGGATTTAGCTTTTGGCTACTGGGACATTTTTTTAACCGAAATTGCCAAATAATCATTTAATTATGTTGAGTTTGCAAGAATACAGAATACAAAATTATTACTTTTATATGCGTCATATAAAAGTTATAAAATCCCACACATAAATATTGTAAGCCGACATAGCACTCAAATATCTGCCTACATCTAGGCGATTACGTGCTTGCCTACTTGAAGGCGTTTTGTTTTGTTCGAATTGGTTTTCGGAAGGAAATAAAAATTGTGAGGTATTGGCTCGAAATTTTTTTTAAATTTTTCTTGTTAATTGAAATACCTAACTATAAAAATGCTAAGCCTAATACGTATGTTTCGCGTTCGTATCCCATTGGGACATAAAAGCGAATTCCGCACCGGAAAATCAGCAGCTAAGACGACGTTTATTCGACTGAAACAATATCGACGGCTTTGATCGACACCAGGCCGATGTCATTGCTTCCTATTTTCAAACCCCCCATTGTCAGTTTAGTTTTCTACGCAATGTGCAAAAGTCCACACTTTTACTAATTATGTGTTGAATGTTCCTATTCGAACATAAATTAAAATAACATCATGAGAAAACAAACCATCAGCGAGCGCGGGGTCTAAAACACGCACAAAATTAGCCGAAAAACAAGCACCTGATGGCGCAATCCTTTACCGGTTACGGAAACATTCGCGAATGCAATCTTACAATCGTTTGGCGATTGTGTTTCGACAATCATTTGCGAACGTCGTGGTGAAAATAAAAAACGATCCAATTGAACGCGGCGAATGTTTCGGGCTTCGTTTCGTTCACCCGAACGTATTAAAAGTTCATTCATTCGGGATTGCAATCGTTAGTGTTCATTCTGGTGTGTGAACTTTTTCCTTTCCCGATTGCTTCGATTGGCAGTTAGAATTGAATGAGTTCACCACGGATTGCAGATTGAATGTACTTCGATCCGATTTTTCCATGCTTGATCAAATGGTAATATTTATCAAAAAGGTTACATTTAAAATTCTGGCGTTTTTAATTCGATATATCCTAATTTTATACACTCTTACGTATGTCCATGAGGCTGGGATCCTATTGGGCCACATTAAATTTCGAAAAACTAATGATATTAATTTTGTAAATTAGCACAAGAAACTGACCTGTGCAAAGTTTCATCTTAATTAGCCTTGATGTATAAGTGCCTCAAAGTTTCGATGTTTGCCCTCTCAAAAATCATCTAAGGGAGGACCAAAGAAAATCGTAAAAATCGAAATTTTAAATTTGACCTTAACATTGAAATCAGGTGTTATCTTGAAAAAAATGTTTTTGGTGCTATGCCAGTTTTTGAAAATCAGTCGTTTCTCGGTCTCATTTGTCCCAGAAAGTTGAGTTTTGACCATTAAATATTTTTCATTATAACTCCATTTTTAAGGGAAAAAAAACCGAAACTTTGAGCGCTTTGAGGCTCCCCTAAATAAAGTCAGTTTGAGCTGAAATTTGACACAGGGCTGTTTTCAAAATTCGATCATGGAATTTTTCTCATACATCTTTTGCCACCTTAATGTACGTAGATTCCTTCTAGAAAAATGTCAATTACAAAAAAAATATATAAGTTTTATGAAAATACTCTTTGAAAAGTAATCAGTTTTTAAAATAATTAATTTAAAAAATTAGTTTTAAAAATAAAATATCTTGATAAAATTATTAAATAAACGCTCGAACGCGATCTGGATATTGGTATCGGATCAGAATTTACTTTTAAGAAAGAAGAATAAGATTGTCATGGTTGATAATTAAATCCATAAACTCATAACTTTAAATAAATTACAACCAAAATATCTTGATCAATTCAAAATATTAACTTAAGTTTTGATGAAACTTTTATCTTTATCTATAATTTTTGAATAATAATAACATCTGGAAATTTGTTTAAAAGACTCAAAAAAAGGTCGTTCAGAAAATTAGAGAAAAACTTAAAAGCAAAAAAAATTGAACAATCGTTTTTCACCCATTTTAATAATCCATTGAGATATTTCTGATCTAAAATTGATGCAAAAATGTTTTTTAGTGAATATTTTTAAGGTACGAATGTATTTCTACTGACTGTGAATTCTAACAACTTTTAATATTTTATATATTTCGTTTTCTTGGTTTTGAATCCACAAAAAATGTTTTGCTAAAAATTAGCTCTAAGATTGTTATCAAAAGATTCTGATTTGACTTGTTTTGTTTCATCAATGAAAAAGCATTCTTTTTTGGATGTCTTATTTTTCTGAACTGATCACTGCTGAAATTAGGTAAGATAGGATAAAAAATGAATTCTAATTTTTGGCAATTGCCTATTAGTACTGATCATTTAAAAAAAAGTGTCTAGTGGATCATTCTTTTAATAGATCAAGTCGATTTTTTGTAAGGAGTCCGGAGGGGTTCGCAATGTGTTAAGAAAAGTTGATTACTAAAACTGTAGGGGAGAATGAGGATACTTGATCCCTGGGGATACTTGATTCCTTAGCTATATCTCGAAACTGGAATGTCTTACAAAGATCAAATGTTCTAGAAAAATGCGCCAAAATGAGGAAAATAACAATGCTCGTAGTTTAAAAAAATTTAACAAAATAATTGTTTGAGTAATTGAACTTTGTTTGAAAAATTTCACAAAATGTAACTTGAAGATCTTTTTTCATCACTTTAAAATGTTCCTTACATGGGAAAATTAAGAAAAAATATTTGTTCCAATGTATCAATCGTTCGAGCGTAAAATGAACTTCATAATGCCATATTTTCAAAGTAATGGAAAACTCTTAACTTTTTTCATAAAAAGTTTTCTAAAATGTTGATTATGGGTACAATTGATCCCCTAGAGTTGGGTACAATTGATCCCCCCTTCCAAACGGCATATTCTTCTTCTGAATTGATCGTTATGATTGCTGATTACGAAATTACTAATATTTATCCAAAAACTAATATTTATCAAACAATTGTCTGAAGAAAAGAGAAAATATATTTAATTTTCTCTTAAATATAAAAAATAGCGCCTTTAAGTATGCAATGTTATTAGCGTT
Source organism: Uranotaenia lowii (assembly GCF_029784155.1). Taxonomy (NCBI): domain Eukaryota; kingdom Metazoa; phylum Arthropoda; class Insecta; order Diptera; family Culicidae; genus Uranotaenia; species Uranotaenia lowii. Next base: position 101,634,736 of record NC_073693.1, on the reverse strand, counting down.
GAGACAAAGTTATAGAATTTTCTTCTTATGTCTGCTATAAATTGTGAAATGAGAACAAACATGACCAAAATAGTCAATAAACATTCTATCTTGGGGTTTTGTTTGATTTTTATACAAGGATTAAGGCTTCCTGAATAAAAGATAAGTCTCCTTCAATAGGGGATCAAGTCTCCCCTAACTTCAGAAAAATCGCAATTTTTTTACTCCCACGAAAATGCTTCTAGTTCATCAACGGGTTCAAGTATCGTTCTAATTTTTGGAGCATATAAACTTGAAGTTACAAGCTGTGAGAAAATGTCAAAGACGGCGAGTTGCTAAATTTTTACAAAAAGATATGATGAAAATAAGAAAAGGGGATCAAGTATCCCCACTCTCCCCTATATGGTTTCTAGTGTTTAAGCATTCATTACAACTTGCATGGAGAAAAAGAAATTTTATTTGTTCAAATGTAGTTTAACGACGCAGGATCTTTCGTCCTTTGAACACATTGAATGTGTGTTTTCAAGCCCGAAAAAATCGGTATACGGTATGAAAATTCCAAAAATAAATACCGATTTTTTTCGAAGCTTTTGAAACCAAGATTATTGAAAAAATGTTGGAAAAAATGGTATTTTGCAAGAATCCCACATTAATAACATCATATTTTCTGTCAAAAAACTACTGTGGCTTAATTATGCTATTCAGGGAAACAGCATTTACGGTATCTATATTTAAATAAGTGATTTTGTAAGATTTTAGCGTCCTGAATTCAAAACATTTGCCAGATTTGGTTTTTAACACGTGTAGTTTTGGTGATAAAGCGTGGTCAGTTTTGGGTAAAATCGATCTTTGATAACTTTTAGACTAGTAAACTTATATGAATACTAAAGCTGATTCTGAATCACCTCAATTCATTCAATTATGAATTCAGATCTTGCTCAGAAGTTTGAGTAGTTAAGATTACAACAATTTCTGACATCATTCAAGAAACGGCTTGACTTTTGGTTTTTAAAATATCAAAAATTCAATTAAGTTTAAAATTTCCAAAATAGCCTTTTTTTACAGATTTAGAAAAACACTAAAAGAAAACTTCAATAACTTTTTTTCACAGAAGTCTTCGGAAATGTTGGTCTTTGAGTAAGTGCCTTTCTTTTCAAAATTTTGTAATGTATTATGACTTTACCCAAGGTCGTTTTAAGGGAGTATAAGGGATACTCCGGACTTCCGGGTTAAAAAATTAACATTACTTTAATTATACCAGTTACTAGAAATCTAGGATAGGAAATAGAAACTAGAAAATTGGAATTAAAATGTTTAATATACTTGAAATAATATTTCGAATAGCTTCACTCGAATAAATTTAAGTTAAGGGGGCTCCTAGAGTGAGTATTGCTGAATTTTTCCTGCATAAATGAAGGCTGAGCAAATCGGGACTTTTTTTTTTAAACTTGGTAAAATCAAAGCATATGCTTTGGATTTTTTTTCAAACAAAATCTGGAAAAGTATAGGCAGAATTAATTTCATTATTTTAATCCAAACACGTCAGCATTGCTCAAATCGTTTTCCAAGCTTCCGAATAAAAACTAATTTGGATAAAGCTTGCTCAAAAAACTAAGCACAGCTTGAGATATCTGTTTTCTTTTTCTGTGAATAAATCCAGCTAAATACAGACTTGTTTTGACAATATTATGACGACTGTAGTTTGTTAACTTGTTTACTTAAATTTGAAAACCCGTTTATGCCCGAAAAAAAAATCTGGAAAATCTCGTCCACCCACAACTAACAATACAACACGTTCGCTTATTTATAGAATAAACAATATATTTTAGGAGATTCCAGCGAATGAAGCAATATGTCTGAATATGAAACATTTTCTCAACAGTAAAAAAAAATTTAAGGCCTTGTTGAGATTTGAACAAATAACAGTACCAAATCAGTTTTTGAATGAATACTTGCAGCACAGAATCATTTCAAAGAAAAACACCTCCCATTTTAATTAAGTTCGAATGTCTTGGCCAGTTCCAATATTGCTTAAAATTCAAACTTTACCGTTATTTGTGAAAAATTTATGATTCATGTTAACCCTAGTTGATTTAAGTACTTTACAATAATATATTCCTGATTTTTTTCGTACAATATTTGAATGCTCTATTGAATTTTATTTCCAATTTCTATCTTAGATAAAAAAGTCAAGTTTATACTTTTCCTACTGAAGTTTTCTTCTATAGGTTTTGATGTAATTTTACTTTGAAAATTTTCCCCTGAATCCTGAATTCACCATATCATTTTCCATTTGAAAATTCTCTTATTATTTTCAATACAAATAGAGATTCGATTTTTTACATATTCAAGTTTTGTGTTGTTATTTGAGTTTCATGGTTTTTTTTTTCAATTTTGGGAATTCGAGAGCTTTGAAGAATTTTCAATACTCATCTGATTTTTTAATTACAGACCCGATCGGTTTTTTCGGAAAGACATTACTAAATAAGTTTTCGCTATAATAGGACCCATGTAATTTAGACAAACATCATAAATACATTTTTACGTTTTTTTAATGTTGATAAAATATAACAGCTTTAAATAAAAATAAAGCACAAAAAAATGACGAAAGACATAAAAATTTCAAAAAACTCAAAAATAAATTCAAACAAAAGAATAGAAATGACAAAAAAATGACAAAAATAACAAAAATGATAAAAATAACAATTATTCTTAACATAACAAAAAAAGTTCTAAATTTATCCAAAATATGATAAAAAAAATAACAAAAAATGGCTAAAAATTATCCAAAAATGCAGAAATATTGAGTTAATAGTAACAACAATGGCTAATTTTAATAAATAGGTACTGTAAAACGGAGTAACTTTGATCATCGGGGTAAATTTGACCAACAATAAGTGTCGCCGAACAAACAGCAACATTAGCGACACTGGCGTGAAGAGACAGTTCATCTGACAGTTGACATGAGCACTTTAGTCGAACATTAACCTAAGAACTTCCGTTCTCATAGATAGCTAGAATTGCTATAGTTTTATATTCCTTCTAAAAGTTATCAGCTTGTTGAGCTACATTCGGTGAAAGAATTTGTTAGTGCTAATAATCATAGCTAGTTTTATACACAGGTATAGCTAAAACTGAACTATCTATTTTGTGAATTCTTATTACTAACTTTATTGATAGGTTGTGTAGGTACTTGATCTGCATCATACACGTTGGATTCCGACTCCGATTTCGGATACTTAGTCTCCGCTAATAAGTAAATTTGATTAATAATTTACGTTACAAAGTTGTTTACTAATGAAATTCATACGCAGGTCTTCATCTACCGAGAATAGCAATAGCTAGTTGCCAAATAACAAATCGGCGTTAATTGGACTGAAATGTAAGTCTCATAACCTACAAACTTGTAATCACCATCTAAATAATAATTATACTAATTTTAGTTTTAAGCTACAATAAACACAATTGCTATCAAAACTCATCCAAGTCTATTTGGCAACAATAAGTTTTTTCACATTATCATTAATAACTCAGTCTAAAGTTTGAATTTTTGAAAACTGTTTCTACATATGAAAGCCTATTTACTGCGTATGAAATAGACAACATTTGGTTGATATTGGAAATTGTTTTCTGTTAGTAAAAATCTAATTTTAAATCTTGAAATATCTATTTTTCCAAGGCTTGCAAACTAACAGTTCTCCTGATAATACCAAAAAGCATTTAGAAGCAAACGGGTTGTTTAATCTGAAAGAAGAACTTTTTTCCGTTGTATATGAACAGTTATAGTGCAATTTATATAGTCAGTTAATGATAAATTTTGAATTAAAAAAAAGGACATTTTTCAAGAGTAAGCTTGTATTGGACAAATGGATAGGAACCCTATCAAATCGTTAAATTTGATGAAAAAATTAAAATGGAAATAGTGGGAGGGCCTTGGCGAATGTGTGAGGTAAAATTTCATTTGTATTTTGAAGCAAGCTATTTAGCAATTATTATAAATATTGCCCCTAAATGTAGTCAGCATCATAGTTATTTTTTCGTTTATAAATTTTTTTAAAATAAATCGTTAAAAATCAAGGTTAAATTAATAAACTAGCACATGTAAATATTATGAAGCTGTTTTGCATCCTTTAAGATAAAGAAAACTCGATAGAACCGTCAGAATAGAGACTGATCATTGTTACCTCGAAGCATTAAACTCTAACGGAAACGAAAACGATTTTTAAATCAAATTTAAAGAAGTCTAATTCATTCCTGCATCCATGTTTTACGTTCAAAGGAGTCCAGTACTGGTTTTAAAAATATAAACATGCCACATTCCCCTTAACATTCAAAATAATCGAAATATATTGAAAAAAAAGTGATCAATCTTACCCCGGATTACGGTAATAAAAATGTTGATGAAAAACCCGTTCGACATTGGCAACACAAAATTCTTGAGCGTGTTGCCAAATACGAAAGGGGCATGTATTGCTAATTTTGTATTTTGAACATTTAATCTACAGTCTGATTTTACTTTTTGAAATTTATTTTTGTCATATTAAGAATAACTACATATATGACTGTTTTTCTGTTTCCCATATTTGATATGAAATTTAAAATCTACATCACATTTCTTTCAATTTCGATACATTACATAAAACGTTTTGTTTTGTGTTTATGAAAATGGAATTGAATTAAACTTTATATTTTGAATTAAAAATTAAGTGGTTCCATCTTATGCTTTGATTGTAACATTGTTTCTCAAGTTTGTATGTGAATTGCACTTATAATTTGTTGCTGAATTATTGAATTGAAGATTTTTTTTATTAGAGACATTGAATTGCTTTTTAATCTTGCTGTTACTTCCCAATTGTTTAGAGGGAAATCTATCTTAATCCTGCACCAATGAATACTGCTTTCTACGATGAAATAAATTTATTTCAATCTATATTCTAAATTTTTTTTTCTTAACTAGAAAATTTACTTGCTGATAAAGCTATTAAATAAATCACGAATTGAATTTTGAAATCAACAACTCTTATGGGAGTTTTTAATTTTTAGTTGCGGTGATTAATCGCTTCATAAAACTACTCTATGATTTTTTTTGTAGAATTCAAAATTCATGTTTATTCAAAATAATGTGAGCTTTCAATACAATAATTTTTACAATCCGCTTATTTTATTCTTCAGGTTTTAAACACTCTCCCATTTGTTTTTCTTTCCTTTTCACATGTTTATCTTTTCCAATGGTCAAACGATTTCTTTTGTCCACTCATATACTATCATTCATCCGTGAGGGTGTTGATTGAATAAAAATAAACCCTTTGATTCTGCAAGTGAAAAATTACCCAGACTCTCTTTGAACCGGTAATCAACAGTATCCTCATCATCATGACCATAATCATCATTTGCATCATCATTATCATCACCATCCACGATCATCAGTGCCATCATCATCAACATTATCAAGAATCGGTGATAAAATTTTATTGCCCCAACAAATGGCGTGTCGTCGTCCCGGTCGTCGGAGAGCTGATAATGTAATACGAACGCCATTATTGCCTTTTCAAAATATGCACACATACACATGTAAGCATTTACACACATACATTATGAGTACACATTTTCATACACCTGACATCAACACTTGATGTTCGCGGTATTCTGAGCACCTGAACAATTTTGCTGGAACTGCACTTTTGTGGTTTTCAGCTTAATGTGTTTTTAGAAGTGTCTTGAACACTTTTTTCCCCTTCAATTATACTATTGAATGATCTATCGGAAGCCAGAATATACTATTTTTCGATCCACCGTAGCAGCAGTAGCAGCACATTGCGTGGATTAATCAATTAGTTAGACCCGCGCTTAATATGCTTGTTAATTGTGGCCGTGTTTATTGAGAATCGGTCATAGTTTAAAGTATAATTACTGTAATAATTTTGACACCACCGCACGATTGTGTCTGTCTGTAGTTGGGAGAAGGACCCAATCGACCGAGGCACGTTGGCCTAATGTTCTACAACATCGGTTCGGTTTGAACGGTGGACTCGGATGGTAATTAATTGGTTTGCTATGCGGCACGCTTTTTGACCACGCGCGTCGAAGAGACACAAACACCCCCCCCGCTTCCTGTGTCCTTATTTGGCCCAACCTGACACAGTTTTCAAGCAGGGAAAGGGGGGATGATTGTTGATGGTCTTCCAGGAATCCTCAAACACATAAAATCAACAATTATCCTCAATATGCTGAATTATTTTGGTATGTTAGACACCATTCAGGGACACGGATTTCGAACCACGTCGAGTGTGTACGCGTGGCATACCTTTAGGCGCATTCGGAGAACTAGGATGTGTCCGGTTTGGTTTTTGGAAAATGGTTCCGCGAATTCGAATTGTTTTCGGAGTGCATTCCTAAAACCAAATGAGCAATGGCAAAAACACCGGATTGGAGACTTATAATTATGATGGCACAACAAGCCCGCCCTTTCCATATGGAATGGAAAGGTGTGGTAATATTTTTTGATTAGGGAATAGAGCAATGCACGGTCTAATTAAGAGCTGACCAACGATGAGTTTGTTCGTTGTAATCGCGGTTGATTTAAAAGCCTATAGAATTCAAGCTGTTGTCATCAATAAGCTTTAAATAAGCATTATGAGAGGTCATGAAATATTTGTTAAAACAATATAAACCTATCAATAGTAAAACAACAAAAAAAAAATGATTTCAAAGATAGTCGATGAAATCGTTTGAATATAGTCACAATATTTAAAAAAAAACCCAAATATGTATTTCACTAGCTACTTGCTAGCATCCTCAGAGCGTAGCCGAGAGTAAAAAACCCTATAAAGGGTAAATTTTTATAACTACAGCTTTAACTAAATAATCAATAACAAATAAATTGATTGTTTTTTTTTCGCAATGTGCATAGTACTGAATCAAAACAATCGAAAGATTCCCATTAATTCAACTTCGGTATAAGAAATGTTCAGATAGCAACTTGTGAAAAGCAACTTACTATCTTCCTGAGTGAGCGTTTTCGATTGATGAACGATTACCATTTCTATTTTTGTATTTTATCTGTTTTGTTTCCATCAATTTGTTATCAATTTCGTTTTTTTTTTCAAATAACTCCTAATTAAAAACAACTCTGTACTTTCTTCAATCACATATACACTATCGAAAAAGAAATTTCTTGTTAATTAGTTCAGAATTTTTATTTATAACATTAAATTATTTTCAAATTTCTGGATTTCCAATATTTTGTCCGCTATGCCATATGATGAAGTCAGAATATTTTCCAATATTTTCCAATTTCTTAATTTCAAATATTTTCAAGATTTGATTTTTTTTCATTTTCAAATTTTAAAATATTCAGTTTTTCAATTCTCCAACGTTCAAATTTTCAAAAGTTGTGGAATTTTCAAAAATTTATGTTTAATTTATGAAATTATTTTACCGGATATATCGGTGGAATTTTATAATCTATGAGAAAGAATATTCAAGAAATGAAAGATTATAGACGGATAGAAGATTAGAATAAGGTGAAAGATGTTGAAAATGAGCGGAAGGTTCGTTATAATTTGAAAATTTTTTTATCACATTTCATCGTTTTGTTTCAATTCTTAAAAATTCTTTATCAAAGAATATAAAATTTCAGCGATATAGCCGATAAAATAATTTCATAAGATGAATTTACGGTGATTAACTCTTCATTTCATTTATGTTTAATTTTTCTTCAATTTAACGTATTTCTAATAACCCAAGTTTCCAATTTTGTAAGTTCAAAATTTTTCATTTTTCCTCTTTTCTGTCATTCAAACAATTTTAATTTTTTTTTTAGATTTTCGATGCTCAATTTTCAAATAAAATTCTGAAAATTTTATATTTTTTTTATTATCTGGATTTTCATTTTACCAAATTTTAGGTTTTTTTTACTTTTTCCATTTAATAATTTTTATTCCATTTAATTTTTTAATTGTTCCGAAGAAAAATTTATGTACTTTTATGCTAAGAATTAGTTTTTTACAAATTTTTACGAAACAATTTCTGATTTTTGTCATTTTTCCAGCATTTTTTTTTATCTGTTTTACCCTTTTTATTCCAATTTTTGCATTTTTGCCTTTTATCATTTCTCCATTTTAAAGAATTTTTGTTTTTCCATTCTTCCATTTCCAAATAATCCAATTTTCTTAATTTCAATATTTTTATTTTCCAATTTTTTATTTTTCTAATTTCCAATTTTCCAGTTTTTGAATTTCCCAATTTTCCATTTTTACAGTTTAAGAAAATTGGAAAATCGGGGAGTTGAAAAATTGGAAAATTGCAAAATTGGATAATTTTAAAAAGAGAATACTGGGGAACTGGTAAATCGACAAATTAATGGAAAAATGAAAAAATTGAAAACTGGAAAATTAAAAAATTGAAAAAAAGGAAAGTTGGAAAATTTAAAATTATTAAATTTTGAAACTGGTAAATTGAAAAAAATTAATAATTGGAAAGTTTAAAAAATAGAAAAAAAGAAAATTTGGCGATTGAAAAATTGGAAAAAAGAGTAGCTTAAAATTAAGAAAATAAAAAATTGGAAAATTTGAAAATTGAAAAAAAGAGAATCGATTATTTTGAAATCTTTATAATGGATAATTGGAAAATTAGAAAATGGGAAAATTCGAACAAAAGAGAATAAGAGAATTTGAAAATTCAAAATTTAAAAAAAAATACAAATTGGAATATTCGAAATTTGGAAAATTGAAAATTGGAAAATTGGCAAATTGGAAACATTGAAAATTTGAAAATTTAAAAATTTGAAAATTTGAAAATTTGAAACTATGAAAATTTAAAAATTTGAAAATTTGAAAATTTGAAAATTTGAAAATTTGAAAATTTGAAAATTTGAAAATTTGAAAATTTGAAAATTTGAAAATTTGAAAATTTGAAAATTTGAAAATTTGAAAATTTGAAAATTTGAAAATTTGAAAATTTGAAAATTTGAAAATTTGAAAATTTGAAAATTTGAAAATTAGAAAATTTGAAAATTGGAAAATTGGAAAATTGGAAAATTGGAAAATTGGAAGATTTGAAAAATTGTGAAATAAAAAAATTGAAAATTAAAAATATGAATAATTCGAAAAATTGGAAATTGGATATTTGGAAATTGGGATATTGAAAAATTGCAAAATTCCAAAGAAGGAAAATTTGAAAATTGGAAAATTGGGAAACTGGTAAACTTAAAATTTGAAAAAAATGGGAAATTGGGAAATTGGGAAAATTGGAAAATTGAAAAATTTGAAAATTGAAAAATTGGAAAATCGGAAAATAGGAAAATTGGAAAATTGGAAAAATGGACAAATGGAAAAATGGAAAAACGGAAAAATGGAAAAATGGCAAAATGGAAAAATGGAAAATTGTGGAATTGGAAAACTGCAAAAGTGGACGATTAGAAAATTGGAAGACTGGAAAATGAGAAAAATGGAAAATTGCAAAATTAGAAAATCGGAAAATTGGAAAATTGGAAAATTGGAAAATTGGAAAATTGAAAAATTGGAAAATTGGAAAATTGGAAAATTGGAAAATTGGAAAATTGGAAACTATGAAAATGGGAAAATTGGAAAATTTGAAAGTTGGAAAATTAGAAAAATGGAAAATTGGAAAATTTGAAAATTTGAAAATTTGAAAATTTGAAAATTTGAAAATATGAAAATTTTAAAATTGGAAAATTTGAAAATTTATAAATTTAAAAATTTGAATCTTTGAAAATATTAAAATTTGAAAATTTGAAAATTTGAAACTTTGAAAATTTGAAAATTTGAAAATTTGAAAATTTGAAAATTTGAAAATTTGAAAATTTGAAAATTTGAAAATTTGAAAATTTGAAAATTTGAAAATTTGAAAATTTGAAAATTTGAAAATTTGAAAATTTGAAAATTTGAAAATTTGAAAATTTGAAAATTGGAAAATTTGAAATTTTGAAAATTTGAAAATTTGAAAATTTGAAAATTTGAAAATTTGAAAATTTGAAAAATTGAAAATTGTAAAATTGGAAAATTGGAAAATTGGAAAATTGGAAAATCGGAAAAATGGAAAAATGGAAAATTGGAAAATTGGAAAATTGGAAAATTGGCAAAATGGAGAACAGGAAAATTGGAAAATTGGAAAAGTGGACGATTAGAAAATTGGAAAATTTAAAGATTGGAAAATGAGAAAAATGGAAATTGTTAAATTAGAAAATCGGAAAATTGGAAAATCGGAAAATTGGAAAATTGGAAAATTGGAAAATTGGAAAATTGGAAAATTGGAAAATTGGAAAATTGGAAAATTAGAAAATTGAAAAATTTGAAAATTGAAAATTGGAAAATTTGAAAATTTGAAAAATGGAAAATTGGAAAATTGGAAAAATGGAAAAATGGAAAAATGGAAAAAAGGAAAAATGGAAAAATGGAAAATTGGAAAATTTGGAAAATTTGGAAAGTTGGAAAATTGGAAAAATGAAGAATGGGAAAATTGAAAAATTGGTAAAGTGGACGATTAGAAAATTGGAAAATTTAAAGATTGGAAAATGAGAAAAATGGAAATTGTTAAATTAGAAAATCGGAAAATTGGAAAATCGGAAAATTGGAAAATTGGAAAATTGGAAAATTGGAAAATTGGAAAATTGGAAAATTGGAAAATTGGAAAATTGGAAAATAGGAAAATTGGAAAATTGGAAAATTGGAAAATTGGAAAATTGGAAAATTGGAAAATTGGAAAATTGGAAAATTGGAAAATTGGAAAATTTGAAAATTGGAAAATTTGAAAATTGGAAAATTGGAAATTTGAAAAAATGGAAAAATGGAAAATTGGAAAATTGGAAGATTGGAAAATTGGAAAATTGGAAAATTGGAAAATTGGAAAATTGGAAAATTGGAACATTGGAAAATTGGAAAATTGGAAAATTGGAAAATTGGAAAATTGGAAAATTGGAAAATTGGAAAATTGAAAAATTGGAAAATTGGAAAATTGGAAAATTTGAAAATTGGAAAATTGGAAAATTGTAAAATTGGAAAATTGGAAAATTGGAAAATCAGAAAATTGAAAAATTGGAAAATTGGAAAATTGGAAAATTGGAAAATTGGAAAATTGGAAAATTGGAAAATTGGAAAATTGGAAAATTGGAAAATTGGAAAATTGGAAAATTGGAAAATTGAAAAATTGGAAAATTGTAAAATTCGAAAATTGGAAAATTGGAAAATTGGAAAATTGGAAAATTGTAAAATTGGAAAATTGGAAAATTGGAAAATTGGAAAATTGGAAAATTGGAAAATTGGAAAATTGGAAAATTGTAAAATTGGAAAATTGGAAAATTGGAAAATCAGAAAATTGAAAAATTGGAAAATTGGAAAATTGGAAAATTGGAAAATTGGAAAATTGGAAAATTGGAAAATTGGAAAATTGGAAAATTGGAAAATTGGAAAATTGGAAAATTGGAAAATTGGAAAGTTTGAAAATTTGAAAGTTTGAAAATTTGAAAATTGAAAAATTGGAAAATTGGAAAATTGGAAAATTGGAAAATTGGAAAAATGGAAAAATGGAAATTTGGAAAATTAGAACATTGGAAAATTAGAACATTGGAAAATTGTAAAATAAGGAAAATGGAATCTTGGAAAATTGAAAAATTGAAAAATTGAAAAATTGAAAAATTGGAAAATTGGAGAATTAGAGAATTGCAGATTTGAAAAATTGGTGAATGGAAATTAAAAATTGAAAAATTTAAAAATTGGAAAATTGGATAATTGGAAAATTGGATAATTGGAAAATTTGAAAATTGGAAAATTGGAAAATTGGAACATTGGAAAATTAGAAAATTGGAAAATTGGAAAATTGGAAAGTTGGAAAAATTGGTAAATTGGAAAATTGGAAAATTGGAAAATTGGAAAATTGGAAAATTGGAAAATTGGAAAATTGGAAAATTGGAAAATTGGAAAATTGGAAAATTGAAAAATTGGAAAATTGGAAAATTGGAAAATTGGAAAATTGGAAAATTGGAAAATTGGAAAATTGGAAAATTGGAAAATTGGAAAATTGGAAAATTGGAAAGTTTGAAAATTTGAAAATTGGAAAATTGGAAAATTGGAAAATTGGAAAATTGGAAAAATGGAAATTTGGAAAATTAGAACATTGGAAAATTAGAACATTGGAAAATTGTAAAATAAGGAAAATGGAATCTTGGAAAATTGAAAAATTGAAAAATTGAAAAATTGGAAAATTGGAGAATTAGAGAATTGCAAATTTGAAAAATTGGTGAATGGAAATTAAAAATTGAAAAATTTAAAAATTGGAAAATTGGATAATTGGAAAATTGGATAATTGGAAAATTGGAAAATTTGAAAATTGGAAAATTGGAACATTGGAAAATTAGAAAATTGGAAAATTGGAAAATTGGAAAGTTGGAAAAATTGGAAAATTGGAAAATTGGAAAATTGGAAAATTGGATAATTGGAAAATTGGAAAATTGGAAAATTGGAAAATTGGAAAATTGGAAAATTGGAAAATTTTAAAATTGGAAAATTGGAAAATTGGAAAATTGGAAAATTGGAAATTGGAAAATTGGAAAATTGGAAAGTTTGAAAATTTTAAAATTGGAAAATTGGAAAATTGGAAAATTGGAAAATTGGAAAATTGGAAAAATGGAAATTTGGAAAATTAGAACATTGGAAAATTAGAACATTCGAAAATTGAAAAATAAGGAAAATGGAATCTTGGAAAATTGAAAAATTGAAAAATTGAAAAATTGGAAAATTGGAGAATTAGAGAATTGCAGATTTGAAAAATTGGTGAATGGAAATTAAAAATTGAAAAATTAAAAAATAAGAAAATTGGATAATTGGAAAATTGGAAAATTGGAAAATTGGAAAATTGGAAAATTTGAAAATTGGAAAATTGGAAAATTGGAAAATTGGAAAATTGGAAAATTGGAAAATTGGAAAATTGGAAAATTAAAAAATTTGGAAAATTGGAAAATTGGAAAATAGGAAATTGGGAAAATTGGAAGATTGGAAAATTGAAAAATTGGAGAGTTGAAAATAAGAAAAATGGAAAATTGAAAAATTGAAGAATTGGAAAATT